>NW_025421481.1:3125000-3750000 GCF_011764305.1 Mustela putorius furo
GAGCCCGCTGCTCATCGCACTTTCCAGCAAGATAAGACCCAAATAGCATTCGCAGAAATGCTTCGCTATCTCTCAAGCAATCCGGCTCCTGTGTGGGCCCCTTGGTAACAGCTTGGCAAATCCGCAAAAGGAATGCGACTAAATAGTTTGTGTGCGGACCACGGAGTTATTATGGCTTCCAAATTGCCTAGCAGGTCATTAATCATAGGCCAAGATAGGCCATCGCCGCGGTAGTGGCGTGAAAGCGTCCCGCATAATGCCGGCGAAATCATGTTTAACAGGCAGCCCTTGCTGGCGTAGATATGGAAGGGGGAGAGGCAAGGGAAAAAATCAGTCCCCTTTTAGGAAAGAAAACTTCTACTTATCTTTGATTTGCATTCAGTCCTCCCTCAATAGTCCTTAAGCCTGTTATTTAATTCATTTTGGTGCCAGGGTTCATCACAAAGCAAAAACCCTAAGCGAGACCTATGCAGTCTGTGACCTCCAAACCCCCTGTCTTTTCTTGTCAGTTCTATGTCATTTGTGCAGTTGAACTCCACCAATTTGAAATGCTGACCTCTTCCATAGACAACCTTATTCTCCTCCAGTGAAAGAAAGGCCCAGGGCCGACAAACCACTCAAGCGGAGATGGTAAGAAAAGAGAAAAGTGGTTGACTCGTAAATCAATTTCCACAGCCCACCCAAAACCCACATACACATTGAATTTGTATAAATTAAAAAAAAAAAAATGCTGAATGGATTTATAAAGAAGAGGGTTCCAAGAACAAAATAAAAATATATGAATTGGGGCCAGGAAGAAGGGTGTCGGATCCCTGCTCCGAGTGGGCCCACACAGTGCTGAGGGCCTCCCCGCACTTCTTCTACACCTGGACTCCCTGAGGTTGCTTGAAAAGAAACGTTGTGAATAAAATGCTGGAGAAAAGTTGCTTGTCACTGGCAAGGCAACAAAAGAAAGGGGGTGGGGACACGACCAGAAAAACAGAACTTGAGTTATAGAGCCCAGAACTGATAAGCCTGAGACGTGGGATGTGTACCAGGTCCTCCTGCACTGGGCTGTGCCTCAGGACCTACAGGCCACATTTCCCCAGTGCTGGGTGCAGGTCTGGTCAGCCCGTGAACACAGAACTAGGTCATTTCCTGTGGCCTGCAATTTCACACAGCCACTGTTTTTTTTTTCTTGCCATGTCTATTATTTCTCTTTGATTTTAGATCTTTTCTCGTCAAAACCAATCACCCACTAGATAATGTTATTTAATTAAAATCTTCATTTCTTGAGCACCTACTATGGTTTCTGAACTAGGCATTGAGGATATCAAACATAGCTCCTTTACCAAATATCTAACAATCTACTGTGAACTCAAAATATAAAAGCTTCTTTTATAGGAGAAAAAAAATTAGGAGAACAGAAATATGAGTTTTTCTTTTAACATACGAATCCATTTTTTCTAAATTCTCTCCACACCCTTTCTCCTTTCCATGTTACCTGGATTTTTTGGGGCTGAGAAGAAAAGTCCCAAATCAGTTTGAACTTTGCTACAGATGTTCTTACTGTTCTCTAGATCTTAAAAAAAGTTCTCTTCTTGTGTTCTGAAAATTGAGGGTTTCTCCCTAATTTGAAGCACACACTAATAACCTTTTATTCAGTTACTTTTAAGACTTGTGAAGCATTGTTAGACAATAAATGAGGATTCACAAATTGTTAGAGTGAGTGAGAAGCATCATGGAGTTTCCTGGCTCCTTTTCTTAAGAGCTATTGTTCTCAGAGCTACAAAATGCTCATTGTAACTCCTGGTGGTCAATATGAAAATTGCCATCATTTCTCTTCCTGATACAGCAGAGTCTACTTAATAAAAGTGACTTGGGCAGCACTACTGAATTTTAAACACAATTCAAAGTCCTTTTGTTTTGATTTCTTTACAAAGGAAAGGAAGGGCCGTAGTCAAATAAATTAGGGAACATTGTGATAAGGACAACTAAATAACAACAGAATATGTAAAAGTTCCAGAGAAAAAGTGGTTGATCTGTGTAAGGTGAGGTCAAGGAAGGCTTCCTGGAGGAAGCAATGTCTGAACCAGAACTTACAGGGTAAATAAAAACACCAGACTAACAAAGCAGGCATATGCAAAGGTAATGAGGGGAGAAAAAGTGAGAGCGTGCAAGGGATTATAGAGTGTTTGGTGTTGCTGGGATATAAAGGTCACCAGGGATGATTGAAGATCTGCTTGAGACTGTAGGCAGGGGCTAGGTTATCAGCCATTCATAAGTGAGGTAGTATCATGGGCAGTGGGAAAACCATAAAAGATATATGGTCACATTTCAGAGCGATCACTCCAGTGGCAATGGTGTGGTCTGCATATTATTTTTAAAGTACTCTGCTGTCTGCGGTATGGATTGGATGTGACACAAACAAGGGGTTGATCTCAAAGACAGAGACCCAGGGAGAAATGAGAAGGTCCTGAACAAAGATGGAAGCCATGGGCTGGGAAAGCAGGAGCTGAATCTAAGAGACAAATACAGGGTCTCTAAAAACTCTGGAAACAGAGAAAAAATACGTTTAAACAATATATTTTTTACGTTTTCAAATAACATATGGTATACGTTTCCTTCAACTTCCAGACACTTTTACAGACACAATATCTCTAAACTAAAGCCTAATAGGTCTAATCTTTGATCTGAGGAAAGAGATCAATCAATAAACTGAATATTTCCCTGTTTCTACAGATTTTTCAGATACCATATAGAACCTTTTGGATTTGGTGATGCTCACTGGTTACCAGTTGGAGCGAATGCAAGAGAGAATCTTGGAAATGACTCTTGGGTTTTTGGTTGAAGATACTGAGTGGGTGACAACATCAGAAACCCAGATCTGGAAAACAAGTTTGGCATGTTCTTTCAAGACCTCTTAAACAACTAATGAGAGCTGAATTAAGACCCTTAGAGGCTCTAAGAATGGGCAAAGATAGGAAGGACTGAACTCCACCAATGTCAGTGTCATGGGCTTAAATGCAGAATCCACCAATCAAGGAAAGGATTAGAAAAGATTCCATCTGGCCTTGATGGTTTGTACGTCTTTCCATCTCGAAATCCTACTGAGAACATACTCCTTGAAAGTTATACCTGGCAGCCACTCCTCGGGTTCTAATCTTAGAAACACCCCTTTCTAACTGTGTGATGTTGGGTAAGTCAGCTAGTATCTCTGGGCCTTCATCTCACCATCTGTTGCTCAGAGGGTTGAACGAGGAGACCTTTAAATACCCAGTGACTCCACAAATGAAACTGATGATGTTGTGTTGAGAAATCTGGTCTTGTTTACAAGTTAAAAGTATAGACAAATAAGGAAAACTGAAAGGACTGAGAGCTTGGTGGTGGGATCCATGAATTGGTGTAAAGTGTCTTTCTCTCTCTCTCTCTTTTTTTGTCCCTTAGATTTTATGTATTTATTTGAGAGAGAGGGAGCGAGAGTCTGGGGGTTGGATGTAGAAGGACAAGCAGACTCCCCACTGAACTCGGGCTCCACACTGGCTCGATCTCAGGACTCTGAGTTCGTGACCCGAGCCTCTGAGCCAAAGTCAGAAGCCTCCACCTAGACGCCCCAGTATAAAGTGGTTCTTGGTGTAGAATCTACTGTAGAGGGACCTTGAGTCTCTTTGATACCCAATATTCTTCCTCCTCTTCTTCCTTGCTAACAGAATCCCATTCGTGTTTGAAGCAACCGTGTTCATGGCTTAAAAATCCATTTCTGGCTACATTTGCCCCATTCCCTTAGCCATTTGATATTGTTCTGACCAAAGAGATACAATTGGGGTTTATGAAGGAAGTTTCAAGAAAACACTTTAAGGGAAAACAGCTTCAGCTGGCACAGCCCTCCTCTTTATCCTCGCCTTTCTCGTCTTAGAAACTGGATGGAATCTACAGATGGAGCAGTCCTCCTGGGGCCACAAGGCACCCAGCAAAATGCTAAGTAAGAATGGAGAGCTAGTCAGCACCTGCGGCCTGAGAGCACCCTGAGCCATCATACCAATCCCAGTTCCTACTGCCAGACTTCTTGCTCAGAGAGAAAGGAAGGGAAGACGGAGGGAGGGAGCAAGGAAGGAAGAGGCGGGGCGGGGAGGAACAGGAAGGGACAAGCCCTCATATTTGATTTCACCATCACAGGTTGGGTATTCTGCACCTGCCATCCAAGGTATTTCTGGTAAAACTGTTGCCTGACCTCCCCCATATAGTGATGAATAAGCCCATTTCCCTGCAACATTTAGTACCCTTGGGAGAACCAGATATAATAAATGACTGCTTCTGGAAAAGAGCTTGCTTATAATGATAAAACGAATTACAATCCTCCAGGACAGAGACCATATTTTATTCATCTTGATAGCCCCAGTGCCCAATGTGGACATGACATATTTTAGGATCACAACCCCTGTGAGTTAAATGAATGATGAAGAGAAGGAAACTATCTTTTTCTGTCAAGGAGTTATTCCATCTATATGACAGCGCACATTCACCTGTGATGATTGGTCATTAAGTCCATAGGACTGACCCCCATCCCACCCACCCCCCAGGTCACATAAACCAGTCTATGGGAATGTCACGTAGAAAATATAAGAAGCTACTGATTATTTCATCAGTGTATCTGACAGGCCCCAGGAAGAAACTAATCCCCAGTCTCCTGGAGTAAACTAAGGGCTCTGCTGCTACCATCCATGTCAAACAATAATGGCACTTGACTTAAAAGACGGAGCAGTGCTGGAGAGAGAACCACCTGCAAGACCCAGAAGGCACTAGGGGTGACTGTGTAGCAAGGCAGAGACTAAGGAAGATCCTTCTTTTGTTCCTTCTCCTCTGCCATATTACTCACCTGGAAATTAGCCTCTCAACTAATGCTTAGATCTGAACTTCAGTTCTATTTGGATGTAAATAGCTTCTCTGTTTTTAACCCCCTAACAAGGAAATGATTTTCACAGAGAAACCAACAGTTAGGAGCGGCAGGAGAACTGAATGAGGAGAGATGTCTTGCCAGAGCACAATGTAAATATTGCTACTATCTCCAGCTGCATCCATTTCCAGCAAGGACTCAAAGGACAGTTTCTAAAGTTAACCCACTTGTCACCATCATCATCACTCTAAAGCAAATATCTGTAAACTATGGCAAACAAAGGCAAATCTTGTCTTTGTAAATAAAGTTTTATTAGGACACAACCACACTTTCATTTACATATTGTTTCTGCTTCTCTTACACTACAATTGCAGAAAATATCTACTTGTTACCTGTTTTATTTATTTATTTATTTTTAATTTATATGAACTAGATCAAGGGAGGGGCAGAGGGAGAGTTAGAGAATCTCAAGCAGACTTCCCACTGAGGGCACAGCCCACGTGGGGCTGGATCTCACAATCCTGAGATCATGACCTGAGCTGAAATCAAGAGTTGGATGCTTAACAGACTGAACCACCCAGGAGCCCCTCTATTTGTCACCCTTTACAGAAATAGTTTGATGACCCCTTGTTCACAACTGTTTGTCGTTTGTTAATTTGTTTTGTTTTGGGCTACCTGGCATCTGAGTACCCTTCCCTTGAGTGCTCTTCAGCATTTTGGTAGAAAGCAGAGCCTGTCTCCTACTATAAAAGTGGGCAAGGCCAGATAGCATTTTCCTGGTCCCCTTTGCATCTGTGTCTCAACCAATGAGAAGCTCCCACCCCAGATGTGGACTTGATAGCTACTGGCACAAAGAACAGAGATAGCAGAGAATTCATCTTTGTCACAATGGCAGGTGGGACCATGGCTACAGCCAAGCAATTTCCTGGTAATGGCTCCATGGTGCCAGTGGGACATCCAGTGTCTGGTCCTGGAGATGGTGACAGCATAAATGGTGGTATCCAGAGGCTGGAGGCAGACTTGGCTACAACTTCACCCAACTATTGCAGGGAATTATTTTAACCATGATTGTGACTGCTGTCCAGCCTCATCTCTGACCCTTGGAATCAGCCTTTCCAGTTACTCTGAAAAACTGAAAGCCTTTCAATAAGTTTCTTTCAGTGTAAGCCAGTCAGTTTATCTCTGCTGCTTGTAACTGAGAGGTCTGACCAATAAAACCATCTTTTTTTTTTTAACCTGTGTAGAGCAAATAGCAGATTACAAATCACCATCACATAACCTGTTTTGTTCTTCCAACACCCTTGCAAAGTGTGTTTTTATGCCCATTTAACAGATGAAGAAACTGAGGCTGAGTGAGATCTCTTTCAATTGACCCTTGGAGTCCCTTTTGATGCAAACATGGAAATTCTCTCTACTATGCCAAGCAAGCAGAGCTCTTTCATAATACCAGGGACATGCTCATTTGGTTATATTTATAAATTCCTCAAAGCCCACAGAGGGTTGAGAGCTCTGTTCATGTTTACCGGTATCTTGTCATTTTTTGCTTCCTTTATTCCAGTCCAGGTGGCCTTATTTTTTCATTTGAAAATGCCATTACCACGTCATTAGCAATGCAGTTACCTGGCAGTAGGAAGAAGCATCCTAGGCCATATGGCTGAGTTTAATCTACATGGTCACGGTGTAATCCCGTTGAAATGGCTTCCCTTTGCAATCAAAACCGAATTTCACACTTTACCAAGATGGGGACAGCTCTTGTCTTCCCCAGAGTAATATAGATCTCCCCAGGCAGCCAAGGCCAATGGAAATGGCTTTCTTCTCTAGGCCAGCAGCAGGTGGGGAGCAGGGCTGGGAGGTCAGCATGAATGGGAAGAGGCTGGAAAGGAGAGAGGCAGGAACACTCGGGGACTCAGAATCCAAAATAATCCTTCACATTCCCTACCTATGGATTACCGTCGGGGACATTCAACTTCTGGAACTTAGGAAATGTAAGTTTGGGATATAAATCACCTTTATGCTATTGGTCATTTTATCTCATTCACATTTGTTACTTCTAAAGCTGGTTATCTGAATTCTTCCCCCAGAAGGGCTTAACGTTACAATCACTTTCCACAAACTGGCCTTATTTCAAAACCACTTAGTTAATTAGACTCCCAGGAATATGTATTTTAAGCAGATAGGCCCCCCATTTATTATAATGCAGCTTTATGATAATTCAGTATAGTGTATGAGAATCCCTGGTGTAAGTAAATATGAAAAAAAAAATCAAATGTCACTAACAATGTAGGACAAGCCGAATGAAAGAAGGAGGCGTCACTTTAAAAAAATTGGTAAAGTTGTTTGTTTGCCTGTTTAAAATATAATCATACTTCATGAGGCTGTGAGGGAGTTGGTCCTCCTCATCCTTCCTGGTGAGAATGTAACTGATTCAGCTTTTCTGAAAACAATCAGGTAACATGAATCCAAAAGTCTTTTCTCAGAAAACACATTTCCTTTAACAGAACAAATCTCCTTCTTAGATACGTCCTCAGGACATAATCATGTATAATTGTTTGGTTATAAAGTTTTTTATCACAGGATTTATTCACAAAGCAAAAAATAAAGAAATCCCTGTATAAAAATACCCAGATTGGTTAAAATATTATGGTACATCCAATGAACATTTGAAATTATTTTTTTGTCACAGAGGATTATGATGAATCAGAAACATGGTAACTATATGATTTTTAAAGTCTTTCTTACCCTACAAACTGAAAGGGGGGGGTCGTGTTGGTCTCTCACTACTCTCACTCTGGTATCGTGAGGGCTTAGAATAGGGCTTAGGAAGATATTTGTTGAATTAATAACTAAACTGATTTATGTTCACATTTTAAGTAGAAAAGTGAGTTATATGAAGCCACTTTGTCAAAAAATAAATAGGTAATTGTACATTGACTCATTTTCTTGGTTGATAGAATTATAGGTGATGGCTATTGTTTTCACTTATGAAAAAATATATCACAAAAAGATAAATCTATATAAATGCTCATAAATATATATTCCATTTACAATTCTGTACAATATGCCATCGTATAGTCCTACCAATATTTATTTGAACCAGAACTCCGATAGCAAAGTTACAGGTTGTTTTATATTTTCAACACTATAAAAATAATAATATTACTACAACACGCTTCGTTGTGGGTCTTTTGAGCATAGCTGATTTGTTTTCTTTCTTAGGAAAAGTACCAAGAATTAGAATTAGCATGTCTATTTTCATCTGTAGAGAATCTCTGGTGACAAGCTGTTCACTGAAATGTTTACCATCTTTAGATACTGCAAAATTAATGCTCTTTGTTTGTGTGTCCCAGTGAAGCAGGTGATATTCCTGAAGATGGAGAGGTGGGTCCAGAGGAGGCTTCTTGGCCACTCCACCAGGAAAGGACTGTTTGGAGAAAGAACCCAATGTGGGCACTACGTTGTCTCCAAGCCTTGCTTCCATTCCCTTGAGAAGTGGAGACATCATGAACTGTCTGAATGCTGAAGGGGGACTGGTCCAGCCTGGCCCCCTCCTGGGGCTTCAGTGTTTGCTCCGGCTGTTTTTTCAAGAAAAAGATCTCATCCTTAGTTCATATAAACTATGACTGGCTGCATCACTGTAGCTCTATAAACCACAGGTCTCACTTCAGCAGTGTTCTATCATGGGCTTGTGGGGGGTGCTCCTGAGATTGACCTGTGCTTCAAACATCACTGCATCCTGAACATCTTCAGGGAATGTCATACTTTCATTAAATATGCTCAAACTAGACCTTGTGCTTCCACTCCTCCATTATTTCGGCAGTCCATGAGGTAATGATTATTTATCAAGGACAGACTCTGTCTTCTGGAAGACGAAGAAGGTTGCTCAGAGAATGAGGAGAAAAGAAACATGTGGGAGAGACAAAAGACATGCAGACAAAGGACATACATCCCTGTTCTCTGGAAACCAAAGCCTCCACAAAGAATCAGTGGAAAAACAATGATGGAGAAGCTGACTGTTGGAATTATTAAAGATTCCTAGAATTATAAACTAAAGCTTTGCTGGCCTGCCTTCTTTCCTTCCTACTTTCCTTCCTTCCTTCCTCTTCTTCCCTTCCCCCCTTTCTCTCTTTCTTTCTTTCTTTTTTTTTTAAATTGGTGTTTATGAACTTGGATGAGCTGCTGGTGGGTGGAATTACAGCAAAGGGGTGACAGCAAACCCAGACGCTTGGGAGTTGATGCAAATTTAATTAATCTCACCAGCGGGAGATGCAATGGGAATGAAGGCCATCCCTTGAATTTCTAAGAATGATTTTCTGAACATTTTCCTTCTGAAGCTCCGAGAGGAGGCCAAAGTTCTGAATCACCCTCAAATGCTGAGAGGATAAGGCTCCTAGGAGGAAAGCACAACGGCCAGTTCTAACTTGTAGTGCTCGCTTGCTTCTAGCAAAGCTATCACTTCTCGGAACTTCATTTTTGCCTTCCACAAAATGAGCTGGTAATTTCCTGTCTGCCTCACCAGAGAGCAGTAAGCAATAGCAAAACCATTCTGCTCTTACTAGAGGGTGACTGCTTACTCTTGCAGGCCCTGAAACTCTTCCACTCCACCAGACATTCTCCCGAAGACCCACCCGAAGAGATTCTGCTTTAGCTCATACCATGCCCAGGCTGTGAACACCACAGAACAACAGAATACAAAATTGCCTGAAGACTTAACCACAGCCATCATTGTATCCATGGATCATTTTTGTTTCATGGATGTAATTGCCTGTGTGGCATTTATTTTCCTGGTATACACACACACACACACACACACACACACACACAAAGACTCTATAATTTTAATTTTCAAGTGAATTTTCTTTTTTCTCTTTCTTTTCTCTCCTTCCTTCCTTCCTTTCTTTTAAGAGAGGTGGGGAGGGGCCGAGGGCAAAGGAGACAATCTTAAGCAGGTTCCATCCAGGGCAGAGCCTGACATGGGGGGCTCCTCATGGGGCTTGATTCCATGACTCTAAGATCATGAACTGAACCAAAATCAAGAGTCAGTCATTAACCAACCGCACCTCTCCGGTGCCCCTCAAGTGAAGTGAGTAACCTACTATGTGCTAGATTCCATGCAAGGCACTTTTCCTGTTACACATATTCTATCTTTCCAATTCCCCTCACAGATAAGTATTAGTATCTCCCTTTATGCAGATAAGGAAACAAAGATTCAACCCCCTAGTTAATTGATGGTTCATGGAGAATCCCAACCAGATTTCTTGACCCCAAAATCAAATATCTTTTGGAACAAAATTATGCTCAAAGAAAATCAAAAGCACCATTCTAAGGAATCCCTCCTTTCTTCTTTCTTTCTTTCCTTCCACAGATTTTTGAGAGTCAAGCATACTGTTCTAGAAACAGGAAATATTCGTGGTGATATAAGAAAGATGGCTAAGAACATCTCACATGTCAATCACGTTTTCAGAAGTGGACAAACAAAGTTGATCTCTCGATCTTCTTGGAAAAACTGCAGGCTAGATTATGGTTGAAAAAACATGGAATTTGGAGTCAGGCAAAACTGAATTTCAATCCTGACTCTGCCACTACCAAGCTGTGTGAGCATGGAGAAGTTATATAATTTCTCTGAGCCCCTCGTTTCTTTTTCCATCTATAAGGTAAAAAAATGATAATACAACACTTGATAGGATTGCTCTGATTATGAACAAAATAAGATGCCTGGCACTTGGAAAATGTTCAATCAGGGGAGATGAGGGGGTGGTCATATGTGTAGATTTTTAACCAGGGTCATTGCAAGAAACGGGCCTCCTACACTGCCCTGGTCTGGGAGTGCTTTCCATGCACCCATCCACAGGACTACCTTGTATGACCCCTCCCAGGCATCTTGCCCTGAGTCTTAGAAAGAAGCAGCTGGGGGTATCTTTGCACACCCTGACACTACAGAAACCACACTTAGGCGGGCTCCATCTCCTTCGGCTTTCAAATCTCTGCTCCTTTGGCTGGCGGGTGCTTCACGGGGTGGAGGGCCAATTCGCCATGGCGGTTTGTATCTGCAGCAGGCCTGACAGGCTGGGAGAGGAAGGCGTTAATGTTTTCTGACAGGCGACCCCTAATTGTGGGAGCTTTTCTTCTCGGGCTTTCTGTGAAATTCTGACTTAGGCGAGCAGCATAACAAAGTGGTAGGGCATTGAGCGGGGCTTGCACTACACTGAGCTGGGGAGGCAAGGGGGGCTGGCCCGGCATTATTCATGAAGACTTTCAGCTGTTTTTGTCTTTTAACTAACCTTTGAGTTTGATCAGAGGGCTGGCCGGCCTCCCTTTCGCCAAAGGCCCTGCTGGCACCTGGACAATGGGGACAGACTGTTTTTCCTAGTAAAGAGCGATAGCCGGCGGAGGCCAGGGCTGAGTGTACTGGAGGTGGGAGGAGAGGGCTGCGGGTGAGGGGGAAGCCAGCCTTACTTCTCTCTTGGTCTTGGAAGAGGGGTGGTTACTGATAGAATTTCCAACTCCCAGCACCAGCAGCCACTCTAATGGTGAACAACTTTGGGTTGAACAACTTTATCCAGGAAAATTCACACAGGGGGCCGATTTTCTCATTTGATTTTCAAATCCCACACACTCCCTTTACCCCCCAGTATTTTTCTTCTTCTCTTCCTCCTCAGTCCATTCCCCCCTTCCAAAGGGCCCATGGACTGGAGTAGGGCTCCAGTCTAGAAATGTTTGGGTGGTGGTGTTAACTGTCAATAAGGATGGGAAAACCGCGAGAGAGTAAATGAGTGCAGAAAGGCGATGAGAAGAAAGAAAGAGAGAAAGAAAGAAAGAAAGAAAAAGAAAAAGTGACTCAAAGACGGGGACAGACCCAAAGAAAGGCAGGCAGAGTGATCCCGGCACGGAGTCTCTGGGAAGGTGAGCTGAGCCGCGGCCGCAGTGCCCGCAACCCGCCGGGCTGGGGAGCGCCGGAGTGCCGCGGCGCAGCCGACCGCCCGCCCGCAGGGGAGCAGGGCGCCGGGAGGGGGTGGCGGGGGGAGGTGCTCTCCAAGCGCTCTTGCTTTTGGCAGGTGCCGAGCTTTTGTCCCCGGCATCCACTTCCTGCCCTGACTGCCCGGACCAGGGCCCAGTCCTCTCCAGCGTACTTTGCAGAAAGTGACTCCCTTCAAGGAGTGTGGGTTGGCGCCTTTTCTCCCCATCTCATTCCCAAAATAGCCCTGGTAGCCCGCGCATCAAAGGCGGCTTTGTGAGCGGCCGCCTGCAGGCTGCCTGGAGGGGGGCGCACGTGGGGCGTTCTGGGAGCGCGTCCCACTCCCCTCTCCAAACTCTCTCTATTCTCCCATTCAGTCTTCTCTCCTCTCCTCCTTTGTTCCTTTCCCCTTCTGCTTTTCTCCACTTCTGTGCTCTCTCCACATCTCTGTCTCTCCTCCCCTCTCTACCCGGGACTTTATTTCGGAGTTGTTCTTCCTCCTCTCTGCTGTCTGCCACCCCCCGCCCCCGCCCCCCGGGCCACCCCATCCCAATTTCTCTTCCCCTTGTCCTCTCCCTTTCCTCTCCCTCCCTTTCCCTCTCGCCCACCTCTGGCCTCTTATTCCCTTTCACACCTCCGGGCTCCTTCGGCTCCCACGCCCCCCTCTCCCAGCACCCCCCTACCCCTGCGGTCAGGTAGCGGGGCGAGGCCGGCGCGCGCAGCTGACAGCGGACGCATGCCTGCAGCCAATCAACGCCCCGATGCGCTGCAGCTTGAATAAATCATTAAACCTGACACGCGCTCGCGGCCCGCGCTCTGCGCAGCAACTTGCTTCCTGCCATTAACCTACACACCCTCTTTTGTAACAACCTAATCTTGCATACAAAGGAAGAAGGAATATAACTTCGACCTGCCTTAGAGACCAACCCTTCGCCTGCGCAGCGGGAAGAGAACATTACTGCCAGCGAATCCACGTTCCCCCCCCCCCCGCCCCCACCTTCGACTTTGATAACCTGGAGTTTCTGGGGGAATCCGAAAACGGATCATTTCTTGACCCAGGAGTGGAAACCGGGAGAAAAAAGTTGAGAGACGTCTCAACAATAAGAAGAGGTAAATACGGTTGAGGACATTCACTATATCAGAGACACATCCATAGTGTTTTAAAAAGAGTTTGCAGTAAAATAAGCTTCTCAGAGAGCTCACTCTAAAAGATATAAATATAGAAAAGTCCTAGAAATGTTGACTAAATTTATTAATTTGTTCCTCCATTTCTAAATGAGTACATAAATGCCCGAGTGAATGAATGAGTGGCTTCCCCACCGAAGCATGGTCTTTGTTTATCTTGGTACCAAAGCTTCCAGCACCACCTTTCTGAGTGGTTCAGAAGATCAAGAAAAACAGTTGTCTCTTGCACTGGTATTTCTTGCATTGACAACTTTAAAATCTTTTCGTTTTCTGCTTATCAAGGGAAGCTATTATCTTCATTTTCCAGAACAAAACCCTATAACTGACTTCTTTTGCGATCCTTGAGGTAAGTCATTCTTAGCTGAAAAAGAACTGATTTACCAAAGTTAGGTTTAGAACGGAATTAGGTTCACTTCTGCCCTAGTTTCCTACTGATAACCCTATGTGTCCCTGGAAATCTTACACAAAACTGATACATCCCTGAGATCCTGTGGGAGAGTAAGTAGTCCATGCACCAGCCAAGGTCAACAGAACCAGATGGCCCGCTTGAAAGGGTAAATGAAAAGAGTTTAATGGAAAGAGGAGAGGTGGGTGGGGCTAAGGGAAGCAAAATGGTGCAGCACCCTGAGACTACTAACAAGAGGGAGCCATTACCTCCTCTGTCCCTGAAGAAGCAAGAGGAGGAAGCTGTCACTACATCTCAGCAAGATCTGTTCTGGGAGAGAGGCCTTCTGACAAGAGCTGTAGCCTTAGACCCAGGAGCAGAGAGCCACTGTCAAAGCAACTGAGCACAAGCAGTGAGGAACAGGGGGTATAAAGGACCCAACCTACCTCCCTTACTACCTCGCAATCTCCTATTGGTGCCTTCCACTGGCCAAACCCAACAGAAAGACAGAGGTCAAGGGAGCCCTAGTGATGAGGTCCATAGCAACCAGCCTCCTGAAAGACAAAGCAGAGCAGAGAAGGTGGGTTTGGAGAGAGGAAAGGAAGATAAGCAGCACTGCCCTCAATCTGACAGGGCAGACCATCCATTCAGTCAGCAAACACCTGTCTCCCCAGGGGCTGTGGAGATGCCAGTGCTCAAGACAGGTATGGTCTCTGTCCTCCTGGAGTTTACCCTCTAGCGGGGGAGGGGGCAGTTGAGAGCAATCATATAACCAAAGATACAGTTTTTTCACATAGTAGTTAATGCCAGGAAGGAGAAACAGTGGAATGGATAGAGAGTGAGGGTGGCCAGGGGGAAGCTGCTTTAAACAGAGTGTTCAGGGAAACTTCTGGGAGGAGGTGACATCTGAAGTAAGGTGACCTGACCCTCCCAGTAAAGCCGAACTTAACTCCACATCTACTGCCAAACTTCTTTCTGTGTGGTTTATGGGTAAGTCTCAAATCTAGGCTGTGATTTAGATGCATCTGTGGACCAGTCCTGTGAAAATGAGAGGCAGGGCTGGAAGTCGAGAATAACAACTACAGGCACTCATATTTACATAGAGCTTGTAACCTCCCCCACAAGGCAAGTGCTAACTGCTTTACATTGTCTCCTCTTGCTGCTGTGGGTCCCATCAACCCCATGTTACAAACAGGAACACTTAAGCTGGGAAGGAATTGAATTGCTGCTGCTTCTGTGTTCTAACAGCCCCAGGTCTGCAAGAACAGCCAGGTGGGAATGCACATTGCACTCCCTCCTTATTACATCTCCGTCCTTTTCCTTTGATGCTTGCTGAATGCAGAGAGCAGACGGGTTTCTTCTCTCTTCTTTGGTGGGCCTGCCTGATGTGAACTTGAGATAAGTTCTTCTCCAGTTCTACTCCCAATTTAAAAGTTTTAAAAGGCTTTGTCACGGAGGTGCAACGTGCATCCCAGTGGCTCCAGCTCCAGCCTCCCATAGTACTGGGGTCCAGCACTTCGGCAGCCAGGGGCAGGTAGACCTTTTCTTTCCCCCACTGCCCGCTCCTCCTTGTCAATTTCAGGCGTGTCTCCAGTCTTAACTCAGTGGTCTCCTGGCCTTTTTTTGCATAGGTAAGATTTCTCAGTCAGTCAAGTCAAGGCAGTTTTCTTCTCCAGTACCCACCTCAAAAAAAAAAAAAAAAAAATTGTGAGGTGGGGGCTAGGACAGGGGAGAGACCGCGATTGCTAGCCGCTGGGGTCTACATTTTGTATTTCGCTGACAGCCCAGGGCCGCTGCAAAGCCCGCCGCGCAACCAATGGGCAGCGGTGATTTATGGAGCTGACTAATGCTGGCTGAATGCGGCCTGTCAGAGCCCTGTGAATGGCTTCCCTTCCCCGCACAAGCCCCGGCTTTGTGTTGCTAAGCGATTAGAGCAGATGTAATGAGATTTTGCCCAATCCCCGCTTTGCCCTTTCCTAGCTTCGGCAAAATTGTGTGTGTTTTTGTGAATTTTTAGAGTTTGCCTTCGCTTTGTGGCAAACAACGGCTAACTTTGCCTCGAGTTTAACGAGACTGGATATTTCCCATTCAGAAGTGAGTAAAAGAACACCTGTCTTCAGAAGGAGAAGGGGGGAAAAATCCCCTTTGTGGGGGCTGAAACATTATCCTAATGTTATATTCATAGCCATAAATGACTTGCTACACTTTCTTTGCATACCTTATCTGGAAACTTGCAAAGGAGCTAAATTAAAAGAAAAAGAAATGGGGGGGGGACCTCCAGCTCTGGTCCTCCAAATGAGAAGATAAAAATAAAAGCAGGCATCACAAAAGCATTACTTCCCTCAAGTAAGCTCTAAATTGGCCCACTGCTGGCAGAAAGTCCGATTATTTATGGCGATGAGGAATTTACTGATTTTTTTTCCCCTTAATTACGCTCATCTCTTTGAAAGGGACTGAAGCTTCAATGTGCATTCTATAGAGGGTCATTTAGCAAAATGACATCAGACGCTGTGGCGTGCTCCGTGCATCGCGGCTTTAAAAAATGATTATTCTGTGCCACTAAATGGTATAGATGTACCAACACAGACTAGATTTTTAACTCTGGAAGACGTGCTGGCTCTCCGTTCTTTGTTGGGTTTTGTAAGATGCATTTTGCGCTAGGCTTTCCGCTTGGCTGGAGACACGCAAACTGAATCTGCAAGTAATGCAGGCGGCGAGCTAGGAGCTGGCGAGAGAGGGGGTAGGATTCTGATCACGTCCTTGCTAACTGACAAGAAGCAAGCCAGCCAAAAACCCACCAATTTCTTTTTGAATCTTGGTAATTGGGTACTTTTATACGCAGCTCACGCTATTCGGATAGAGTCACAAGCTTAGATAGGCCAGTGTCTCAAAGCGACCACACATTTCTAAGGCTTTCATTCATTTAAATCTAACTCCTTCTGCAAGGAATTCATATCATACGTGTCCTTTACTTAAAATCAACATGGAAAGTGTGTGGAGTGGGGCAAAGGAAGAGAAAATGTGTGCCTAGGAGTGAACGAAGAACACACCCACCACTGGGAGAACGGCGGGCGGGTGGGGGGGGGGGGGGGGGGTTGCTACCACCCCCATGCCCAGGCTTCAGTACCACCAGCCTTCCCCCCACCCCTAATGTCCATTATCCCATCCAGCCTTTCCAGTTTCACAAAAAGAAACTCCAAATTGGGGTAAGGGTTAGAAAGTAAGGTGAGGACCCTCTCTTTCCAGTTCACTTTCTGGGGGATTTTAAAAATGCACAATCAACCCATCAAAAGACATCACAGCCATTATAAGTACCTGTTCTTGAGGTGTGTGTGCTTGCAGCATAAAAGGGGAAGAAAGCTGTCTTTGCTTATGCAAGTATTTCCCCCTGCAGTCATCATAGAGTCTCCTCGGATAGGACTTGTCATAGCACTTATCTTTGTCATTTCTGCCCCTTAGCATGGTTTATACCACCCTCTTGTCCACCACCCACTCCTTCCCTTTGGCATTTCGAAAATAACTTGGACAGGGACAGTGGAGTCAAGGAAGACTTGGAGGCAGCTGATTATTTTCATTTGTAAAAAAAGAAAAAAGTTTTATTACGAAACTAGTTTGTATAAAACAGGGTTATACACGTTTCTTGTAAGTTTGTAATAAAACAGTAAGAAAAAAAAAAAAAGGCAGTGATAGAAATTTCCCAAAGGGCAACCTATCAAAACCAACTGGCTGCCACACTTTACGTTTGGACAGTAGCTGCATAAACTTTGTTCTTTTTGAACAGTATTTAATAACATCATTAATACATTAACAAAGTTTCTATAAAGTAAGACACATTGGTGCTGAAGTACATCTGGTGGCCTTTTGATCTCACCTATGAGGAGAGTTCTTTACAAAACCACATAGGGGGAATGGCAGTTGTAACGTGAACTACACATCTAAAATATGCAGAGGTAATAGCATTACATGTTAAAGTATCAAGATATACACATTTTAAACCATTTGTACAAAACTCTATAAATTTTTTCTCTCTTTCTCTCTTATGTACAAAAATATCTTAATATATCCCCAAACTGGTTAGGATAGATACAAATAGATTTTTCTTATAATAAAAAAATTCACAAAAGATTGGAAGCATTCTATGACGAAAATGGTAGAAAAGATGGTGTGAGGAAATGGGATTTAGGGAGTTCCCCCCCACCCCCACCCCAGGAGGATCTGAGTTTGAAAGGACTGAGTAGAGCATGATTTCACTGCAGACAAATGTCCACAGCTTACTGGGATGGGGTATACTGAGATGAAAGACACCAACCCATTTCTACAGGGCTAAGAACTGCGCTTTCAGAGAGGGCAGGGAGGTGAAGGCACCCTAGCAAGTGCTTTCAGTTCTGCCTGTTACTGTGGGTGGGAGTTTCTGTGGGGCTGTGCTGCTCCCTTCTGCCAGGAGCCCACTGCTTTTGCACACAAGCTGCATTCTGGGCTTTGACTCAGGTCCTAGTCACCCTTCATAGCTCCGTTAATGACTGGAGTGCAAAGATACAGTTCTGAGCGTATCCCCGCCTTGCAAGAGCCTTGCTTCTCAGGCATGCCTGGCTTAGTTGGTCTTGGGGTTGGTTGCCTGATTTTATTTTGTTTCATTTTTCTTTCCTTCTTCTCTTCTTCTTTTTTTTTTCATTTTTTCTCCCTTCAACATCGCTGACAAAGCACTAAAGATGCAGGTTGTGCGGTCACCCTATAACTTAAGAAGAAGGGAAGAGGTTAGTGTGAACTTGGAGGATGGCGGTGGGGGAAAGTGAAGGGTTGGAAAAGGATCTGTCAGGTTGAGCATCTCTTTTGACAGGTCGGGGTACTCGAGTCTCCGGCATCCCTCCACCTCACTCCACCCTTAGCCCTCCGAGAACTAGGGAAAGCCACTCCCAGGGGCCAATATTGAAACAAACCAACCAGCATTTGAAGTCGACAAACTTTAACAATTTTTTTTTTTTTTAATCAGCCGCCACTCCTCGCCCCCTCCCCCCCCCCCCCGCCCAATCTCCGTGGAGAAAGTCTCTGTCCTCCAGACACTAAGAGGGAGGAAAAAGAGGGAAGGTAAGAAAATCATTCTGTTCGCTCCCAAATGCGACCTACCTGCTTCCAAAGTCCGTTCGCATCAGGGCCTGACCAGGCCGAGCCCCTCAGAACCAGTTGGTGAAGTCGAGCAGCTCTTGTTCCTCGGGGCTGAGTGGGTCGTAAGAGCCCTCGTCTGACGAGTAGGAGGAGACCGGCGAGCCGGCCATGGAGTTCAAGTCGTTGGAGTAGTTGGGGGAGATGGTGGGCGACAGGACGCCAGCCTGGAAGGCGGCGCTCACCGCGTCGTGCTCGTCCAGCAGCTGCTGCAGTGCGCGTATGTACTCGACCGCGGAGCGCAGCGTCTCCACCTTGCTCATCTTCTTGTTGGCGGCGCCGTTGGGGACGTGTTCCCGAAGGGTGGCAAAGCCCAGGTTGACCAGCTTGACGCGGTTGCGCTCGCGCTCGTTGCGGCGCGCCACGGCGGCCGGCTGCTGCTGCGGCAGGCTGTAGCCGAAGCCGCTGAAGTTGAGCCGGCGTTTGCAGCGCATCAGTTCGGGCGAGGACGAGCGCTGTCGCTTGACTTGCTTGGACGCTGACTTGTGACCGCCCCCTGAGGGCTGGCCGTCGGCCGCCGGGCTCAGATGCGGCGCGGGTTGCTGCTGCGGCTGCTGCTGCTGCTGCTGCTGCTGCGCGCGCTCTGCGCCGCCGCCGCCGCTGCCGCCGCCGCCGCCGCCGCCGCCGTGGCAAAGAAGCAGGCTGCGGGCGGCAGGAAGGGCTGCTGGGGCTGCGGCTGGGGCTGCTGGCCGGCGCCGCCGCTCTCCATCTTGGCAGAGCTCTCCATGCGCAGCGGCCGCCAAGGAGTCGCGGAATGGGAGCAAGCGGGGACGCGAGGTGCGGACGCGCGAGGCGACGCAGACAGGACTTGGGTGCACGAACAGAGAGGGAAAGAAGGGGAGAGAGGAAGAGGGAGGCCGGAGGGAAGTTACAAAAAAAAAAAAAAAAAAATCCCCGGGAGACTTCTTAGGGTGGGAGCAAAGAAGGTGCAGACGCTTTTCCTCCTCCCTCCACTCCACCTCCTCCCTCCCCTCCTCCCTTCGCGGGGTTGGCTTCAGGAGACTCGCGTGGCGCTCGCGTGTGAGGCTGCCGCTAGCGCCTTCTTGTTAAAAAAAAAAAAAAAAAAAAAAAAAAAAAAAAAAAAAAAAAAAAAAAAAAGCCGAAGAAGCAAAAGTCAGTGGTGAGCACGGTCTGTTGAGTCTCCCGTTCCTCGCCCCCTAGGACTGCTCTCTCTTGCGCCGGGCCTCGGTCTCTCCAGCCGTGGCTCAGGCTGTTTTTTTATTATTTTGTTAACTCCCTTTCTTTCTTATTTCCTTCTTTCACTCGCCCTCCCTGGCCGGTCCCCTGTCGGTGCGCCTTCCACGTTCCCTGGCCAGAAGTGAGAGAGTGCTGGGCGGCCGGAGTGCGGCCGCCTTTTCAATGGGACACCCAGCCCCACGCGCAGCCCTGGCCCCGCCTCGCCCCCCACTCCCCGCTGCTACAGCGAGCGGCTGCAGCCCCCACTCCCCCCCCCTCCTACCTCCTCCTCCCACCCACTCCCTAAACTCTCCCTCCTCTTCTCCCCTTCCCCCCCGCCCGGTCCCTGCGCCCGCTCCATGCAAACTCTCCATTCAGTGGGGTTTGTTGTTGCAGTGCGTGCGCCTGGCGCGTGCCGGACTCCCGGCTGAATAAACAGGCGGCGCGCTCAGGGCGGGCTGCAGCCGGGGGTGGCTCTAGAAAGGGGGGGGGCAGCGTCCCTGGAGGGGCCAATAGCCCTGGGAATTCGGGGTGTATGGGTGGAAAGGTTTGGGGGTGAAGTGCCTCGGGATTCTCCTGACAACTGGAGCAGAGCACAGAGAAGGGTTTGAGCAGACAAGTGCCATGGGTGGTGGGCAGGTTGGGGAGAATGGGGCTCTATTTTTCCTGCTTTCATCTCCCATCTACTGTCATTCTCTTGGGAGTCTTTGCTGTTTGGGGGAGCTGAAGCAAATTTGCAGTTAAAGTTTAGAAAGATGGGGAGAACTCCGTGGGAATTACTGGACTGTTAAGTAAATAAAATTGCGGTTAAGACTGGGTCCCAACACACCCTCTCGCTAGCTCCGTGGCCCCTTGGTAAGTGGCAACCTCTCCGAGCCTCAGTTTCCTCATCTGTAGCAATAGAAGTTTGGATTAGATGGTCCCCAATGTCCCATTCAGGTGTACAAACTAGGATCTGGTCCCCACAACTGAGTAAATGTGGAGGGGACCCTCAAGACCAGAGGTGTTCTCATTGGGCGTGGTTGTGATCGGTGCTATACGTAGGGGTATGGCAGCGATTTCCGCCCTCCCCCCTCATGACCTCGGTTGCCTGTAGCAGGGACCCCCTTCCCAAAGGATTGTTTCCGGACCGGCTGGGGGATGGATAAAGAGGGGAGTACTCTTGGGGTATTCTCAGGGTAGGTCTGAGAAAAGAGATGGGGGTAGAGGTTGAGGGACCGGAGGAGCTTCTCTGGTTGTTCAGCGCCGCCGCAGGCACCTCGGCGGCCTTGGCGCAGCCTCCATCTCGCCCCAGGCGTGTGCCCGGCGGGCCGGTGGCAGGCGACTGGGAGCGGAGCCCGGCGGGGCCGCGTGCTGGCGCCGCGAGGGAGGGGGAGGCGCTTGCAGCGGTGGCTCGGCCGCTTGGACAGCGCCCACCCAGGCGCCCTTCCTGGGCTTTGGTCCTGGCGCTCTCTGGTAGGGCCGGGTCCAGCTTTGGGGCGCCTTGGGACGGGGCTCTGCAGAGAATGCGGACCCAGCCACCGGTCCCATCTCGGCACCGCTCTGGTGGAGGCAGGGGAAGAAGTGTGGGGCGCGTCTCAGGTCGAGTCTCCATAGACAGAAGGAAGAGGGCAATCATCCGTGGATTTGTCCGGTAGAGACAGACAGTTTTGATCAGAGACCTGCAAGCAGGGCTGATTGTGGGGGAATTATCCAAATAATTGCTTCTCATTGGACTTCCTTTGTGGAGAACGGTCTTTCTAAAGGCTCTGTGGGGGTGACCCAAGGAGCCGCCTTTGGTATGTGTGACTGGCTTGGAGTGTTACCAGAACAATAGCGGTGGTGGTGATGGGCAGTGGAGACGGATGGCTCCGGAGATGAAGCACCTCTCTTCTCTGCCTCAGTTTCCTCTTCAAAAACGTGTGGGTTTGGGAAGCATCGGACGGAGCCGTGACCAACAGAGACCAGTTCTGTGAACCTCCTTCCCCACACAGTAACCTGTGACTTCACCCCACAGGACTGCTGGACTCGGTGAGGTTTACACCTCTGTCCTCTCCTCCCACCCCCAATCCACCCCAGGAAAGAAGTTGAGAGGACTCCAAGATCACTTTTGTCTTCCCTTCCGGGAAGTATAGGAAGTTGTGGGGCCTAAAACAGAGCCACACCGCCGTCTTCCTCCGTGGAAGCCTCAGACCACCTGGAGAAGAGAGGTTACTCAGGCACTCCTCCCCACCCACGAGCCCCAGCTGGGAGCCCCGGGTGCTGGCCGCTAGGAGGCGTCTAGGAAAAGCCTCCTGGGCCCTATCCACGCCTCCGTAGCAAAATGTGGGGAGTCGCCAACACCGACCCATCTGACTGTTTTTTCTTTCCAAGGCGGATTCAAGCGCCCTTCCATTCTGACTCTAACATTCCACATTTGACCAAGGTCTATAATCCTGGTTTGCACTGTAACTTTGAACAAGCCCCTCTTCCTCGACTGCCCTCACTTGCTCCATCTGTGCAGGAGGGGCTACACCAGCTCATTTTGAGATGAGTCTGCAAGTGCGGAAAATCTGCCAACAGCCAGCACGCGTTCTCAGCTTCCTTTTCGGGTGCGGCCTTCATGCCTTATGGAGATCCTAATTATCAAGGACTTCAAGGGCAGAGCCTACTCCCAACCCCCACCCCCC
Source organism: Mustela putorius furo (assembly GCF_011764305.1). NCBI lineage: Eukaryota > Metazoa > Chordata > Mammalia > Carnivora > Mustelidae > Mustela > Mustela putorius. Next base: position 3,147,380 of record NW_025421481.1, read on the forward strand.
ACACACGCCATAAAATGGGCGCCCAAATAGAAGCTCCAGCTAGTGAAGCCATGCATTGTAGTGGCCACATGCGTTCGCCTCCGCCCAGGAGAAAAGACGGCGGGCACTGGGATCCTTCCGGCCCCAGAACATGTGCCCTTATTCTCCCTGTTCCAGCCCAGAACCAAATCCCATCCTCACCCTCTCCACACCAGCGTCCTCAGCCTGCTTCTTAAGGGCTTTGCAAAATCTCCAAGAACTCAGGTGTTCCCTTCTGCCTATTTGAGTAAACTCAAAGGATGCTCCTCACCATAGCCCTAACCCAGCAACATCCTCTCCATCTTCTCCAACCAAAAGGTAGAGTGGTTTAGTATTGTTTTATAGGGGCTTGGCCTCTGTCTTTGGAGACTTTGCACTACCAAAGTGAGTTTCCCACTGAAATTGATTTTTGGGTTTGGAACAAAGGACTGAAGTTTAAGAGCCCCTGAGAATCTTGCCTCTGACCCTGGGGCCTAGATGATCACACACACACACACACACACACACACACACACACACACACCTCTGAGAGAACTGCCCTGTACTGTCCTGGGCCCTGGGAACCCTAGTCCCTGCACTGAGAGATGAAGCAAATGGACTTGATTTGATATCCAGTTTCCATTGCCTAACAGCTTTGACATGGAGCAAATAGCTTATATTCTGAGCCTTGGTTTCCTCACCTGTACCATGCCCATACCTACACTACACTACAGCTACCATAGTTGTAGTACGACCTCCAAGTGTTGTGAAGTTTCAACAAGATAGATGTGGCGCGCTCTGGGGCAGGTCTCGATTGGAAGGAATTGATGAGAACGGCCTTTCTAAAACTATGAGAAAGTCACTGTTCAGATAGCCCACCCAGGAAGGGGCTTGTGGGAGGATGCGGGCTCTAAGTTTCCTGGAACCACACTGTGATAATCAGCCATTTTCCAGCAGTTGGAGATCCACTGTCACCCTGTCCCGCAGTCCCAGCACCTGGAGGTGGGTAATTTCTGTCATTTTGGAGAAATGGTGGTATGGTCAAAAATCAAGGAGATAGAGATAGGACCCAAGATTTTAACATAAAACAGAAGCAAGTGAGTTCAGATACAGACATGCTTCAGGGCCTGCACATTTAGGGGTTTAATAGAGTCATTGGCCCTTACCCTTAGCTTTCTGTGCCTTCCTTGTCAACCAAGGGTCCTGCCTCTAAGCAAGTCCCCGGGGCTTTGCTTGACTAGGACACTCAAAATGTCATTTATCTAGATGTGGAGGGAGAAGAAAATGCACAAAAGGAGTGTTTAATACCTTCCTCCATAAATGGAGTAGTGACATTTTCTTTGCTTATCTGTCAAGGCTGTCAGGAGAATTAAATCTGATGTTGTTCGTGAATTCACTTTTTAAATCCCTCCACACATGTCAGGGATCGCCATTCTTGTGATAAGGTGGCCGGACACTGACCTCCTTTGGTGTGTATTACCCAGAATATAGACATCCCAGAAAAATGGGAAGGTTTCTCTTTCTCTTCAAAAACAATAAAAGCCCTTCCCTACCTTCTCTAGCATCTCAGGCCCCTCTTGTATGCTCGGGAGTCCTGGAAGAGGACCTTACCTTAGATGAAACCTTGGATATATTCAGCTCCTGTACTTACGTGGGGACACAGCTTTCCTAGTGATGCAGGGGGATCTGCCCTCCAGGGCACCTGAGGTCCTGATGCCCCAAGTCTGCCACCTTCATTTCCACTCACAGTTGAAGGCCAGGCCCGTGCCACCTTTGTTCACACACTATCCTCCAACTCCAGAGTTGTGCACTGTCTCTCTGTAGAAAGGAGTTCAACCACATCTTTCTTAAAAGGTTCCATCTGTGCCTTTTTCTTTTGGAAGGAGGGGACTTACCATTAAAAGTGAAGCTAGCTTTTCCATCCAACAGATTATTTGGTAAAATTATATTTACGGTGGATCCTGAACCAAGAGCAAAGAAAGTACAAAGATGAACACAGGCCTTCGATTCTTGATTTGGAGACAAGACTTTTAGTGCAACCCTTAATTTGAGTGAGCGCTAAGCCTCAGAAGCCTCCATGCCTCAAGAAAAGTGAGTGTACAGGGTGTTCATAGCAGATACTTGGTTTCCAGTAGCTGGAACACAGGGTCGCTGGCCTGGGGTAGACACTGCTCTAAGTCTGTACTTGACACTATCCTATCCAGGAAAACGGAAAAGTTTCTGACTCTTTAATCTATTGTCTCCAAGCTCAGCCTTCCCAAGGTAACCCCAGAAACTGCTGCTGCCTAGCCTGGTTGGGTCTGACCAGCCCGGATTGGCCTGGGAAAAGGGGTTTGGGTGTGGGGGGAGGCAGAACAGCATAAACCGTGGCTTTGGCTTGCCTGCTTGGTCACAGCAGGCCTGCACCTGCATTAAGGAATCCAGGCTTCAAACAAATCTATTTGCTTTTTCAATAAGCCTTAAAAAAAAAAAAAGCTGGAAAAAACAAAACAAAAAAAAGCACAAACTATTATTTTATTGTGGCTTTTTGGTTGGGGAGGGGAGATTCGGGTGGGGTGAGGGAGTAATTTGCAGCCACTCTCACAAGTCCTTTTGAAGTTCTCCAAATAAGGAGAAGTAACGCTGCTAAGTCTTTATTTTTTTTCTAAAGCCCCATTTACATTATGATTAAATACCTTCCTGGGATAAGCATAAAGAAAGTCGTTAATCTATATAGCTCTCCAAAGAATCAATACATTCTAAACTTTTGTAGGATTTGTTACACTCTATTTTGTTACAGTAGGCCAGCTCCTCTAGGTCTAGGCACATGGCTCTCCTTCCCTCCTCCCTCTCCACCTCCTCCAAGAATGAAAATAAAGTAAAGGTCTTTCACGGTAAACAAAACCAGCTGATTCTTCACAGAGACCCCATGAATAGCTGGAGAAGAAAAAAAAAAACTTACAATAAATGGTGCATTTTTTTCTCTGCTGGGTATAGTATTCAAGGATCAGGGCAGTATTCAAACAGAGGTCCATTTTTTGCTCAGCAAGAGAGTTTAGAAAAGAAGCGTGGGGTCCATTCAGAGCTTTCCCCCCTTCACAATCACAGGGTTCTATGAAACCTATATTCCATGCCTTGTCGGAGTGTTTCTGGGGACCAATTATTGCTTTGTTGCATGGCTTCTTTGCTGAATCTTTGAGCAGCAAGAAAAAGCGCTCTCGAGTCTACCCTTATTTTGACCATTTCAGTCATTGCTCAGTGTAATAATTAATATGACAACTGGACGCTTGAGTTTGTATAGAAACACCTCAGCTACAGGAGCGAGCGTGCAGTGGGTGGTAACGAGCCGCACATCAGCCAGAGAAGCCACACACACAAAAAAAGGAATGAATGGCCAAAGAGAAAGAGAAGGAATAAAGATAAAATAGTTGGCACAACGCAGAGGAACATAAAACAGACTCGAATGGAGAGTGGGAGGGGGGAGGGGGGACAATTAGAAGGGGAGGGGGAAAACACCCTACAGAGGTTAACTTATTTTGAAACTGTTTTCTGAATAAAACCCCGGACGGGAGTGACCGGCTTTCAGCCGCTCCTGTTTCCCCCAGCATTTAGGAACTCTCTCGGAAGGAGGCGGGGGTGCTGTGGGAGGAAAGGAAGGCTCCCCCAAGCTTTAGGTTTCTCCAGAACAGGGACCCAAAGGACCACCCCTCCCAAGTTCCAGCTCCTTGTATGGCTTCCATTTTTGCAAAAGTGCAAAAATCCTTTTTCCTTCCTTCAACTTCAGTCTTTGGAATTGGCAATACAAAAGATCTGGGGACCAAGTGTAGACGACTCTGTGGGTCGGGGGGTGAATTTTGGGGAGAGGGTCTTTCTGATGGACCCCAACAACTCCGCAACGTCGCCTTGGGGAACAGCGCCCTGGCCCTGTGGGTCTCCTGGAGGAGAGGATCTCACCCTGGGAACTCAGGGCTGGACTGGGCGCTGCGCCCCGGCCCCGCGCTGTGCCCGCCTCTGCGGGTCCCCTGCTAGCGCGCCCCGGGGTTGCGACCTCCTCCGTGACGGCATAATAAATAATTAGAGGGTTTAAGCGCGTTAGCCACAGCTCATGCTAATGAGCCAGATAAGGACTCTTGCTAACCCAAAGTGACAGTTTGCATATAGGAGGGGGAAAAAAGCCCTGCTATTTCCCCCCAACTTGATTGCTCCTTCTCAAATTCATACGCCTTCCACCACCTTCCCCCTTTCCTCTCCCTAGCCTCTCTTCCTACCCCCTCACGTCCCACCACACACACAACACGCACTCCACCCCCTTTTGACCCTTCCTCTTTCACCCTCCCTAGCCCACTACGGTGTCACAAAATCCCCGGGTGCTGGGTGCTGATATTTGACATGTGAGCAAAGTTCCCTCCCAGGCGCGTCCTGGCCGGTCTCAGCCCCGAGCCGAAACGGTTTCGGCGCTTTTCTTTACACAGTGTGAAACGCATCAGGACTCCCATGCTCTGCGAACGACTTTGAAGGTCAGGGGCCCTTCGGAGCTCTGGCGTCCCTGAACGCACTTCGGTACTCCCTGCGCTCAAACAGGGTAACTAACGGGAGCTACGGGCTGGGGCGAAATACGCAAGCGCCCCGGGTTCTGGAGTTCCCGAAGGGCTCCTGCCGCCTCCGGAAAGCAGGGGCAGTTTGCCGAAGTGACTGAGGTCAGTCGTGTGTCCCCATTGTGTGGCCACGTGTCCTGTGTCCATCATCACCTCCCAAAGTCCAAGCTCAGCCCGACTCCTTGCGGCGCTGCCCGGGAATGCTCTGGCCTATAAATCAGCCGGGCGGCTGTGAGCCATCTCCACCTCCCAGGCCGACCTGGACGACTGCCCCAAGGGCCAAGGGGAAAGTTTGCTCACGTGAGGTTAGGAAGGAAGCCACCGCCAGGGCCCGCTGTCTGCTAGGAAAACTTTAGGGCCCCAGGTGGCCCTGTTAACTCTTTCCTTCTTCCACACTTTCCTAGGCCTGGTATTTGCAGGGTCTTTATTGGGAGGAGGGGGGGGGGTGCAGGGGGAGGAAGAGGGTGATTTCTGATACATGGATATTTATTGACATGGACCCTTAAAGAAACAGCAACAAAAGCAAAATTAAATGAGTTAGTATTTGTAAAATGCTGAAGACAGTGCCTGGCACACAGTGGATAGTGTACACCCATCTGTTAAAAAGTGCAAGCATGCTGGGCGCCTGGGTGGCTTGATGGGTTAAGCCTCTGCCTTTGGCTCAGGTCATGATCTCAAGGCCCTGGGATGGAGCCTGCTTCCCCCTCTCTCTCTGCCTGCCTCTCTGCCTACTTGTGATCTCTGTCTGTCAAATAAATTTTTAAAAAATCTTTAAAAAGTGCAAGCATCCTGAATACATAACAGGAGGTATATGCTATTCATCTAACATGTTAGAAAATGCCACTGGGATCCAAAAATGTTCAAGGTTGTTATGCTCTTTGATTCATGAAATAACTACAGATCATAGTTAGAAATAAGAAAATCATTGCCTTCAACAAGATTGTAGTTTAGCAGGCAGAAGAGGAAATGTGTAAGAAAGGAAGACCATTAAAACTACAGTGGGACCACGACGGACCCTCTGCCTCAAGCTCCATTAGTCTGGACTCTCACCCTGCCTCATCCACCAGGTTACCCCCAAGGAAATATACAGTGTTACAAAGGGTGGATTTGTTATATACACACATCCTAACGCCGTCCCCCTCCCCAACCAAACAGTCATCTGGAGCTTCTCCCAAGTGGTGAGGAGATACCAGCAAAGGAAACACACGGACACCTGTAGTGTTAGGTACAGTGAAAAAGCAAGCTACTTGAAGTCAAGAGACAAATTCCAGGTTCTGGAACTTTCTAGCTCTGTGTCCTCAGACAAATTACTCATCCTCTTTCTAGATTGTCCTTCCTCTACAAAATGAGACACTGCAAAGATACCTCACCTCCAGCTCTGACTATATAGACAATACAGGCATCATCATGTGAGCTTCTAGTGGCAAGGGCTCCCCTCTTTGAGCAGACCAACTTCTTTTTCCGTTTTTTATGGGAAGAACCTCAGGGAACATATGACCTCGTTCACAAATTCATCCTGTGGACCACTACCTACCTGCTGGTACCAGGATTATGGCTCCTGAGGCCAGGGAAAGATGTGGGCCATTGGTTCCCCAGGGTTCGGGTGTGAAGGGAAGAAACGCACCACTCTCACCGACAGTTTTGCTTGGGAAACAGGATTCTCCTTTTCTTGGCCTGAGAAGTTTTTGGTCAGGGATTTGGGTCCCGGGAAATCTCATAGTCCTCCCTTGCGGGATGTGTGAGTCGCTCGCCACCTGCCGGTTTTTTCTAAAACTGCAGGGAGAACTGCGTGGAAATCTTTTGAATTCCTTCTTTAGGAGTCCATTCTATTAATTGTACGATTACAAATCTTGTACGATTCATTTCGACCATAGAGGGCTGTGCTCCTTGTATCGTGTCCCCACAATACCCACATTAGATATATATGAGGTGCTTGCTAATTTTCAGATTCTGAAGCTTCATCTAAGGCACATCAAGGCATAATCAGGGCCCATAGTCCCTTTTTTTAAGATTTTTTTTTTTTTTTAAGAGAGAGAGAAAGATAGCACAAGCAGGGGGAGGGGCAGAGGAAGAGAGAGAAGTAGACTCCTTGCTGAGTGGGTAGCCAGACATGAGGGTCCATATCAGGATTCTGAGTTCATGACCTGAGTTGAAGTCAGACATTTAAGCAACTGAGCCACCCAGGTGCCCCCAATTGTACTTTCTGACAAGCTATAGAGTAAGCCTTTTGTACTATGAAGATGGAGGACTAATACCCTACAGGTATTCTAGGTGATAAGATACAGCATCCATTATTCAGAACTGTGAATAACTAATCTCCCCATAGATACACTTTCTTTGCATAAAAGGACATCCTAGTGACTTCTGAAGTGGGTGGGGAGGATTGGTAAGTTATTACAGAGATAGTCTTTGATGTTGGGTATGAAGAATGGTCAGAAGCTTTCAGTCTGGATGAAAGGACCATGGGAACAACCCACCCAGCATGGAGCCTTTTGCTTCCTTGACTTTTGAGACTCCAGCAAACTTAACCTTCACTCCCCTTTGGCCACTCCTTTTTTTTTTTTTTTTTTTTTAATTAAGTGATTTTTAAAAAAGATTTTATTTACTTATTTAACAGAAAGAGGGAGAGAGAGTGATCACAAGTAGGCAGAGAGGCAGCCTGGGGGGGGGGGGAGCAGGCTCCCTGCTGAGCAGAGAGCCCAATGTGGGGCTTGATCCCAGGACCCTGAGATCCTGACCTGAGCCGAAGGCAGAGGCTTAACCCACTGAGCCACCCAGGCACCCCTGGCCACTCCTTTTGAGGCTACATTTTAGGCTTTGTCTACACCCAGAATAGCTCCATCTTGGAAATCATAGCTTTTATTCTCCACTCTGATTCCTTCTCATCCCCATTTTTGCTGGACGTCTCTCCAAGTTCTATTTGGATGTCTTTCTCAAGTTCTATTTCTTCCTATTCTGGTCTCTCCCAAACTCAGCCTGGAAAATGCGACTGATTAATTCCTAAACCTGTAACATAAAATGCTTATTTTCCCATCCTTAAAAACAGGCAAACCATTCCTTGATCTTATGACTGCCTTCACCTCTCCGTCAGATTTTTGAGAACAGTAGTCTACACCACAGTTCCATTTATTTAAATCTAATTCACAGTCTAAGATTCGTCCCTACTGGAGTTCCTCACTGTGAAGGTTAATTTTACATGCCAAATTGACTGAGCCATGGGTTACCCAGCTATCTGGTTAAACAGTATACTGAGTGTGTCTCTGAGGATGTTCTGAGCAAAATTAACATTTGAATTGGTGGATTAAGTAGATTGCTCTCCCAGTGTGGGTGGGTATCATTCAATCCATCTTTGGCCAGAATAGACCAAAAAGGATGAGTAAGGAAAAGATCTCTCTCTCTCTCTCTTTTTCTCTTTCTCTCCCTGATTGTCTTCAAGCTGGGACCTTGGTCTTCTGTCTTCAGACTTGGACTGGAACTTACACCATTAGTCTTACTAGTTCTCAAGCCTTTGGACTCAGACTAGAACTACACCATCTGTTTTCCTGGGGCTCCAGCTTGTTGACTGCTGTTTGGGGGACTTTTCAGTCCTTGTAACCATGTGATCAATTCCTTATACTCTCTCTCATTATCTATCTATGGGTACAAATATAGATACAGACATAGATACAGATATCTCCTATTGATTCTGATTCTCTGAAGAATACACATTAATACAACCACCGGTGTTCTACTTCGCTAAATGTAATAGCTACTCAGGTCCTGCACTTGGCCCTGCTGACTTCTTACCTCTTCTTGATGTTCTTTCCTTCTCTGGCTACCATGATTCTTATCCCTTGGGTGATTTTTTTCTCAGTACTAGTTTTTAGTTTTCCACTTAGTTTCCATTTAGTTTTAGTTTTCCTCCATAAAGTTTCCCAATGACCCGTGTTGTCTGTAGGTCTTAGCTTCCATGTCTTTTGCTTATGACTCTTAAATTCTTTTTCCTACCCTAGGCCTCTCTGTGGATCTCAAACTGTGTGACCAGCATCTCTACAGGGGGCTCCACTGGTATAGCCAGTGCGGCATGTTTGAAAATGGGCTCATCATTCTGACTCCCTCAAATCTTTACCTCCTTTTTGTCCTGTAATTCAGGGCTGGGCATCATCTACTCATGCACTGAAAACACAATTGTGGGAGTTGTCCTACACTCTCACTGCTCTCCCACATCCCCTCCACCGAGCCTTACCTATACATAACATACATCTTAATTATATTAATATATTATTTATATTTATTAAATATGATAGATAGATAGATAGATAGATAGATACCATCTCCCTCCTGTCTATTGCTAATATCATTGCCCTATTTCAGTAATCTTCCAACTGGTCATTCTGCTTCCAGTTTAATCTCCCTTAAATACATTCTTCTCACTGCCCCCAGAACAATCTAAGTAGATGACATAGTCAAATGTAAAAAAGGCACAAGAGTGTAAAGAAATGGTATTTTTTATATCCCAAGCAAAGTAATTTTTTCAAAGTGTAATGTGCCCTGTTGCTCCTCTACTCAAATCTTTAAATAGCTTCCCAATTTTCTTAGGACAAGAATCCACAGCTCTTGATGCTCCATAATAGTAGGGATTCTGCTTTACCTCCATTTGCTTGCCCAGCATGGTATCTGGAACAAGGCAGGTGTTCAAAAAATGCTTATTGATAGAATGAATGGACTTGGTATAAGATGTATGCACATCTGTAATACAGAGAATGGCATGCAATGTTTTCCATAAAAAATGTAAAGAACTCAGAAAAACTATCCCCCTCCTTTGGTGCATCTGCCCTTTCACTTACGAGTTGTCGTAGGCTCCCTAAGATCAGCATGACCTTTCTATGTGAGTATCTTCTTAACCTCAAGAAAGCAATCAGATCATCTCTCCAAGGAATACATAACCTGGTATGCAGCAAGTACTTAATCAGGATTAAAGTGTAGTTGACATTGATGGTATCAAATCATGAGGGTTGTTAACTTGTCAGAACTCTTCATGTATATTTCCACAAATGTGTGAGAAGGGGCATGATGGGAGGAGCAGGAGATCTACACTAAGGGATTGGGTTGGACTGGTTGGGCACGGTAGGTGGGGCTATGGGAAGCCTTGAATGACAGACCAATCTTCTGAGTGTTACAGTCTGGGAGATTTTTTTTAAGATTTTATTTATTTATTTGACAGAGAGAGACACAACAAGAGAGGGAAGACACGTAGGGGGGAGTGGGAGAGGAGAAGCAGGCTTCCTGCTGAGCAGGGAGCCTAATATGAGGCTAGATCCCAGGATGCTGGGATCATGACATGAGCCAAAGGCAGATGCTTAATGACTGAGCCATGCAGGCGCCCCTGGTCTGAGAGATATTTATTCATTTATTTTTTTTAAAGATTTTATTTATTCCTTTGACAGAGATATTTAAACAAGAGAGTGACATCATTATGTCCACAGGAGAATTCTGGAACTAAGGAATAGGGGTTGGTAGAGACAGACTGATTAGATCAGTCACCTTTCCTACCATCTCTTTCTGTGAGCTGTTTTAGCATGCACACTACCATTCATCCGTTCTCTCAACGGACACGAGAATGTAAACCCCAAGAGGGCAGGGACTATGTCTGTTCGATTTATTAGTGATTTCCAGTGTCCAGAACAGGGCCTGACACATAACAGGAGCTGAATAAATATGATTTACAAAAACATTTATTGAATATCAGCTATATGCCAAGTATGTAGTATGCTCCAGGATGCAAAAATTAAAAAAAAAAAAAAAAGACTCAGTTCCTGTGTTTGGAGGGTTCACACAATATCCCTTTCGCAAGAGGGCAAGGCGAAAGGCTATTCAGGGAATCAACAAAAGAGGAGGAGTTCCCAAGCTGTTTAAAGTCATCAAAGGTTTCATTAAAAGCAACTCATGAACACTAGATTAGTTAGTGAAGATTTCATGCTCTTCCTATGTGAGGCTCAGGCTGTTCTTTCTACCTAGGACATCTCCCCTCACCTTTCTGCTTGCGTAATACCTTCCTTTCCTAACTGTCATCATGGACCCAGGACATAGCAGGGCACCTCCTCTGTTCTCCCATAGCTCCAGCCCTGACCTAGCTTACCCTTGCTTGCTGTTACTACTTGCTTCATTGTCTATTCTCTCACTGGACTTTAAGCTGGATTCAGGCAGGGTATTTTTCCTGTCTTAACCACATAAGTCCTATGTGGGGCAGATTCAAATTTTGGGATCCTGAAGCTTATAAAATTTTAGGGTTCTATTTAGGAAAAGATATATGGTTACAAATATTATATAGAAAAATGAATGTATCTTTAAAGCAGAAATACAAATTACACATGACTTAAAGCTAGCAAAATGCGACACATTTCAGATAAATTAACATTTTTATAAATTAAGTGTCAGATAAACTTCTGTAACTAACTTCTATATTTTTTAGAGCGAATGAAAATGTAAATCTTTTTTTCTGTAACATATGATTAAAATTTGTTCTTTAGTATTGATAGTTTGGATGCTGAAAGCATATCACTTCACACACAAGTTTGTAGAACTACTGTATATTTGTGCCATTTAATACAAGAATTCTGTTACATTTCCTTGACAGAATTCTTATCAAAAAAGGAAAAAATGTTGTGTTAATTGTTTTTCATACTTTTTTATCAAGTATATTCCTAACAAGGAAAGAAATTCTGTTCTTTTTTAATGACAGAGATTGCCCAGGCATATAATATTTTTCTCCAGCTATATTGAGGTATGATTGACAAATAAAAATTATGTATATTAAAGATATACAACTGGATGCTTGAATATTCATATCACTTTGGTCAAGTTAATTAACATACTCTTCACTTCACATAGTGACCACTTACTTTTTCTCCTTTTTTTTTCTGTGTGTGTGTGTGTGTGTGTGTGTGTGTAGTAATAAGAGTTAAGATACACCCTTTTAGTAAATTGGACAGCTATGTTTAGAAGAATGAAACTCAACCATTCTCTTACACCATACACAAAGATAAACTCGAAATGGATAAAAGACCTCAACTGAGGCAGCAATCCATCAGAATCCTAGAGGAGAGCATAGAGAGTAACCTCTTTGACATTGGCCACAGCAACTTCTTTCAAGATATGTCTCCAAAGGCAAAAGAAACAAAAGCAAAAATGAACTTTTTAGGACTTCATCAAGATCAAAAGCTTCTGCACAGTAAAGGAAATAGTCAACAAAGCAAAGAGGCAACCCACGGAATAGGAGAAGATATTCATAAATGACACTACAGACAAAGGGCTGATATCTAAGATCCATAAAGAACTTCTCAAACTCAAGTCACACAAAACAAATAATCACATCAAAAAATGGGCAGAAGACATGAACAGACACTTCTCCGAAGAAGACATATAAATGACTAACAGACACATGAAAAGATGTTCATCCTCACTAGCCATCAGGGAGATTCAAATCCAAACGACATTGAGATACTGCCTTATATTAGTTAGATACTGCCTTATATTAGTTAGAATTGCTAAAATTAACAAGACAGTAAACAACATGTGTTGGAGAGGATTAGAGAAAGGAGAACCCTCTTACACTGTTGGTGGGAATGCACATTGGTGCAGCCACTTTGGAAAACAGTGTGGAGATTCCTTAAGAAATTAAACATAGAGCTTCCCTAAGACCCTGCAATTGCACTACTGGTTATTTACTCCAAAGATACAGATGTAGTGAAAAGAAGGGCCATCTGTACCCCAATGCTCATAGCAGCAATGGCCACAGTCGCCAAACTGTGGAAAGAACCAAGATGCCCTTCAGTGGACGAATGCATAAAGAAGATATGGTCCATATATACAATGGAGTATTACACCTCCATCAGAAAGGATGGATACCCAACTTTTGTATCAACATGGACGGGACTAGAAGAGATTATGCTAAGTGAAATAAGTCAAGCAGAGAGAGTCAATTATCATATGGTTTCGCTTATTTGTGGAGCATAAGGAATAACATGGAGGACCTGGGGAGCTGGAGAAGAGAAGGCAGTTGGGGGAAATTGGAGGGGGAGATGAACCATGAGAGACTGTGGACTCTGAGAAACAATCTGAGGGTTTTGGAGGGGAGAGGAGTGGGAGGTTGGGTGAGCCTGGTGGTGGGTATTATGGAGGGCACATACTGTGTGGAGCACTGGGTGTGGTGTATAAACATTGAATTCTGGATCACTGAAAAGAAATTAAAAAAATAAATAAAAATTTAAAAAAAAAGAAGAATTAGAAAAAGAATCCATGCCTAAGATCACATATTCGTCTTACCAAGAAACTGAGCATTCCATGGTCTGGTAGGTTGAGTGCCTCAGGATATGTGTTTCCCAAATTTATGACTCAACAAGTAATGAGTGCAAATGCCAACACCTTAACTTTCTTTCTTTTTTTTTTTTTTTAATTTTATAGTTTATTCTGTTGATGAGCAAGGTTGACTTCAGGAAAAACAATAAGTGTAGATGTCATCAGATGTATCTTCACTAAATACAATCGAAAAGAAAGTTTTTCTTTTTATTTTTCTATAGCATAGAATCATAAATGCAATCTCTGCACTTGAAATTGCATTCCAAGGGTTTCAAGACCCAGACTTCCCTTGTCTTTTCTTTTCTTTCTTACTTTTTTTCTTTTACTTATTTTTTGTTTATTATTAACATATAAAGAGTTATTTGTTTCAAGGGTACATGTCTGTGATTCATCAATCTTACACAATACACAGGACCCACCACAACACTTACCCTCTCTAATGTCCAATGTCCACCACTCAGCCACCTCATCCTGCCCACTCCTCTCCCCGCCAGTCAATATTTATACCCCTAACATGGGAGCAGTCAATTATATAAGACCTTAGTTTTCTAATGGTCAGATCTAACGAGGCTCCACAGGGGCTAGGAGTTTCTGAGTGGACAGAGGTGTTTATACCACCTTTGCCCTCTGCAGAGTGCTCTGGTCATTCAAGAGTCAGAGAGAAAGGACAAGGGATAATTTCCCCAACCCTAAACCTCAGCACCCCAAGTCTTTTTCTTCCTATCCCACAAGACCACAATTCCTCATCCATCCTGTGAGAATACTAAAAACCTCTCTTACTGGACTGTAGCAAGGATTAAATAAGATAACCTTTGAAGTGTGCCTGGCGCTAAATAAATATTTAATTGCTGAATAAATATTTGTCCCTTTATCTTCCCAGAGAGAAGGAGATGGAAAGAGTAACACTGAGAGATAGCTTCATTTATATCTAACGAAAAATCCAGTATTGCTTTAGGCAAATTCTCTAGGCAAGCTACTTTCTCCCTTTGGGACATTTCTTATTCCTTACGTACATAAATATAAAAGCATAAATATTTGGAATATGCATGAAAGCATAAATAGAACCAAAAAATCTCTTAAAGAAACTGATAACATCTGTTGTCTTTGGGGAAGAGACCCAGCTGCCTGAAAGATAAAGGAGTGTGAGAAAATTTTCACTATTTATGTTTTAACTTTTTGATTTTTGACTTACATGAATATTTAACTCTTGAAAAATAAATAAATGATATAAAAAATTGTATCTAAATAAAAAAAAAATGAATGACTTAGAGATTACCAGTTTCTCAGGCAGTTCGGATTGCTATACCAAATATACTACAGACTGGGGGGTTTAAACAACAAATATTTGTTTCTTACAGTTGTGGAGGCTGCTGAATCCAAGACCAAGTGCTGGCAGATCCACCATTGGGTGAGGACTCCCTCTCTGGTTTGGTCATCTTTACATGATGGAGAACAGAGAGAGGAAGCAAGCTCTCTCATGTCTCCACTTGGAAGGGCACTAACCCCATTCATAAAGGCTCCACTGTTATGACCTAATTACCTTCCAGAGTCCTCAAATACCATCACACTGGGGATTAAACCTCCAATATAGGAATTTGGAGGGGTGGAGACACAAATATTTCAGTCCATATAACCAGAAAATGAATAAAAATAGAAAGGAAAACCTTCAAATCAACAAAAGAAAAACTGACCTATTTTTCCAGTCGAAGGTTAAAAAGGAGAAAATGAAATAAATATAAAGTGTGGGAAGTGGAAAATATGAAATAAAATGGCAGAAATATGTACTAGCATAAAAGTCTTTATAATAAAATTTATAGGCTAAACTTACTAATAAAAAGAAACTCTTAGATTAAATTAAAATGCAAGTTATGTGATGAACACTGGGTGTTATATGTAACTAATGAATTGTTGAACAGCATGTCAAAAACCAATGATGCATTATAATGTTGGCTAACTGAACACAATAAAAAAATAAATTAATTCTAAAAAAATAAAATACAAGTTTTATATATATATAATCATACATATTTATAATCTGTGTATAAATACATGTTATACAACTTTTTGTCTGATTGATCTATTCATTTCTTAAATAAGAATTTTAGAATATCATAAATATAGGGGCTCCTGTGTGGCTCAGTTGATTAAGTGTCTGCCTTTGGCTTAGGTCATGATTTCAGGGTCGTGGCATTGAGCCCTTTTTTGGGTCCCTGCTTAGCGGGAATCTGCTTTTCCCTCTCCCACTCCCCCTGCTTGTGCGTGCTCTCTCTCTCTGTCAAATAAATGAATAAAATTTTTAAAATCTTTAAAAAAATCATTATATATTCATACATCCACACATATATATTGGTATCTTCAAGAAATAAAGAATACTAGCATACCTGAACATTTATAAAAATGGACTATAATATGCCTGGTTACGAAGCTTTGACAAACTCCAAAGAATCACAATCATGAAGATTAGGCTATTTAACCATAATGTAATATAGTTAGAAATTTAAAAATATATATATATATCCCAAGTAACCTGAGTTTAAATAATACACTTCTAATAAATCTTGGGTTATTGAGAAAATTTTATTCCAAACTTAAAACCAAACAACAGTTAAAAACACTAACTGCATCGAATTAATGATACACAGCTAAAATGGTACTTAGGAATATTTCATTTACAATCCATTTCTCAGGAAACAAAGAACATTGAAAACAAATAAGCTAAGTGTTCAACTCCAGAAATTTGGAGAAGAGTAACAAAGCACGCTCAAACAAGGAAATAATAAAGAAAAGTGGGGAGAAAATGCAATAGAAAACATTAGGGGAAAATGCAGTAAAAAAACAAACATTAGGGAAGATCAGTCTTATGAATGTTGATTCTTCATAGACAAACATCTGGCAAGATGAGAGAAAATACAAATAAGCAAAATATGGAACTAAAAATTGAAAATAAATACAGAGACAACAAACTTTTAAAAAATGAAAGGATGCTATGAACAGGAATATGTCAGTTTTGTGGAGACCTTGACAGACTGAATTAATTTCTGAATGAGAAGAAATAGAAAGGATAAGAAGACCAATAATAGTTAAATACGTTGGAATATAAACTTTTCCTTTTCTTAACCCCTCAAATTCTAGACCCACTGTATTTATAAGAGATCCTACCAAATTTTCAAGAAACAAATAATTTCTACCTTGTGTAGTTGTTCCAAAAATGATAAAAATAGCAAAATATTTTTACCACTCCTAGTGTGACTACTGTAATCTTTATTTTAATATGGAAAAGAGCTTCACATTTAGAAACTCTACTAATGTAAATTACCATGTTAATAAACTAAAAGGAATCCATCATGTAATTTTGCAGAAAAGGCACTTGCTAAGTTCAACACTGTGATGAAAATGAAAAAACCTCAGTACATTAGAGACAGAGAGGATTTCATAAATTTAAAGATGGTTCAGACATTAAAACCCTATATCATGTATAATAGTAATGGAGAAATTTTGGCTGCATTCATAATAAATAGGAATCTAGCATATATGTTTGCTGTAACTGCTACTGTTTAGCACAAGTGTGTCGCGGCCAGCGTGACAAATCGACCAGGAAAACGTGAGGGTTAGAGGATGGTGAAAAGAAATTAAGAGACAAAGAGATGGGGCAGGAGGGACTCTGAGGACGATGTCCAACAGTGCTGATTTTATTCCACCTCTTACAAGCATTTATAAGGCAGATCACAATAGAAGGAGTAACCGCAAGTTCCTATAACAAGTTTTGCATTAACTACAAACAAATCTCGTGATGTCAGGTAGTCAGGGCTAATGCCATTAGCTACTATTGATACAAGAAGATACAATCAACCAGGGAGTGGATTATGGGAGGGACGGGAACAACAAGGACCAATTAAGAACTCATGACCCTGACCACATTGTTCCCTTCTGTAGGGAGAGGGTGTGGGAAGTCACGCGGGTGAGCGAACGACACATAGCATAGACCCTTTCTCAGTGTTACTCAACTTTCCCGTCCTTGTCCTTAACCCCTTATCAAGGTGTCTGGACTTTGAAGGAGACATAAGTCAGGGCCTGGTTTGGTCCTTGTCTCAAGCTTTATCGTGGCCTCCAACACAAGTGTCCCCAGATTAACCAGTAGAATCAGAGGAAAATCAATCCAAATTTCATCTGGAATATGAAAGAATCAATGTATATTAATTGATAAGTACATTTTGGGAAAGAATGGGGACTTGCCAACTAAATATTAAGATCCACTATTGAAGCACCTGGGTGGCTCAGTGGGTTAAAGCCTCTACCTTCAGCTCAGGTCATGATCCCAGGGTCCTGAGATCGAGCCCCACATTGGACTCTCTGCTCAGCAGGGAGAGAGAGCTTCCTCCTCTCTCTCTCTGCCTACTTGTGATCTCTGTCTGTCAAATAAATAAATAAAAATCTTAAAAAAAAAGACCTATGAAATCATACTGTAATATCAATAAATGCGGTATGATAATGACACAAGAAGAGACATAATGGAATAAACCAACACGATAAAATTAAATCTTAGAGACAGACTCAAGTTTAAATGGCAATTTGAAAAATTGTACATGTATGGGGCACCTGGGTGGCTCAGTGGGTTAAAGCCTCTGCCTTCAGCTTGGGTCGTGATCCCAGGGTTCTGGGATCGAGCCCCACATCAGGCTCTCTGCTCAGCAAGGAACCTGCTTCCCTTCCTCTCTCTCTGCCTGCCTCTCTGCCTACTTGTGATCTCTGTCTGTCAAATAAATAAATAAATAATCTAAAAAAAAATTGTACATGTGGTACCAGAAGTCACAGGGGTATCTCTTACTGTGTATCTCTGAGATCATTTCATCTCAAGTCAGAAAATTCTGACAAAAAAAGTCAGTGAGGGAAAGTCTTTGCCAGTGTTGTTCAAAAGCTGACTCATGACACGAAGAGAGGAAAGAGAGAAAAGAAACCCTGGGTCATTATTGTATCCCATCTGCAGAAAGATGCAGATACACTAAAGATCCTAGTATGAAAGATAAAACTAATGATGAGGGAGGAAGAGAATATCTTTGTAACTTGGGGATGAAAAGGACTTTTTTTTTTTTTCCCTCAAGGAAGAACGCCAGTTGACAGTAAACTGGCAGTGATCTATTAGGATAGATAAGTTCGTGTCTGAGAAAGGCCCAGTGCTAATATCTGGACTACACAAATTATTCCTGCAAGTCAACATGGAGAAACAGGAATCCCAATAGAAACATAGGCAAAGGATATAATGAACTATTCACAGCATGGGAAATCTCAGTGGCATTAATCTTTAAAGAGATGCTCAAACCCAGTTGTCATAAGAGAAATGCAAAACACAACAAGGGCATACTTCTTCAAACTGATCGGATTGGTAAAAAATCAGACATTTGGAAAAATGCCAGATATTGGGGATCCCCAGCAACAGGAACTATTTGGTCTTTTTTGATAAGGGTGTGGACTAGTATAAGCCATTCTAATGGGCAATTTGATAGTTGTGCAGTTAAGAATGCATGTTCCCTATCCAAGACAAATTCTCCACAGGTCTCTAAGGGAACAAGTATGAAGGTGTTTATTGCAGAATTGTTTGGGATGGGGAGAGTTAGAAGCAGCCTAGGGGAACACTGGAGTCAAATGTGGTAGATACACACTGGAGAGACTCTACATGGTTAGGAAAGCAACGAACTAGATGTACATTCATAACATGGTTCTATCCCAAGAATATGGTGAAAGAAAAAGTTAGAAAATATGAAATATTTATGAAAATATTTCATAAATATGAAAATTTATGAAATAAATATTTATTTATTTATTTGACAGACAGAGATCACAAGTAGGCAGAGAGGCAGACAGAGAAATGTCAGAAATGAGAATCGGCCTGAAGGAGTTTGCTTGAAACAGAACATCTTATGGTCAATGGGATGGACGTCTGAGACTAGAGCCGTATACGCACCTATTCCTGTTCACCACACAGTCAGTCCCAACAGCTTCCTTCTTTATAGACTGAGCACTGCACGAATCCCTCCTAAAGCACACTTCCCTTACAAGGTTGAAGCGTTTTCGACACAGAAACAGAGTGTGGATCACAACAGGTCATGAAAATCCAACATGTGTTTGGGAGGCCTGAGCTTGCACTTCTATAGTACATCTGCATTCTATAGTAAAACTATTCTACAATATCACTCATATCCATGGAAAGTACACACAGGCACTAATATTTCCAGGCATTTTAAAAATCCAAGGCTGAGTATTAAAAGTTTTAGAGATATCACTTCTGGGAGGAGGGAATGGAGGTAGGGAATGAAGATAAAAGAGAATGAATAAATAAACCAAGAAACGATCTTGTAACGTGTCATGAAATCATGGATTATGATTAACTCGATCCTCCACAAATGAGGTTAAATGAAAAGAGATTGCTTGATAACCTGCAGTAGTTGGGAAATCTTCACCTTCCAAATCAGTGAAGGTCAGCTCTAAGTGTACCAGCTACACCACTTGCAACATGGTGCCAGTCTGTGTGGCCATTCACAATACCTCAGTGGTCTACATGTTGCGTTCTCGGATGCTCCTTCTAGATTTGTACTGGGGTCTGGTGCAATCTTCTTAGGACTCGGCACAGCCCTCACTAGTAAGACCAACACATTATATTCCATCCAATTCGACAAAAAGATAATTTAAACAATGTCTACAAAAGTTTCTATCACAAGCAATGGGAGTTTTTATCTTACTGCGTAGAGAAACTTTCCCTTTTTGCTGGAATGATTTTTTTAAAAAATATATCAGTGTTTTTCTCTGGGGTATCTGCAAATCACGTGTGCTCTGTTCCCAACCCCAGGTCTGGGGCATTTTTATGTGAGATTGGACAAAGCATCTTTTTGCTGGTGTGAGGAGAAAGGAGATGTGTTATTATTTTTGCTGTTCCAAAAATCATTCTTGTTTTATATCTCAAAGAGGAAGAAAAGAATATTTAAGAGCCAGTGTCTTGGAATTGGGTGAAATGTAGTTCAATTTTGGACTACTTATTTAAACTACCTGGGTCTCAGTTTCCTTATCTGTGAAGGGGTGCATCGGGCATGGCGCTGTGGAGCAGAATAAATGAAGTTATGTGCGTGGAGAGGTTGGCGTGGCACCCAGCATACAGTGTGCATGTAAATAAGTAGCTGTCATTGTTTTCCTATATTTACTGCATGAGCCTTTTTTTTACTGCAGGTGCTGTCCTGCCCATTGTTCTCAGTATGACAGCAATAGCATGGAATGAACGGTGCTTGTCAGGCAGTCCTAGAGCTCAAGGAAACTCTTTATTTCATGTCTGCTACACTAAAAAAACAAAAATGAAAAACTACTGGAGGTAGTTAAAGGATACAGTTTCTCCTGAGGGTGGAGGTCAGGGTTTGCTCTTCTGTGTTCAACAACACGAATCTTCCAGTTACCATAGAACATATGAATCAGACACTCAAGGACACCTTTTAGACAGAAATTAGACTTAGTTATGTCTATATTCTTAGCAGTCAATAGAAAGCCCGGCACATCATAGAGGCTCAAGGAATCCTACACAATAGTCCTTAAAACCCCCATTTTAAAGACTAAGAAACTGAGGCACAGATTTGACCAAAGCTACACAGCTCATCAGTGGTGGAACTGGGAGTTAGTCCATTTGTTTTGAATCTCAACTATGGAATATTTTCCCCCCTTTGGCGATGCTTGGTTACTCCATCAGAGAATTGTGGGAGGGGAGGGGGTGGATTTCGAGCAACCTCTGTTATTGGCTTGTTTTCTGTCCTGGGTAAATATTAGGCAGGCCCTCAAGGCTTTGATGCTTTGATGCCCCTGATTTTTTTTCACATTTTTTTCCGAACCTCTGACTTTGCAGCGCCCTCCCCCTACTTTCCCCTCACCCACCCCAGGCACTGGCAATGAATGCCTCATCTCAGATTCCCGATCTGAAAATACAGTGGGGAAGGACATCGTCCTACCTGTCGGAAGGAGTCCACTCTTCCGTACCCACCAGCTCAGTCCTTGCCTCTCCCTGTTTCATTTTCTTCCCAAAGCTTAGCTCTGACTAAATTTATTAATTTATTTTCTGTCTCGCACACAGAACAGCAGGCTGGCCGGGGAGGCAATATCCTCTACTTCATTCACTGCTTGCTCCTCGGCGCCTGGAACACTGGCCCACAGGAGAGGTCCTCCGTGATTACTGCTTGTCCCATCCTTCTAAACAGTACCTTCTATTTATTGAGTGTTCAGCTATATGGCAAGAACTGTACTAAATGTTCAATGCATTACCTCATTCTTATTCATATTCTCTCAAGTTCCTGGCAAGGTGGCTCTAAATCTGTCTCTTCTACGCTCTCAGCAGTTATGTAAACAGCTCCAGGATGTGTCAGTGCATTGCAACTCACCTTGTGCTCTTCTTACCTTTGCTTTTTATTGCTGTGCTCAGCGTTCACAATGCTACCTCTATGTAGCTTTCTGAAGTCAAAGCACGGAAAAGTAGTTGGCTTAATGGTTAATAGAAAGGACCCTGCCCCTGACCCCGGATCGAAATCTAAATCAGGATTCCAGCTCTTCTCCCATGGGGAGGTGGGTGGGGAAGGAAGGATGATTTCTTAAAATTTTTTCATCAGCAGATCTCAGGGTTATTTGCACTGCAGAGAGACCACTGCCCGTGCTCTTGAGTCTAGGACTTGCCAACCCTGCTTAATCCTCAGCGCACAGGTAGCCCCATTCAGGCTCCATTCAGGGCCTGCAACCAAGTCCAGCCTGCAGGTGTCAGCCACACCTTCCCCTTGGTAGGGGCCGCTGGGTGACCTGGAGGCTACTGCGTCAGAACAACGCCTACCGAGGGCGTTACTGTGGCCTGTACTCGCAGGGGACATCCTTGGAATCTGTCCTCCCCTCCCAACGCCAGGTTAAAAACCTCAGCAGCACCTGCTGTTTGCTAAACTGCCTGCCACCGACCAGAGATCTAGCTCACGAGGGGAGCCAGCATGTCAGCTGTGGTCCTGGAGAACGGAAGCCTTGGCAGGAAACTCTCTGAGGGACAGGTGAGCCAGAGTTGGCCTGGCTGCATGCTGCCAGTGCTCAGGCAGGGGAATTTGGTCCCTAGTGGTAAAAGGTCTGAGGAATGTTGATGTTTCCTACTCCCTTAAACTCATGGAGAAATCGGAACTTATTTGAAGGTGATGAAAATGTCTGGGAAGGCAACAGATAACACAGGTCCTCGACAGCTCTTCCCTCAGGAGGGACATCTGTCCTGTGCGGCTTTCAGGGAAAGAGTGCTGTTTAGGGGTTGGGGATCTGGCTTTCAGAGCTGCCCCCAATCAACTGTGTGTCTTTGGACAAGTCACTGTCCCTCTCTGTTGCCTACTCTCTTTCTAGCCTGAAGTGGCTGGTTTGTAATCTGGAATGGGTGATGGGATTCTTCTAGATCTGCTTTATTGTGGTACATACGAAGTGCTCTCAGCCACCTATCAACATGGCAAAATTGTAAGAAATTTGAATCCTTTTTTTTCACCATTGGGAGAAAGTGAGGCTTGAAGAAGTCTCAGACTTACTCAGACCTGGGGAAAGAGAAAATCAAACAGAGAGGAAAATGAGCAAGGCTTAGCCCTGGACTGGGAATGGGAGAGAACCCTAGATGTGACTTGGGATGTGAATAATGCTCCGGGTGCATTCTGTTCGGGATTTGTTGCCTTTCTCTTGAGGTGAAAAATTGCAGAATACATTCTTTAATTGATTTATCATACTCCTAGGCTCTCGGGTTCAGACTTAAAGCCCAGCCCTGGGAGATAACACGACTTTACAGACATGTGTCATCTGCAGGATTAGTGAGAGCCATTTGGAGAATAAACAGCCTGGAGAGGAGAGCACGGTTGATGTTTTATAGCTAGAGATGTTTTTTAGCTAGAGAGACCACAGAACTTTGCACTGGCTTTTTTTTTTTTTTTTTTTTTTTTTGAGTCCAGTGAGAAAATTTTCCTTTAAAAAAGGTTTGCAGTGCTTGGTAAACAGAACTTTGTGTTGAGGAGGGATAGCATGGGCGTCAGACAGATCCCAGAACAGATCCTGGCTCTGTCATCTTTTAGTTCCAGTGCCATTGGCAATGGAGGAAGTGGGACAGCAATCTGGTTAGGGAGACATGGGAGCTTAAAGATTTATTTCTTGAATAGTTAGAAGATTGAGAACCACAGATCGTTACTCTTGAAGACTGGGGGTAGAGAGGAGGGTTTAGAGCAGGCCTGGTAATACCTCTGCATTGAAAGCACTATGTTAAACTTTGCAAAGCCTCAGGTTTGTCCATTTGAAAAATTGGAATAAAAATACCCATACCCTTGGGTTGGGATGAGAATTCAATGGAATAGTGTCTGTAAAGCTCTTAGCACAGTTCCTGGAGCATGGTGTCTAGCCAGAAATTATTTGTTTGCTTGACTCAAGAGAGACAAGCTTGAGTCAAGCACAGTGCTTGGTACAGCTACACCATGGAGGGATGTTGGACATGGAGTGAGGAGGTGTGAGCTCTGTTTTTTTGTTTGTTTGTTTGTTTACTGAAGTTGTGTAGTGGGGAAGTCACCTAACTAGGAGGAGGAAGCTCACTTTGGTATCTGTAAAACTGGGGTGGTGGTGGGGAGGAGAGGACTAGAATAGTCTTTAGGATTCCTGACAGTCTGCAAAAAAGATTTGATTTATGCCTTCTCGAATCTCCTGATCCAGATGAACAGACCATGCTGGACGTAATTCTGATACAAGGCTGGAGAGCATGTGATAGGTTATGTGATCTACACACACAACAGGCATGACAACCCTGCAATAGATATTTGGTTCATTCATTCACCCAGGAGACTTATTGTACCCCTACTATGTGCCAGACACAGCAGAGTTTCTGTGCCAGTAAAACATATTCTAGTGGGTAAGAAAAACAATACAAAAACTAATGAGATGGACACGAATTTCATGTAGAGAAATGAGCTGTGAAGAAAAATAGAATGGGGCAATGGAATACAAAATGAGGGAAACTCAGAAATCATAGCTTTAAATGGTGAAACCAGGGTTCAAACACAGATCTCACTTCCAACTCCCCGGGGCACCCCTCTCCCACACTGCCTCCTCCTGCAGAGACACACTGGAATATAGAGCTATAGCATGTCCATGGAAGGATATCCACATCTTGTTTTTGGCTGTCTTCCACTGTGGATGTCTATGCATATAATCCCATATGCAAATAGAAACCTCCTACCATGGCTCCAAAAAGCACTAAGATCAAAAGGAATACCTAGCTAAATTTTGTTCCTAATTTTCAAAAATGCTCTTTTCCAAAGATAACAGAGTATATTTATTAGACACAACCATAGGGAATATATTTTTCCTGTTAAATGGATTGCCCAATGATCAAAATTCTTTCTCTTGGGTGTTAGTAAAGTTCATTTTCCCTGCCCTATTTCTTCTGATCTAGTTTCTGAGTTACTTCTCTACCTTTACCCTCCCTGGGTGTACATATTTCTGAGTCAACTCTCATGCCTTTTGAAAGCAAATAAGGTATAGATTATGAGCCAGTAAAAATATATTCTGGGAGATGGGGTGCCTGGGTGGCTCAGTGGGTTAAAGCCTCTGCCTTCAGCTCGGGTCATAGTCCCAAGGTCCAGGGATCGAGCCCCACATCGGGCTCTCTGCTCCACAGAGAGCCTGCTTCCTCCTCCTCTCTCTCTGCCTGCCTCTCTGCCTACTTGTGATCTTTGTCTGTCAAATAAATAAATAAAATCTTAAAAAAAAGAAATATATATATATATATATATTTTTTTTTTTTTTTTTTCTGGGAGAGATTTGCCCAAGGTCCCATATGGGATGAACATAGCAAAGCTGGAATCAGGATCCACCCAAGGCCACACCATATCACAAACATCCATGAGCTTCTTTTCATTTAAGTCCCCTCAAGTTTTGGAAAAAGGGAGCTGTTGTCTCAGTTGGTCTGTCACTGGGAGGCAGAATACGGATTGTGGAAGTGTTGGACCCATGTTCAAATCCAAGCTGGGTGTCTTTGGACAGTTCACTGAACCTAGCAGAGTCTATTCCTTCACTTGCAAAATAATAGCACCTACTTCATGGTGCTATTGTGAGGACTCGATGAACGGATTACATGTGAACTCTTGTAATAGTGCTAGTTGCTGCCAATGATGATGTCTATGAACTATAAAAAGCACCAATATGGCTCCTGGTACATAGTGGGTATTCATTCAATGGCAAGTCCCGTTATTAATATTAATAACAATGAAAGTAGTACCTTATCATATGGTAAATGTGAGTTTGCAGACATATTTGGGCAAAGTCACAATTAAAAAAATAAGCTGTGCATTTATCAGTGGTTTCAAAATCTTTTGTGGTTAAGAATCATCTGTGATCTTTTGAAGATGTGGGTGCTGAGAGCCTATACCCCAGATACTCAAATTTAATGGGTTAGGGTGAGGCCTTGGAATCTGCTCTTGAACAAGGAATCCCCAGGTAATTTTGAAGTGGAGAAACAAGGAACGCTTTTTGAAAATCTCTGATCTAGAAAGTGTATGGGGAGAAAGTGAAAGGAACAGGCATGGGTAAGAGTAGGCTGTTGAGAGAGGTATTGAATAACTGGTCTACAAGAAATAGGGAAAATAACGGGGAGAAACTAGATGAACCCTAAAAACAGGGCCAGCTCTGCGAGTCAAGTCCTATGTCGGCATCAGAAGCCAAATAGAATGCCTAGAACCTGGAGGGATCGTTCACCTTAGCTGGGGAATACAGAAGTCTCCTGGCAGAAGTGAGACCCAAAGAGAGCTTTTGAGGCAGGCTAAGATATTTGAAAGGGGACGAGGCAGAGTGGTGCATGGCGTTTGCTTTAATGAGAAGCTGAAAAGACAAGGAGAAAGCCCGTTTGCTGGCGAGGTCGTTCCTGTGGGTGGGCCTCTGGAGATGAGGTCTCAAGATACTCCTGTATATCAGAAAGAGGTATTTTATCCTGCTGGCCATGGGGAGGGTTTGAAGAATTCTGAGGAGAAGAGGGACACAAGCAAAAGTCTGTTAGGGCCAGATCGATATAGATCACTAAGAGCTGGATTAGCGTGGTAGCAGTAGGAACAAAAGGAGGACATAACCCCAAGGGTCATTTCTGGGGAAGGTCAGATAGGACTCAGAGCTACAGGAGCAGGAAGGTGGTGGTGATGGGAATCTTGAGGAAGGGTGCATTCAAGCCTGAATTGCCCCAGTCATAGTTGGTGTCTGTTGATGTCTATCTGGAATGTGTAACTTTTCTTAGAGGCCACCAGAAGAGAATGTTGCCAATTGAACCAGAAATGGAAATATTTCATCTTTTCAAGGAAACCAGAAAGGACTAAGGGCTTAATGTTCTCTGGGAGGAAGAAGACTAACGTCAGAGACTCCTCTGCATATCTCTGGCAGGGCTTAAAAGAGGGAGAGGCAGGACATAGTCCTGCAAGAAGAAGCTGTGAGTGGTGGACATAGGCTGGGGTCAGATGGTGTGAGGTCCTACCCTGGCTCCATTGCTGACTGCGTAACTGTGGACAATTACTTATCTTCCCTAAGGCTTCATTTTGTTGTCAATAAAAGCTGACACTTGGTGGATAGTAAAGCCTCCTAAATTGTATCAAAATTAAATGAGATAATCCAAATCAAGTGCTTACTATAATGCCTGGGATATTACAGGCTCTTAAGAAATGATAGATTAACTATACTGAAATTTTTTTAAAAGAAAAAGCTTTTTTCAAGAAAGAAAATCATGGTCCATTTAGGGATGTAGATTAGTTCAATCTTCAAGTCATGTGAAGCTCCATCTAATGACACCTGCTGATAATTTTGGTTCTTGCCCCCCACCTCTGTTTGGGGTGTGGTTCTGTGAAAATCTGAACTTTCTGAATGAAAAGAATTTCATCGTAGGGGCCATCAATTTTCATGCAAGGCTTATTATGCTGAGTCACTGGGAGAACCGTCCAACACAGCCTTCTTACTGAGCTGATGTAACATCTATTCCATTGATTTCATCAGCTTTCTTATAAGAGAGTAATTGTTCTGCACGGGTTTTTCTTCCTAGTTTTAGGTACATGCTGTTGATTTGTGGGCACATATGGAGCTTTATATATTACTGTAAAACTTGACTATATAATTTTTAAAGTTTGCAGCAAACCCTGCAATACCAACCCTAATCCCACCTTAGTTTGCTGTCACATGCATGTAGAAAGTGCTAGATCCTTGTCGTACTTTGCTTTGTAGTGTAGGATATCCATCTTCCAACAGATTATTTGTATTACTTTTATGTATTTTGTGACTTTAATTGGATATCTTGGATCCCAGCATACAGAACAATGTTTCCTGAGTGTGATGCTTCCTTGAGATCTTTGCCAAAGGCCAAGAAGTCATTCTTGTATATATATTTTTTCTTTATTTTTATATGTAAACTATTTTATCTTTTTTGTTTTTTTCATTATGTGAATACTGCTTTGACAGAGCTTATGATTACCAAGAGTTTCCAGATGAGGAAACTTAGAAGGCCAAGCTATCTGCCTAGACTGTTTGAGCTGGTAACTGGAAGACAGAGAATTTCAGCCCAGGTCTTTAGTCTCAAACACCCATTTTTAGTACATTCCACACCATATTTTTCATTGTTTTCCCGAACACTTTTTGAACTGTATTATACTATCTCTAAGGATCTTTGTGTGGCTTATGTGTCTTTTAAGCCAAATATTGAGCTCCTAAATGATGGGGCATTGTCTTACTTTTGGATCTCAGGGCCCTAATGGTGTCCAGCACTTGGCAGGTGCTCATTAAAAGGTCTTGAAGCTATAGAATGACTGGTGATATCAGTAAATAATTAAAGGTTTCTAAAATTGAATTGAAATATTTTCAATAATGCTCTTAGGTCAGTATTCAATTCAATAATATATCCCTTGACTTCTTTATTTTCCATCAGAAATTATATATTTCTATGTAGAATATATGTAGCTTACTGTATTCTAAGCCTTGACAAGAAGAGAGAGTTCATGGCAGCCTCTTCCTTGGAGGTTTCACAGAAAAGCATTTTAACCAAGAACACTTCATCTTTTAGGAAACAAGCTATATTGAAGACAACTCCAGTCAAAATGGTGCCATATCACTGATCTTCTCACTCAAAGAAGAAGTTGGTGCCCTGGCCAAAGTCTTGCGCTTATTTGAGGTAATTTCCATGCCATTCTGTTTCCATCTTGGATAATGCATAGCAGACTTCTGGGTTGTTTTCTAATAAAATGCAGTAAGAGAAATATGGGATACGGAACTGGAAGAATTCATTTTCAGCTCAGATGCTGGTGTTAACCAACTGTGTGACTTTAGTAAAGCCTTCCATTCTATCTGGGTTGCTCTCTATTCATAATTGGAATCGTTCAGAATCACTGGTTACATGCACAGAAAGCCGGCCCTGGTTTCAGACTTTTTTTTTTTTTTTTTTTTTTTTTTTTATCAAGCTCTCCCTGAATAAGTTACTATCTTCTCAGTGCTCCCAAAGCACTTTACTTTTAACTATAGTACTTATCTGCCTTGTTATGTATATACATTTTCTGTCTGGGCCTGCTTTTCAGGAAAGGAATCTTAGCTCAGTCAGCCTTATCTCCTCTACAGACCAGTTTTATACAGATTTAATGTTCAATTAAGAATGAAATTAAATTTCATAGAAGCAAAGCAAATTAAGCTTCATTCTTTTTGGTCCTGGATTTTAGGAAGGAATATCTTTGAACCAATTAATTTTTACCCCAAGTTCTTTAATAAAATTATATCTCATGGTGTGCCTGTGTAGCATAGTCGGTTAAGTATCTGACTCTTGGTTCCAGTTGGGGTCCTGATCTCAGGGTTGCGAGATGGCATCCCATGTTGGGCTCAGTGCAGAGTCTGCCTGGGTTTCTCTCTCCTCCTTCTGATCTCTCCCCCACCTCCTGCTCATGCATGTGCTCTCTCGCTCTCTCTCCCTCTCTCAAATAAATAAATAAATCTTTTTAAAAATTGTATCTGGTGACTGAATACATAAATCAATGGAGAAAAGACACATCTCCCATGCAGAAGAGTTCTAAATCATTTAATTAGATATTCTATACTCAAAGAAGAGCATCACTCCCCACTCTTTAAGTACGGATGGCACAGCGTGACTTTTTTCCAAACAGGATAGGATGGAAAGGAGGTGGAGACCCTAACAAACAGTAGCTCAGCCAGGCAATGAAGGTCAACAGTGACTACTCACGTAAGAAGATGAACCCTCGATATGACTTGATGAAAATAGTATTTTACCTTTGTGGTCTTCCTCCCCTGAAACCATAATCCCAGTCTAGCTATGAGAAAAACATCAGACAAGTTCCAGTTAAGGGACACTCTACAAAATACCTGACCCATATTCCTCAAAACTATGACTATCAAAATCAACAAAAACAAGAAGTGTGTGAGGCATTGTCAGTCAAGGGAGGAGCCTAAAGGGATATAACATCTAAATGTAATGTGGGTCTAGAATGGGAGCCTAGTACAGAAAAAGGACATTAGATATGAACTAAAAAAAAAAAAAAATTCAAATACAGGATGGTCTTTATTTTCTGAAAATGCAGCAATATTAGGGCATTAATTTTAACACATATTCCATACTAACATAAAATATTAGTAATAGGAAAACTGGGTGCAGAGTATATGGAAATTTTTCATACTGTCCTCTTAATTTTTCTATAAATCGAAAATCTATCTAAAAAATAAAGTCTGTTTTTAAAAATGTTGAACCTGGCTTTCCAAAGGAGGTGGGGGTGGGTAGGGGAATGTTTGCCTGAATGAGAGCAAACAGCACAGAGAAGAGAGGCAAGAGGACTCTCTGAACGAGGAACTACTCAGAAGGAAGAAGGTATCTGTAAGACGCTCCTATGAAACATCTTAGCCTTTGTATTATACAGTTAATCAGCATTTTCCCCTTGAGAGGTCAGGCCTTAATCAGTTAATAAATTAAATAATAGTAAATTAACAGGATGTTTTCAACCTAATAAATAAACCATAAGTAACTAAATTACCAGGACTAGATAAAATGCACCCAGAGGGTGTGTGTGTGTGTGTTTGTGTGTGTGTGTGTGAGTGTGTGTGTGTGTGTGTACTCTGGGTGAACATTTAAAAGCATTATTCAAAACTCAACTGCTCTGGTTAGTAAGTGGCATTTTTTTTAAATTTTTTATTTTTTATAAACATATATTTTTATCCCCAGGGGTACAGGTCTGTGAATCACCAGGTTTACACACTTCACAGCACTCACCAAAGCACATACCCTCCCCAATGTCCATAATCCCACCCCCTTCTCCCAAACCCCCCTCCCCCCAGCAACCCTCAGTTTGTTTTGTGAGATTAAGAGTCACTTATGATTTGTTTCCCTCCCAATCCCATCTGGTTTCATTTATTCTTCTCCTACCCACTTAAGCCCCCATGTTGCATCACCACTTCCTCATATCAGGGAGATCATATGACAGTTG
This sequence comes from Mustela putorius furo, assembly GCF_011764305.1. NCBI lineage: Eukaryota > Metazoa > Chordata > Mammalia > Carnivora > Mustelidae > Mustela > Mustela putorius. The sequence goes on from NW_025421481.1 coordinate 3,177,789, forward strand.
TCTTTCTCCGCTTGACTTATTTCGCTAAGCATGATATGCTCTAGTTCCATCCATGTTGTCGCAAATGGCAAGATTTCATTTCTTTTGATGGCACATTCACAGAGGAGGAAACAGAGGTCACTGTATCGGGATTGGTGAAGGGTTTCTTGATAGTGTGTGTTGCACTTTTTTCCAAATATATTTCAGAAGTTGCCCTAGACATTGTATAGAACAGCCTTTCTACCCTTAACAGACTGGCAAAATACAGAGTTAAGTTAAATTTATTGAAGTGTTGAGGGAAGATAGAAAATTGAATTCTGGTGTCTGCAGAACCATAGTACCTGATAAAGCAGGCAGAGAGGATCCTTGGTTTGGTCCCCATTCAACCTGTGAAGGTAGTATTACTATATTTTGTGTGAAGGAAGTAGTTCTGAGAGGGTGAGTCATTTGTTCAAGGTCACACAGCTAATGTATGCTGGTGATCGGATTCTGAATTTGCCAGCCATAAGTTCTCTCTGGCACCCCACACCTCTGACAGATACACTTGTCCCAGTACATCTGAATACTTCTGGAGTCTTTTTTTTTTTTTTTTAATACAAATATCATGACCCCATCCTCCTATTCTTTGAGGGAAAGGGATCTGTCACTAAGTATTCCTTCTTTCCTTCAAATTGAAATGTGTACCAAAGTGCAAGAAAAATAACTACCCATATTCCCCTCATCCACATCAGCCACTGTTAACATTTCGACAAGTTCACTTTCATTTTCTTTCATGTATGATTATGGTTTCAAAAGTTACAAATTAACATACTGTTTCTTTAAAAAGAATCACAACTTTAAAGATGTTGCTGAAGTGCTTTCTGGTCTCCTCTCAATCCTGTCATGCTGTGAACTTCCTGGCCAAGGCAGCCTTATTGTGAGTTTAGTATGCTTTTTCCTATATTTCACATAATAAGGATATTGGCAAGTATTGGGCTGTGCTTGCTGTTCTGCAGCCTCTTTGTGTCAGTTCAGTAGATCCGTCCAGAGCACGAACTCTGGAGAAACAGCTATGGCTTTGGGAAAAGCGTTTGACTTCTCTGTACTTCAGTTCCTCTTAATAATAATCTCATCAGTTTCAAAGGGTAGTTCTGAGGATTAAATGACTTAATGCAGGTAAAACCCTCAAAATAGTTACACATGAGATGTTCAGGAGGAATTGCTATGTATTTTTTTTTCTAAATGCAGTGTTTTGAGATACATACTTGTTGATACATACGGATCAAGTTAATAACTTCTGAAGAGTAGTTTTTTTTTTTTAAAGATTTTATTTATTTACTTGACAGAGACAGATCACAAGTAGGCAGAGAGGCAGGCGGGGAGGGGAGCTGGCTCCCTGCTGAGCAGAGACCCCCCCCCACCCCCGCCCCATTCGGGGCTCAATCCCAGGACCTGAGATCATGACCTGAACTGAAGGCAGAGACTTTAACCCGCTGAGCCACCCAGGTGTCCCTTCCTTTCCTTTTCTTTCTTCCTTCCTTCCTCCCTATCCATCTGCCTGCCGTTCCTCCTGCTTATGCTCTCTCTCTGAGTCAAATACATACATACATACATAAAATATTTAAAAAAATAAATGTTTACTTTTATTTCTATGCACCACAATTTTAGAGAGTCATAGAACTTCAGGGATTCTTAAATTCCTAGCAATATGAAAAGGAGTTAAAGGATTAGGATTTTATGTCTTGAAGAGGGTGGACGGGGCAAGGAAATATTTAAAGGGCTCTTATGGGAGAAAAATACTACTTACTTTTTATTACGTTAGAGGTAAAAGGTCAAGGTGTAGAAATTACAAGGAGCATATTTCAAATCAGTTAAAGGCAATGTTTCTACTGTAGAAGGATGCCAGAAGTCATTGATTTCTAGTATTAGTACTATGAAAACAGCCAGCAAAAGGAAGGGCAGAATCAAAACCAAAATGATGGTATAAATAAGCTTACTTATCCTTAATAGAGACAAAGGATACAAATCTATCCAGCTCCCCCAAGATTGGCAATGGAAGGAGAACATTCCATAATGGGAGAATCACCTGTACCCTATGAATCTCTCACAGTGGTTCTATCTATGTTTAATGAGCAAGACTATCCTTTGATGGCTTGCAGCATAGCAGAGAGGCAACAGGGACATTTAACTTAACTTTAATACATGCTCAGAGTAATAAATGAAACACCAACAGTTGTGTGAACCTGGACCATCTGGTCCCCCTGGCCTGACTCCATATGGTGACAGCTTTCTTAGCCCCTAGCCACCGGGAGCACATATAGACATCCTAGCTCCTCAAACAAAATGTGAAATCTGCAGAGTAAGGGCAGATTTCTCCCAGCATGGTCAGGCTCCATTCCCTGCTTGAGAGCCCTTCTTTTCCTCAGATGTTTAACACCCAAGTCACCATCCCATTAAGGGATGATGTTGCCTGCCAATGGACTTGCATCCTTGTCAGCCTTAGCTAGTAACTACATCAGAACGTAACACAATCGGTTTGGTATTTATAAGAGATATACGGAAGTACTGTGTTTGCATGTGTTGGCTGAGTGCTGAGACAGTGAAGCCTTTGTTTTTGTGACTTGGGGTCAAATAATTAGAAATACACCCAAACCTCTACCTGCTAATCTGCCAACATCCCACTGTTCTCGGTTGTTCTAATTTTCAATTCTTCATGCTTTTATCTAAACATTGTCTGTAGCTCTCTATATTGTTAGCCTCTGCTAGCTCATGTCTTGCACCTTCTTAGAAAAATAGTCCCCTGAGAGTCTTTGCTGCAAGTGCCTCAGTAATGGACTGTAAAATTAGATACCAGCTCCCTGGGGAGATGGCAAAGAAGAAGTCTTCCTCCCTCTGCTAGCATTACACTAATCACCTTACTATAGATTTTATAAGGAAGGGAACAAGCAAATATATGAATATACAGAGTGCTGAGGTTCATGGGTATGCTCAATTAGCATCATTTAATTGATGGGGACACGGAGGTTCTGACTAAGCAACCTGCCTAATGCTAGACACTTGGGGCCAAAACCACTTCAGAGTTGACTTTCCATTTTCACAGTGGTCAGGGCTTTTGGAAACAAAAGGAAAATACCCAGTCAATATTGGTCATATTCACTTCCCATATTCTCCCTGTCCCCCGATGACTCATGCCGTTTCCCCATTGGATGTTCAGTGAGCTCAATCTCTCTCATTTATGCATTCAGTTAATATTTTTTGAGTATCTACTGTTATCAGACTCTATAAAGGTGCTGGGGAGACTGGGGTGAGTCATAGCCATTCCCTGTCCCTACAAAAATGAGAGAAGCTCAGGGTTCCATGAGGCAGCGTTGGCCAGGGAATATTTTTTGCAGATGTAGTGGTTAAGCTGAAACCTTCATGAAGGGGGTGACCAGGAGAGAGGAAGGGAAAACTTAATTCTAGAACAAAGAAACAAATAACCTGAAAGGAGAGAATAAACAAGTGGTCAGGTAACAGAATCCTCACAGCCTTTCTGTCTGCCAACCTCAGCGTTTCTGGGGACTGAGTCTGGGTTCCAAGAGGTGGGGAGACCTCTAGGCTTATGTGTCATGTTTACCACCTGAAGTTTGGATTTTAAGGTCCTGCCTGTGACCCCTGGGCCTGGAGAGCGGGACTGGATCTAGAATGAATCACGAGGGCTGCCTTTACCCCTCTGGCCATAAGTCCAGAGCGGTCGTGAGCGGTACACGTGTTTACAGGAACATTGCTGCTTTAATCAAAATAAGAAGAACGTTGAGCTCCAGTGGAGGAAAAAATAAAATCTTACAACACAGATGACTTTTAAAATATTCTCTCTTTTAAAATTATTCTCCCCCTTGCACATTCATGGTATGACTATATTTGGTCCTCTCCTGTTGGTGGACATTTAGGTTGCCTTCATTATTTACCTGTACAGATGGTGATGCATTTAACTTTCTGTACACGTCAGGTGACTATGTATTGACTAGGCTCAGTTGATTAAGCCACTGCCTTCAGCTCAGGTCATGATCTCAGGGTCCTGGGATTGAGTCCCACGTTGGGCTCCTTGCTCAGCAGGGAGCCTGCTTCTCTCTGTGCCTCTGCCTGCCCCTCTGCCTGCTTGTGCTCGCTCTCTCTTTCTCTCTCTCTCTCTGATAAATAAATAAATAAATAAAATCCTTAAAAAAAATATTCTTTCAAGCCCCCAGTATTTATCACAATAGAAAGAACACCCATGCAACTCACCCCCTGCTTAAGAAAGGAAACATTGCATGAGTGACCCAAGTCTGGATACCCTTCTCCATGAGTTTCCTCCTCAGATGTAGCTACTAATCTGAATTCAATGTTACTCCACATATCATTTTAGCCTTTGCTATGTTTAGTTACCCATTAGCAATGCATGGCCTAGTTTTGCAAGCTTTGACTTTTTGCAAAATTGGAATCGTATTTTAGCAGTTCATTTGTAGTTTCTTTCTTTCTTTCTTTTTTTTAAGATTTTATTTATTCTTTTGACAGAGATCACAAGTAGGCAGAGGTGGGCAGAGAGAGAGAGAGGGAAGCAGACTCCCTGCTGAGCAGAGAACCCGATGTGGGGCTCGATCCCAGGACCCTAGGATCATGACCTGAGCTGAAGGCAGAGGCTTTAACCCACTGAGCCACCCAGGCGCCCCTGTAGTTTCTTTCTTGATGACAGAGTGGTGAATGTTGCTTTGGAGATTGGCTCGAGTCCGTAGTGTTCTGGCTCATTTATTCTCCCCCTTGCACATTCGTGGTATGACTATACTTGGTCCTCTCCTGTTGGTGGACATTTAGGTTGCCTTCATTATTTACCTGTACACATGGTGATGCATTTAACTTTCTGTACAGGTCAGGTGACTATGTATTGACTAGAAGAACCTCAGATTGAAAACTGGCACTGTTTTTAGCTGCAAAACCCTTCAGAGGTGGACATATTTGGGAAATAGCAACATAGAGCTTACAGTTTGAACTTTTCTGATGAAGTTCAATCTCACATGGTGAAAATTGAAAGAGTGCCATGACCCCCCTGATGGTCCATGAGGAGTGATTGCTTCTCAGGAGCCCTGGACTGAAACATGTCCTTTTTCATTTTATGATCCTTTTGGCAAGAAAAGGTGTACAAAGAAGAACACAGGAACAAAAAGGCTCTACTCACCAAAGCCTCGAAAAGAGCCTAGATTAAGCTGCTACTCCAGATCTCTCCAGAAAGGGTCTCCTCTGAGTTTGATGCAACCCCAACCCAATGGAGGGGAGGGCAGAGAAGAAATAATCTAACAAAGAGGGAGAAGACAGAGGGAAGAGAAGTCCCAGAGATTACAACAGAGGTTCTTCCAGAGCAAGCAGCATCGTGTCCCAAAAGATGGTCTTCAGGGTGTATTAATCCGGCTGACCATCCAGCCTGAACCTAACCAAGAACTCTCCTCCAGAGCCGGGTGGGGAATAATCTGGAGCCCACTCTAGAATTTAGTTGTGCTGCCCAAGCTTTCCTGAATGTTCTTGGTTTCCTGTTCATCCCGGTGGGTTCGGTTTCCAGATTCTTGCTCAACCAGAGCTGTTCCTGGCCCTCTCCCAAGAGGAGATCAGTAAAATAAATAGGAAGCCCACCTACATCTCCATAAAATCTCTTCTCAAATCCTTATAACTGTCATTTCTTACCCCAAATATTGTAGGGGTCTCCAGACTGCTTCTGCTTCTGCCCTGGGCCTAGTACAGTCTATTTTTTTTTTTTTTCAAAGATGTTGTTTATATGTTTGGCAGAGAGAGACACAGTGAGAGAGGGAACACAAGAAGGGAGAGGGGGAGGGAGAAGCAGGCTTCCCGCTGAGCTGGGAGCTAGATGCCAGGTTCGATCCCAGGACCCTGAGATCATGACCTGAGCTGAAGGCAGAAGCTCAACACTTGAGCCACCCAGGCACCCCACTATAGTCTATTATTAAAACAGCCGCCAGAGTGCTCTTTTCAAAACATGAGTCCCAAAATGCACCTTTTCTTCCTCATTACCTACTATATGTATCTTCTTACTACCAATCTGAGTGAAAACTAAGTTCAGATAATGGCTGATAGGTCGTGGTCAGTTACTGCTCTTCCTCCTGTCCTGTTGCCCTCCTCCTTGTTCATTCTGCTCCAGACACTCTGGCATGCTTGATGTTTCTGAGTCATCTTGTGCACTGTCTTGCCCCAGGACCCTTGCACTTGCTGTTTCGCTCACAGCTTGCTCTCTCATTGACTTCAGATCTGTGCTTAAATGTCACCTGTTTATTTTTTGAGCCTTTCTTGACCACACTATTTAAAATAGCACCTTCATGGCACCCCTGGAATATCCAATCCCTCTTTGGTTTGGATTTTTTCCATTCCATCTGAAGACTGTATATTCTATTTGTTTTTCATAGTTACTGTTTGTCTCCTGCTTTGAGAACGTGACCTCCCGAAGAGCATGGATTTTTCCCACTCTGTTCACTGTTGTATCCCAGCACTGGGACAGTGTTTGGCACATGGAAGGTGCTTGATTGAATGAATTATTGAAAGCTCCTGTTTACTTCAGACCAATGATTTGGGACATTCTTTGTGAATGTCTTTGATTTGCCCTCAGAAACCTCTGGAATAGGTCAGAACATAACTCTTTCAAGTTTATTCTAAGGCAACAGCCTGGAGTGGTCCAGAAGCTCTCCTTTTCCAGCCTCATTCCATCTGAAAATATCTTCAACTTTTCCTTCTCCTTTTTGAAACATGTTTTCAGGAAAGAAGCGGAGAAAATTTTAGATAATAAAGGGTGAAAGAACTCATCAAACATAATGCATTTTGCCTCCCAGGGAAAAGTATATCCATACCAAGCTGAGAGAAGCAAAGTATCATAAGTCCTTATTGGGTATCTATCAATGAAGCCAAAATGGTGTGAGGTGCTTTTTCTCTTTTTCTTACTGAGCTACCAGGTAACACTATTGTCTTTATTTTAAACATAAATAAATAAGAGTTCAGGATGACCAGCTAATGCGTACAGAGGTGATGAGCAGCAGAACCAGAAGTTGAACTCAGAGTAGTTTCCAAAGCCCATCTTTCCTCTGTTACACCATTCTCCTTTTCTTGAGGAATGAAATGGAAGAAGAAAGAATGAACCCCAAACTTGAAGAGATCCACAAGGGCAAGTCCATTGTTCACCATTGGGAATTCTGTGTATCTGCAGTTTTATTCACTACTGACCAAGACCCCTGTAGAAAGGTTTTTCTTAAGGATGGGAACAGGAAAGGATTTCTGGCCAATTCCTTTTTTTTTTTTAAGATTTTATTTATTTATTTGACAGAGAGACAGAGAGAGATCACAAGTAGGCAGAGGCAGGCAGAGGGGCGAGGGTAAGAAGGATCTCTGCAGAGCAGAGAGCCCGATGCGGGGCTCAACCCCAGGACCTTGAGATCATGACCTGAGCTGAAGGCAGAGGCTTAACCCACTGAGCCACCCAGGCACCCCCTGGCCAATCCTTATTAAAAGAGGCTTTTCATTTCAGTTTATTTTTCTCTGAGTCCCTACACTCTCTGCTCAAGAGTCCTAATTAATTAAGGTGTTACACCGTTATCTTTTATGTGTAGATTAGCTATGGGACAAATCATGAAATTGTCCTCAAATTTTTCTTGCCTCCACTCAGATGTCCATGTCAATAACAGAAAGAGTTCTTTCTTTGTCCCTCACCCAAAAATACGGTGAGTGTATGTGGGTCTGTTTGTATACCTACCCAGACCCCTTGCTTAAAAATAAAAGTTCATTTACTAAAAGGTAACTATGATCATAATCAGCTTTGAAGGTTGATTTCTAAAGTCTCTCTTAGCAACCAAGATTATTGGTATCTGAGCTGGAAAAACTCCAATAAGCAAATTGCATGCCAAACTTGAGAATTAATTTTCAATAAATTGATTCAAATGGGAAAGAAATAGCTTAGAGAGTTTGGCGGAGTGTTCTTAGCCAAAAACTTCACTCACATTTAAAAGATATATTTTTCGTTTCATTATATGTATAATATTGTAAGTCTTTTGACAAATAAATAGAAGTTGTACATAATTTCATAATAACTCATTTTGATGCATTTTATTCTAGTCTTCTTTCTTTCTTTCTTTCCTTCTCTCTTTCTTCCCTTTTTTTTTTTTTTTTTTTTGACCTGGGCATAGTTTTTTAAAACATGTTATAATTATCACATACTTAAATTAATCATAAGTATTTTCCCAAGTGGTTATCATTGTAACCATTTAAAAAGCAATGTTAATTTTTCTTTGTAAAAGTGTAAGTGTTGTTTTTAGAAAAGCTGAACTATGATGAAAAAAATAGACAGAAACAAAAATCATCTGTAGGCCCATTGTCTATAGACTACTACTGTTAACATATTTTAGAGTGATTACTGATACTGTTTTAAGCATTTTTTTAAAAGATATTATTTACTGGGACCCTTGGGTGGCTCAGTCAGTTAGGAGTCTGCCTTCAGCTCCAGTCATGATTCCAGGGTCCTGGGATTGAGTCCTGCATGGGGCTCCCTTGCTCAGCGAGGATCCTTCTTCTCCCTCTTCCTGCTGCTCCCCCTGCTTGTGCTCTCTCTTTCTCTGACCAAATAAATAAATAAAATCTTTAATTTATAATTATATGTGATATATAATTATATTATACATAATACCATTGTATATCATATGTAATTACATTATATATAATTTATATTTATATATATAAATAAAATATTTTATTTATTTATTTGGTCAGAGAGAGAGAGCAAAAGAGAGAGAGCATGAGTTGGGTGAGGGGTTGGGGGCAGAGGAAGTTTCTTTTTTTAATTGAAGTATAATTGACATACAACAGTCTATCAGTTTCCGATGTACATCATAGTGATTTGATATTTTTATACATTACAAAATTATCTCCATCATAAGTCTAGTTACCATCTGTCACCATACAAAGTTATTACAATAATATTGACTAATTCCCCATGCTGTACAATACATGCCCATGACTTATTATTTTGTAATTAGAAGCTTCCAACCTGTTAATCCCCTTCACTTATTTCTCCTGTCCCCCAATTGGAAGCTTCTAATTTTCTAAACATTTTGTATCATATTGATTGATTTGTGAATGTTACCTGCTTTTCAAAAGCGGCATAATCTCCACTGAGTGATTCCACTATCATTTTCCTAATTGTTTCCCTATTGTGGGGAGTTTGGTTAGGTTATGAATTTTGGTGAATTTTTTTCCCCCATAAGTTTGATCTCCAGCCTTATAAAAACTGAGTCATGGGGTCTATGTTGTTTTATGGCTATTCCTAAAGTGAGAGTCTTCTCTCTGGAAGTGCTTTTGCGGAGGGCGGAAGTTTGGTGTTGAACACAGCAGCCTATAGTCGGTCTTCAAGCTCTTTCTCTGGCTCCCACCTTTGCTACTCTTTCCATCACCTGCTCTATTCTTGAAAACAAACATGCCAGAGGTGTGTCCACTCTTGGTTCTCAGCTTTGCTGTATTTTCTGCTTTACACAAGGCAGGAACAGGTAATCTCTTCTTTTAAACTTTCAACCTGGGCAAATAGTAGGTGGATCTTCTCTTTCTTTCTGAGCCAAGAAGGGTGACATTGCTCTTTGCTTTGTTTAGGGAGTTACCTCTGTTTGGAAAGCTCCAGAGCAACCGTTATCTCTGGCCTTCTCTCCTCCACACACAGACTCTCTTTCTCTAGGTGGGACCCTCACATTGGGCTTCCTGGCTGGATTCTCTTAAGCTGGTGCCCACAAACAATGGCTCTATCATGTGCCCTCCGATCATGAGGAAGAAAGTACAGTAAGAGTATGTTTGGGGTTACTTATTGGTTTGCCATACCCAGAACTTTTTATCTTTGTGCTTTGCACACTAGTAATAATAATGATAAAAGCTGATATTTGCAGAATTCTCATGATATCCCTGGCAGGAAGGCAGGGTGAGTCAGAACACCAATGACTCTCCAGCCACTTCTGGAAAAGCATCATTATCTCTGATTTCATATTTTACAACTTCCTTAACCTACTCAAAGCCTTTTTAGAAAGGCCACGGAACATAATTCTAAACTGTGAGGTGATAATCAAAACAAAAAGTGTCATCATTGTAATTCTCCATGTTTTCTCTTCAACCACATGCCTTTAACCATCAAGGATAAAGTTATACCTCCTGGGGCACCTGGGTGGCTCAGTTGGTTAAGTGTCCTACTCTTGATTTTGGCTCAGGTCTTGATCCTCAGGGTCATGAGATTGAGTCCCGCATCAGGCTCCACACTGGTGTGGAGCTAGCTTGGGATTTTCTCTCTCCCTTACCCTCTGCCTCCCCACACTCCCCTACAAAAAATATACTTCCTGAAGTACAAGATAGATGAATTTCATTTTTTGGAATTATAGAATCAATCAAGTAAGTTTTGTTTTTATTTTATTCATTTAAATGTTTGGGATAACTCCTATTATTTATTTGTTTTAAGAAAATATAGAGCATATTCCTTGGTTTTCTTCACAAAGGAGGACAGTCCGTCAATGAAATCAGACTTTTCAGAGTAAGAAGCAGATGACTACCATGCATTTAAATTTGAGGATCAGGTTACATAAATGACTTTTTCTTTTTCATGACAAAACTGATAATAGCTAAAACATGATAGCCAAAGACATGGAAGTTGAGTAGCTTTAGTGATTATTGTTTTAATAAAACCCACATGTACATGAATGTTCCCTTCTCAATGAAGCCTCATGTACCCACCTTATTTAGTTCTACAATTTGTCCTCACTTCCCCCGCCCCCCCACACCCAGGACTGCCTAGCCCCTTCACCATGCTCGGCTTGGTGTTTTTTTTTTCCCCTTGGGCTTTTTCATTACAATCATTATAATACATAAATACATAATAATAATTAATATAATACATAATAATATATAATAATAAATATAAATATTATAAATAATATAAAATAAAAATAATAAATAATAATATAATACATAAATCCGTTAGTTATAGTTTATGTTTGTTATTTGTCTCCCTCAATTTAAATGTAAGCTTTATAAGGGAAACTATCTTGGTCTGTTTCGCTCACTAATATATACCAACTCCCTGGAAGGTTGGTCAGTACCTGGGAGGTACTACCTACATTTGTTGTATAACCTGAATGAAAATTAATTATATAAAAATATGAATGATAGTCATACTACCATTTTTATACTAGCTAATTTTTACTGAGCATTTACCATGTACCTGGGGTTATACAAACACATGTCAACCAATGCTCCTAACACATTTATGAGGCAGGTATCATTAATACTGCTAAATTACAGATGGAAAAACTGAGCACTAGAAACATGAAAGCAAATTGTCTAATCTTACAATCCATATGAGAACTCTGATTTAAACCCAATAAGCCTGATTCCTGGGGATCCTATTTAAGCTGGGCAATGTTGCTTCGGTATTATTAATTTACTGAGAAATTATCATTGAGATTCCAGGGGATTTCATTTGGGAAGGAGGTTTTCCCTATGAATACATTTTTTGCCAACTTCTGCCCTAGACATTTGAACCAAACCAAAATCCTAGGTTTGCAGCTCTAAGCCTTTAGCAGATTTCTGTAGCATTTGCACTTTTCCCTCCACCTTTTATTACTTGGTTTTGCACAGAGAAGTAAACAACTTTTGTTACTTTAAGGACTTTCTTCTACTCTTATATATAAAAAAAGTCCTGTTCTTTCTCTCTCTGCATTTTATTGTGTTGCGTGTTTTGCTCTGGTTATGTGTGTGTGTGTGTGTGTGTGTGTGTGTGTTTAAGCAGGTTACAGCCTCAACCTGGGGCTTGAACTCACGACCCTCAGATCAAGAGCTGAGCTGAAATAAAGAGCTGGAAGCTTAACCAACCACCCAGGCCCCCCTCTAGTTGTGTGTGTTTTGTCTGTATTAATTCCAGTGACTGTCCCCTTCACACTCCCACTTCTCTTTTCTAGGAGAATGATATAAACCTGACCCACATCGAATCCAGACCTTCACGCCTAAAGAAAGATGAATATGAATTTTTTACCTATCTGGATAAACGTAGCATGCCTGTCCTAGCAAACATCATCAAGATTTTGAGGCATGACATCGGTGCCACTGTCCATGAGCTTTCTCGGGATAAGACAAAAGACACAGGTAAGGAACAGAGGGATTTTGCAACACAAGCAACTTTTCATTCTCTTCAAAAAGTACTGGCAAAAGTAGTGTCTATTCTTGTAGACCACTGCAGGGGGCTAAGCTGGAGGAAGTATGTTAGGGACCTAAAGGAGTACCTCGCATTTTAGACATTTAATAAACGTGCTTTTTTTTTTCACTTCCTTAAGATAACTATTCCTTATATTAGTAATTTTCTTTCTCTTGCTGCCGTTTTATATATTCTAAATTTTAGCAAACATGAATAAAGCTGTTATGAACATTCATGTACAGGTTTTTGTGTGGATATGAGTTTTTAACTCATTTGGGTAAATACTTAGTAGTGTGATTGCTGAAATGAACTGTTTTCTTTTTTCCTCAATAATCAAAACACTTTGTTCTACCATTAAAGTTTTTTTTTTTTTTGCCAGAACAGTGAAGACTGGGACCTAAGAGGATTTCAAACTCTGTAGCAGAAAATAACATTTTAATTGGCAGAGATGCCTTAAAATGAGAGAAGACCCACCTCTTTCTACAGACCATTGAAACATTTTCTAAAAGATACCTGCAAAGCCTTCCTAGGAGATCTCTCTTCTCTTCCTCCCCTTCTCTTCCTGTGGCTGCTACCAAGACGGGGAAGTTTATTCCCGGATTCTGCCCCTGCAGAGCATAGAAAGCCAAGCCCACGGGCTCAGGTCACTGAAGGGCAGGCACTTGGAATTCCTTTGGAGACTAACCGTATTTGCCTTCCTTCCCTTCCATCTCCCGAACTGCTTTGCTGATGAACGCCTTCTCTTGCTTTTCTGGCCACCTGCTCCCCATAGGAGCTGCAGGCCTTCAGGACAAAGGGCCTGCCGGATCCTGGGGCAAACTCTGCCCCTGCTTGGAGCAGGTGGAGGCTGGGCCAGCTGGGGTCCTGGGGTAGGAAATCGAAGCAATTGACGAGCAAGGCAGGCAGCTCCTTGGGGAGCCAGGGAAGACACATGTAGATCAACTGAAGGGCGGGCAGCCTGAACTAGAGGCTCAGAAAGGAAGTTCTTAATGGAACCGTGCAAGAAGAGTTAGAAGTCCAGACTCCAGAGCCAAGGTGCATTACACTTGGTGTAACTTTGGGCCAATGACTGACGTTCACAATCTCCCACTGTATCAAATGGGGGTAACAAAAGTCGGCCTCGTAGGATTAATGAAATAATACCAGTGGAGCATCGAGAACCTCGCAGATGGTGATTAAGGGTTTAATATATGTTCTCTATTCTTACCATCACCTTCACTGTTATTATAAATCATGACCCCAGCACAGGAGCCATGAAAAGCCAGCCTGTACACAACCAACTTTTTAAGAGATTCTGAGAACTGCCAAATGACCTCAGAGGTCGTTCAGCCCAGCAGACCCCTTAATTTTTCATTGTAAAAGACTGAGGCCATGACTTGCCTGAAGGCACAGAGTGAATTCTGTATGGTTACGGGTAAGCCTGCGTCATGCACCACTCTGCACCAGGCATCCTGATAGGGGCTGGGGGAAGAAAGGCTCAACACTCAACATTCTGAAGATGCTCACTGGCTGACAAGGGTGAGGAGACACCCAGGTGAATAGCCCAGGGGCAGGTGTTGTGATGAGAGCAGGTGATGGAATCTGGCAGGGGGTTGACCTTTGAACTGGGTTGACATATGACCTAGTGAAGACAACCCTGGTAAGACAAACCCTTGAAAACAACACGTGTCTCATTTCATTTATTCATGTGGTTGATTGTCCCAGCCCCTATAGGCTCCCCCCCATCTGGCATAGTTTCCTGACCCCAGTGTCCATGGAACAGAACAGTTGTTCAGGGTGCTAATGGTGCTAAAACAACACAGTCTTGCCCCAGCAGAGCGGGGTGGCTCTTTGGGTTTCTTGGTTTTGTGACCTGGAGTCTGGGCCCAGAAACAGATCCTTTTAGGGAAAACAGCCATCCCTTTGCGGAGCTGTTCTTTTTCATGGTACTCAGTGTGAGAATGATTAGAGGAAGAATATCATTATGGTAGATCTGAACCTTTGGTTCTTTTACTCGACAAAAATGCCCTTTCTTTTGAGGGGCTTAGATATCAGGAGTGAGTTTGACAGAAGGTTGAAGTGGGAGAGCTGAACCCCTCGAATCAATTAGGCTAAACCACTTTCCACTCTCATTTTTAAACCATTCAAAAGGACATGTGGGTGATAGAAAATGAAAGTTTCCAGTTTCTTAATTGCTAAAGTTCCCCACCCAAAACAGCTTAAGGGAAGGTTAATTATGGTGACATGTTAAAGAAATCCCAACCTTCTAAAATGCCTCCTGGAGAAGCTGATGTGACTTTAATAGGATTTTAATCCAGAGAGTCTTTTGAATACTTGAGGTCTATTCTCTTGCTACCCTCTCTCCTGATGACCTCAAATCCTTCTTCAACCCAACATGAAAGAGCATTAATATCTTCTATCGATCAATCTACTAATCCTTTTACCTTTCCCTTTGAATCTTCTGCATGACATTACGTTTAGAGGGGGATGGAAAATTCCTACATGGAGGCAGATTGCAGCCAGGAGAAGCAGACGGACGGACTGATTTGGCTAGACAGAGGTATAGGATTATCACCTTTTGAGAAATTTATCCGATTGGAATTATTTTTCCAAGAGCAAATGGACATCTGGTGGATTTTGTTCAAGCTGTGGTAATTATAAGAGTCTGTGGTGGAGGCAAAGGGAGTCCACACTGCCAGTATGACCACATTTTCTGTGGGGGGAATGGGAGGGCTACTTATCTATTTTTTCATCTATCTATTTATCTGTTTACCTGTCTGTCTGTTTGTCTGTGTTTCTCTCTGTTTGGCCTGGGGGCACTTATAGTTTTGTCTTTTTTCTTTTCTTTTTAAAAAATATTTTATTTATTTATTTGACAGAGATCACAAGTAGGCAGAGAGGCAGGCAGAGGGAGAGGGAGAAGCAGGCTCCCTGCTGAACAGAGAGCCCCATTCAGGGCTTCATCCCAGGATCCTGAGATCATGACCTGGACCGAAGGCAGAGGCTTTAACCCACTGAGCCACCCAGGTGCTCCAGTTTTGTCTTTTTTATTGGATTGATTCCTGAAGCAGTGATTTAAGGGAAATGATTACTGTGAGAAGACAAGAGCAACATCATGACATTCATTCCTTCCCCCTTACACACCCCTGCCTGCTTCCAGCCCAGCAGTCCAGCCCCCTTGCTGTTCCAGTAGGGCTGCCCTGATGGGCAGGGCCTGGATAAGGCTGCAGTCTCAGATCAGTTGTTGGGGGAGGAAGACTAGAATTCCTTGAAGATTGTGGGCAAGATGGTACATATACCTGTGCATGCATATTTTTAAAGAGCGATTTTCAAAGGGATCATGGTTCCCAAGGAGTTGAAGACCCTTAGAGAGAAGCTGCTTAGGGCTGTAGGGGTTTCCAGATGGCTGAGGGGACGGGTTCCCTGTTCCTATCGCCCGTGCCCACTTTTCCTCTCTCCCTGCCTCTGTTGTTCTGTTCTGTGCTGCCGTCTTCCCTTTGTCCTCTTCATGGTTCCAAACCTACTCCTGTGCATTTCACTTTGCCCCAAGGGCACCTCTCAGGGCTGAAGATGCTTGTTTGTGGCCCTGGGCCTGCAGGAGACCAAGGATATGCATGTTTGTAAAAACACACAGGATTGACAGCTTTTTTCAGTCCGCCTGGATGCTTGCTGGGTGCGATTGATGTCATAAGTCATGACAGCTGGGCGTGAGACTTTTGCTTCAGCAGAATGCTGCATTGATACGAGCAGACCCACAGCTAAGAGGATAAACCAAAGCAAGGGGTGTGTACCAGGCCCAGAGCTGGAAGCAGAGCTGGTATTGTTGGTCTGGGGCTCGCTCCCTTGCAGTCTGTTAGAGGCAGCTCAACTCACTGCCAAGGGAAGATCCAAGGGAAGATCCAAGATTCTAGAGCCCACTCCATTTGCCAGGTCACAGGGCTTCAAGCTAAGGAAGATCATAAATTTATAAGCGGTCTCTTATTTGCATGCCCAATCCCATGTTTTCAAAGTTCTTTTCTATTCAGTTGTTTTGTTTAAGCTTTGCAACAGCCAACTCAGATTGCTGGAGCAAGAAGATAACGGTATTCCCATCTTCAGTATTAGGAAAGGAGACACAGTGCTCATTTGGAACAATGAAGTTTCTGCAGTCCATGCGGTCCTTCAGGTTTACCCTGTTAAATACATTTTCTCTGTGTGACAGGTGTGATTGGAGGTGATAAGAGAATATGAAATGATTGTAACAATGTCAATTTGCCATTCATGTTGCATTGAGGGAGCACCATAGTGACTCAGAAAAAAACAGGAATTTAGAGTCAAGAATTAGCACTTGGATTCCTCTTCTGTGAACTGCCAGCTAGATTTGAATCCCATCTGACCACCTGACAGCTGGGTGACCTCCTAATCTCTTGTTTCTCCCATGTGAAAAAGAGCTAAGACCAACTCGGCCACTTTCTAGGGCTTATAGGAAAGATCATGCAAGATACTCTGAAGGTTATGGTGTTTGATGGCTTGAGATTGCTTCCCTTGAATAGCCCTTGAACTTACACATCCTTAATCCTCAGTAGGGAGGGACTCTATAATCCACAACACCAGCCAACTATTAGGTTATTTGACACCACCAGCTGTGTAGGTATGGACAGTGACTAAGCTAATCTATAAGGAGTTGGTGACAGCGACACCCTCACTGGGTCCAACCTTACCTGGCAACTGGGGACCCAGCTTCATGTGTAGGACGATGTGAGGGGTGCTGGGAATGACCTGTCACCTCCAAATCTTACTTCCTGTGAATATGCTTTTGATGCATACCCTTACCAGCTTGTCCATGTCTTGTATTAGCAGTAGTACTGGTCTAAGAGATAGAAGGCCAGCTTCTCATGTAGGTTCCTTCCTTCTTCCTCCCTTGCTTCTCACTTCCTTCTTTCTTTCCTTCTCCTCTTCCTTACCATTCTGGCAACACCGATGACCCAAACTAGTATCCTCTTTTTGTTGTTGTTGTTGTTTTCATTCTCTTTGAAATTTTTGTAACATTGAACCATGGATTAATCATTTTTTTATAGCATTTAGCCATGGATTAAAGATTTAATCCATGATACCCCTGGAAATCTCTCTTTCCTTAGTATTTTATAAATTATGTGGTTCTTACTTATTAAAATCCTGACTCTTGAGGGTTTCTTTCTTTTTCTTTTACTACTCCCTCTCAAAGACCACAGTCAGCTTTGTCACTTTCTTCTCTTTCATCCACATCTATGTTCTTTTTTTTTTTTTTTTTTTTACAGCTCAAAGGCCTCACGTTTATTACCAAACCAACCCACTGGTGCAGAGCTATAGTAACAGAAAAATCTTTCGCTGATAAATGGTATCTATTGGCCAGGCAGAAAGGTGTTTACAGGGTGATGGAATAGAACACATGATCCTCAAGTAGCTTAATTAAATACGTGGTGCCAATTAGGTGTGTCATCGCATGATGTGGAATGCCTTAGAGACCCAGCTTGGTTCTCCTCCAGTGCCTTCTCTTGGAGTTGTACCTGATTTTATTACCAGTTTTCATCCGAATCCACTGGGGAATGGGACGATTCTGCTTTTGTTTCTTGGCCAGGAATCGCTTGATCCTGAAAGTCTTGTGAGAAGACATGGGCAATTAACAGCGCGCAGCACACCCACATCTATGTTCTAATTCAGTTAAACATTCATTTGTGTAACTTACAATCATGGGGTACCCATTCAGTGTCAGCCACAAGATAAGGATGCAGTAGGGAAAAAACCAAACATGGTGCCTAGACCCTTACGTGTCTTATAATCGAGTAGGTAGTTTCTATGTGGCATGATACACGCAGGAATAGGAAAGCATGGGTCGCAACAAGAGCACCTAGGAGGTGCACTGAAGCCAGTGTTGGGCATGGTAGTGAGAAGGGAGAGACAGACAGGGTATGCAAGAGCCTTTCAATGTATTCTGTTTGTCTTCAGGTAGATCGTCCATAACTCCAGTTGTAAGTGGCTGGTACTCAGACTGAGTGACAATGTAAGCTTTCAGAAACCAGAACTTGGTATCTGGGGATATAGTGGGCCACTTGCCAGTAGATGTCTATAAGATACGTGACATCTTCACAAGGATATTGGGAGGATAGTTCCAGTTTAGGATGGTGGTTGGAATAAAGGATGCTGTGGGTCATTCTTTTATTTTTTTCATGATTTTTATTCATGATATTATTCATGATTTCACACATATCCATTCATTCTTTCCACCATCAATTTATTGCAGCATACTTTTACCTCTTTTCTTCATGCTAAGGCCCTTTCGTTTGTCTGGTTTTCATTGTATTTTAACATGTGAAGAGATCAAATGCTTTGCCTTTCGCATCACTGATAAAAGCGAGCCCTGAACCCACCACTCCTCTGCTCTGTCCAGAAGGAGGAAGGAACTAGCTTGACACCAACAGCCAGAATTTGGTTCACCTGTTCTTGCCAAGACCTTCTTGAGGGACCTTCCTTCTCTCTTCCTTCTCCTTCTCTTCCTTCTTCTCTCTTAAAAGAGAGAAATAAAACCGCCAAAAGCCTTCAACCTGCATGTTGTTGGCACACTACCCTTCTCCTTTGGGGGGAGCTGTTGGGATCAGCACACCAACGCTTCTGCAGGAGGCTGGAGGCCATTGCTTCAGAGGAGACATCCAGGAGCCTGGAAAGAGGGAGTGAGAACACCCTTCTATTCTGGGCCCAGGAAAGAAGGATTTATTGCCCTCCCTGAGACAGGCTGGAGGCAGAAGTCTGGGGCAAGTCTCGGTGCCTTGCTGGCTAGCCCCTGGGGCTGGTGGAAGTCTGCTGGAGGGAGAGGGTTCATGGGACTCAGCCTGCACCTTAAACTGCTATAAATTTAACGGGCCTTCTCTGACCCATTGATCAGGAAGCAGGCTCCGCCAAGCCTGTGGCGGCCTCTTACTCAGGAGCACTCCTAAGCTAGCCACCCCTCGGCGTCCGGGCTGAGCAGTTGACCCCGACTTAATGAGACCACGACGTGGGTGTCCAGGGTCAGTTGTCCTGCAGACTGCTTCCCTTGGAGCCAAATCAATATTTATTAATGATCTGTCCCCCTCCAGTGCCTCTGGCTTCACAGAGGGCCTCTGTTGCACCAGCCTGCCCAAGTCATTCATTAACGCCAAGCCCAGCGGCCCGTGAGGCGGTCGAGGGGCCCAGAGAAGCCAGCCCACCGCGGAGATATTTGCAAAGGTCATTAATGAGCTAATCTGATTTAACTTTTCAAGACGAAGGCCTGGGTCGCCAGGGTCAGTCTCTCTTCCCAGCACTGTGCCAGGGTGGGGGAGAGGCCCACCACTGCCACTGAAGAAGAGAAAGGAAACGTGAAGTTTCTACCCCTAAACCAGGGAGGCTTGGGAAGGGAGATAGAGATAGAAGGAAGATGGGGAGGACCCGGAGCTCCCCTAGGGATTTTCTTCAAGCACTTTAAATTCCTGCTTTAGTGTGTGACCTCCTTTCTGTGTCCAGGTAGGAGATCAGGAATCTAAAATCAACCCCCCTGCTGCCCCCTCACCTTATGCTAAGCCCAACGGAGTAGATCTTCAGAATCCTCATTTCACAGTAAGCGCAGTGATCTTAACAAGTCCCTTCTCCCTTCAAGCCTCAGTTTGCTCATCAGAAAAACAGAAATAATGTCCACCCGCTAGCATCGCTTTGAGAATTCAACCGGTAGAAATAATACCCTTACCATAGTATCTGGCGCATGCTAAACTCGCAAAAAATTAACTTCCAAAGGAAAAAAAAAAATAGCTCTAACGTTTGCTGGGAAAATTAGAAGATCCCAGGTTCATAGGTACGAGCTCTGACCCTGCCACCCGTGGCCTCTGAGACCCTACTTAACCAGAGAAGTGTTTCTGGGTTTTCTTTGTGAGGTTCACGTGTAAAGATGGGAGTTTGACTTACTGTGCACGGGTCCGTCGCTCGCACCCTAACCAAAGAAGCAGGCCAGGGATCGGCCGCCTCACCCATTTCACAGAGGAGAAGCTAGAGCCTCAGGAATCAAGTCACTTGCTCAGAGTCACAGAGTTTGTGGGTGGGAGAGATGAAACTTGAACACAGACCTGCCGGCTTCAGGCCCAGGATGTGCACACACTTTGCACAGGGTAAGGTGTAAGCTTTACAGCTGGGCCTACAACCAGTCCACTTTCCCTGGAGCTGCTCAGTCTTGCCAACTCTTGGGCTGGGTGCATCTTCAACTGCAGATGAAGGGCCCCTGCTTCTACAGGACACCTGCTCCATCAAGGGTCGGGAAACAAGAAGGACTGGCGTCTACCAGCTGTAGGCTTCTGCTGCTCTCTGAAGACTAGCCATCTGTCTGTCCTGGTGGGGTTCCAGCCTTCATCTCCTCCATTTTACCCCAGTCTTCCCTTCTGCCTCCTGCCCCGGGGACTTCAAGCTCTGGCATCACACAGGAGACTAATGGTCTTACAGGTACATAAAAACAAATACAGATACGTAGATATAGGGGCATGCAGTACTTCGACCTCTCTGAACTTTGAGACACATGCCTACCTGCATAAATAAATATGTATGATATACGTATATAAATGTATGTGTAGTATTGGAAGAAATAAATATGATAGGCTCTAAAACAAAGTGTAGGCTTCATACAAAAAGGCAAAGGCTTGTTCCTGTTTTGTCTGGGGTCCTCTGTAGTCTCCTTTCCTTTAGTGCTTGGTCACTTCATGTGCTTCATGGCCACATTGAGGAAGTGAACCATGTCGGGACCTTGCTTCTCCCATCCCCAACAACCAGAACTTGCCTCTCTTGGGTCTCATTTCTTTAAGCCTTGCCTTGCTCTCCATGGTGATGCTGGTGAACTCCATCTCTAGTTGTGAGCCTGGCCTGAGTCTTCTTTCTACCCCAGATGACACATAGGCATTACACAGTGTCCTCTGGGAGATGATGCTTTAGCCTCAGGTGAGGTCTGGGGAGGGGACAGGTGAATAGATCCAAAGGTAAGGTTGCTGCCTGGGAAAAGTGTGTACCAGGATTGTCACCCCTTGTCATTTGGCCTTCTACAATGATAGTAATGATAATAATGGAACCAATTACTTAAAAAGCACTTGTTGTGTGCCACACATGGTTCTAAGCACTACTCACGCATTAGCTCATTTACTCCTCACATACTCTGAAGGCCATAATATGATTATAGTCATTTTACTAGTGTGGGACACTGGAGGATAGAGGTTAAGTAATTTTCCTGAAGTCCCAAAGTTATCAAGTAGTAGAGGCAAGATTTGGACCCAAGCGATTTGGCTCTGAAATCCGTATGATTAGCCACGAAGCTTCGCCACTTCTCTAGCCTAGCTGTGTTCTGGGTCTTTTCTGGTTGGTGACAAGGCTCCAAAACTACCAGAGTTCCCTGGACAGGGGTTAGTGCCCCCACAGTCTTGCAGTGCTGCCTGGGGGTCCCTCATAGTCTCTGTGACAAGGACTAGGGGCTTGGTGGGCTGCTCCCACATTTGTCTCCTCAAGACTCAAATACTTTGAGGTTTTGCAATCTTCTCATATTCTTTGATTTTTTTTTTTTCTTTTCTTTCCTGGGTTTGTCTGAACTAACCCTTTGATCCATCTAGTGTTCTCCCTTTAGAGGAGCTAAAAAAAACAGAAAAACACCCAGAGCTGAAAATATGCTGATTCTGCTGCCCTCTGGCGTTCAGCGGGGAGACGGCCGCACACACACCTCTGAATCCCAGATCTGTGGAGCAGAACCTTGTTCCTTCTGGAGAGGAGAGAGAAAGGGGAGGAGCAATGCATTTTGTGCTCAGTATTCCCAGAAGCAAGCAAGATGGGCATCCTGAATGAACTAGAAGCACATCTTTCACATGCCCTCTGGCCAGCCTCAGCCCTTCACAGCATTCTGGTAGGGCTCAAAAATACAAAACCCAAAAAGGATTACAGTAACAAGTGAATCCCATACCCCAAGTAGTATAGAAGGGGGGAAACTGAGGCTCAAGATTTGAAAGCCTGTTAGTCTCGGACCTTAACTGTGAACGGGCTTCTGACTGCAGTCTCCCTTCTCTCCTCTTCCTCCTCCTCCTCTTCTTCCTCCCTTTCCTCCCTCCCCCTCCTTCTCTTCTTCCTCTTCCTGCTTTTTCTTTCTTTTTATCACCATCATTAAATTCTTCATCACCCTCATGGTTAATACAGAAAAGCATTTACTGAGAAACATGTACTGTGCTAAGATAGATCACATTTGCTATAGTATTTAACTCATGCAAAAATGAAGGAATATAGAAAGATGATTCTAATCTACATTGTAGATACAACACTAAGGCTCTAAGAGATAAAATACTTGCTCAATTACACAACAAAATAAGCAGCGGACTTTCTAGTTTTGCCTGAAGGCTTCCTACTCTGCTTGCTAAGCTAAGGGCAGAGTTAACAAAAATTCCCTGGAGCTTACTAGTGAACCATAACTGTGTTTACTATGTTCCAGTACTGTTCTCAGTGAACACAACTATTAACTGGTTTAACCTCGTATTGTTCCATCAAGTAGTACTGCATTGTGCTATCATTGGTCCCATTTTTACAGTTAGGGAGACCGAGGCACAAAGAGGTTTCATAATTTCTTCTGGGCGTCACAGATAAGAAGTACAGAGACAGCATTCCAGCCAATAGGTGGCCAGCTCTGTTGCACTGGGTCTTGAAGATTGCCAGACTGACTCTCTCTGAGACAAACAGGGAGACAGTTCTGGATGAAAGACAGATCCTGACTATCCCAGATCCCCTTGAACTATGGCGAGGCAGTGTCAGGGTGCCAAGACCCTCCCTCTGGGATCTGGAATCACAGGATGATATATGAAATAATATCTCCCTCACTTTCCATATCCTTACACTGCTTTCTTTTTCAAGAATGTCCTGGCAGGGGCACCTGGGTGGCTCAGTCAGTTAAGCATCTGCCTTTGGCTCAAGTCATGATCTCAGGGTCGTGGGATGGAGTTTCACATCAGGAACCTTGCTCAGCAGAGCGCCTGTTCTCCCTCTGCCTGCTGCTTCCACTGCTTATACTCTCTTTCTCTCTGACAAATAAGTTTAAAAAAAAAAATCTTTAAAAAAAGAATGTCCTGGCACTTTATCTATTTAAATGTATTTATTTTTACTTTCTGGCCACCCACCCCCACTAGAATGTAAGCACCACAGCGGTGAAGACTCCTTCAATGTCTAGTGCCCTAGTCGTAGGTGCTGAACACTTATTTATGGAATCTTTTTCGACAAGATGAAGAGTGCCCCAGGTCAGAGGTGGTGGCGGCAAGACAAGGCTGGCTTGCCCTGTCTCTGGGGGCAACTGTGACTTCTGGGATTGTGGATGATTCTCAGGCAAGAGAGAAAAGGAGTGAGTGGGGAAGGGGAGCCCTGGAAGAGAAGTATGGGATGGTGACATTCTGGGGAAGCCGGAATGGTCTCAGAGGGGATCCTGGGCCCTGGATGACTACAGTAGATGTCCTTTCTCAAGTCCTTCCAAACCCGGGTAAGGAATAGCCTCCATTTTCAGTGCTGACTACAGAGATCCATTGTACAAGGTAAAGCAGTGAACTCAAGAAGAAAGAAAAGCCTGGAGAAACATTGTGGAGACAAAGTGGGAAGCCAGGTGCCATGCTAGGTGAAGAGTCTGGTGCGGAGTCATCTCAGACTCCGAAGTCTAACAGTTGGGGCCCAGGAGGTGTAGGAAGAGACTTATCTTCCTTGTTCCTCCACATCCCCATCTATGAAATGGGAATAATAATAACACCCAGCTCCTGGGGTTGCTGTGTGGAGTGGGTGAGGGGGAAAATAGAATATGAGAGGGCGGCGCCTGTCAGCGAGCCAGTGCTAGATAAGTCTTAGCTGGATACAGCTGCAAGGTCTGTTCCTGTGACTCTGACCACAGAGAGCCAACCTGGAGAAGTGGGCTGGGCTTTAGGGGCATGGAGCCTCTAGGTGGGAGACAGCAAGAGCACTCAGGCAGTCAGGCTCCAGAGCCCAGCTAACAACGTACTCTAACTCCCCAGAGTGGCAGGATGGATTCATGGTCACAGTGGAAACCACCAGGTCATCCAGGCCTGAGTTTGAATCCTGACTCCTCTGTTTCCTAGCAGAGGAAGCCCTGTATCTGGGTTTGCCACCTAACCTCTCTGTACTTCAGCTTCCACGTTTGTGATCTGGGGAGGCCAATAGTACCTACGTCGCCGGTTAAATATTTAGAACTGCACTCAGTGTTACTTTTTATCATTCACGTATGGGTAGACAGCTTTGCACCTTACGGCTGTGGAAACAAGGCTCTAAATGGCCCTCTGTTAATGCTGTTGGAGTAAGCATCTCATTTTTGTGGAAGGTGGCTGATTTCTTGCCTGCCTCTTCTATGTTGAAATCACGAATGGCGCTTCCCCAGCTCGGCCACTAGATGGCAAGCGTGTGCTTTCCCGCCCTACTTGGCGGGGCCAGAATCCGAAAATACCTGCCTGAGATGGGAAGCTTCCTTCTATGGGCAAAACATTGGGTTGTGCCCTTTGCCTACATTCTCACTTACTCCTCTCAGTAATACGCAGATTAAAACAGATATTGCACTAATATGGTAAGCACGGTGGCTGACACGTGGTAAGGCCCCCCAAACATCTGCTACTCTTCCTGTTATTGTGGCTGTTATTCCCATATTTATAGTTAAGACTGAGGCCCAGAGAGCAAAAGTAGGTAGATGCAGCCTGGATTTCAAGTCAGACCTTACTGACTCCAAGTTCAGCATATTTTCCCCCTAAACGTCATTTCAGGGGAAGCACTGGATGCCTTGGCCTCCCTTAACAGCCCCCCACGCCCCTCCCCTGTCTCCTTAGGCTCCTGAGTTTTCCAGGAGCTCTCACTTTCTTACTTTCTGTGTGGCTGTCCACTAGTTCTTTAGACTTTCAGGGCTGCAGTTTTTCATCCGTGCAATAGAGGTCCTAATGCCTTCCTTATTTTGGAGATACTTCAGAAATCAGAAACAGCAACTAGACCAGAGTTGGTGCTCCAGGGATGGTAGTTACTTTTGTGAATGCCGTACAAGTTAGCGTAACCAGACTTCATTCCTTCCTTCCTTCCTCCATTGCTTCTTGCCCCCGAGCCCCATGCCTTCCCTCCCCTCTGGGCACATGAACTACAATACACTCATGGTTTCTGCCTTCATGGACCTTATAGTCCAGAATGTCTTAGTCTCTGTTAATTCCTGGGACAATTCCCCCCCCCCCCACGTGTCTTCTTCCCCACAGACCACATAGCTCAGGTCTCATCTCCTTCCCCACTATGTTACTCCAAAAGTAAGCCTGCAGGTTCGTTAGGTGCTACAAGATACTGTCAAATCCTAAGCTGCCCGACTCCATTCTGTTTCATCCATGACTTTCAAATTGGCTTGGGCATCAAAAGATTCTGCCAGGATGATGCCTGGGAATATTTGGGAGGGCTATATTTGATAGAAAGATAGGGTCTCATGGGCTCATCCTTGTATAAAAGAGAACAGCTCTGGTTTTATCTGATGTATATTCTGGGATTACATACTACTAAAGAAATACTCTGCTACTAAAGAAAATCTTCAAAAACCACCCCACTAGACTAGGTAAATTTTGAGATAATTCAGAGGAAATCTTCAGGAAAGAGAATATGTCTGGCAAGATATTTTAAAATTCGTTTCTGAGGTGTTAAGTGAAATAAACCAGACAGAGGAAGACAAATAATGCATGGTATCCCTTATATAAGGAACCTAAAAAAAAAAAAAAAAAGTACCAATCTTACAGAAACAAACAGTAGGTAAATGATTGCCAGGGGCTCGGGGCTGGCAAAAAGAGGGGGAGGCTGGTAAAAGGATATATTTTAGCTAAAAGGTGAGTAAGCTCTGAGGATCTAGGGTAAGACATGGTGACCGTTGGCGATAACACTATATTATATAATTGAAATTTGCTAACAGATTAGAACTTAAATGTTTTTACTAACTGCCAAAGATAAATATGTGTGTGTTAATTAACTAGATGGGGAAATGCTTTCATATTGTGTACCTGTATCGAATCACAATGATGTGCTCTTTAAATATCTTATCATTTTATTTATCAGGTATACCTCAACAAAACTGAAAGTTTTTAAAAAATTAGTTTCCAAGGAACATTTGAATAAATAGGGGGTTATAGGGGGCCCTACGTGCCCCCCACCCCCAGTGGTTTGTCTAACTGGGGCTGATCCATGCTTCTGTCTTTGCTGAGACCTTTGGCCATGTCCTGCCGATCTTCCACTCAGGATTTTGCCCTTTCTGTTCCAGTGCCCTGGTTCCCAAGAACCATCCAAGAGCTTGACAGATTTGCCAATCAGATTCTCAGCTATGGAGCAGAACTGGATGCAGACCATCCTGTAAGTCCCCTATGTTGGTGCCCCTTCCCACGAGACCCTTCCAGTCCTCCCCTCCCTGACCCTACTCCACTCCCTGATCCCCAGCAACGTGTCTTCATTTGTTTGCTTGTAGGACAGACATTTGCAGGCTCTCTTCTTATACAGCATCACTGCCATAGTTATCATGGTTGTTATTATTATTGGTGCAAATATAGATTGGCCTCTGGAAACTATTGTTTATATGTATACATGTGTATGTATGTATGCACACATACACAAACACACTCATATAAGTAAATCTTCTTTCTTTCGGTTTTCATACAACTGTACAGGTTTAAGTCAGGAGCTTGAGACACAGTAACCCACTAACAACTCTGCCAGGTATAGAAGGGCAGTGGTGACATTGGACTTGGATCCTAAAACCCGAGAAGAAGCTGAGGGAACAGTATTGTGCAAAAGTTGAGTGTCCTGAAAGTATCCGGAATATTTTGAAATGCAGAATATTTTGAAATGACTGGCTGCTGCATTAGGTGTGAGGGCCAGATTTTAAAAGGTCTGATGGGGGGGGGGGCAGTCCCTGGGTGGCATGGTCGGTTAAGTATCTGGTCTTGGTTTTAGCTCAGGTCAGGATCTCAGGGTCACGATCTCAAAGGCAGGAGATCAAGCCCTGCATCCAGCCCTGCACTAGGCTCCGATCTGAGCTCAGCAAGAAGTCTGCTAAAGTTTCTCTCTGTTCCTCCCTGTGCTTGTTCTCTTTCTCTCAAATGCATAAATAAATCTTTTAAAACGTAATAAAAAGAAAAGTAAAGTTCCGATGTAGCAGACAAAGTACTCAAACCATGTCCTGTGCCTGGTAGGCAGGGGAGCAGGTCCCCCACTGGTTTCTGAAAAGACCAGGGTCAGGGAACTTAATCACTATTTTTTTTAAAGATTTTTAGTTATTTATTTGATAGACAGAGAGAGATCACAAGTAGGCAGAGAGGCAGGCAGAGAGAGAGGGGGAAGCAGGCTCCCCCGCTGAACAGAGAGCCCGATGTGGGGCTCGATCCCAGGACCCTGAGATCATGACCTGAGCTGAAGGCAGAGGCTTAAACCACTAGCCACCCAGGCGCCCCTAATCACTATTTTTTGTGGGGCGGAGGATTCCGGGGAGAAGCAGGACTCAGGCCAGTGCCAGGTCTGCCTTCCTCCTTAGGTGAAAAGGGCCACTATCATATGGCCCATCACTTACTTTTTGTCCAGGCAAATGGCTTCTTAATCTTTAAAGGACTTGGAAGCTGTTTTCATTTACAGTGGTTTAGCGTAACTCAGTGAGAGTGTCTACATTTCATCTGGAGTCTGTTTCTTACATCTCTGTGGGTCTTTACAGTTGTATAAGTTGTGAACTTGATCTTCACAAAGGTTCTTTGCAGTCAGCAAAGCAGATGTTCCCATTTTACAGATAGTTTCGCTGAGGCCCAGTGAGAGTACATGACTTTTCTAAAGTCCTGTGTTAATCTTTGGGCCTTAAGACTCTTAACCCAGTGCTCACAGAGCCAGAAGTCAAATGTCCAGCTAGTGGCAGAAATTCCAGAGCTTTCTCAGAGACAAAGAGAGAGTTATTTCTGGAGTAGGCTGGTTTTAAAAATATGAACACATGTTGCTTATTCTCATTCAAATTGTAAATCCCTTAGAGTGGACTTTAAAATACAGAGAAGCATGAGGAAGGAAAAGAAGATAATCCATGATTCCAGTTATTTCTCTTTTCCTCTTGGTGGTATTCTGCATTTCTTTTTTTACTATGAGAAACCATTTTATTAACAGAAACAAAGTTGAATTCCCTCCTGACACCCAGATGTCAAATAGGGGGGGAAAAAATCACCTATTCTCACACTGTCCTGAAATAATAGGTGTTAATTTTGGTATGTTCCTTCCTCCTCCCCATGTCTTTCCCCTGCCTCTCCTTCTATTATTTAGACACTAATATGAATGATTAAATTATGTATATCATAAAATTATTATATACAATTTTGTATGCATTGCCGTAACTTCCTAAGCAGACCCCAATGGCAAACATGTTTCTAGTCTCCCTATTACAGTAGTTATCTGGCCTGCGCATCTTGGCGAGGATGTCCCATAGCTTCCTTGATTCTCACTTGTGAAACTATTTAGCTCGGGCTAGGAATCATATTTCAGTATCATATGTGTGTGTGTGTATATATATTTATCTATATACACCTTAGTACCTTTCCCCTGAAAAACTAAAGGTGAGGTTGGAGGATTTTCATCCCAATTCAAGGCTGTATCATTCCTGGGGATGGTACAGCCTTCTCCTGGGGGGCCGTAGACGTGCTCTGGGAGAGGCCCCAGATCCCCTTCCACGGGCCTTTGGCTGTGGGCCTTGGGAGCAAAGTGTCTGCAAAGAGATCATTCCTCTGGAAAAAATCATCTGGCCACGTTGACCCAGCCCATGGAATTGGCCCATCAGAGTGTTTCCTCCTCATACCAGTCTCTAGGCCTCCTGGCCTGACCCAAGACCCTTCCTTTGGCCACACTTGCTGCTCGCTGGGGGCAGAGAGGAAAGAGGGAAGAGGCCACAGACGCGGACATTTCCCTCCTCTTATTCTTGTGTCCCCTCACGCAGATGAGCTGGTCTTCAGATTCCCTGGACTTCATTTCTTCTTGCAAACCCAGCCCACATTGTCAGTTCCCAGGCCTCTCGCTCTGATGAACTTTTTCCTAATTGAACAATTTTGTCAGGTACACGGTCTTCCCGCGGAGGAGGCCAGGCTCTCTCTGTTCCTTCCTGAGAGCCTGGGAACCCGTGCGCCAAGGACAGAGTAAACCCTCCGGAGTGCTTCTCCACACTCCCTCAGGCCTCACAGGCCTTGGCTGCCAGCGTGAGGGGTGGCGGGTGTTCTTCCCCAAAGGACCCTCTGTTCCTCTCTGTCCCTGGCGCAGTCCGCTCCCCTGCTCTTGGCAGTGTGCGCTGAAGTTTAACTCAATATCTCACTTCAGAGCCTCCAAAACAACCACTCGGAGAAATGCAGCCAAGGAAGGGTTGTTCCTGCAACAGAGGGTCAAGGGCATTTCCCTCCCAGCCTTCGCCAAGTGGGAGAATGAAACAGGATCACTGCATTCCACTCGGCCTTTCTTTTGTCGCCAGTGTCTTGCCCTCTCTCCTTCCCTTCTGCCTTCCCCCCTTCCCCAGACACTTACTAAGGAAGTGATACCCACAGCTCGCATTTCTTGAGCATAGACTATAGGCCGGTCACTGTGCTAAATGCCTTACCAGCATTTTAAAAATTTAAGCATGATAGCCATCCTGGGAGGGTTGTGTTTTCACATTCAGAGGAGAAATCTCAGACAGGAAGCCCCGTGAGCTGGGTCCCAGGCTATGTAAAGGAACAGGAGCTGAAATGCTTCATAAGACATGACCCCTATCCTTCAGGGACCTCCGGTTGTGGGAATACAGGGAGGAGTGGTATCTATTCTTTCCCAAGGGGAGGGTCAGACGTGACGGGGTTGTAACTTTACAGCTCATAGGTTAAGACTTTATTAAGTGGTAAACTGTACAGTTGCTTGGCAGGCAGAATCCAAGTGGTCTGTTTGGTTTCCATTCTAAAACTGAGTCTCTTTTCTCTGATCATTCCCCAGCCTCGGTGGGACTGTCTGTGTGGTCTCCTTCATGGGGATACTTTTCCTTTTCCTCTCATGTGCTCTATCCCTGCCGCAAAAACCTCTATTTGCTTCCTAAGGCCCAACTCACATGTTGGCCTCCTTGAAACCTTCTACCTACCTCTTCCCCAGGCCAAGTTTTTAATGCTGATACTATAGAACTGTGTGTGTGGTGTTTTAAACTTTGAGCACAGAGCATCAGAGAAAAATAAAGTCACTTCCTCATGAACTATAACCTCATAGAAGGCATAAGATATAGTTATATAAATATAGAGATACACACACACACACACGTGAAAGGGTTATAGACATGCTTCCCAAACTATAATCTACAAAAAAAAAAAAATCATCTCACTATCAAAGTGAGAAACACTATATTCTTGAACCCCATTTTAAGCATATGTAAGCCTTGTTATCTCATTAGGGGCTTTGGCAAGTCCTACAAACATGAGACTCTTTCAACTTAATGCCCATCAAACTTTTTTCCTTATGGAGCTCCCTTTTCTTGGAATACCTAGTAACATTATCTTAAATGGTAGTGTTCCATGGAACTCAGTTTGGGTAATATTGAGTTTAAGTCATAACACACAAAAGTACATGATTAAACACCAGGTTTAATCATGGTTTAGTGAATCATTTGGCATGTGCTATCAGTTCTAAGGTCACTGCGGACTGGAATGGTTAGAGAGGACTTCTGGAAAGAGGAAAATGTGAGTTGAGCCCTCTAACAACTAGGGTAGGCTAACGGCTTATAAAACAATCCCCGAAGCTCCATGGCTTAGCCCACTGGATGGTTATTTCTAGCATAGGTCCATAAGGAAATTGCTCCACACAGTCTTTTAGAGACTAAGCCCTTTCCACTTAAGGTCAGCACCTTCCTCCAAGTCCTCAAAGCCCTTTTCATTCTGCCAGCACATGGGAAAATAGAGTGAGAATCACTCCCAGGTCTTATGGGCCAGGTCTGTAGGGGACTCATCTCTTTCCCTCAGATTTCACTGAATGTAGCCTAGTCACATGGCAACTATGAGCTTCAGAGAAGACTGAGAAAAATGGTTGAGAAGTGTCCTCTGAAAGAAGGATGAGACACAGATCTTGGAGAGCCTCTGCCACACAGATCTTAACCCCAGAGTTCCCGATTCCAGATCCCTTTGTGCCTACACCAGTGTCTAAAGCTGAAGATCTGCACTGGGGGGCTTTCTGGGGAAGAAAATATTACTTAACTCAATTGTCCTTTCTTCTACTGTCTGAACTTTCCGACTGTTTTTCCGTCTTTCAGATATAGATATTGAGTTTCTCTTCTCTCCAGGAAGAGACTTGCCCTTCCCAAGAGCACAGCTATATTTCTAGTGCTTCTCTTCTCTTCCTTTCTCCCATTCAAACTTCTCCAACCGTGGGCCCCATTAGAGTCTGTTCTAAGGATGTCAGTCATCAAAGACTTGTTGCATTACTCCTAAATTGCTCTGTCAAAGCATAATTTTCAAAAAGTTAAAAACAACTGTGTCACAGTCAGCCGACAAATTGATCAGGAAATGTGAGGGTAAGAGGATGGTGGAAAGAAATTAAGAGACAAAGAGATGGGGACAGGAGGGACACTGAGGAGGATGTCCAGCAGTGCCGATTTTATTCCACATCTTACAAGCACTTATAAGGCAGACCACAATAGAAGGAGTAATACATCAGTATCTCGTCAGATGACCGCAAGTTTCTATAATAAGTTTACATCAACTACAAGCAAACCTCATGATGCCAGGTAGTCTCGGCTAATGCCATTAGCAAGACAATCAACCAGGGAGTGGGTTATGGGAGGTACAGGAACAACAAGGACCAACTAAGAATTCATGACCTGACCACATTGTTCCCTTCTGTAGGGAGAGGGTGTGGGAAGTCACGTGGGCAAGCGCATGACACATAGCACAGACCCTCTCTCAGTGTTACTCAACTTTCCTGTCCTTAACCCCTTGTCAAGATGTCCAGACTTTGAAGGAGACACAAGTCAAGGCCTGGTTTGGTCCTCGACTCCAACCATGCCGTAGCCTCCAACACAACTGTCATACAGGTATATAGTCAAGATTTGTCAAAAATTCATTAACTTGGTAGTGAGGAAACCAGCCAGATGACAATTTTGGTGTGAAGGAAGCTACAAGACCAAAGTGTGGATGATCATTGAAAAATTGAGTGCTGGAACAAGATAATAGAAATTGCTATACAAGTGATCAATATTCTAGAAGGCAATAAAGCCATAACCACAAATGTTCCTTTTTTCTTTTTTTTAAATTTTTTATTTCTTTTCAGCATAACAGTATTCATTGTTTTTTGCACCACACTCAGTGCTCCATGCAATCCATACCCTCTCTAATACCCACCACCTGGTTTCCCCAACCTACCCCCTGCCCCTTCAAAATCCTCAAATTGTTTTTCAGAGTCCATAGTCTCTCATGGTTCACCTCCCCTTCCAATTTCCCTCAACTCCCTTCTCTTCTTCATCTCCCCTTGTCCTCCATGCTATTTGTTATGCTCCACAAATAAGTGAAACCATATGATAATGGACTCTCTCTGCTTGACTTTTTTCACTCAGCATAATCTCTTCCAGTCCCATCCATGTTGCTACAAAAGTTGAGTATTCATCCTTTCTGATGGAGGCATAATACTCCATAGTGTAAATGGACCACATCTTCCTTATCCATTCGTCCATTGAAGGGCATCTTGGTTCTTTCCACAGTTTGGCGACCGTGGTCATTGCTGCTATAAACATGGGGGTACAGATGGCCCTTCTTTTCACTACATCTGTATCTTTTTCTACTGGATAGAAGTCACTTGCAACTTGGTCATAAAATAAGTATTTTGCTACTTGTCCATCTTCTATAAATCAGCATCTTACCTTAAGAGTTTGGGCCTTACTAAGCAGTAAATCGCACACCAAACAAATACACAGACTCCTTGAGTGTACAGTGAGCTTGTTAGGCAGTGATCTAACTTTTTGGCATAATTCTTAACAGCTCCTACTCAGAAGTATGATGATTATGCCATGCACTGAAAATCCAATGATAACTGAAACAGATTCCTGAGTTTAATGATAGTAACAAGCATAATGATTATCTGGAAAGAGAAACACTCAGGTTATTGAGAAATTGTATTATAGAGGAAAACCAATAAAATTTTGAAAAAAGCAAAGGTCTCTAAAAATTCAGTTTAACCCCTGTCCTTAGGTGAAGTCATAGTTTATTGGTCTGGAAGAGTGGTTAAGAGTATTCCAGTAAGAGGGAGCAGCATGTGTGAAGGCCTTAATTCGGGGAAAACATGATGTGTTTAAAGAATTAAAATAAGACCAATTTGGATGAATTGGAATGTAGTACGCAGAACTACAATTGTAGTTCTACACAGAGTTAGAAACATAGGCAGAGCCAAGTCACACAAAGCCCTGTGGACTGTGTAAAAATTTTGGACCTTATCCTAAAACTGATGAGAGGCCATTGAACGTTTTTAAGGATGGGAACAATCTCACCAGATCAGTGCTTTATAAATCTACTTGGGCTGCGTGAGGGGGGACACAGGGAGAGAACCCAAGAAGGGTCACTTCAGAAGCAGTTATGATAGTCCAGGCAAGAAGTGATAGGGACCTAAAGTAAGGGATAGCAGTGAGAATAAAGAAAAAAAAAAGATAGACTTAAGATATTTGGGAGAAAGAATGGACAAAAGTTGATTATCAGATATGAAGGAAGATTGAAGGAAAACAATGACTCCAAGTTTATAGGCTTGGACAACCAGGTATCTGAATAATCCTTCCCAAAACAGACTTCTTGGCCTTATTAGTGGTGGCCAAGGCCAGCAACAGAGAGTGGGCGAGAGGTGGGGCTGTTGTCTGTGCAGCCCTGGCCTATTGGTTTGCAAATCTCTGGCCAGTGTCTTCAGGGTGGTATTGGTAGATAACTGTACCTCTTTGAACCTCTTGTCTCCCGTGTACCGTGCATGGTTCCTTTAGCTGGTGTGGGACCGATGGAATGCAAACAGCCTCTCGTTATTGGCATATATGAAATGGAAGTTGTAAGGTAAGAATTCTACAGATGTTGTTTGTTTAGAAGGCCCAAGGTTGGGTGACAGGGCTCAATGACCCATTACAGAATTTATCCTTTTTGTCTTCTGAGCCAGATTTCTCAGCTTTTGGATTTCCCACCATTTTGTACAAATACATCATTTTTTGATTCAGAATATTATTTGGTGCCCTGACTATGTTATCTGACCTAACCCACCCAACACTCTGAGGTAGCTGACAGTCTCATCTGACTGATGAAGAAAAGTAGGTTCTGAGAGTTAACTAACTAACCTTAAGTCAAGCTCCTAGTAACTGGGGTTAGTAAGCCACCCAACCTGTCTGACTTGAAATCCCCTGTTCTCCTTACTAGTCTAAAGATGGCATTTCTGAGGTTTAACCTCAGCCATGACATAAAAATGATAAAATAAAGATCTCAGTCTAGAATACCCAGAAGACTTTACCATATCCAGTCCCCCAAATCCCCACAAAAACAAAGCCACACACTTCAACAGCCAAGTTGCAACAATTCTGAGATTAAAGAAAGTTGATTGCATGCAGACAGCAGGTGATGTTATAACTTTGCACCCTATAAAATTCTCTCCATTTTGTCCCTTCTACTCCTCCCCTCTTCTCCCTCCTCCCCTCTCCTCCTTCACCAACAATATATTTTCCTGTCAAAACATACTTGGTTACATGCAGTGCAACCAAAATTGCTGCTATTAGCTTAATTGAGACAGGGTGATTATAAATAAATTACATGCAGTGCTACTGAAATTGCTGCTATTAGTCTAAATTGAGACAGGATGATTAGTCATCATCAAGGGAAGCTTAATTCAGAGTGTACTTAATTCAGAGTGTACTCTGCATGGCTGCAGAGGCCCTGTGGTCATCTGGAAGTCCAACCGATACAAAGCCAAACCACCAAGACATGGACTTCGAGGCCACGGCTTTCTTTAACTGGTAACTGAGGGACAGAAGCCCTTGCAGCCTGGCCAGTGGGGGCTTCTTGAAGACCGATAATGAACTTCTTAGATACTTTGAGCTGGAAAGGACTGTCATCAGAAAATTTCCCTATGGAAGATCCATGTGGTATACTACGTGTGTGTGTGTGTTGATATAACTCAGTGTGTGAATCTTCTGTTACTTCATAATGGTTTGACTTGGATTTGTAATACTCTTACTTTTTTACGAATTACAAAAGAAATCTACACTTACATTACAAAACTTCAAAACATAATTAGTATAGAAAAATAACGCACTTACTGTTTTTCATTTTCATAACATTTGTTAGACTCTGGTATACTTTTTCCATTATTTCATTTGTATATTCCCTTTCACAGAGTTGACACCTACTGGATATGCAGTAAGGTTTTTTTTCCTCCTAATGGAAATATCTTTCAACTATCTAGACAAAGTGCATTGACTGATGAATTGCTGAACTCTGCACCTGAAACTAATGATGTACTGTATATTGACTAATTGATTTTAAATTTTAAATAAATGGAATGGGAGAAAATCCTGCAAACCATGCATCTCATAAGGGGTTAATACTTGAAATATATAAGTAATTCATACAAACTCAACCAAAAAATTCCAATAAGAAAATAAGCAGTGGAACTGAATAGATATTTTCCAAAAATGAAATACTCATAGCTAGCACTCAACACTAATCATCAGGGAAATGCAAATCAAAACCACAATGAGATATCACCTCACACCTGTCAGAATGGCTATAATCAAAAAGGCAGGAGATAACAAGTTTTGGCAAGGATATGGAAGAAAGCTAACCCTCATGTACTGTTGATGGGAATGTAAATTGATGTATACACTTAGGGGCTGGAGAGAGCCATTTATTAATGACAATTAAATAAGCCTGGTAGGTGAGGAGAACTGTGATGATCAAACCTTAATGACTGGCAAGCATTAAGTTTATATTTTGAGTCTTAAGTATGGAGATTTGTCCTTCATTTAGTCTGATAGGAAGGTTCCTAAAGGGGTGCGTTTAGTGGTACTTGGAAATCAGATCACGGTGTCCAGTTTCCTGACTGTACCATCCCAAGGCAACTTACCTTCATCCAGCAGAAGTGCACCAAGGGTAGTTTTAAGTTTTTAGATTCCTAAGCCTCCCTACCTGTAATGAATGATACAAAACCATTTAGTATTCTGAGGATACGTGAAGAGCTATGCTTTGTAGTTACTGTATCATAGAATCTTGAGATATAGGTTTGGAATAAACGTTTATGGCGATTTTGATTTTCCAACATGAAACACTTAAATTTCTCTCTTTCTCAAAATGTATCTTAATAAGCAAAGAGATTCTTTCTTCCTTCCCTCTGCTCATCCCTCTCTCCCTCCCTCTTCTTTCCTTCTTTCTGTCTTTCAACAGCTGTTTGTAGTTCTTTCTATATGGCAGACTCTGTGCTACAGATTCTCAGATTATATATATATATACACACATGCATGCACACATATACACTCACATACACACACACGCACACACATGCACACACACACACCACACACACCTGTGGTTCTTTGGAAATGCTGGCAGGCCCTGATTGATTGATTGATTGATTTTATCTTTTTGGATGTGATTTTTTTATCTTTTTAAATTAACATGTAATGTATTATTTGCTGCATGGGTACAGGTCTGTGAATCATCAAGCTTACGTATTTCACAGTACTCACCATAGCACATACCCTCCCTAATATCTGTAGCCCAGCCACCCTAGCCCTACACCCTCACCCCCGAGCAACTCTCAGTTTGTTTCACGAGATTAAGAGTCTCTTGTAGTTTGTCCCCGTCCCTGATCCCAACTTGTTTCATTTTTTTCCCTCCCTACCGCCCACAACCCCCTACCATGCCTCTCAAACTCCTCATATGATAATTGTCTTTCTCTGATTGACTTATTTCACTTAGCATAATATCTTCTAATTCCATCCACATCGTGGCAAATGGCCAGATTTCAGTTTTTGGATGGCTGCATAGTATTCCATTGTGTGTGTGTGTGTGTGTGTGTGTGTGTGTGTGTATCACATCTTCTTTATCCATTCATCTATTGATGAACATTTAGGTTCTTTCCATAGTTTGGCTATTGTGGGAATTGCTGCTATAAACGTGCCTCTTCCGATCTATTTTATTTATTTATTTTTCAGAGAGAGAGCTCAAGCAAGACGATGGGCAGAGGGAGAAGCAGGGTCCTCTCTGAGCAAGCTAAAGAGGCAGATGTTATTGTTTATGGAAAATGCTTGGAAGGAACAAAGCAAATCCAATAGTGATGATGCTAGTCTCTTGTCTTTGTAAAATTCATATTACAGTCATTTTCTTTTTGTAGAATGCTTCACTTTCCAAATTTATTAAGATATAATTGTCATATCACATTGTGTAAGTTTAAAGTTATAACATGATGATTTGATACACATATATATTGAAAAATGTTTTATAACAGTAGGGTTAGTTAATGCCTTTGATTACTTCACATGCTTAATATTTGTGTATACATGTGTGTGCAAGAGATAAGAATACTTAAAATCTACTCTCAGTACATTTCAAGTGTATTATACAGTATTATTAATTATAGTAACTGTGCATACATTAGATTCCCAGAAGTTACTCGTCTTGCAGCTGGAAGTCTGTACCCTTTGATCAACATCTGCCTTGGCTTGTGAGAAATGCTGTAGTGAAAGTGAGAGAGAAAATATCTCTTCAATATCTGTTTTTAATTTCCTTTAGATACATACAGAAGTGAGATGGCTGGCTCATATTGGTAGTTTTGTTTTTAATTTTTTAAGGAACCTCCATACTGTTTTCCATAGTGGCTACACCAATTTACATTCCCATCAACAGTACATGAGGGTCAGCTTTCTTCCATGTCCTTGCCAAAACTTGTTATCTCCTGCCTTTTTGATGATAGCCATTCTGACAGGTGTGAGGTGATATCTCATTGTGGTTTTGATTTGCATTTCCCTGATGATTAGTGTTGAGTGCTAGCTATGAGTATTTCATTTTTGAAAAATATCTATTCAGTTCCACTGAGTTTTTTTTTATTTTTGGAAATTTTGTTTTTGAGAGTTTTTGGTTGAGTTGTATGAATTATTTATATATTTCAAGTATTAACCCCTTATTAGATGTATGGTTTGCAGAATTTTCTCCCATTCCATTGGTTGCCTTTTTATTTTGTTGGTTGTTTCTTTTGCTGTGCTGAAGAATTTAGTTTAATAGAGTCCTGTTTGTTTACTTTTGTTCTTGTTGCTTGTGCTTTTGGTATCATATCCAGAAAAATCTTTGCTAAAACCAACATGAAGGAGCAATCCTGAAAAAGAAGGACAAAGAGGGAGGTATCACACTTCCTGAGTTTAAATTATAGTTCAAAACTATAGAAATAAAAACAGTGTGGCATTGGCATAAAAACATACAGACCAATCAATAGAACAGAATGGAGAGCCCAGAAATAAACCCATGCATAGGGAGTCAACTAATATTTGACAAGGGAGCCAAGAACACTTGATGGGGAAAGGATGATGGTCTCTTCAGTAATTGGAGTTGGGAAAACTGGATGATCACATGCAAAAAGGACAACGTTAAATACCTATCTTTTTTTTTTTTTATGTCAAACAACCCCTTATTTTATTTCTCTAGTACACTAATTCAAAAAAGGAGGGGCTTGACCAGTATAAATAAGCATTTTAGTCTTAACAATAAGCACATTTTCTATTAGATTTCTTTTTTCTTTTAATTTCTTTTCAGCGTAACAGAATTCATTGTTTATGCACCACACCCAATTCTCCATGCAATATGGGCTCTCCATAATATCCACCACCTGGATCCCCGGACCTCCCACCTCCCGCCCCTTCAAAACTCTCAGATTGTTCTTCAGAGTCCATAGCCTCTCATGGTTCACCTCCCCTTCCAATTTCCCTCAACTCCCTTCTCCTCTCCATCTCCCCATGTCCTCCATGTTATTTGTTATGCTCCACAAATAAGTGAAACCATATGATAATGGACTCTCTCTGCTTGACTTATTTCACTCAGTATAATCTCTTCCAGTCCCGTCCATGTTGCTACAAAAGTTGGGTATTCATCCTTTCTGATGGAGGCATAATACTCCATAGTGTATATGGACCACATTTTCCTTATCCATTCGTCTGTTGAAGGGCATCTTGGTTCTTTCCACAGTTTGGTGACTGTGGCCATTGCTGCTATAAACACGGGGGTACAGATGGCCCTTCTTTTCACTACATCTGTATCTTTGGGGTAAATACCCAGTAGTGCAATGGCAGGGTCATAGGGAAGCTCTATTTTTAATTTCTTAAGGAATCTCCACACTGTTTTCCAAAGTGGCTGCACCAATTTGCATTCCCACCAACAGTGTAAGAGGGTTTCCCTTTTTCCACATCCTCTCCAACACGTTAAATACCTATCTTATACCACTCACAAAAATTAACTTAACTGGATTAAAGACTTAAATGCAAGACGTTAAACCATAGAAATCCTAGAAAAAAGTGCATGGAAAAGGCTCTTTCAATCAATTGGGCTTACCTCTGACTAAAGGATATGTTGTACTAACCCTGAAAAGCACTCTTGGATACCTTTTACTGTTTAGAAATATGTTGCTTATGAATTGTTGGGGGAAAGGCTGCCTGCAGGTGTGTCTCAGGAGAAATGATTATCTTCATTTTTACATATTGGATTGGTTTCTCCGTTGATCCCTTGCCTTAATACAAAGGTTACCAATTACTGAAGTGTAGTGAAAAGAACATGAAACTGGGTGATTCAACCCTGGCCTCATCTTTGCTTGACTCCTCTTCCCCTGAGCCACTGTTTGTTCTAGAAGGATGTGGATAATCATACTGATCTACCTTACGAGATTTTGTAAGACTTAGAGATAATTGAGTCCCTAGCTCACATAGATAGGCACGTAGCAAGCACTAATAAATAGCATTTTTAAAAATTGCAACAGCACCAAGTATGTGCCTGTTTGTTTATTAAGAAGTCAGGAAGGGCTCCTGGGTGACTCAGGTGGTTAAACATCTGCCTTCAGCTCAGGTCATAGTCTCCAGGTCCTGGGATGGATCCCTGAGTTGGACTCCCAGCTTTTCCCTCTCCCTCTGCCTTTCTCCCTGCTTCTGCTATCTATGTCTCTCTCTCTTTCTCAAATAAATAAATAACTGTTTAAAAAAAAAAAGAAGCAAGGAAGCAGTTCTAGACACATACCATTGGCTAGGAATTTAGTGGATGTTGTATATTTCTATCATGGACATCATTCCTGATATCTGCCTAATTAGTCAAGTTTGTAAATTAGAAATGCTGTAGATGAGATTTTTTAAAAACTTGTACACCTGGATATCAACATTTTGTCTGTGCTGTCATTTGCAAATATCTTCTCCCATTCCGTGGGTTGCCTCTTTGTTTTGTTGACTGTTTCCTTTGCTGTTCAGAAGCTTTTTTTTTTTTTTTAATTTTTTATTTTTTATAAACATATATTTTTATCCCCAGGGGTACAGGTCTGTGAATCGCCAGGTTTACACACTTCACAGCACTCACCAAAGCACATACCCTCCCCAATGGTCATAACCCCACCCCCCTTCTCCCAACCCCCCTCATAGCAGCAACTCTCAGTTTGTTTTGTGAGATTAAGAGTCACTTATGGTTTGTCTCCCTCCCAATCCCATCTTGCTTCATTGATTCTTCTCCTACCCACTTAAGCCCCCATGTTGCAAGCGGAGAAAGACAACTACCATATGATCTCCCTGATATGAAGAAGCTTTTGATCTTGATGAAGTCCCAAAAAGTTCATTTTCACTCTTGTTTCCTTTGCCTTTGGAGACATATCCTGAAAGAAGTTGCTGTGGCTGATGTCGAAGAGGTTACTATCTAGGATTCTGATGGATTCCTGCCTCAGTTGAGGTCTTTTAACCATTTCAAGTTTATCTTTGTGTATGGTATAAGAGAATCATCAAGTTTCATTCTTCTACACATAGCTGTCCAGTTTTCCCAGCACCATTTATTGAAGAGACTGTCTTTTTTCCACTGTATATTTTTGCCTGTTTTGTTGAAGATTATTTGACCATAGAGTTGAGGGTCCATATCTGGGCTCTCTTCTCTGTTCCACTGGTCTATGTGTCTGTTTTTATCCCAGTACCATGCTGTCTTGGTGACCACAGCTTTGTAGTAAAGCTTGAAATCAGGTAACGTGATGCCCCCAGTTTTATTTTTGTTTTTCAACATTTCCCTAGCGATTCGGGGTCTCTTCTGATTCCATACAAATTTTAGGATTATTTGCTCCAGCTCTTTGAAAAATACCGGTGGAATTTTGATCAGAATGGCATTAAAAGTATAGATTGCTCAAACTCAACACACACAAAACAGATAATCATATCAAAAATGGACAGAAGACATGAACAGACACGTCTCCAATGAAGACATACAAATGGCTGACAGACACATGAAAAAATGTTCATCATCACTAAAATTAAAACCACATTGAGATACCACCTTACACCAGTTAGAATGGCCCAAATTAGCAAGATAGGAAACAACATGTGTTGGAGGGGATGTGGAGAAAGGGGAACCCTCTTACACTGTTGGTGGGAATGCAAATTGGTGCAGCCACTTTGGAAAACAGTGTGGAGATTCCTTAAGAAATTAAAAATAGAGCTTCCCTATGACCCTGCCATTGCACTACTGGGTATTTACCCCAAAGATACAGATGTAGTGAAAAGAAGGGCCATCTGTACCCCCGTGTTTATAGCAGCAATGGCCACAGTCGCCAAACTGTGGAAAGAACCAAGATGCCCTTCAACAGACGAATGGATAAGGAAAATGTGGTCCATATACACTATGGAGTATTATGCCTCCATCAAAAAGGACGAATACCCAACTTTTGTAACAACATGGACGGGACTGGAGGAGATTATGCTGAGTGAAATAAGTCAAGCAGAGAGAGTCCATTATCATATGTTTTCACTTATTTGTGGAGCATAACAAACAGCATGGAGGACATGGGGAGATGGAGAGGAGAAGGGAGTTGAGGGAAATTGGAAGGGGAGGTGAACCATGAGAGAATATGGACTCTGAAAAACAATCTGAGAGTTTTGAAGGGGAGGGGGGT
The DNA here is from genome assembly GCF_011764305.1 of Mustela putorius furo. Taxonomy (NCBI): domain Eukaryota; kingdom Metazoa; phylum Chordata; class Mammalia; order Carnivora; family Mustelidae; genus Mustela; species Mustela putorius. The sequence continues at coordinate 3,220,099 of NW_025421481.1, forward strand.
GGGAGGTTGGGGGAATGAGGTGGTGGGTATTATGGAGAGCACGTATCGCATGGAGCATTGGGTGTGGTGCAAAAACAATGAATACTGTTATGCTGAAAAGAAAAAAAAAAACTTTGGTAACTTTGTATACCATTAGCACTTTGGAATTCCATAGCAGAGAGGCCCACACTGATTTGAAGGTGTTGCTAATAATGTATCATTCATACCTGGTGGGAGAGGTTGCCTAACATGGTTTCACTGAAAACTTATTTTCCAGGCATAATTTGAGGAAGGAGACCTGGACTGTTAGAGTTCATGAGCCCCCCCATTTGAGTCATACATAAATATGCCAGACCTCTCTGCTCAAGCCTTGAGAATTCATGTGTCTCCTTTCTCCTAGGGTTTTAAAGATCCTGTGTATCGAGCAAGACGGAAACAGTTTGCTGACATTGCCTACAACTACCGACAGTAAGTCTGCTTTGCTTGTCTGGGGGAAGAGAGAGGAACACACTCCTAGCTTACTTTTTCCTCGCCCAAGTTTGGAAAATACTAACATAGAGAGTCCTGTCTTTCATGTGTGTGTGTGTGTCTGTATTTAAACCCTCCCTTTAATAACACATGTTTTTTTTTTTAAAAAATGCTGCTAGACAAAACAAAATTACCCACTGAGTAGGGGCCCAGCTCTCTCTCAGCTTTGTTGCTTCCTTATGCACTAATGTCTGAGGTAATTATAAAAGGCTTCAGCCCTGAATAAAACAGCCTCTGGTATTCTCCACATTAAATGGGGAAGAAGGAAAAAGAGAATCATTTACATTCAAGGAGGAATTGGCTGCTTTACTGAAATAATGAATCATTTGAGGTTTCAGATGAGCCCTGCCTCAGTGTTCTACTTTTATCTGATCTGACCCAGCTGCGTAGGGCAATTTTTGGATGAGTTTATTTTTTTCTGTCTGGGATTCTACCCTATTTTAGCCAAAGGAAAATGCAAATATCAAAGATGTCATTTGGGAAGAGAACTGTTCTTGCTATTTTGAGTCCTTCGGAACTATAGAAATGTTACCATGAGGAACTTAGTGACTAAGCCCTGAGCTCCATTCCTGAGTTAAGGATATGAGAAACGACAGGTTCAAGAAGAGGCTTAAAAGTTCCCCAGAGCCCTAACGGAATGGTACTTGAACAGCTTTGATGAAATATGAGGCAGATAAAGAAGAAGATAGAGCTGTGTTTACTGAAGACAAAGTGACCTTCCTGATGGAAAGACCTCCAGAGAAGATAAGACAATTTCCTTCTCTGGATGATTCCTGGCAGTGTAAAGATCCAGAATTTTGCTGATTTTGGTTAAATCTAGGCCCTTCTGGGCCTTGGCTTGTGACAAGCAGGAATCACAGAACATGGCCAGCCCCTGTCCCTATCTTTGCTTTAGTATTGACAGGTGAACACCATCAATCAGGGACAGACACGAGCCCTTTTTCAGGTAATCAACAAAAATACATTGTATTTATGATTTCCTTGCTATGTCTGGGGCTTTGCTACATGCTTTGCCTCCATGATTTCTTGATTTCATCTAGTCTTAATAATAACTCCCTATTTTCCACATTGGCGTGCTCCATGCAGTTAAGTATCTTGCCAAGATCATTTAACTCATAGGTGGCATCATCCAGTTTTGAATACGGGTTTCTTTAACTCCAGAGCATTCTCACCCTCTTCCCTGAGTGCTAGGATTCTCAGATTCAGGAGATCACAACTTGCCATATAATCCAGGAGCTCCTTAGGAAGTATATTCAGTTACTACTTGGCTGTTGGGACTTGAAGGAAGAAACTGATCCCCTAACCTCCTTTACATAAAAATGTTAAACCTAATGAAGAAGCATGGAATTGATTGAATGCTTCACCATCCTGGATGTTTATCAAGTAAGTAGAATGGATTGCTGAAAACCGTCCATGGATGGCTGGCTCTCTGAGGAAAGTTAGAGAACTTCTAGTCAATTTCTCAATTTTTACAGATGAATCTCAGATATTTAAGTTATGTGGCCAAGGTCATGTGGCTAGTAGGGTTGAATATGTTCTCAAATTTAAAGCCTGTTTCACAATACATTTTACCTACCCTTTTTTAAATGTTTGATGCTGTTTATCATTTTTTTCTTCTTTGAAATTGCCTCCTGGCTCAGTATTTGGCACAGTGGCTTCTCATTATTCAAGGATTACTTGCTTACATTTATTTGAGCAAGTATCAACATTTGTGGCACTTCTGTGATCATTCCAGGACATGAACAGAATGGGGAAAAATTTATGTTGCCTTGTTGAACAAGTTTCCAGGTCGAACAAGGTGACACCACCTTCTTATTTCAGCTCTTAAACTGTAAACAACCACTGTTTTTGTGATCTATGTAGATTAGATCCACATTTGCCAAATTTTTATATTTTTCATTGGCAATTTTGCTGCTTAAAATGCCCCCCCCCCCAGAATGGAGGTGAAATACTTTGTGTGATTCCTAAGTGCAAGAAGGCTGAGATGTGCCTTGTATAGAAAATACATGTTAAGTAAGCCTCTTGCAGGCACGAGTTATAGGGCTGTTGAGTTCAATGTTGATGACTCAACCATATTTATTAAATAAGATTTCTTTATATAAAAGTTCACACAAAGTAATATTTGACTAAAATGTGACCAGAAGCTAATTGGACTCTAGTCATTGTTTCCTTTTGGATTAGTGGTCCAATGTTCAGAGTTCATGATGACTGTGCGTAACATAACTAACATATATAATGAGAGTCAAATGTATCAAATGCATTCTACTCTTTACCGGTTTCCCTCCTGACTTTTTGAGGCTCCTACTCAGTTCTCCATGGCCTGTTCATCCCACTCCAGAAGTTGTAATGTCTATCAGGACTCAACTTTGGCCCTCTTCTTTGGCGTCTGCCACCCTCTATGCCAATAGCCCCTACATTAAGATTTCTGGAACTTTCCCAATCATTATTCCACAAAGGGAATAAAGCACAGACTCATGCATCACTAGTCATAGAATCACAGGATATTGATCAGGTCATAAAATATGTCTACTAAGTTCCAGAGCCTACCCAAGAGCAAGATCAATAGAGCCCATGTCCTCTGGAGGACCAATGGGGATGACAACGACAATAGTAGCAATAAATGTGATAGTTTTGACCAAAGTCAAAACTCAGGTGTCTTGAGGCCATATCATTAGAAGTTTAAATGTAGACTGAGTGAACTGGTCTGTCAGATGTAAAGTTTAGGCTGAGAATTAAAGATTGAGTTAGAATTTACAACCAAAGAGAAAGGCGGGGGATACAGTTGTGTTTGGGGACACCAAATTATTTGTCTTTTAACAATTCCATGAGTGGGAGGAAGGGCCTGGAGTAAAATAAGACACCAAGGAGAGGGAAGTCTATTCCAGGTCTTGGAGTATTTTGAATTCCATATTTGGTTGGCAGAATAATTCAGAAACAATGTCTTCTACTTAAAACTTTTTTTAAGAAGGATTCTAATTGGCTTAGCTATAAATATCCTTTTTGTTTCAAAACAAATTGACACTCTTCCTAAAAATATCTTAGTTTATTTTACTTAATGAGATCATGATTTGGTAAAAAATAATTGACAATTTCTTCAAAGACCAAGGACCTTATAGAACCTCAGGTCTCATAAAGGAAATAGAAGATGAAATAAAATGTGTTGTGTTTAATTCCCAAGCAGACCATGGAAGTTAGTGTATATGTGTGTGTGAGAGACAGAAAAAAAAATTCTGAAATATTTACTATATCCAGGTAACACTTCAGATACGATCTACTTGATTACCATTACAACATTATAAGATAGATTTGATTGTCTTTATACTGAATGTATATATGGCCCAGAAAGTAGCAATAACTCACTCAGAGTCCCACACACTTCCTTCCCTCTCTCTGACTCTGGAGTCCTTTACTTTGGCCTTAGTCTCTGGCATTGGTCTCATATCTCTTAGAGGTGAGCCCAGTGCCACCAGGCTGAAACCCCAACTCAGTCAGAGGTTCTAGCTCTTTTCAACAAAAGTCCACACAGGTTTTCTCACTGAGTCTCACTGGCTCTGATTAGGATATGGGCCCACCTCTCAGCCAGTCTCTAGGACCAGGGAAAGGAGACAGTCTAATTAGCCAGACCTGGTCACATGTCCAGGTGGCAGTGGTAGAGTTTCTTCCCACCTGAATCTCAGACTGGGAGGGGAGGAGTCTGCTTTACTGAAAGAATGGGGAAGGGATATTGAACCTCTAGATCAGCAAATACCAACCAGGGAGACATCTTAATACTCAGGATGTTGTTATCTCTTAAAAATATGTTACAAAATAGCAAATAGCTTTCTTTTCAAATAAGAATCAGTTATAATGCTCATCCATTATCCAGTGGTATTATTGGTCAGCACCATTATTAGGTACTTTATACACAGTTTTTCACTTAATTTTCTTTTATACCGTCCAAATAGTTACTTATTATTAACCCATATAATAGTTGCACAGACTAGGCTTAGAGAGGTTTATTAAATTTCCAGAGGCTATCCAGTTAGGAACTGGCAGAGCCAAGTAATGAACCCATCTCTGAGTTGATCAGAGTCATGATCAGAGCCTTTTTTTTCCTTCCATTAGCTCATGGCCCAGAATAATGGTGCATTCTCAGGCAGGAGCTTACCTGATGTTCTATTCACAATCCCTAGTGGTCATTATAGAGTCTTCTGAAGTTGTCCTATTTCCAATTCTTCACCAAAACTCTATCGTTTTTCTCTAATCTCTGCCCACCTTTCTGGGGAACATACAGTGTCTTTGCTTTAATGACTTTGGATGAGCTACAACTCTGAAAGGGCAGGAGAAACCTACTTTGGAGCCTGAAAATGATCCATAATTCCGAAGTAAATAGTGCTGCCTTGTCCCCAGACACTGTGTACCCTGTTAGGAAACAGGCCTGTGGTGCAAAGAACAGTCACTGGTTTTTAAGGTCAGGCTTTGTTTTTTTCATTTGTTTTTACTGTTAAGAACACAGCTCATTTTTAGAGAATTTTCAAAAAGATCGTTTGAACTAATGACTCTCAAATTATACTATGTCCCCTGGAGCTTATTGGAATATATGCCTTGGCTTTCCCTCCCCAAAAGATTCAGGATCTATGGGGCAGGGTCCAACACGCATACTTTAACCAGCTCCCTATAGTTCTGATGTGTCATAATGGAAATGCTGCATAAGTGGATCTTATACCTAGCCTGCATTTAAATACCTTTTTAGTTTCCTAAGGTCAGAAATATCAAATCCAGCAAGTGCATGTCCACAAAAAAGAGTCTCAAACTCATGGTCCACAAATTAGATCTACTTTATTCCACAGATATAATTACATTAGTTGACACAGTACGAAACATGATATTGCTTTATTTGTACTTGGATGCCTTTGTTTAGAAAGAGGATGCCTTCTTCAGTTGTCTCGGCTCTCACCCTCTTATTGTCCAAAACTGCTACATTACCCATTTATGTTACCTGCTGGGTCCCTGCAGTTAAGTGAATTTCCACTCTGGGTAAATAATTGGAGAGATAGGGGAGCAGAAAGGCCAAGTGGTTTCCAAAGTGAGAACAAACTTTGATGTGCAGGTGAGCTGAGAGCTTGTATCATTGCTTAACCAAACTGCATGAATGTTTCCTATATCATAAAATAGAGCTTTCCTCTTTCAAATAACTTATGAAATCCCCTGTAGCCCGGGTGGCAGCAGCTCACAGACTCTGTATCTGTCTCTCTCTGCTAATGCTCCTTCTTCCTCTTTTTTATATTTGCTCTGCTGGAGACAAATATTTCATGCCTGTATTCTAGTGGTCAGCCCATCCCTCAAGTGCAATACACGGAAGAAGAAAAGAAAACATGGGGGACGGTATTCAGGACCCTGAAGTCCTTGTATAAAACCCATGCTTGCTATGAACACAATCACATCTTCCCACTTCTGGAAAAGTACTGTGGCTTCCGTGAAGATAACATTCCGCAGCTGGAAGAGGTTTCTCAATTTTTGCAGAGTAAGTCTACTTTAGGGACAAAAGGGGAGGAGGGCGGTGAAGGGATTTGGAAGAAAGTAAATCGAGGCCAGTGTGAGTGTGTTTGTGGTAATGCATGCAGGTTAATTCTCGGAGAAACATTTCTCTGCTGTGTTCTGCCTCACCGTTAGCTTCTGCATTCATCCACTGTCATCCAAAACAAGGCATCCTGTATGGGTTTTGCCATATCCACGTCTCTGAAAAGCACTTTTTCCCATACTCAAAGCCCCAGGTGCCCAGACAGGGCTCCCTTGTAGTTCCTGCTGTGTTGTGAGATGGCTGCAATGTGCATTTGTGTAAGAAATGTGATCTTTGTGGCAATGACAAGAGCCCTTAACTCTAAGTCTGTACATCCAACTGGTATGGATCTTGCTTTGACCCTCTCTATTTGGGGTAACCTGCCTCAGTTTAGTCATCTGTCAAATGGAGACTGTCTCTTAGGGAAGTTATGGGAATGAAATAAGACATTGCAAGTGAAAACATCCAGCATGGTGCTACATATACAATAAGTGCTCAGTGAATTTGGGCTGAACTGGAATCTGAGTAATTCTGTGGGGAAATACATTATTGGGATGACTAGTCTCTACACACCATTTCCAAGTGAGATAAGTATTTTCTTTTCTGCCAGAAAGCATTAATTCAGCAAAACTGAAATAAGACTATCAACTAATACAGATTGAACATCTAGTATGTGTCAGGTAGAACTAAAGAAAGTAGGAAGACAGACCACAGCTTTACAGAAATGAAGAAGCTTCTATGCCTCTGAGCTATGTGGAGATGGTATGGTTGACTCTGAGGCAAGGGTCAAGGGATATTATGTAGCAGGAAGAAAAGTGGCAGCTGGGATAGATTGGGGATGGGCTGGATGACATTTCAGGTCCCTTCTATTTGGAAAGTCTCTACCTATCAGATAAAGAGGGGAATGAGAGGCCAAGCAGAGTCAGTTTTAGCCAGGGAACATGTCCAGGGAACATGGCACAGGGGCAAGGAGGTATTAAAGACATTCTCTGGCCAATTATCCATGTTTCCATAGCCAATAGTGAGATAATAAAAATAGTAATAATAGCAGCTGGGGAGTTATAGAGAAGTAACTAAGGAATAGACTTTGAAGCCAGACTGACTGTAGCTGAGGCCTTGGACAAGACTTTTTAACTCTTTGTTCTCAACTTTGCCATCTGTAAAGCAGAAATGATATGAACATCTACCTCATAGGGTTATTAGGAGAACTAGTTAGTGTTTATAAAGTGTCTAGAGCATATGGTGTCTGACATACGGTGCGCAGTATATATAGTGTTAGCTACCATCATCATCATCATTATCATCATCATCACCATTATCACCGTGATTATTATTTTCCTTCCAAGTTTGAAACAAACTGAGAGCCAGATATAAGAATCAGAGAGAGGATCAAAATATCAACTTTATTACTGACAAAACTACTTAGAGAATGTGGTATGGATGTACAAACAAAATGGATTTTCTAGTATTTCACCTCTGAATTATGTAACCTTTTCAGAATATACACTGGTGAAGTGTATATTCTATTGCATGATCCAGGGCAGACCAGAATGTGCTCCTCTGTGGGCAGACAGTTATGAGAGAAAGGAACAAAGGGGTCAAATAGAGAATATCCACTTTCTCTTCCCAACTGTTCCAATCAGAGAAGTCCTTGCTCTTTCTGGGGTGTAGTGTGTGAAGGTCAGTAGAGAAGCTAGAAGTGTTCCTTTCATACTCTTTCCTTCTGGAAGTAGAATGAAAATTCCATCCCTAGTCTAGAGACAAGCGAAATAAGGAATAAATGTTTCATCCTAATAAACTATAATGAAAGGTAAATTTTTTAAATGCTCCAGCGTGCTAGGCTCTGTGATAAGTACATTATATTTATTAGTTTATTTGATTCTTGGAATAACCCTAGGAAGTATCTATCCACATTTTGCAGAGGAGGAAATGAGGCTCAGAGAAATGAAGTTGCATGACCCAAATTGCCCAACTATATAGGTGCAGAGATGTGAACCCAAGTCTACTTGACATCAATATCCCTGCTGCTAGACAGTTGGGAGTATTACTTTCCTACCTAAGGGTCTTCAGGTGCCTCTGGCTCTGCCATGACAGGCTTTGAGTTTTCTTTCTCTGCTTTGCAGGTTGCACTGGATTCCGCCTCCGACCTGTGGCTGGCCTGCTTTCCTCCCGGGATTTCTTGGGTGGCCTGGCCTTCCGAGTCTTCCACTGCACTCAGTACATCAGACATGGGTCCAAACCCATGTATACACCTGAACCGTGAGTGTTCTGCTCCTGCTGCTAGTATCCAACAACAGTGAGTGCCATTTCTCACTGCTTCAGGATGAGGTTTGGGTTCATCAAGGGCTGATCTACAGATCATTTTCTGGATGGTTTGATGTTAGCACAAAGAGAGAGATCATTTCTCTTGGGTATTTTCTCTGTCCAACAGACCATACTGATTGGAGATTTGGGCATCTTGTGAGCCACATATTCAGATCTCCCTGGGTCATGAGAATAAGAAGTCACAGTCAAGCTCCAAAGGGATTTTAAGAATCAAAACTATGATGTCCCCAATGAGAACAGGAACAAGTGGTGGCCAAAGTATCTCAATACCTCCAGAATATACCTCTAGATGATTCTAATATTTTTATGTCTAGATGTGTCTTGTCTGAAGGTAGAGAATGGCTGACCACCATGTCCCTTATGTTGGCATTTAGCCATCTTCTTAATCAAAAAGAACTTACTCAATTTATACAAAAAGTTAGCAGCCTGTCCACAAAGTTTATAACTACAAATCAGAAAAGGCCTATTCCTCATGAACCTGACACATAATGCATTAAATAAATGTAAATTTTCTTCTCTGAATGACTGTTCCCCCCTTTAGAATAAGAAAACAATAGCACTATTTTTAATTTAATTTTTGTTTCTTATGGGGAATAACTGAGCACATTTCATCTGCTCAAGATGCCCAGGATGTCAATACCAAGATGAAGACTTGGGATAGGAAGTGCTCATGACCCACAACATGCGCAGGTGTATAGGAGAAAGTCCAAAGGAATATTGGCTCTTCTGTTCTACACCCTACTGAGCGTACACCTAAGACCCTCTTGCTGTTGTTCTCTGACTTGCCCCCTACTTTTCTTTCCTTCCTCCTTTTCTTTTATACCTTGCCTCATCTCTTCTCAAGCTTTACATACCACTTATTGTTGGGAATAAGGTCTTAAACGATAATGGCTCACTTCCTTTCTTTTGTCCACTTTTCATGTAGAAAAACTGAGTCTCACTTGACTTATAACCCTCTTTACCTTCAAGCTCTGTGCTTTCTCTCTTTCAGTGACATCTGCCATGAACTGTTGGGACACGTACCCTTGTTTTCAGATCGCAGCTTTGCTCAGTTTTCCCAGGTGAGGAATGGATGCTTTTGGCCTTTTAATTATAAGATTGAGACCTAGATTGCTCAAGTGAATTGAGTCTATGGAGGGGCCCTTGTGTCCTCTGCAAGAGTGGAAACCAGATACCATTCTGTGATCCCACCAGAGATGGGCATATGGTCCCATGGAGATGGCTAAATACTCATTCCAGGGATCACAACATGGGGGTAGTGAGCCACTCATCCTCTGAATTATATATGTGCTGCTGAATTTGCTAATCTCACTAGGTTTAGTGAGATTTCATCCCAGAAAGCCTGCCTGATCCCCACAGAGAAATAACCTTACCTTCTTCCAAGTTCTCCTGGCACTTTTCCCCTCCTCTTTAGGGCCTTGCCATTTCCAACCTTGTCAGGCAGTTGTTTTTGTATATGCTTTAATTAAATAAGATAATATTTGCTGAGGATCCAGTTCCAATAACCCAGCTCCTACTTGGCAAGAACTGATGTGCCAAATGTCTTGCCATTATCATCAAAGCAACAGACTATGCCTTGATTCCTCTATCACAGTGGTGAGCTTTTTACATGAGAGAAAGAATCCTAGTAATTCCTTCAGAGCACTGAGAGGGTAAGCCATGTTTGGGTAGCTGGGATCATGGGAAAGTTGAATGATGCACCCATACATCCCACCCTGCCACCAACCAGCTGTGTGACCTATGTGTGTCAGTCTGCACAAGTGAAAATCAATACAAAGTTTTGACTGCCAATAATCTTCCTCATAGGGAAGGATAAATATCAAATGGAATGAGTCATAAGCAAATACTGCACCAAGCATGAATTTCAGAATAATGGGATTGTGTGTGAATTTTATATCTTTTCCCTCAGCAGGAAGAAATAAATAGTTTCACTGTTGATTGAAGAGGTTACCACTTAATATCTGAAACAAAGAAACAAACAAACAAAACCTTGCTTTTATGTGGGGTTTAGGGAACTGTGGTGTTTAGAGATTGTTGGACTTTTATGAGTTGAGTGGGGATTAGCTGAATTTAACTTGTAAGTATCACCATTTGACTGAGGCTATTGTTGACTGGCTAACGTTCAGAAGAATGGTTCCTGCTGTCAAGATGTCACTGATTGCTTGGAACAACTTTAAAACTGGGGTTTCTTCCTCTGGCCAAAGAATAATCAGTGATTTCTTTAGAGAAACTTTTTATTCTCACTACCAGAAGCTCTTCTGCTCAGTCAGAGGTTAAGTGACAATCCTCCTTAAGCCATTTCCATTTGGGGGAGTTCCCTAAAGGGGCGGACAATTACATGAGTCAACAGATAGATGCTACTGGGCCATAAGTGTCACATGGCTCCAACTTATACCTGGACAGTCCCAAGGGAGGTGTAATTTTGAAAGTTCCCTGAGCAAATTCTTTTTGATCTAAAAGGAGGATTAGCTTCCCACTAGAGTGCAAGAAAAGATGGGGATTAAGCATAGGGAAATCTTGGGACCCTTTTTAAGGCAAGCTTTGGGCTCACAAAGAATGGTGACCATGAGAACAGAGCACTGTTTTAGTGACTTCTGTTAGACTGTGGCATGTCTGGACAGGAAGGGTGGACAGAGATGGGGAGAGGGACAAGAAAGGAGAGCCAACCGTCTGAATTTAGTTCACTCTACCTCAGCATTTTCTCAGCATGCAGTATGAGCCAGGCTCTGAGTTTGACCCAGAGATGAAGACCATGTGGCCTCTTGCTCTAAAGTAAGCCCAATCCTTAGTCCTTCTCTGTCTACCTCAATTCTTTTGGCTATCTCACCCAAACTCCCTGCGTTAAATATCATCTCTGTCCCGATGACAAGCACATTTGTATCTTTAGCCCAGACCTTCAATCCCCAAACTCAGACTTACGTATCTAAGAACCTATTCAGTTTCTCCACTTGGGTATCTATTAGACATCTATATTCATCCTCTCCAAAACTGAATTCCTGATCTTCTTGTCCAAACCTTCTCCAACCACAGCCTTCCCTGTGTTAGTTCATGATAACTCTATCCTTTCAGTTGCTCAAACCAAAAGCACTTAGGGGACATTATTAGCTTCTTTCTCTCTCAAATACCCATAACCAATCTTTCTGAAAGTTGATTGTATTTTGCTTTCAAAATATGTGTAAAATCTGACCATTGTCCATCATTTCCACTGCTGTCAAGCTGGTCTCAGCCATAATTGTTTCTCACCCTGGGGACTGTGGTAGCTTCTTAAGGCCCTACTCTCAACCCCCTACAATCTGTTCTCACATAGCTGCCAGAATAAATCTTGGATGACGTAAATCAGATCTTGCTGCTTTTTTGCTCAAAACCTTGCAGTGACTACCATTTCACTGAAAAGAAAATCCTAAACCCTAAAATGCCAAAAAAATTTGTATATGACTGAGCCCCACATCCCTCTTTGATACCACCTGCCTCTCTCCCCACCCTTATTCTGTTCTAGCCATACTGGTCCCTCCCCGTTAATTGAACCTACTGACATTTCTCCTCCTTATAGAGCATTTTCATGGGCTATACATGTGATCTATACAACGCTGTTCCCTCACATGTCAGCAGAGCCAATAAGCTCACTTCCGTCAAGTCTTTGTTCAAATATCACCTTCTCAATGACGTTTGCTCTGAAACTATTTTTAAAATTACAGCCTCTTCCTGTTCTCCTGGCACTTCCACTCATCCTTGTCTCCTTCTTCTTTTGTTTCTTCTTTTCAAATAACATATTCCTTCTAATATACCTATGTATATGCTTATTATTTATTGTCTGCCTTTAATGTAAACACCATGAGGTCTAGGATTTCTTTTGATTCTGTACACTGACAACTACATAGAAGACATTCAGTAAACATTTTGGAATGAATGAATGCATATAGTAGGGAAAGCAAATATATTTATTTGTGTATATATACTCTGTCTGATACAAAGCAAGCTGGAGCAAATGTTATAAAAGAGACAAAGACAAAGAGACCACTCAGGGAATCCTGTAATTGGAACTGGAATGAGAAGTGGTCCATAGCATTTCAGACTCTCTAGCTAGATGGGTGGATGTCAAACATTTCTCTGTAATTCTTCTGTGGTGTCTTGAGGATACTTGCTTAAGACACTCATCTTGTATTCCATGAATGTTCTGCTTGAACTGTGGGAGAATAACCACTGAGTTGGAATCAAGGAATGAAGCTTTAGACATAACCTACTGTGTGACCTTAAGTAGGTCACCTCCCTTCTCTGTGCCTCACTTTTCTCATTTGTAAAGTAAATATAAAGGACCAAGTGACGAAATAAGGTTTCCTGCTCTAGGGATCTATGATGTGTGGCTAGACAAGACTTAATAGAATAATCAGGGTCTATCTGGGCCCTTCTGAAGGCATCTGGTCACCCATCGCCTTCTTGTGCTATAGTGCAAGGTGGGAGCTGAGGGTGAAGTTTTAAGTTATGCAGACCCCAGCCATGCCAGTGACTCTGTTTCTTTACAATTACAGGAAATTGGCCTTGCCTCTCTGGGTGCCCCTGATGAGTACATTGAGAAACTCGCCACAGTAAGTTCCTTCTGCCTCTGGTGGATAGTGAGAGGCTATAGGCTAGAGCCCTCGGGTCTTCAAAGCTTCAATCCCTCCCTGAAAGCCAGGTCATTTGGGGGGACATATCAGAATGTGCTGACTTACATTCACACAAGTAAAATTTCATATTTTGATTTTTCCTTCATGGTCTGATTTTGAAATCAGCTGCATGCAAATGTTTACATGTAATTTTAAACAAAGTATCTTAAACACGAATGGGCTATAATGATAGCTCTTGAGAATCTTTGGGCATAAAGTGTGCATGTGGAAGGGGAATGGCCTGGATTCATGGCTTTGAAGAGGAAATATTTATACCCCTCTTTTGCCCTGGAGCCAGCATTTGGATTTTTCCTTTACTAGACACAGGTGGAAATGGAGGTGGGCTTTCCTTGTCTTATCAAACACTTCCCTCTCTCCAGTGAATGTGATGACAGTCATGGATTGAAGGGTGGAATCAGCAACTCTGCACAGCAGGGGGTTTTCTTCCTACAGACTCCTTTCCAATGAGTTTATCCCTCCCCAACATCTGAGTCACATTTCTTACAATTTGATGTATATCCGTTTAGAAGTTTATGAATTCAGTTTTTCCAAAGAGCAAAAATTTCCAGAAGTTTTTTTCTCACTGAGCAGCTGCTCTGAGCCTCTGGGCAAGTGGCTTTTGCTTCCTCATCTCTAAAAATGGTTACATTAGTTTATATTCTGCCCACGTAAAAAGTATATAATAATGGTATGAAGAGTTACATGTGTGTGAACATGGATTTTTAAATGTCAGATTCTATATAGATGCAAAAAGCAGCTTCTCATCTGTAGGAAGAAAACAAAGCCAGAACTCAGAGCATTATGTTACCTGTTATGACAATGATAAGAGTACTTATCGCCAACATAAATTCTCAAAAAACAAAAACAAAAACCTTACTATTGAATATACTGGGCTGGGAATAGCTCTAGACTCTTGCTCTGACTTTGATTTGCTGTGTAACTAGATGTATATTGCTTGACCTCCCTGGGCTGAAAACACCTCATCTGTACATGAGGAGGTCTATGTAAGACTAAGGTCTACAAAGGACTAAGCTTACAAAATTCACATTCTGTCGTGCAATAAACAGACTTAACTAGTAATCCATCCCTAATTCTCTAAGACCATGACTGTCTGCAGCAGCTAACTGGACCCAACGTTTCTCTTGGCCCTGGTCAGTAAAGTTATGCCAAAATTCCAGGATCACCTTCCCCAGGCCAGGCATCTAGGACATGTTGGACTGGGAGCTGTTTAAAGAAAGGACTTGGTTATTTGAGGAGGATAAGTGCAATTGTTGGCAGTACATCAGAACCCGCCCAGGTTTTAGCATGGATGGCAGGATGCCGTCAATGATTTTATCACTACCAAATCTCCTACCTCCCATGACTGAGCTTGATGGGATTGCATGATAAGTCTGGCCAGCTAAATGGAACATCTCATTCTAGTTAATGCCACAGAGAACAAAGCAAAAGGGGTTGAGGATTTCCTGTCATTTAGAGTTACCTGTTAGTGCTATCTTCTTGGGCTTCCTTAGCACTCCCTCTCTGCTTCCTATCACTTCTTACTTTCAGCCAACTCTTGATTCAAGCAGTGACTGGATAGAGTGAGACATAGAACACAGAGAAGTGACCCCAAGTCATGGTGATTCAGAGAAGAGACCTGGACAAACTCTCACCTGGACAGTCCTGTCCTTATCCCTGGGGCATCTGCTGCCTTTCGCTTCCTTGGGGTGTGCTCTCAACTTCACATTCCATTCCAGATTTACTGGTTTACTGTGGAGTTTGGCCTCTGCAAACAAGGAGACTCCATAAAGGCATATGGTGCTGGGCTCCTGTCATCTTTTGGTGAATTACAGGTATGACCCCATTAATATCCATTTTGAGATTCAACCTAGGGGTTAATCCGCAAATAATTGGTACCTTAGCAGCTATGATTTGTTCAAGACTTTGGGTGTTAGATATAGAAGTTGAACTGCAAGTACACAGGTCTACAAAACAGAAGGGCCTCCAGATCCCAGGGCTGACCTGTGCATACAGATGTATGTAAATCCTTGTAGTTGGCTCTTACATCCTCTTTTGATCATGGCTAGAGGGAATTACTCCTTTCTATCTGGACTGTAGGTTTTAAGATGGGCTATGAGGGTAGGATCTAGTGTATGTGAAATAATTTAGTTAAATGCATTTGGTGGGGGGTGTGGAAGGAGTCAGGATGCGATAGGAGAAGGTACACAAATAGCCAATGGAGGCAACAGGAACAACTGACCCAGACTTACCTGTGAATACGTTCCCCTTTCTACCTGCAGTACTGCTTGTCTGGCAAGCCAAAACTCCTCCCCCTGGAGCTAGAGAAGACAGCCACCCAGGAGTACACTGTCACAGAGTTCCAGCCCCTCTATTATGTGGCTGAGAGTTTTAATGATGCAAAGGAGAAAGTGAGGTGAGGTGGTGACCAAGGTGGGTCAGAAGAACTTGGGGTCTCCTGATTTTGTCTGGTGCCATTGATCTGTGGGTGGTTGTCCAGGAGAGTAGACTCCAATGCTTATAGTAAGAGTGTGCAGCAGTCAGAGCCTCCCCATCTTTATTCCTTTTCACTTTCTGTTTGGGAGGGGTTCCTTAGTGGGACACCATTTCACAGATTATTGTCTGGACATGTTGGCCTATGCAGACAATTCTGCCACTGGATCCTTGTTTTAATGCAGCCACTAAGTCCAGGCACTGAACTCCCCATATACAGAGTAGCCACAAAGGCCCCCAACAAATCACTCCTAGGATTCTCCTAACCTGGGGGAGTCACTTTATTGTTCCAATACCTGCAAAATTCACCCCCTAACTCCTTCAAATCTTCACTCTCATTTAACCTCAATGTGTCTTTCTCTAACTGACTTACTTATAATCCCTACCCATCCCCATCCCCAAACTCCTTGCCCTTCCTGCAGTATATTTTTCCCCTTAGCACCTGCTAATGTTAGATATATTACATGATTTAAGATTCATTTGGGTAGGAATTATCATCCTTTTGTTTTCCTGTTCTTTCCTCAGTCTTTGGAACAGTGCCTGATACATAATGATCATGCAATAAGTTAATAGGCAAACACATCAATCGCAGAGGCAGTCTAGCAAAAGGCTGATAAAGATGGAAAACTAGCAAGACTCAGATTCTCAGCCCTCTCAGCTGACAGCCCTATCTATAATCTGCTCGAGTGACTCTCCTCCCAACAAGAGACAGGTCAGGCAGAGGTTCCACCTAGACATGACTATCCTGATAGTTGGTGTTTCTTTTGTTTTATATCTTATCCATGAGGGATGATAGACATAGATATACAGGTTTCTGGGATCCCATAAAGCTGGGTATGCCAGCTTCCCCTGCATTGGGCTTAGGTGATGGAAGGTAAAATTTTTGTCCATAAGTCCACATGGTTTGGCCTAAGATGTCTCATTTTCTCCTATCTTTCCAGGGCCTTCAAGTTATTTCAGTTATTCGTTTCTAATTATTTCCTAAATCTCCATCCCCTGCTGGTAGTATAGCCTTCCTCTAGCCCCTAAGGATTCATCTTTGTCATTTCTGAGACCCTTTTGGGGTTATGTATTTAAGTGGTTTTGTGCATTACCCCATCTGGGTATAATAATAATAATAATAGCAAGAAGAAGAAGAAGAAGAAGAAGAAGAAGAAGAAGAAGAAGAAGCAAGTTAAATACCTAACACCTATTATGTACTAAACACTGTTCTAAGTGTTTTTCATGTATGGATTCATTTACTCTTCAGATAAGACTATGAAGTTTGCAGGTGGGGTTCAGAAGCATAGAAGGGGTAAGAGACTCACCCAGAATTATAAAGCTGGTAAGGGGCTGACTGAATCAGAGATAGTACTCATAACCTCTCTGTCAAACCAGGGTCACATTTAAGTGGGGCCTCCTGGTGATGACTTTCTAACCCAGGAAGTGATCAGTCCCAGACCAACAGAGAAGAGCTTGCCAGAACCTTGATTTTTGGGCCTTAGAAATACCACACACTCTGTCAGTGCCCACAGCCCAGAGGAGACTACCACAAAATCCCTATCCTGCTGAATGGTTAACTCACAGAGTCAAAGGGAATGCTGAAAACAGGGTTCAGAAAAGGGAGGTATTCTCTCAAAGTCTCCCAGCTAAGAGAAACCACTTTTAACCATTTTCAGTTTCAAAATTCAAGTTCTAGGTAGAAAGAAACCTGCTGAGTGTGATCATGTGCCCCATCCCTGTCTGGAGGAGAGGTGGGCCCTGAGACTCACCGCCTAGGTGAAGCACTTCTAATGGCATAGAGGCAGATTTTCCAAAGCAAAGATGAGGCAAACTATGGGAATAAGAGGGAAGAGGCTCAGAGCGGGCCAAATCACAGACATGCATTACAAGCTTCATGTCACCCGTGGAGTAGAGAAAGCTCTTTTCAGAGAAGCAGCGGTAGAGAGACATACTTAACCATTTGTTCTTCTGGAGTCCCAGTCACTAATGAAAGAACAGCTAACACTCATGTAGGATTTACTCTATACTATAAGAGCACTTCCCATGACCCTCTCAGGTAGTATTGTTCTTAGTTCCACATTTATAGAAGAATGAGGACACCAAGGTGCAGCCCATAAGGGCTGTCACTGGCAGAAGCAAGTTTGAGCTGAATGTCTGGTTCTAGAACTTGGGTTTCCAGCCACTATGATCCACCACTCTTGGCAAACATAGAGAGAGCCCACTAGTTTCCCTTACAGTTGTCTTCTCAGTATGGCAGCTTTGACTCTTACTGGAAGTCAAATTAGAAATATCATTTCTGATGCCATTGCATTTTATAGGCTATTTGGGGGTATCTTACTAGTTGTATTGCTTGATGTCCCTCATAAGGACCTCCTGGTACATTCCTCCAAGACCCAGATGTAATGAATGCATCAAGAAAGCAAATAAGTAAAGAACACAGGCCAGAGTCGGACTACCTGGGTCCATTTTCAGTTGCACAATTTATTGCTAGTATGATTTGGTAGTCATTGAATCTCCCCAAGCTTCAGTTTTCTCATCAGTAAAATAAGAATAGTAATAGTACCTTCTTCTACGATTTGTATGAAGATTAAATTAGGGATGATAGTTGTAAAGAGAATAGCACAATTAGGACTTCACAGAGTTCTTGGTACATAAATGGCGCTCAATTCATGTTAAATTTCATTTATAACATAATGTTTTCTTCCATTCTTGAGAGCTATGTTTCCCTCCTTGCATTGATTTCCAAGCATCTCAGAGCTTATTTCTTTCTGTAGCATTCTTTGTTTAGATTTACTTGCTTTTTTGGGGTTTTATTTAATGGTAAGAATTTTGGTTTTAATGTCTTCTGTGCTTTTATTTTGATATCTCTTTTTTGGAGGTAGGTAACTAAATAAATACGTGCCAAAGTGTGTTTGTATATACACCTAGATACATACACAACACACAAAGTCTACCCAAGAGGATCTCACTAAAATTCCGTTTCTCTTTTCAGCCTGGTTTCTAAAACCCTTGTTCTAGTGAGATTGAAGTGAAATTCCACCGAGAAATCTTTTTTAGAATTATTTCCCCCTGAATTATGCCCTTTACTAAGCTCTATGGATTTGGTTTCAGGAACTTTGCTGCTACAATCCCACGGCCCTTCTCAGTTCGTTATGATCCATACACTCAAAGGATTGAGGTCTTGGACAATACGCAGCAGCTTAAGATTTTGGCCGACTCCATCAACAGTAAGTAACTCACACCCCAGGAGGCCACTCTCTTTACCAGAAATAGAGAGTTAGATTTTTCTTACCCTCACCATAGGAACAATAGGAAATTTATCAAATATTGAATTAAGGAGAAAAGCATCTCCAGGTAAGCCATTTGTTTGTCAAGGGAGAAGAGCTTGGCAAAAAGGTCAGAATTGCTTTGAGGGTCTTTTCTTCTTTGACTTTCCTAGATTCCATGCTACTCCCAGCACCACACCAGCTCTCCACTCTGTCTTCTCACTGTCATGTTCCTCTTTCTCCTTTGCCTCTATACTGTCTTGCCTCTAAGTGCCCAGTGGATATTGCTGTGCCTGGAATTTCAGCCCCTATAAGACAGGTTCTAGCTACTTTATTGGCCATCTAGTGGCTCATCCATGGGACTACCACTCTTCCAGGACAGTGAGGATATTATAATAGTTACTCATAAAAAAAAAGCAGAGTGTTACATTGCTTCTCACTGGATTCCCTTTCCAGTGCTTCAGACTCCGCTCCAGGAACTTGAAGTTGAAGTATCTCTCTAATACTCCACTGAAATTGCTTGTCCATCTCCAGGGCTCCTTCCACTTCTTTGAAGTATATTTGTTCCTGTGGACCCTTGGTCTATGCATGAATGGGAGCAGCTCCATTGTAGTCCAATGGTCTAGCAATCTAGGCTGATTTATCTGCTTAGACCATGCATTCTCAAACCTAGTGTACATCAGAATCATTTGGAGAGCTAATTAAAAATTAACAACCCTGACTCATAGTCCCAGACTAAATTTACTAAAATTGTGATAAGTCTCGGGAGTTTGTATTTGTAATAAGGCTCTATGTGATTCTGACACAGGGGGTTCTTGTGAACTACACTTTTAGATTTCATAGCTTAAGTCCTTAGAAATATCTATAGATGGTCCCATAAAAGAAAAAGAGAGAAAATTGTTAACTCCTCCCATGGAAAAAGGAAGGTAATTACATTAAAACTTGTAAGTCCCTATGCTATAACTGCCCAAATCATATCACCATAACTAATCTGTAAGCTCCTTAAAGGCTGGGATCGTACCCAGCATATCTATACATCCCATTGATCCCCTAATGTGTTACACATTGTAGAAATTTAAAGTGTGTTTTCTCATGATATGAGTGGCCCATTTTTTTTTCTTTGTAGGTGAAGTTGGAATCCTTTGTAGTGCCCTCCAGAAAATAAAGTGAAACCATGGACAAAATCTGTCAACTGAGAATCTGTTGATAGAAATCTGTTGATAGAAATTTCATTTCATCTGAAAAAGTTTGAAAAGTAAACCTTAATTTGAATTGACAGCCTTAAATCTTTTTTGGAACAATATGTAGGATGAACAAATAAATCAAAATAACTTGAAATGACAGCATATTAATGCATATCCAAAAGCATAATCTTCTGGGGTCATCTTTGATTTATAGATGATAATCCCATACTCTCAATTCAGTTAAAGTCAATAATCTGTCACCTTTCATCAGCATTAATTAAAATTGGGAACTGATTTACTCAAGCTTCATATATGCTTTTGTTATTGGCCATAGAAAATTCCTAAAGGAATACATATCACTCAATATAAAACACAAGCCTCTTATTAGAATTGAATTTGTTGATTTAATATAAATTTAACTTACAAAAGTCATTTTCTGTTCAGTAAACTATAATTCTAAGTATTGTTGTGTTTTACCCATGTAATTTCCTTTAATTCAAGAGCTCATTAAAATAGTTATAAAGATTGAAGTTCATAACATAATATTGAAGTACTTCTGTGTATTTTATTGTAATCATAAATACTGCCATGGAAGGTAATATAAGTCCTCACCTGACTCCTACAAATTTCAATATCATCTTCCAATTAATTGTCACTTCTTTGTAGATATTTTGTAGATACATGAGATGCAACTGATGTTAACTGAAGGTTTGGCTGGTAGATATTCAATAAATACTCAGTGAAAGAATAATGGAGTATATTATTAAATAGAAAATCCTCAACAAAAGTGAGAATTTTAGTTATGTTTAAAAAAGTCAAGGGGTTAGAAAATTTTACAGTTTCAAATATTCCTCTCCATTGTCTTAGAAACACATTACTGGATAATCTTGTGGCATGAAAAAAATGATCAGTCTCAGATTTCCAATGCATCACAGAGTTCACTGTGATAATCTAAGTTATGTCTGATAGTCAACAGACTTTGATTTCTGTTGGCTGTACATTTTATACAAATGCATGACTATCTGAGAAACAGTAGGAAAAATATACAGCATCTTTAAAGCTATGCTTTGAAATTTTCACACCACCTTATCATTTTACTTTGGAAATAGTTAGATCTCAGAGGACTTGCATAGTATGTGTTCATGGGTGATTCTCAGACCAGCTGTATCATCATCAACAATAAATCCTGGGCATATCCCAACTCTATCCAGCCAGCCAGAATATCTGGAGATGGACCACAGAGACCTGAATCTTTCAGTACCTCAGGTGTTTTGTTTTGCTTTTGCTTTTGTTTTTGTTTTTGCTTTTGCTTTTTTTTTTTTTTTTTTTTTTTTTGCTTTTGCTTGTTTTTGTTTTTTAATGCCCAGAGAGTCTATTGGTACATTAAATTTGAGAGAACTTTACTTCTGGTGGCCAGTGCTGCCAATTGCCAGTTATGTCACTTTTGGATAATTTACTTTGGATCTCAGTTTTACTTGAACCGTAAAGGAGTTTAAATGGATGAATCAAGGTTTCTTCCAGCCTTTAAATACAATTCAAATGCTGACATGTGTCTTTAAACCGACGTCCCCGACCCACTAACTGTGTAATAATACTAGCTCAACTATGCTACCTGGGTGGAAAGATCAATTTGGTCTGATTGTGTCTGGGATCTCATTGCTTTGAATTTGGGTTTTCATATCTGTATTTATTTCCTCATGCCTCTGTAGAACCTACTGACAAATGCTGATTCTAAAAGTGGAAATGTTCTTTTATCTGTTTCTTGAGACCCTAAACACCTTGCAAAGGGACTATTTTGATAAATATTTCTTTACTTTATATTAAGTTCTTGATTTTGGAACTAAAATATTTTATGGTATTTTAGACTAGATATTTTATTTGGTAGTGCTTCTTAGTCTTACTGAAAATAATTTAATGTGTTTGAAATTAAAACTTAGGTTTGGGTTGCAATTTTGCAGAAAAAAATTACATACTGATTTTTTAAGTAATGTGTTACTCAGTACTTAGCTCTTTTTATCTGGACATAAAAACCCAACCTAAAGCAATGGATTCAACATACTTTCCTGTGTTAGTATTATTATCTGTTTCATATTCAGTAAATGAGCTTTTTTTTTTTTTTAGAAAAAATAGTAATGCTTTACTGATAACTAGCCAATTGCATCTAAAAAAGAGAAATACATATAACCATTATACATTTTTAGTATTAGTGTTCAATAAGTTTCTAAAGAACTTATAAACTTTCTCAATAAGTTTATAAATTTAAATTTTAATTCTAGGTTCCTAAATTATATAGCTTAACTGCTTATCAAAGAATTTAACACTAAAATGTCAACTTCATAAAGCATGAAACTTGCCTGTCTTCACCTCTAAAAGTCTTAACATATAGTGCACAGTAGGTGTTTAATAATCTTTAAAAAATTTCTAAGTGAGGCGAATCATAGGGCATGTAGTGAAGATTGTCTCTCACAAATAAGCTATTTTGAAAGAATAAGTTGAGAAACAACTAAATTTGCAATTTTCCCGTTTAAATGCAGTAGAACATTTTGCATCTTAATGTAATTTATGATTAAAAAAAGATACTGTGCCTTCAAAATAGATCATGGCTAGGTAATTTGTGTTTATACTGCTTGAACAATAACTGACATATGAAAGTGCTTAATAAATGTTTGCTAATTAATAAAGGAACAAAATTGCATCAATAAAATGTTTCAGTTATCCATGGTGGGGCTGAAATGATCATAAAGCAATGAGTGATTTGCCTAATGATTGCAAAAAAATACAGAGGAGACAAAATAGACAAGTAGACAAAATAGACAAAATAGAAAAGACTCTGTAAAGGAAAGAGGAAAAAAAATGATCAGAATTTCTTTCCAGTGGAGTGTGTACCCACCCTACCCCCACCATACACACAAGATCCCTGTCTTTTTTTTTTTTAAGATTTTATTTATCTATTTGACAGACAGAGATTACAAGTAGACAGAGAGGCAGGCAGAGAGAGAGGAGGAAGCAGGCCCCCCATGGTGCAGAGAGCCCGATGCGGGGCTTGATCCCAGGACCCTGGGATCATGACTTGAGCCGAAGGCAGAGGCTTTAAACCACTGAGCCAACCAGACGCCCCAAGATCCCTGTCTTTTAATAGCTTTCTTGTGCAGTTTCAAAAACTATAAGCAGTAGTAGACTTGATATATGCTAGTAATGGCTCTGATATTTTTTGTGCTTTGAATTTTCTCATTTATAATCTTAACTTTTAATTCTGCTAGCTCCAAGAAATAGTTTACCTTCTCATGTGTGGTAAGCTTAAAGAATAAATTTAGAGTGGTAAGTAATTGTAGAGAAGATCGAATTGAGCCCTCTAGTATATACATACAACTCTTCTCTACAATATGATTTATAGTAGTTCAAGGTTGTTCTTCAACAATGTTTCTTTTGTATGTTTCGTTCACACTGTTTCTTTTATGACAACAGCCTTTAACTAAGAGAATATTCATGGGGGAAAAAAAGGCAAAAGATATACCTCCCTAAGTCCTGCGATCAAGCCCCTCATGGGGCTCTGTGCTCAGTGCAGAGTATGCTTGGGGTTCTCTCTCCTTTTTCTTTGGTCCCTCCCCTTGCATGCTCTCTCTCTAAAATAAATAAATAATTTTTGTAAAAAAAAGATGTACCTCCCTGAAAGATGAATGGATTTCTTAAGTCTCCAAGTTGAAGATGCTCCTACAGGGGGCACAACACCTCCTTATTTTCCAGTTTGCCTAAATAGAGAAAAGATAAATGATTATAGCTTGAACTGCAGCTTTTTTTTTTTCTCAGATCTTTCTTTGGAGATAGATGATGTCTAAAGAAAATAAGTGTATCAGTATCCTCTATTGAGTTTATTAAAATTGGTGCAAACTTTGGATGTTTATGATTTACTCTTCCTAGAAGTAAATTAAGGAAGATCTATTTAAAAAGAAATATACTTAGTCCTCCCTGAAGTCTCTTTATTCCTAAAGTTTCTCAAAGAAATATCGGCTGCAGCCTGTCCTTTCATGGAATCACCTTGCAAATGGAGAGGGCTGTGACAAAGGGCAGATTTCCACTATTGCTTCTGAGTGGTCAGGGGAGAGTGGAGTTTGGATTTAGGGATTAGGAATGCATCTTCATTTGTGTCTTTGAGTTTTTCTCTTATGACTCTAAAGTGTGGGTTTTGGTGTTTGGTTTTTTTTTTTTTTTTGAGAAATCACTCATCCTATCACACCAAACACACACACACACACACACACACACAACCATCCCTTTGACCTCCAAGAAGCCACAAGATGATTTGGAACTGAGCTGAAGACTCCACCAAAATAAGCACAGAGCAGCTGGCCTTTCCCATAAGCCTTTTACCCACCCTGTTTGTGGGAGAATATATGTCAAAGCCATTCTTTGGAGGTCTTTAAGGATTGGCACCACCCAGGAGTAGAGAATCAGACTAGAACAAAGGCATTAATTGCAAAGGTAACTGTTGGACTATGAAGGCTTTCTATCTCCTCCAGGGTCCTAATGCTGCTCTCTGCCACGAGCCCTGAAGCTGTGATGCCTGATGAGCTCCATTTCCTTGGCCTAACAAAAAGTCAGATTTTGGATGGGGAAGGAAAAGACAATCTTTCCAAAAGTATCCATTCCCTGAATGTCCTTGGGAAAGTCAGAGAGACAAGA
The DNA here is from genome assembly GCF_011764305.1 of Mustela putorius furo. Taxonomy (NCBI): domain Eukaryota; kingdom Metazoa; phylum Chordata; class Mammalia; order Carnivora; family Mustelidae; genus Mustela; species Mustela putorius. The sequence goes on from NW_025421481.1 coordinate 3,244,715, forward strand.
AGCTCTGTGTTGAGTCCCTCTTGGGGAAAAAATTGCTTTCTAGAGCAGAGAGCAGTCTGATTAGATTAGATTGAGATGAGAATATAGTGGTTTTATGATGTGAAGTGCCTCATAAGAGAGCATGCTGAGGCCGGAGAAGAGTGAGAGGACAGGACTATTCACGCCTTTCAGAGCAGAGTTTCTTAGCACCGCGGACAGCCAGAAAGGTACCACTGGCATGGAAGAGAGTGGTAAAGTCCCAAAGCCTATCCTTTTTGGAACAAAATTCTGGATAGGGTAAGGTCCTTAAGACATTAGTACAGAGTCCAGGAAACACGACTCTGATAATTGTCTCTGCTCACTGCAGACTTTGAATAAATTTTGGCTGTTTAAAATGAGAGGGTGTAATATTTCTCAGTAGTGCTGCTCTGACAACCCTGATTTGAATGCCAGCTTTTCCATCAAGCTGGATCTAGTTGGTCGGACTCTTACTCTCCCTTAGTCTCATTTCCTCCTTTGTAATATAGGGAAGATGCATGCTTACATCACAAGATTGTCACAAAGATAAAATAGCATTATCATGTGCATGGAAGCCTCTCAATCACTTTCAGCAGTATCTAGCAATTTCAAATGTTTATTATTCTGTTATAAAACACAAATGAGTTCCCCCAAAGAATTGGTTACTATATTTTTGTACATCTTGGTCCAGCAATATGATCTCAGTTGGTTCTTCTTTCCAAAAAATATGGGCAGTTATTGAAGTGCCCTACATAAGAACTCTCTGGTTTCCATTTGAGAAAAGAACTTGACCAAAGTAGAATTTAAAACTTTCAACAAGTCCAAATCTATATGTACTTATAAATTAATATTGTGAGCAGTAAAATAAGAAATCTGCATCAACTTGAAGCTAAAACAGTATTGCAAAAAAAGACAACTCTGGAGATTGAAATGAAAATGTCCTGCTTGAAGCTAAAGGCAATAGAAATTCACTTTCCACTTTCATTTCTGGTATTCGGACACCATTAGGCATTTCCCTTCTTCCAGAGCTATAGTATTACCAGTATAGTTTTAATCACAATGTCAAAAAATCCAGCATTATCTCTGGTGCTAAAGACATTATTTCTCAACTGAGAATATCATGTGCTCAATTTATGAAACAGTTAACGTAAACAAGATTGATTTAAAAACCAAACATTCTCCAGACATATTGTTTTACTAAGGAAAAAATACAAGGAAAAAAAAATGCCTTCACTTTGCTGCTTAATTTTAAGATCCCCTTAAGAAATGAAATTTGGGTGCACCTGTGTGGCTCAGCAAGTTAAACATCTGCCTTCTGCTCAGGTCATGATCCAGGGTCCTGGGATCTGCCCGCCTTGCTCCCTGCTTACTGGGGAATCTGCTTCTTCCTCTCCCTCTGCTCCTCTCCTTGCTTGTGCACATGCTCTCTCTCTTAAATAAATAAATAAAATCTTAAAAAAAAAAGGAAACGAGATTTGGGAAGCTATTTGTCTTTCTAAGGGCAAGAAGTAGAGACCAATTATAGAAATAAATGTCATTGAAACTGTGGGTCAAGCCGTTTCCCCTTCTGAGCACTTTGTTCCAAAGTCGACCCTATAAAAAGCCAATGTATATGGCAAAATGGAAATAAATATTCCTGCAAAATAGGCTAGAACAAATTAGTCCTTCAAGTAAGTCGATGTAATAAGAAGGACTCCTGTTCCTGTAAGAGTATTGCTCCATTCCCATTCATTAAAGGATTGTAGGAAAAATGTCGCCAGAAATCTGGCATCAACTGTATAGTTTGATAGGCAGAAGAGATACGCAATTAAATTATAATAATTAAAATAAAACTTATTATACTTTTTGGGATTAATTCAACAAGTATATGTTTATCTATTTCTTGCTGCTTTAAAGCATTAAAATGTTTTTAAACATTTTTAATGAAGCATTAAAATATTTTCTGTGAGGGCGATGCAGCAGCACCTTAGTGGTCCCACTGACTGGAGCTGGTTAAGCAGCTCTATGTTTCCACCTATGCACCACCTCATTCTTCAGCCTCTTTTATCCGTCCCTTCCTTGTAAGTGTCCGAACTAAAAGGGGGCAATCTTCATTTTACAGTCCTGGCTCAGAATCATCTCAGATGAAACCTCAAGCACACGATTCATTTAAAGAGGATTAAACCTCATTGTTTCAAAGATCCAGTTTCTATTTGACGGCATTAAAGGTCCATCCCCTCCACAAACAGGCCAGGGTAGTGGCTTTTAAGCCAATCCAGCTTATGCCTGCCCTGAAATGGTCAGGATCCGCTTGATGGCTTGGGGATCAGGAGTAAAGATGACATGAGCTTGTGGCTAAGCAAACTTCACCTCTGGGTTTTCCGCCTACGTCCAGAAGTGGGGCAGGAGAGGGAGCTGGAGGAAGAACGGATTCCGGGAAGGGGCAGTGTGAGAAGAAGGGAAGCGCCAAAAGAGTAAAGGTCTTTTAAATCCAAAGAGGAGAGGGTCACAGAAGGGGAACGTGAAAAGAAACTTTCACATTCGCCCAGGCAATGACTTACGCTCGGGAGGGTGCGGAAACGTGAATCTCAGACCTTGCATGTGAGCAGGTTCATTAAAATCAGTTCCAGCTCCACAATCCGGGACTTCTTCAACAGCTGTAGAAGACGGACGCGCAGTTCTTGGCCTTAAATATCCACGCGTTGACGTAGGCCAGGACCACGGACAGCTCCCGCCCCAGTTCCCTGTGCCTCTCCTGTGCTGGGCAGTCTCCAGTTCCACCCCAGAGGACAGGGAGTGCGGCAGCTCTGATCGGCCTCTTCTGGCTCTGCTCCCTCCCCAGCCACCTCTGGGTGTGTTCTTTAGGATCCTGGGGTTTGTCCTTGAGCTAGGCGCCCACAAAGGGCCAAAGCCAGAGAACCAAGAATGGGGCTCCCTAGGAAGACCGAGACCTCAGCTCGCTGGGAGCTCAGCTTCAACTCCAGAAAGGCAGCACCCAGAATATGACTGCGGAGAGAAGGCAGCCGCGGAGTCCCTGGGAGTAGACCGGGCGGAGGTGACCTTGTTTTTTCTCCCCTGGGGGTGGCGGCTTGTTGAAATCAACCTAAGTTGTCGAGGTACCGCTTCTTACTTTACGTCCATTTTCCCTTCAAAGTGAAGGATAAGGGGGAGAGACGTGTCAGAAGACTCCGCACAGCGGAGCTGAGATTTCCCAGGGTGATAAGCTCACTCTCTGCTTTTCCCTCCACACCCAACTCCAGCCCTTCCTAACTGACTCCTTGGGGGAGGGATTGGCCAAATGTGTAATGCCCTTACTCACAGTCCCCCTTTCCATCGTCCCAGATTCACCAGACACCGGGTGGTCTCCACACTCCCCACATCCCCTCTTTCCGAATCCAGCAATGTCCAGGTCCTGTGGAAAGAGCTGATAGGAAAGTGGGTGACAAGGGCCACGCTGGGATTAAGGCCTGGGGGCTCTTGCCTTCTGCTGAAAAGTGAAGAGAGAATGTGAGATTATTCTGCTTCAAGTTAGTCTTCTCTCCCAGTTTCCATTATAAATGTAGAGGCAGAGTGCAAGGAGAAAAAGCCTTCCTGTTTCTCCAGGACGGAAGATACATTTCAGATAGAGCCTTTGTTTAAGAAGCTGGACATTCTGTGTGAGCATGGTGGGGATAAAGGGAAGGGATGGAAATCATATTTCAATTCAGCTGAGCAACAGCTTCCAAGGCTTCCGTCTCTGTGAATTCAAAAAGACTCAGGGCTGGCCCTGAAAACAATGGTCAGGTTGGAAGGTTACACCTAGGTGGAGGTAGCAGATCATGGAGAGAAGATGGAGGAAGGAGCCTACCAGGTCTCCCTCTTGGTTGGGTATTAGAATGGGAATGCAAACACACTATTGCCTTTAAGGATTCGTAATTTAAATCATTGTTAATGGTTACAAACATCTAAACTAGAATTAGAAGCAGGAAATATTAGTGGAATGGAGTTTGGGAATCAGAAAACTGCTCAGTTAGACTTTACCTTCTTAGTTCAAAGGGGGAAAATCCCAACCATCTGACATCTTTCATCTTGAATGATCTAAAAAGATACCACCTGGAGAGTGTAAAAAGACACTAAGATGAACTTTGCAGCAATTTTTTATTAGCATGCATTTTGAACAGGTCAAATGTCTATCAGTAAGAGATTGTTTAGGTAATTACAATCTGTATAATGAAATGTACAGGAATGAATTAAAAACAAAATGAGGTAAAATCTGTAAATACTGACTATCAAGGAAGTCTAGAAGGTATTGTTAAGTGAAAAAACCATGATCATATTTTTATTTTTTTTTAAAAAGCTGTCAATGATATATAGTTATGTACATGGCCTATAGGTATGTTTCTATAATCACAGAAGAAAGAAAAGACTGGTGAGGACCAGATTGTTGACTGTTGTTTCTACTAGGACTAGAATGGGGGTTGGAGACTACTCTCATTCTTTACCTTATATTCTATTTTAAAGAGAAGAAAAATGATGTGATTAAAAATAATTTGAATTATGTTTTTCTCTTGTTTTTATTTTCTTTATTTCAAAATTTTCCTTTTTAAAAAATTTATTTATTTACATAAGATAGAGAGTGAGAGAGAGCCCAAGTGACAGGGAGAAGAAGGAGAGGGAGAAACAGGTTGCCTGCTGAACAGAGAGACTGACATGGGGATTTGTCCCAGGACCTCAAGATCACAGCCTGAGCTGAAGGAAGATGCTTAACCGACCGAGCCACTCAGGCACCCCATATTTCAATATATTCTGTAACAAAAATATACTAATGAAATCAGAAATAAACAGGTACATGAAGGAGTCAATTACTGACCCACCTTTCCCTTTAATTCTTTGAAACAGAGATCCACCATCTAGAATAAAGATCTGCTCCCAGAGCCAAGAGTACATTGTCCCAGCTAGGAACTTACATGAATATAATATTTCTAAGTCCAGTGTCAGCCTGGTTTTTGATACCTTAAAACAAGATTTCAGAGATATGCATGTTCATCCAGAAGAATATCCTATGTTTCTATTAAGACTTCATAAATCAAAATTGAGTAGAGATGAAGTGTTACTATTTCCCTGGATTTGTTATGTTCATTAACCTTATTTCCTTTTAAAAGTTGTTCCTGGAATTGCCCAGCTCCACAGTCTACTCAAAGCTTTGCTCTTTTAGAACTTTCTGATGAAGGAGACAGAATAACACAGTGATCATGCAAGGGAATTGAAATCAGACGGAACCCCTGTTTTCCCATTCACTGAATCAATGACCTCAAGCAAATTATCTACCACATTGTGCTTCCGCTCCCTGATCTGTAATGTGACGATATAATAGTACCTACTTCATAGATGAAGTAAGAGCATTAATTAAGAAAAACCTGTCAAACTTAAAAGAATGTGAAGTGTCAGTAGTTACTATCACTAACTCTGCCTAGAAAATGTCAATCAAGGGGCAATGGAAACCTGTTAGGAGCAATTTGGATCTTCTCTGAAACAAAACAAAACAAACAAATAAACAACAAAACAAAACAAAACCTTACCACTTACTGTGGGCAAAAGAAATAGAGCTGGAGAATTGGTAATAGACTGAGGATCTTGAAGCTACAGTCAGCATACTTCCATGGAATAAGGTGATGTTTTAAGATTCAGAACCCCAGAATCAACTCCCAGCTTTACCATTTACCAGATATTTGCACATGAACAATTATGTTACCCTCCTTCACTTTTTGTTAACTACAAAATGTCAACAATAATAGTGCCCAGTTTATACGGTAGTGTGATAATTAAATTAATCCTAAGTACTCAATACATGCTAGCTTTTACTTGTCTTCAGATGCTATCAGTGACCCAGCCTCTCTACCCTTACTACTTCAGGGCAAAAGGCTAACTTCCAGGTCCAGTTGCTTAATTTCTCTTTCTGAGTTTTATCTGATTCAAAGCACTTTCTCTGCTTTAATGGTAGACTAAAATTTTCTGGAAATTAATAGCCTCCCATCAGTCTTCTACCAGGACACCGGCTCCCAGAGTTTCCTGATTGGGATTAAGCTCAGTTGCCCACAATAATAGCTGCTTGATAACACTCCCTTTAGTTACTGCCTTTCTTTCTCTGTTTCTCTTTCCTACTTTTCTAACTTTGATTCTTAGCTATTTGCACTAGAGTTCTTTTCTCAGGGTCTGGTTCTGGGAGAACCCAAACTAGGACAGAGGTACATAGTGTTTTGTGATGATGAAGGCAGCATCTGTTGCTCATACAAGCCTCTGCATTATGTCCTTCCAAGATTGCCACTCAGAAGCCCAAATACTATACAATTATTAATTTTAATGTTTCTTTGCTCTCTCTTAACTCAGTTTCCTTACGTTTCCCTGGTTTCTAATGGAAATACAAGATCTTGACAACTGCCGCCATCTTGTAAACATGGATGGACCCAGTTTGGACCACTATCTCCCTGAAAGTGAAATGTCCTTGTTTATCTGAAATCCATTCTATGACTTACTATTACACTCTCTGAAATTCCAAAAGAAGATTCAAAGTAGGCTTTCAGCTGCTCTGAAAGTAAATACCATCATTGTCACTGTCACACAGGAATCTGAAAGGCAAACTCTTATCTCTTCAAAGAATAGAAATTTGAATGTGGATTTAGGCTAGTACATAAGGCATATAGAAAAATCAAAAATTCTAACCCCCAAAACATAGACAAAGGTAAATTGAACTCTCCTATTCATGAGTATCATGGAAGGAGCAATTCCACGCAGGAGAGGGAGTAGAACAGATTTAGACAAGCTAGGTTCCCATACTAACTTCTCCACCACTACTGTGTAACCTTTGGAAATGGCATTTAATCTAACTAAACTTTGGTTTTCTTATTTGTAAATTGGGGATAAGAATATATACATACATATACACATACATACGTCACAGGTTTTTTCCTAGGGGTTAAATATGCTAATGTATATTAAGTACTTAATACAACAGCATATAGTAAGAGTCCAAGAAATATTGACCCTCATTTTCCTTACTGATAATAACAATAACATTTGACAGTGGAAACATAAGGCACCATATAGTATGCACTAAAATTTATAGATTCTGGAAGCCAAAAAGACATCATAGACATCTTACAGGACAGCAATCCTCTAACCGAGGTAAGATAGAAACAACATTCTACAGAGCCCACAATTGGTTTCAGGAACCAAATGCAATAATTGCTCAATACATGTTAGATATGATGGTATTGGTGTTGCTGTTGGAACTACAAGCAAAGGGAAGAACTTGTTGTTGGAAGCCTTTAAGGTTATAGATCAGTGCAAAGCCTATTCATTGTCACCCAGAAGGTGGCCACAGGTAACACTTAATACTAGCTTAAAATAGGGGACCATTTCTTTTCTCTAAGCCAAGAATATGGACAGGAACTTATGCATCTTGGAAGAAGAGGTGGGATTTTCTGGGCTCAGTTTGTCAGGGGGAAAAATGAGTTTAATTAGTATGCACTTCCACTGAGATGGGGGCATACCTTCTGTCTAAACACTTTCAGCGGGTTGATACCTAGATTGTCCAGTTGACTGCTTCTCAGGATAGAATTAATATCCCACAGTATGCAGGTTACATTGCTGCTGGGGACATGCACTTCAGCATTTGCCTTCAAAATTTCTGCTCCATATCTCCAAGCCCCCAAGTTGGAGGTCTTATTCAGAGTGAATGGCTGGAGCTCTTTCAGAAACTTTAACCGTAACAAAGTCATGCTGGCTTGTGGCCTATCTTATCACCATATTGCTTTCTGAAGAAACATTATTTTCATGGCAGAGAGGAATTTTTGAGCAATTTAATTCTTTACCGGAGTATTTGGAACGGGAATCTAAAGGAAAATTCCATGTCTTTCCTTACAGAAAAGTATTCTCATATTCTATAAAATTTTCTCCTTTCTCTTTCCTGTACTTTGTATCTCTCAAACCTTAGCTCTCTCTGTCTCTCTCTCTCACACACACATTTATGTTCTTATCTCCTGACTTTTGGGCTCTAAAAATAACATAGTGTGATGGGTCAGAGCATGGCCTCTAGAATAAGATTGACTAGTTTTGAAATTAGCAGTGCCAGTGTTTGTTTATGGCCTTGGAAAAGTTGCCTCAAATTAGTTGACATATATTGACTTTTACCTTGTACCAGCCATGTATTAAGTAACTTGCCCAAAATCACTTAGCTAGTTGATAATGGAACCAGGACTTGAGCTCAGGCATCTTGACCCCAAAGCACACATTGCTGGTGATGATACTCTTCTGCCATGCTCTGCCTCAGTTTTTTCATCTTTAAAGTGGGGGTGGGTATAATAATAATACCTCCTCATGTCAGGAAAGGCAATGTACTGTTGAGTGATAAGGCTGTAAACCTAGTAAGTAATTTCTTCCTGACATCAAATGTCCTTAATGGTTCTACTTTACTGAGTTAGCTGAAGTTCAGAGAAGCCAAGCTACTTTCATACAGTCACACTATTAAATTAGTAAAACAGGCTGGATTTAAATTCAAATTTATACTACTTCTAGAGTAGCTATTCAAACCTACATTCAGCCACCTGCCTATGATATTGGGCATGTTTCTCCATCTCCCTGGGCCCCAGTTTTCTCATCATTAAATTAAGGGATTCCCTCTACACAAAGCTGAGGAAAGAATAAAAATTAGATATGAAAATTTAATTTGTAGGTCTTCAAATGGCATGGAACTGTAAACCAGGGTACCACTGGAGATTTCTAGAAGCTTCCTCTTATTTTGCACACAACGAGGGAATGAACAAAGTTTGATGGAGACAACAGACACACTAAAATTCTCCAAGGACACCACAGATGCTTATTCACCTTATTGGATGACCTATTAAGAGATCCTGCTGAGGAGAGGATAGAGGGATGGCTGCCAAGGTCCCTGGGGTCAGCGATATAGAAGTGGGGAGATGACCCACTATCTATTTGAGGATGGAAGAAGATTGTCTTTTCTCCTGAAACAACAGTGTATTCATAAGAAAGAAGGAAGCTCAACAGTTGAGCTCATGAAGAATTCAGTTACCTACACATCCAATCTTCCTTCATTCCTCTTGCCCTAACTGAATCACTAGGATTACCTTCCCTTTGGGGGCAGGTGGCTTCAGCCATTTGTTCAACAAATATTTGTTAACTGCCCATCATGTGCCAGACACTATTCCAAAGAATAGAAGTAAAGGTCCAAATTTTGCGAAGCCTGCATCCTGGTATGTGGGCAGGGGGGCAGGAAGGGCCATGCAATATAAAGAAATAAAGAAAATAATTATTTTGTGTGACAAGGGCTGTGAAGAAAACGAACACTTGGATTACTCATTAAAATAATTCCCAATGATAGATCACTATGACTCTTGGCAAATAATCTGAAGGTATTCAAAGAATTAAGTGACATCCTTATAATAAACCTTACATTTTTATTTATGTCAATAAGATTTCTCAACAACTACAACTATAAAAAATTAAAAATCACCCATAGAAGTAGAATCAATATTAGTTCCTATCTCATTCTCATTGTAAATAAATCATATATGAATTAATAGATATTAAAAATATACATCTAATTAATAAATACATTTGCAATTGAAGTGTACTTATTTGGTTAATAAGCATAAATGATATACTAATAATATTTGTAAATTTTACCAATTCAAAGAATTATTTTAACCGTTAGGGTCTTATGGTAACAGGGATTTTTGGTGAGTGCTGTGAAGTGTGTAAACCTGGTGATTCACAGACCTGTACCCCTGGGGATAAAAATATATGTTTATAAAAAATTAAAAAATTAAAAAAAAAATAGGGGTTCTGTCCAGTCACTGTGTTAAGAATAAAAGGTCAGTACTTCGTGAAAAAAAAAGTTACTTTTAACTTATATTTATATTTTTGTTGAAAAGATCAATAAATTGCTTTTAGAAATAAAATATATTGCATAGGGATAAAATTTTGTGTGCAGTTTGGAATGGAAATAAGATTTAAGAAAATAGGAAGACATAAAATTATAAAATTTTAATGATTATCAAAGTGTTTATTCACATATCTTGAATGGATTATGGTGAATATCAAATTGCAATGGAATTCAGATTTCACTGGATACCTACAGAATGAACTACAGTTTTAAGTGTCAATGTTTTAATTCACCAGGAATTACATTCTTTGCAACATACTATAAACACTTTCAGATGATAACAAAATATATAAGGCACATATTCAATTTTTTATAAAATTGTAATTTTTCAATAAAATTGTTTTAGAGAGTGTATGAAATAGGTTTGAATACCATGTGGGCCATCTGTAGGCTGCAGCCATGCTTAGTGACCTCTAGAGGGAGTCTGTCCTCACACATTGTCCCAGTTCAATTCCAGGACAATTTGGAGGGGTAAAGAGTGTCTGTCCTCACACATTGTCCCAGTTCAATTCAAGGACAATTTGGAGGGGTAAAGAATTCTTACTTTCATTGATTGCTCCATAAACTGTTAGAAAGGCCCTAGGGATGGAAATCTGACTGGGTGGGAAATGTGTCATAGTGGAAATAGAACCCATGGAGAATAGCTAATAGATCTAATGTGAGTCCAGAGTCTATCTCTTTGGTTCTCTGAACAGTGGTTTCTCCACTTGAAAAATGAGCATTAAGAATACGTACCTACCTTTTCCAATCCACAATGTGGTAGAATATAGTGATAAAGAACACATAATCTGGAATTTGACTGCATGAATTCAAAGTCCAACTTCGCCATTTAGCAGTTAGGTACCTGATGTGTATTTTTTATTTCTCTCTGCCCTCTGTCATACTGTGATAGGTATAATAATAGTACCTACTGAACAGAGTTGTTGTGATGCTTAACCAAATGAATATTTATAGATAAAGTGTTTTGAATAGTATGTGGCACATAGCTATTATTATTACTTATTACCTTAGCTATCACTATAATAATCATTCACACGGGAATTGAAAAAAAAAACAAATGGAACAATACATGGGAGTTGTTTTAAAGCATAAGGCTACTATAAAAATGAAGGAAATGCTGATAAAACTATATTAGTTACGGTGCTTTTAGTAGCAAATTGCAGAAAGACAAAAATAAAAAACCCAACTAAAACTGGTTTAACTTATAAGGAAATTTTCTATTCCCCATAACAGTAAGTCCACACATGTGACAACTGGGATTCTAGTGTCATTATTTTGGGCTCTGCCTTATGCATGTGCTTTGTCTTCCTAGTGACTTTCTTCATGATCACAGGATGGCTACTGGCAGAAGCTGAGACTAGGTGCTTCCCTTCTGCTGTGGTCTGAATGCTTGTACCCCTCCAAAATTTATGTGCTGAAACCCTTACCTCAAAAAATGATAGCATTAGGACCTAGGATATTTGGGAGTTTCTTGGGACATAAAGGTGGAGCCCTCAGGAATGGGATCAGTATCCTCATAAAAGAACCTCACAGAGATCCTTCTTCCCTTCCACCATGTGAAGACCATGAGAAAATGCCAGCTACAAACCAGAAGAGGGACTTCACCAGACCTCAACCATGCTGGCGACTTGATCCTAAACTTCTCAGGCTCCAGTACTGTGAAAAAGAGATTATGTTTAACTAGTTTATACTATGTATAAACTACTCAGTCTGTGCTATTTTGTTATTGTAGCCTGAACGTACTAAAGTTGTTTTCATATAATTGGCCAACTTAAGTCAAGTGCCCATCTCTAGATCTAAAACATTTCTTAAGGGAATACCATGCACTGATTATCTTAACGCTGGGGTCTTAGATGATTCCTGCTGCCAAATGGGATACTGTGACCAGACCAGACCAGACTACACTAATCAGGAGCCAGGCCTTGACACTGGGGATGTGAGTCACGTGATGTATTTGGATCCCAGCTGGAAGCAGATGATATATTAAAACTAGCGAAGTAGGAGAATTAATTTTTTTTTATTTAAATTCAATTACCCAACACATAGAACATAATCGGTTTCAGATGTAGAGTTCAGTAATTCATCAGTTGCATATAACACCGGTGCTCATGATCCATCAAGTGCCTCCTTAATACCCATCACCCAGAAACCCCATCCCCCCACCCCTTCTCCTTCAGCAATCCCCTCAGTCTCTTTCCCATAGTTAAGAGTCTCCCCTGGTTTGTCTTCCTCTCTGATTTCTTCCCATTCTCTTTTCCCTCCCTTCTTCTGTGATCCTCTGCACTGTTCCTTATATTCCTCATATGAGTGAAACCATATGATAATTGCCTTTTTCTTACTGACCTATTTTGCTTGGCATAATACCCTCCATTTCCATCCACGTTGATGTAAATGGTAAGATTTCATCCTCTCTGATGGCTGAGTAATATTCCAATGTATATAAATACCACATCTTCTTTATCCATTCATCCGTCTATGGACATCAGGGCTCTTTCCATAGTTTGGCTATTGTGGATATTGTTGCTATAAATATTGGTGTGTAGGTACCCCTTTGGATCACTACGTTTGTATCTTTGGGGTAAATACTAGTAGTGCAATTGCTGGGTTCTAGGGTAGCTCTATTTTTTAGCTTCTTGAGGAAGCTGCTCCATACTGCTTTTCAGAGTGGATACACCAGCATGCATTTCCACCAACAGTGTTAGAGGTTCCCTTTTATTAAATAGGAGAGTTTAATAAAGTGATTATTTTCAAAGTTGTAGGCCGAGTTAGGAACTCAGTAATGGTGGAGTACCCAAGAACTAGCAACAAGAGGGAGCCATTACTAATCCTCAGACCAAGGAGTAGGGAGCTGTTACTAGAATACTCATGTAAAGAATCAAATGGAGAGGGTTGCCCAAGAGGCTCTTTCTCCGTTCCTAGAGAAATGCTGTCAACCTGCAACTACTTAATAGTGGAAGATGCCATCAGAATAAATGCTCCAATGTTATTGTTGTACCACTTGCTGAAAGCCACAGTGCAAGGGATGCTTTGATGCTGGAATGCATACCTATCACCAGGTCAAGCACCCAGGCTCTAAGTCAGAGTGGAGGAAGATAAAGAAGCATTTGGAGGAGCTAGTGGGATAGTGATCTCAAGTGAATATGAGCATACCTGGGTGTACAGAAGAAGGGAGTGGCACCTTAAAAATCCTGTCTCGGTAGGAAAGGGGAAGGGGAAAGCTGGATATTTATCTAACAGGATTCACTACAAGGATCCTCATTCAAAATAAAATTGTTCTGTCTCTTTTTCAAATGTAAACTGTCCGAAATTACAGACATCTCTTATTTGTAAGCAAAATTCACTCTCAAGGGAGCTGCGCAAGAAGATAGCAAAAGGCTGAGCTGCCACTGCTTGATGAGGGATTCAGGGAAAGTGGGATGTCCTGACCTTTCAGGGAAAAGTGAAGAAATCCATTCCCAGAAGGGGGATTGCAAAGGGAAGTGGCTGTTCCCTTAACAAAGCCAAAGAGGGCAAGCCTAATGAGGCCTAAGCCAGTTACATGGTGTAATTTACTGAATGGTGTTGGCTCTCTTGCAGTATTTTAAGGCAAGTTTTTGGTAATACATGATTAGTAGGGAAAGATTTGGCTGTTGCCATTTTCCAAAGGAAACTTGACTACTCTTAGTAATGCAGAAAAATGTTCTCCTTGGAAAGTTTTATATTTCTATGCAAAGCGGTGTCCCAATCAGAATTTACACAATTTATTATTGCCTAGTGTATGAGGATCAGCTAATTAGTTCTGAATTGAATGTCAAGGTAAACAAATCTCTAAGGGTCTCCAAGATGCTCTATGACTGACACCATCGAGAGCCTACGAGGGCAAGGAGAGTCTACACCAGTGGTTCTCAACATTGGTTGCACATTAGAACTACTTGGGGATCTTTAAAAAAATGTCCACGCCCAGAATCCACCCCAGAGTAATTAAATAAGAAACTTTCAGTGAAGCCTAGATAAGTGAGGTCTAAGGTCTAAGGTCACTTAGCCCTTTCGAACCTTAGTTTCATAATCTCTAAAATGGGAGCAACAGTGGAAGTTACAACAGATCATTATGAGGATTAATATTAGAAAATATTTATAGACTTTTTAGTGCAGTGTCTGACATAAAGTGAAATCTTAATAAATGCGTACTATTTACTATATGTTTAAACTTAAGCCAGCTGGAGGTCTCAGAAGGATCCCTACATTCTGCTCAGTTGGCTCTGTTGAGTTTTCTATAGCATGGGAGTGGGGATGGGGAGGAGGATGTTGAAGTAGCCAGATCTTTTGACCCCTTTTAACTGAAGGTCTATGGGTCTACAAGATGTTTTGGAGTTACTCTGCATGACAAGCAAGGGCATGAACAAAGAATAAGTAAAAACTACTACTATGACTGTCAATCATAGTCATTATTTATTGAGTATGCCAGGCACCATGTTAGGCACTTAATATCTTCTCTCACTTAATCCCCACAAGAATCCCACAAAAATAGGAAGTATCCTTCACTTTACTGGAAGATACTTCAGCTCAGAAAGGATGCAAATCTTTCCCAAGATTGTCCTGCCAATAACTGAACAAATTAGGATTCAAAGCCAGGTTTCTCTGTTTAGACCTCAAATTTCATCAACTGGGTCATGCTGCCTTCCTTTTATGTTACTCCTGTAGTTACTCCTATAAGTTCCCTTCAGGAAAGGGGAAAAAAAAAAAAAAACCTTAAGGATCAAATGGGGCCATATTTCAAGGATGGATCCTTCTCCGCTAGTCTTTTCCTTTCTAGAGTAACATAGATCTGGAGTACTGAAGTTAGAGAAGACACTGTGGAACTGGCTTTAGGCTACAAATAAAATAAATAAGCCCCCCCCCCCCCAGCCAAAGTTTCTGGTCCAGAGCTTTCCTGGAAAAAGAATGATTTTCTCATGGGAATATTTTTTTCCTGCAGAATGGGTCAGCAGGTAGTGTGTTCTTCTAAGGAAAGAAGGAGCAGCATCTGCCTGTGGTGCTCTTCTGAGGACCTATTCTCATTGTGTTTAGCAGTAGGGTGCAATTAGTAGGTGGAAGAGGTATTTATAGCCATCTCTAAGATGTTAATATAAGTCAATCCATAACGCTAAGAATGTGCTACTTACTTCCACTGGGAAGGGCACCAGACCATTGTGATCCAGTTCCCTCTCCCCAAAATGGAGTCACTTGGCCTCACATAAATTTTTCCTGATTTTGGAAAGTGCTTATGTGAAAACCTTAGAAAGATAACATTTGAATCACATTTACATATATATATTTAATAACTTCATTGCAAAGACAAAATGATGATGATAAGAGTCAAATTTTATTGAAGGTTTTTTGTTTGTTTGTTTGTTTGTTTTAAATGTGCAAAGCTTTATATGTTTTAATTCATCTAAGCTTCACCATTACCCTGTGTGCTATTGATCGGACCTTTCAGCTGAGAAGACTGTAGCCCAGAGAGGTTACAATAATTGCCTGATGGATTATGTGGTAGATCTTTGGATCTATCATGTTCCAGAGGAAACAGAAGAAATACTCAAGTGGAGTAAATTGGAATAATTTAATATTGGGACTAGGTACAAAGAGGGCAAGGTATAAGGACATCCAAAAGGCATAGAAAGTATTTCAGTCCATACAGGTTGACCTCCCTGGGGCACAGAACAGGGTATATGGGTGGAGAATGGACCTGGAGAAGCAAACAGAAAATATTCAGCACACATCTGACCTCAGTTTGGCCAATCAGCTCCTCTTTCTCTAGATTGGAAACTGAGCCGCAGAAACTATCATTAGAAACTGTCCATGGTTCATGACAGAATGTCCATGAATTTCTCTTGCTGAAGAATCTTGACCTTTCTGCTTCCATTCATTCTGTACATTGGAAACTCAGTTCCATAAGATGTTTCTGATAAGGTCCTTACTTCTGCTTAATCCAATCAAAGTCACTTAGAGCTCTTGCAACCCTAAGGCTCCTAACTAAACAAAGCCCAAGGTTTGACTGTCAACCTAATCTTTCTCAGCTTTGCTAATAGATCACTGCATTTATATCTATAATTCCCAACTGTGTTCAACAAGAGCTCCCGTATAAGAATAAAGAGAAGGAGAAGGGGAAGGAGGAAGTGGGAAAGGAGGAGGAAGAAAAAGGACAAGAGTAAGAATGGCAAGTAGGGACATCTTTGACATGAGTCTGTTGAGAACAATTGGTCCCACCTTCCACTTTCTTATGTTGCAGTTTCAAAGAAAAACTAAAGTATAAGGTTGTAATTTTTATGGATTTGGCTATTTTGGTTAATTAAATTTGCTGTTTAACTATTAAGCACCTTTGAATTTTAATCCTAGTTGAGTCTTTGTTAAAATGTTATTAGCTGAATCTTGGAACACTGAAAAATAAAATAAAATAAATAAAGGCAAGAATATTTTTTTAATATTTTATTTATTTATTTGACAGACAGAGATCACGAGTAGGCAGAGAGGCAGGCAGAGAGAGAGAGGGGAGGAAGCAGGCTCCCTGCCGAACAGAAAGCCTGATGTGGGGCTCGATCCCAGAACCCTGGGACCATGACCCGAGCCGAGGCAGAGGCTTTAACCCACTGAGCCACCCAGGCGCCCCAGGCAAGAATATTTTTTAAAAAATGTGTTATTAGCTTACTTTCATTCTTTGGCATGTACTGCATCATCCCAGAGAAAAAATTCCAAGCCATATTATCTGGAATTTTATGTCTACCTGAATTTCCCTAAGAGCTGATTGGAAAAACAACATTCAACCTTAATTTTCTGTCCCTCTTTGTAGAGAAATCAATCAACCACTCATTTATTCTGCAAATATATGTCAACTACCTATGCTGTGCTGGCCTGGGTGGTATTCTAGTTGAGGAATAGAAGAATGCCAAGACAGTGTCTTTTCATAGGGGACAACTTAAAACCTTAGCTCCTGATGTTCCTTCTGCCCATTAGTATCTAGTTTTATGTTTAGTATTGTTTTCTCATTGTTCAATATTTTTTTAATATAATTTTATTTTTTCAGTGTTCCAAGATTCACTGTTTATGTACCACACCCAGTACTCCATGCAATATGTGCCCTTCTTAAGTATTTTAATAAAAACTCTTCTTCAAACTATTTTAAAACACATCTTAACATCATAAAACACATCTTAAAATCATTTGTTTGTTTCACTTTTCTTAACTGCACCTGTGCAGAGCTTGGTTCTTCCTATTTTAGGTTTCTGGCCAAGACCCTTCAGTCCACCGGAGGGCAGTATATCCTTAAGTAGAAGAGCACTCTCAAGGAAACATAGGGTTTCTGAATTCCTAGCTTTCAAACACAAGCTTTTGGAGTAGTGTTTCTCAAATGATTGATCCCACAAATATTAATTCTGAAGAATTATACTTGAATAAATAGTTCGATAGTCAAATAAGTTCTGGGTAACTCTCTGGCTTAAACAAAGTTAAAACCTGTACTCCCCATAGGACTTCTCAGAACCTTTGATAGGCTTTTGTGGTGCAAAATCAATACTGAGGCAGGCTCACACTGTGTCTGGCACTGTGCTAAGTGCTTCACCTATAATTGGCCCATTTAATCCTCATAATAACTATGAGGGGGCATTAATACCACTCTTCATTTTACAAATGAAGAAAATAGAGGTATAGAGACCTTGAATGGTAGCTGAGTTTCAAACCCAAGCCGTCTAGTTACAGAACTTGCATATCTGACCACTCTCCTATAATGTTTCACAATGTCCGACACCAAGAGAGGGGATTTAATAGTGTTTCTTGAATTTATTTGGCTTTGAAACTCTTTTCTTCCCTCTGATCAATGTAGAGGACTAAGGTTTAGTAGAGCACACTTAAGAAATGCTTCCATCATGTGATTAGTAATATTATCCCTCTTTAAAATTTAACTGGAAATATACATCCACAGGCCCATTATGTAATTGGTGGTTAACTTTCTTTCGAATTGTCATTTGATGGGAAGGTTCCTGCTATGCTAATCTCTGCTCTCAAAGCTATTACCAGTGAATCCAGACTATTGACTGTATTTAATGTCAAATACGAGTCAGAACTGGCTCTTCTGAGGAAGAGAAGAAGGTATGGGATAGGGAGGTATGATTCGTAAGCTACAAGGTTTAGCCAGGGAGCCAATGATAGTGTGAAATGTTCTGGGAAAATGGGAGAAATGTTCACTTTTTCATAGAAGTCCAAAAATAAGACTGAGATTCTAAATAATGTTGAAGAGTTACAGCTGGAACAAGAGTGATATCTCTGACCAACTCAAGGCCTTTTCAGAATAGAGTTAGAAGAGTTAAGGGAAAATCTACTGGGTGTTTGGATGCCAGATAAGCCAGGTGGCTATTTTAAGCAGAATTTTCCAAGATTTAGTCATTTATATACTAACTTCATGATTTTTTTTCCCTATCAGGATACCCTACTGTTATTTATCTAGTATATTCTATAAACTGTCTTATGCCTTTGTATAAATCTATTTTTCAAAGAGCTTAATATCTGAGAACTCATGGTTTTAAAAAATGATTATATTTTTTCTAATATATAAATTTAAAAACAATTGTCTGTGATCCATCTAAAGTGGTATGAATACCAGTCTTTGGAAATGCTTTTCTAAAGGCTAAAAATCTGCCATGATGTGGAAAAAAAAAAAGAAAAAAAGAAAATGGTAGAATAGAGATTAAGTTAAAGGTAAAAATAAACTTAAAGTGTAAGCCTAAAAATGAGTGATGAAATCTGTTGTCACTTTGACATTACAATTTCAAATACTTTTCCTTGTGTGTTCTAAATTACCAATTGTTCTTTTGCTTATATTTTAATACAGTGATTGAATAAACAATAATCTACTTTCAATCTACTTTCATAAACAGATTATCTTTTTCTTGGTTCTAATAACTACAACATATCTCCAGGTCCTGGGATAGAGCCCTGTGTTGGGCTCTCACCTCAGTGGGGAGTCTGGTTCTCCCTCTCCCTCTGCCTCTCCTCCGCTCATGCTTTCTCTCTGTATCTTTCTGTCTCCAATGAATGAATAAAATCTTAAAAAAAAAAAAAAAACATTTATTTTCTTTATTGCCACTTGGTAGCAGTATAAGTATTATAAAAGCAACTCCTGTTTACTCATGTGATAAACATTTATTGCAAGCTCACTGTTGGTAAGATCCTGGAGATGTAGCACTAAACCAGATAGATGTGGTTCCTGCCTTCACGGAACTTAAATTCTAGGTGGGTGAGGCTTGCTAGGATCAGAAAACTTCATCAGTTCATGAACAAGTTCATGAAAGCATTGCCCAGATCATCCAGGCACTAAGATCCAAAATTAAGGTACTAAATTCTAGTACCCGTGTGAGAGGAAATTAATCAAAATCAAATATTTACAAAACTTGTTTTCTCCTTTTCCCTGCTTCCCAAGTGATGATTCCTTTCCAAGACTAAATTATACAACCGAGGAGATTTCAACTTGATGAACACTCCTCATTTTCTTTCTTTTCTTTCTTCTTTTTCCTTCCCTTCCCTCTCCTTTCCTTTCTTCCACCTTTCCTCTATTGCTTTTTCTTCCTTCATTTATTTATAGATATTGGCTTCACAATCCATGAAGAGAGTTTCTAGAATAATGGTGAACATAGTACTTGCATGACTTTGTGGATGGCTTTGCCATGTAGGTGTGGAGAATTCATTGGTCTCTGTGTTAATATCCTTGGCAATTTTAAGCAAGTGAGTAGAGAAGTTAAGGCTTGGATCTAGCCAAACATTTATTCTCTATCACAAATGGATAATCTTAAATGATCAAATAGAGCCAACTGTCTATCTCAGATCCATTAGTCAGTTTATGCCCTAGAGGTATGCTTTGCAGACAGGGAAGTCACAAGTCAAGAAGTAATAAGAATTGGGGCTGGAAGGCATCTTAAAATTTTTCGCATGAAAGATCATGAGTAACAATTCTAAGGCCAGGTAGATAACACAAATGTGTGAAATGAATGGTACATAAGACCCTAGAGGCTAAGTAGCTTGTATCCTTATCAGACTAGCTCCTGGCCAGTTTTATTGCTTGTTAAAATACTCTGTCGGCCAAAGAAAATTAGAACAGTTTCATCCATTAGTGTTAATGAGGACTTAGTATCTAGATCCCAAGAATTTTAGAGCATATCTATCTAGGTAGATAGATATGCTTCAAAACATAAAAAGAAAATATCAAAATCAAAGGTAATGTATTAATTAGATGCCTATAAAATGTTGCATACCAACTAACCAACAAACTGCAGTTCAGCTGTTTTGCAGCTATATTACATTTCATTTGGAATGTGGAATATGATTGATTTTAACATGCTTGAAAGATATGGTGGGCCTACAAGAATAAAAGTGCCCAGAGCCCTGAAAAAAAAATGCCAATACTAAACTTTTCTCAATGCCATATTGAGTCACCAAGTTGCCTGTTTGCAAGCCTTAAATGGTGTGCTCATTGCCCAGATGAGGAAGTCATGTCCAGGGAGGTTAAGTGAATTGGGTAAGTGCTCATAGTCACCCAGAGGCATATCCCCACCTAGAACTTTTATCTTTTGGCTTCTACCTGAGGGCTTTTGCACCCAATGTTTCAGCTGCTTCAGATTCATCAGGATTCTTGTGAAAATGCATATTCATAGGCTATACGGTGGCTTTACTGAGTTAGAACCTCTCAGGCTAGAACTCATGAATCTGCATTTCCCCCCACAAAGTGCTGCCTATCATTTTGCCCCTTTGCAATTAGCTATTTAGGTAGTCAGCTGTGGTCAGCCCATTGAGGCACCAGTGAGTTTATGAACTGTATTCAGTTGACCTGTTGGTAATATAGACATAAGTCTAAAAATGATTTCCTTTTTTTTTTTAAGATTTTTTTTTTTTTATTTGACAGAGAGATAGCACAATTAGACAGAGAGAGAGGGAGAAGCAGGCTGTCTGCTGAACAGAGAGCCCAATGCAGGACTTGTTTCCAGGACCCTGGGATCATGACCTGAGCCGAGGCAACTGCTTAACTGACTGAGCCACCCAGGGGCCCAAAATTATTTCCTTTCTAAAAATGACCCTGGAATGAATAAACAATAATGCTTAGATTTCAGCAAAGCTCTTTTGGAAGATCCTTGGACTTCCTGCTCAAGATGCTGGGAGACAACTGTGATGGAGTAGAACAGAGGACAGAGAGAGAAATGCTGACTTTATAATAAATTCTCAGGGATAACCACTGCAGCCACTCAACCTTACGGTCTCTCTGCCTTTTTGACTTCTTTTTCTCTAAATACATTAGTTCAAAATGGTGAATATATGGACATATAGAATGTTCCAAGTATGTAAGTGCTGAGTACTGTCCTGGGTGCTGAGGGATCCATGATGAATAAGTCAGTCTTGTCTTAAATTTGCTTATAGTCTAGCCAGCATAGAGAAAAAAATTTAATTCTAGCTCTGCCACTAACAAGCTGTATGACCTTGTATCAGCTCCTATCCCACTGTCTTATTTTGACTTCTATCTAGTTCAGCAATACCCCTATAGAAGCACCAATAGCCTTTGAGAGTGGTGGGCTACCATGTACACTTTTGCTTCTGTCTTTCTTTGTATTCTTGCCAATTAATTATTGTTTAATTCTGAGTTAGACCATGCCAGCCCAGTGAAAAGACTGTCTTCTCCACATGGCCCCACCCAGGGACCCTTGGGGCCAATTACTTCAACCCCTTCTCGAAATTTGCTCTCCAAATTAGCTCTTACGTGCTCTGGCGATGTGAGAGGGTCACATCCATTACCTCATGGGTGTGATGGCTCCAGCAAAGCCCCCGGGGAGCTGTGCAGCCTACTGCAACCTCCTCCAAGGGCTTTCAGAGGAGCGGCGGCAGGATGCTTTTCCTCTGTAGTGTCACTGGTCCATAAAAAGAAAAAAATAAACCCGGAGTCAAAAGATTCACTTCCAAAACAGCCCCAGGGCTAAAACAAACTGTGGTGGCAGACTGGTGGGAAGAAAGAGATAGAATGATACCCATGGGAAGACAGTGACATTTGCGGATAAGGGAAAATATGCATTCTTCCAATTACAAGCCTAACCGAGCCTGGCAAATTCTGATGGGGCATTTTTATGAACATTAACGTTTGATCTGGTCTTCCTATTACTAAGTTGACCCAAAATATACACTCTGGGTTACATAAAGGGAGGAATAGCAATACATAATAGCTGTTGATTTAACTTATATTGAGCAACTGTTAGGTGCTTGGCAACATTGTGGGCACTGGGATGCAAGCATGAACAGAACATCTTTGCCCTTATGGTACATATATTCTAGTTAGAGAAGACAGAAATAAAAATAAGCTATTTAATCTAAGAAGATATATGACATAATTTTAGGAAATGGTAAGTCCTTGAAGAAAAGGAAAACAGAGAAGAGGGGTACAGAATAGGGAGAAACAGGACTGCTCATTAACCTGGGGAATCAGGGGAGACTCCTTACCTGAAGAGACATTTGAGTCTAGACTTAATGAAGGGAGGAGGTGATCTAGGCAGATACCTGAGGAAAGAACATTTCACACAAAGGAAAGAGCCCTACTAAACACCTGGTGAGCTGCTATTTTACACACTTCATAAATATTTGTTGAACTAGTTCATACAATAGAAGACAGGTATTTTTAGGGACATTTGAGAAACAGGTTGAGAGAGGTTAAGAGATGTGCCCGGGGCCAGATAGCAAGTTAAGAGGCAGAACTGGAAGGTGATTTTTCCTAAGTACTCTTCCTTCTTATGCTGAATTGTTCCTGGGACTAATCATTCCTAAACTTCTCTTGGGTCTGATTCTCTGTTCCCCCCACATAAGCCATACTTTCCCACCATCCTAAGCTTCTGCCAAGCTCTGTCTGTGGGGGTTCGCATCAAATTCCAGAAGTCAGAGCTGATAGAAGCTCTGTTTCATGTGCCCAAAGACTTCTGGGTCTGAAAACATCTAGAGGCATCGTTGGAATTTACCCTTATTGTGCCATAAGGAGGCCAGCCTCTCCGGGCACTCGGGCTGCTGACTCCATTTCTTTCTGGGGAGAACTGGGTGTGGAGGGGATATCAGTCACACCCGCCCTAACTAAGGAAATGTGCAGAATGGAAAGACAGCCATTAACCCAGGCTGGCTATTGCCTCCTTAGCAACAATAGCTGTGTACACATTCACACACAAACACTGCACCAAAACAAGCAAAGGTCACTCTCTCTAGGCACTTCCAAGAATGATCTCAATTTTTCATAAAACAATGTTTATAAATTAGATGGAACCCCAGAGCAGTCCGGGAATAGAAATAACCATTTTATGAGGCTTCCTGCCATTACATTATTGCTTATTTGCTTTGAATGAGCAAAATACAGTGTGCAGCCCACCCCTTCAGAACCAAGCAAAGACCTCTTTACAAAGGGTCCAGCCAAGCAAGCCTGAATGGGAAGGTATCCTTGGTTCTAGTAAGGACTTCCGTTCATGGCCCTTTGGTAACACCTCAAAGGCAGGGGCTGTGTCCTATTCATCTTTTCTCCCTAGCACTAAAGACAGCAAACAAAACACAACAAAAGCATCTAAGAAATGATTTTGTTGAATGAGTGAATATGTGACTGAATCAATGAATGAAGGAATGAAATAAATAATCTGATATTCAGGGCTTGGACTACAGAAAGTGGGTTACCCAATAAGACTACAAACACTCTAAGCCCTTGTTACATGTCAGAGCTTTATATGTGATGACACTAAAGAAGTGTTACATGTTTTTCAACCTGCTTCCTGTTCTAATCTGGCTTTTCTACAGTCCCTTCAGGGCATCCAGGTGCTTGCTTCAGCCCCTGACCCAGGCTGGTCTCCAACCCTAACTCCAGAATTTACTTGCTCTCTTTACCTATAAAAAATTCCACTATCACAGTCCCCTGATGAAATTGACTGTCATGAAGAAAATAATTTGATAAACTAAGTGCCTTAGTTGAGTTGCCTCAGAAGCAGAGCCTGAGGCAAGGATTCAAATTCATGTGTTTTATTTGAGAAGAGAAACTGGAAGGGAAGACAACCAATAAGGTGTGTATTATGAGTTATTTACCAGTGGTCAAGTTCCATGTGGAGATTCTGAAAAACTCTGTGGGAAATATGCCACCTTACTCCAAGTTATCCCACCCAGGGATGAGAGAGCTGGGAGATTTATACACCACCTTGTCAGTCACTGATTGAAGGGTATTAATTCTCTAGCACTTCTAGACTTTCTCGCACATGGGAATATTGGCTTTCTTCTGTTTTAGAGAAAGAACTCAGGCAAAGCAATGCTGATACCTACATTTGGAAGTAACTTGGGCACATTGAATAGGAAAAGCTGAAGGATTGTGGGTGGGGCACTGACAGCATTGACCACCCTAAATCTCACAGAGTGAAATGGCTGATGATATTTGCCACAAATGTCTTAGAGATCTGATTTCCTGAAAAAGAGCTCAGATGGGATAATGCCTTAACTCAAATTAATGCCTCTCATATTTAGGTTGGGAAATAAGAGAGGAAGTTGAGATTTGGTGGTGGAAAGGGGCAAATGAGTTTTGTTTAGATAAGGCAGATATGTAAGCTTTTCTTGGGATTCTGGGTAAGATGAGCTCCACTTTTGTAAAGGAGTGATAATGCAACTAGTATTCTTTCCAGGAGAGAAGTGTACCACTGAGTAGTCTGTCACAAACCCATGCCTGTAAGTAATAGCTGGATATCTTTCAGCTACTGGAGATATTCTGTGGCTACTCAGAGGACTGTATCCTCAACCTAGAGGACATATTTAGATTCTTGAAAGGCAAGTTTCCCTTCCCTTCTCCCCTTTGCTCACAAACCTATGAAAGAGAACTTATAGTTTCGTGGGGTTTTACTGATGCTAAAATTAGAAGCAATCTTCAAGCGTTAGATCCTTCAAACTCTTTTTTACAGAATGGAAGCTGAGACTCAGAATGGAGAAGTCACTTGCCCACAATCATACAATGGTAAGTGAAAGGCTGGTTTTATCAGGCAGAATTCAGAAAAGAAAATAAAATCACTCTAGATTTGTGAAGTAAAAAAGTATTTAACATGGGGTATATAAGCACTTACAAAACCATTTACGGCTGAAAGGGCAAGAGTCAGGAGCACTGCCACTAGCTTTTATGTTGTGGTTTCAAGAGTCATAGAACTTGGAAGCTGTCCAGGGCTTGGAAACCAGCTCCTTCCCAGGCTTGAGGCATGTAAGTTTCAGGAGCCTACTGTAAAACCTCCTGTCTGCATGGCACCACAAGTTGCTCCTTCCAAAAGCAAATGATGGCTACAACCTCTCTTCCACATCTTAAGTCAGTGGATCTCACTAGCACACTGGAAATCAATCACACTGGATATAACACTGGAGTCTGGGAAATGTAGTTCTCTAGCTTACAGCTCCTGAGATTCAGGGGAGATCATAAAGCTAGTAACAATGAATGCTGATTGTCCCAAGCAAAAACAGAACATCATATAGAACTATGGTGAGCCCCAGTTTGTACATATAGGAGTGAAAAGGAACATGCACTTGGTGGTATAGTCTTCTCCCAAAGAACAAGTGAGAAGGAGGGACAAGAGAGAGGACTAGCACTGGCCAGAATTCTGTGCCTGGTACCGACCCTGACACCAGTTCTAAAGATCTGCAAAAGAATTATTTCCAACATCCATCATGCTTCAGTCCATCATGTTCCTTGTCTTTGTTTTGCTGCCTCACCCACCTGTCAGTCTATATTGCTACACCGTGAATATGTAGTGACAAATCCCAGGGGAAAACTGGGGGTGTTCAGGGTCTGTGTGACTACACAGGGAGCAACTGGATACAAGCATTCAGAAAACTCCCGTTAATGGAGCGTGCAGATGTTCCTGAAGAACTCTTGTTTGCTCTTCATTAGTGTATAGGTGTTTGGAGTAAAGTGACCGGTTAATATCTCAATTTGGGGTAACTTGGTTGGGATTATGGCTCTTATACTGGTTTGATGTAGGACTTTGGGCAAGTTACCTAAGATTCCTCATTTCTAGGAGAAATGTGGTTGGACTACATTATCTGTGTTCTCAGTCCTGACACTAGTATCTTTACATCAAAGCATCTTAATTGTAAGGTTAAGACATTGTTCTGAACCCCAAAGCATGACTAAGGTTTCACTAAGATCTGGAACTTTCTATCTTAAGGGTGAGAGTTCTGTTTAGACAATGCCCTTGTTATAATCTTTCCCTTAACCAGAATTAGGACTGACCCTTTGAGATCAATAGGGTCACTGTAGTGTTTGATTCACAAACAATGTTCAAATTATGGTGCACAACACTATTCTGAGCTTTCCATTAGAAAAAAACTCAGGGCCCTGAACACCGTGTCCAGAGAAATCCTTGTGCCAAACACTGAGACAATCCTTTTGCGACAAGATTTCTATCTCCTTTTAGGCTTCCCATGCCTTCCTGTTGCTCCCCTGATTCAAATTCTGCTACGGAGGTATTACATATTCTTCCTCTCTTTCTTACTGATCAACACTTGGAAGAGTCAGTCCCTCCTAGGCTCTCTGTTCTAAGATAAGGATGGTATTAGATAACATCCCTGAACTAATATGCTGTCTCACCTAATTTATAGAATATTCAAATTGATGTCAAATGTGGCATTCATGGTGCATTTATTATTAGTATTAGTAACAGTATTATTACTAAATAACACTTAAATATTTTAAATATAATTATTATTGTTACCAAATAATAATATAATTTTTCTTTGTTAATAATATTTTATTATTGATGATAATGTTGATAATGATAGTACTTTATCTTTCCAGAGAGTTTTGTGGTCTTCAGATTGTTTTATTTTTAATTTTCTAAGGATGGAACTGAGATTCAAATCAAGTAAGAGATTTTTCCAGGATCACCCAAGTGATTGCTGGTAGAGCCGGAAACAAAAACGGAGTATCTTGGCTTCCAGTACATGCTCTTTTTATTGCATATCTCACTGTTGGGAGGAAAAGCCTATAGAAGTCCCAGAGTAAGGATGATCAAAAAGGATGGAAATAACAAACAAAGAGACTGACACGTGTTGTGTCCCAGTGTGGTATTAGACAGATTCTCAGTTCTCCACAGAAGAGTACCCATCCAGACCAAGCAGTAGGTTCACAGAATAGTCTGATTTCTAAGTTTTAAAGGTAGCGAAATACTTATTTCTACATATATCAGTTTGGCTTCTTGTCTTAGGAAGGACAGCCAGGCCACCATGTGCAGTGTTGGTTTGACCCTTCCCAACCCCAGGGAGTACCACTGACACGAGAGGCACTATATATTTATATATTTGCTACTAAGAATTTCTGGAAGATGACAGTAAAATGCTTTGTTCTATCAAAATCAATGTACGATACCATTTTTTTTTTTTGAGACGGAACTGAAACGTCTTGAGGAGGAAATTTCTTCATGTTAACCCACTCAAAGCCAGATAGGTGACTATCATGGACATAATCTAGGGTCCAGATCAATGGAAGAGAAATTCGGTTTTCGTTTGTTTGCTTATTGATTTATTCATACATTCATTCATTCGTACATTATGCATTCATTTAAAAAGTATACTCTGGTGTATAGTCAATGCTAGACATTGTGCCTTGACCCTGGGATGCTTAAGACCAAATTACTGTTGCCAGGGTACGCAGGCCAATGGAAGAATCAGACAAGTAGATAAAATATACTAGTGAGGGTTTCATGTGAACCCAGAGACAGGAAATGCTACCCAGGCTTTTATGGGAACAGACATGGTGGGAGAGTGAGCAAAAATCACTTTCCTGCCCAGGTAGCATGAAAGTATTCCAAGCTGAGGGAACAGCATGTTTTAACACTGGAGGTAATAAGCTATATCTTCCACACTTAACATGTATTTATTTATTTAAACCTCATAACAGCCTATGAGACAGGCACTGACATGAGAGGACATCATGTTCCTGATGAGGAAACAAAGGCACTGAGAGATTAAATAAATTGCTCAAAGTTACAAAACAGGTAGAGAATAGACCTAGCCTTTGAGCCCAGAGAATCAAGCTACTGGGTTCACACTACTCACCTCTTCCTCTCTTTTGAGAGAATGGGTGCTTTATGAGGACCCTGTTGGGTTGATGCTCAGCACTGGGGTTAGAGATAGTGAGATACAAGGCTGGAGAAGCCCATGGGTGTGAGTTAAAAGGAGCTTTTATGCCTGGAATGATATGATTCAGGGCTGATTGTAAGAACGTAAGCCTTGTTTCTTGGTCTGTTCCTGCTGGTGACTCCACCTTTTCTACTGGCTGCTTCCCATAATCCACTGTCCCAGCCTCCCAAGGGTCTTATACCTAACAAACTGTAGGGACCCCAGGAAATTACTCATCTTCCGCATTCCATGTCTATACTGACTCTAGAGACATCTTCCAGAGGTTGTTTTGTCAATTCTTAAACTAAATTTCCATCCATTTATTTTGTTACTATGAGGTTCTTTTCCCTACATGTTGAGTGATGGGAAAGGGGTCCCCAAAACTGAATTTCGGTTGTTCAAGGGCTCTGACTTAGACTGACTCCAGTTCAATTGTAAGTTTACGCTATTGTGTGAGTGTACCATCGAAGTTCTAATAAAGCTAAAAAGAATGCATGCATTTCAAAATATCTGTTACTTGCTTTCTTAAGAAACTTTAGTCCGTTAGGCAGAGGCAAACTTTATCCTTGAAAGATCCTTAGGAAAAAAATATTTCAACTTAAAGGAAAAAATATCATATTCCGTATTTGATATATGTGTGTGGTAGCACATTAAAATTACTGTGCAAGTTCTTGCCACTGTTCATAGTATTTGATCAAATGAGCAGAGAGTACGTTTTTTTTTTTTCTCTCTGTTGGATTCAGTGATATGGATATTAAACTATTAAAAGACCAAAGCATCACACACACAAGTTACAAAATACGTTTTAGCAAACACTGGAGTATTTCCATGAGAAAACATAGCATAAAGATCTTAATCATATGTCCCTTCTGAAAACCAGCTTGGTGTGGGTATTTTGCTATTGGTCATGGAAAGCAATGTCCTGTCTATCACTTTGGTTCATTTGTGTGTGAATGAGTTCCCCTGTTAGGAAAGCCGCCATATTTTTAACAGAATGGGTACTGGTCTTGGAGTTAGGGGGCTGGGGAAGGAACTTCAGACTAACCCCAACTCAACCATTACCTAACCCTGGATGAGCCTCTTTACTTTGAGAAACTTAGCTTTTATCATAAATGGATTGAACTCTATGATCTCTGAAGATACTTGTTTGCCTAATTCTACAGTGAAATAAGACCAAAACTTTGATACTGATATAGACAGGCAAGCCTCGGGTAAATGTACATTTTATTTAATCAGGACTCCACAATCTTTTTCTGTAAAGGACCAGGTCATGAATATATTAGACTTCACAACTACTCGACTCCAACGTAGCGGGAAAGCAGCTATAAACAGTAGCTTAGCCACAGTACGGTACCCTCTATTGACAAAAACAGACAACAGACAACATGCAGGATTTGGCCAGCAGCCTCCTGATTGAGATGGTGGCTGTGAAAGGGTTGGGGGTAAATAGTGGGCAAGGGAGAGGCTACATGAACCTGCTTCAGGCTCACCTTGCAAAGGACACCAGAGCCACTCAACCCATGCCACTTCCAAGAACCAAAGAACAGACCCAGGAGAGTTTCTCCCACAGGGATGAAAGAGTTAAGAAGTCAGGGGCAGACACAATTGTTTCTTTCTAGGGAAACTATTCGGACTTGGGAATATACTCTGCCACACAGCTGGAACTCATTACTGCTGAAGTTTTTTAAGTTAAAAAGTTTTATTTAGGCCCCTGCAAAGGTTTTCTTAGGCCAAGAGTGAAACCTTGTGCTCACACTGCAAGCTCTCCCCAGCCAAGTGCTTCAGTCAGCTCTCCCATCATTTCTCTTGCCCTCGATGCCTTTCTGCTGACCCTCCTGCCACCTTCTGCCTCATCCCTCTCCCTTTCTTCTGGACTCCTTCATCCACTATCTGTCCACATGGATCCTCTCTGGCAAGCAGGACATTCCTGTTTCAGAAATAGGAAAATTGCATAACTGAACAATTGAAACATTCGCTTGTTGTTAGCTGGGATCCAAAAATGCAAATGTTTTAGGTGGACTCTAGACTCTAACCCAGAGCCTTCGGTACAGACACAGAGGGTGAAGTCTATAGACCGTGGGAAGGCAGGTCAACACACACTGATAATAAAGTGAAGAAAATAGATTCTTTTCCCTTTTTTTCTTTTTTAAGATCACATGTAGGCAGAGAGGTGGGCAGACAGAGAGAGAGGAGGAAGCAGGCTCCCTGCTGAGCAGAGAGCCTGACATGGGGCTCAATCCCAGGACCCTGGGATCATGACCCGAGCTGAAAGCAGAGGCTTTAACCCACTGAGCCACCCAGACGCCCTGTATTTTCCCTTTTTTAAGGTTGATTCAAAGGATGCAAGAGGTGGTTTGCCTGATGTGAATGGTGGTAAACCTCAGTTAATGAAAATTTGATAAATAATAGTCCTTAGTTAACTAGACACCTTTTTTTTCTTTACTTTTAGGCTAAAGAAGTAAGAGTGAGGACACAGCTGGTGTCAGGGTTTGATAAATGGGATGCTTATAGTTAACCTCCTAGTGTCATTATTTCTAGAATCCTGTCTATAGCCCAGATTAGCAACAGTGGACATAATTGGTAACAATTCGGGTTCACGGTAACCCCTTTTACACTGTAGGTTCAGAATCACTGCAATTCAACAACATTCCCCCCTCCTCTGTGTCATCAAAGAAGCAGGAAGGTACCCCAGACTCCTAATAGGACTGTCCATAAGACCCTGACAGAGGGTTTCTCTGGTGAGATCACTAATTCATCAGAAAATTGCTAAGAGGAGTAATTCTTTTCCCAAGCACTGTATTAGAGATCTACTAACTTTAGGCAACCATGGGTAACTCTGGTCAGGTCAGCCATCCTTTAGGAAGTTTGGTGGCAGAGCTACCTGTGGCTAGAGTAGAAATATAGGGGCTTGAGAGGCATAGATTTGGGTCTGAGCTCTCAAAAAATAAACACAGCATTCAGTATGTAAATTTGGAGTAGCCAAGCAAAATATTCTGGAGTTGAAATAGGAGGATAACAATAGCAGTCATATTAGGGACGACTAATTATCACTGAGTCCTTACAACACAATATGTGCTTTCCAAGCATTGTGTGAGGCAGATATAGCTGCTCCCATTTTACAGAAAAGGAAACTGAGGCTCAGAGATAGAATGGCTTTATTGGTGACACTGGGCTACCAGGAATCTGAACGAGGATGCAAGCCAGCCAAGGGCTGGCTGGTTCCAGCACCCAACTTACATTCTGGGTACACAGGAGGAAAGGCACCTAAATTAGACCTGCAACCTGGATTCTAGGGGAAACTGTGACAGTAGCTGGGTAAACCATATAGCCAGGTGGCAGAGCCTCCTTGCTTTATGGAGAGACAAATGAAAAACATGAAACACCTATGTGAATATAATAACTGTACAGAGTAGTGAGTGCAATGCAGAAATTAAAATAAAGTCAAAGAAAAACTGGGGAATGGGACTTAAAGTTCAGGCTGTTCAAGGATGGTGTCTCTGTGGAGGTGACATCTTGAGGGCTTTGTGGTATTTGAGGTGGGGGCTGGAAGAAAGTAATGAGGAACTAGAGAAGAAAGCAGAGGCCAGAGGCCAGTAACTAAGTGATTCCCCCCCCCCCCCCCCCCCCGCCCGCCAAGCCATCTTGTGGGGCCTGGTGAAGCTCTTCTCAGGGGTCCCTTCTATAGACCAGGACACAGTTGTGTCTCTTCTGGTATCCTTGGGAACTCCTCAGGGGGTTCAATCCCATGTTTTGAGGAGTTGAAGAGTTCATGGTTCTCCCCTCTGGAAAGTCTCTTAGATATGGTTTTCAGCTCTCTCCTTCCACAGAAGTGAGAACTGAAACTCAGAGAGGTGAAGCTACTGGACCAAGATCACATGCCCATTGCTTGATCTCCCCCAATGCACCCCATACCAGCCCTAATATTCCTCCAAGCTGCCTATTATCCAAACCACAGGTTCATTGTCTCAAGCAGTTGTTCTGAATCTGTTTCCTGCCAAAGCACAGGTGGTGGGTGTCACTTGCGTTTTTGACAGATGCCCTGAGATATGCCAAGATCAAACACTGTGAAATAGATGAGCTCTATTGTGGGGTATGTATAATATATGTGTAATTCACGGTTGAGACCCAGACTCCACCTCTTCCAAGAGCCAAAAAGCACATTGTTATGCAAATGAGCAAGAGGGAGGCTATTATAAAAGGGACCAATTTTGAAAATCATTAATGTGTTTTTTCTTTGCATTCTAATTGCAGCATTCCTAATTTCTCCCCTCTGCAGATGGATTTGCTGAACCATGCACCAGGAAAAGCAAAAGTAAAACACATTGTTATTTTCAAAATAGTACCCCATTTCATTTCTTCCTTGGTAAACTCTGACATACTCATAAATAATTTTCACTTACATGTAAGAGCCACCTTTTTCAAGTTGGTTGCCCCAAGTCTGTATTGAATATCTAATTTTCTCTCCATCCTCCAAGCCCTCCAATTCTGCATTGGTAAACTCTGGTGTTGTTAGCTCACCTCCTACCACTGGGGGTCACTACTCAAGCCCCAAAGAGGTTTAAGGATCCCCTGACATTGACTCCATGACTCCCCCAAGTTGCTCACCACTGGAGCAAAGTATACTCAGCAGAACTGAACCACAGTGGGTCCTACAGCATTGGGAGTGAGTAGCTTGTTTGTTCATAATTCTACCCAATCATCTATCATGTTCCCCTTCTCTGCTTCAGGCTCTGCTTGCCTGGCTTGAGTGACAAAGTGGTACTAGATGAGTTAGCCCGTGTAGGATCAATGTGGCTTTCACTCTGCTTCTCAGGGCTTTCTTAAACAGGTCTTGGCATCCACATCACTCTCTGTATTCTTTCTGACCTTGTTATAGAGTCCTGTCATTTTCTCCACAGTGTCTTAGAAGAAGTCTCAGGTCAGTGAATTAGTGGTCTGAGTCCAAACTAGAACTGGAGGGTTCTTTTGTAGGATAACAATTAGTCTTTTAGAATTTTCAGAATTCAAGAAAGAGCTTCATGAGAACTTATCTTGTTCCTCCCATCTGCTGATTATTCTACATCTGTCTCCCTAATCTTAGTTTGGGCATTTGTTAATCTTCCTAAGATATAGGTGTAGGACGTCCACAGGCCCTTGAAATCCTAGTTGATTTCAGCACTCTTCCATCCGCGTAGCTGGCCACAAATTCACTCATCCAACAACTGAAACGTGTAAGGAAAATGCAATTTTATTACTTTATAACTAATTCCAAGCTATTTCTGATAGAAAGGGGTAAAACAAATTTTAGTCCTAGCTACTTAAACACTTCAGTAACACCTGTTCCCTGAAATACTCCCTTTAGACAGTATTCAGTGTCTCAGAGATTTTAGTTTTCTGGTCACCTCCTTGATTATTCTGTAAGAGGAGTCTAGGTATATGGGGGGATGGAAGGATGAGGTGGCTCATGTGACCTTGTGAGAAGGGGAAGAGCTGACTTCTAATGCTAAGCATTCTTTGATCTGGTCAGTGCTCTTGGGGAGTACTGCCCATTCCCCTCTTTGCTAACTTGGCTTCTTCTTTCTCCTCTGGTATAAAGGTCCACCTAGCAACTGTAAAAGGATCATTTCACGCACTAGCCATAGAAAAGACTCTACCAGAGTTCTCTAGGCTCTCAATACCACATTTACCCTAAATGGGTACAAAAGGCATTTTTAATATAAACCTCAACTCAAGGCCACCTTCAGCCTCACCACATGGCTGTCAAACCTGCTCTGATGTGACTATGCCCCAGATGCCATGGGGAAGCCTGTGATTTGTGGCACCTTCCAGAGCCTCAAAAGGGGTGTGAGAGATAGGAGGTCCCCTTCTCTCTTCAGAGTTTTCTCCACTTTCCTAAAGTAACTTCCCTTTTTGAAGACAAAGGTGGGAGAAGAGAATATCAAGACACATCATCTATCCATTTTGCCTTCTGTCTCTACTTTCCTTTTTTCCTGAGATTGGTGCCTGAGCATATTGAGGGAAAGATAGGACTTTTATCTTGTACTCTTTTATATCATACTCTATTACTATGAATTCCAAGCTTCTGTAAAAAATTAAGGGGTATATTCACCACCCCACAGAGGTCTTAGGGCTGAATCTTCTGGGAATGGCCCATGCTAAAAAGGAGATAAAAGGATTGGAAAACTTTCTGAACAAAAATCCAATACCACACCTTATTTCTTGCTTTGAAATCTTATTTTGAATGAACATTAACTGTGAACTCCTTTGTGACATCTCCACTTCCCCATCAAATAAATGACCAGGTCAAGCAGAGTGAAGGTCGAGTCCATAGAAGGAAAAGAGAGTAAAATGCATTAAAAAATTATTATCTCTCTTTTGGTATGATAAAGATGATCTTGTATCCACCTCAATATCTTAACTATTATTAGTAACAAACCATTTATTACTAATAGTGTCTATCAGTGTAACTGTGTCACACCAGGGAAATATGTCTAGCTAATTTGTAGTCTAGCCCTTTAAAACTTCATGGGCTTCCTAGTTATCTTAAGACATAATGAAAAGTTTTCAATAATAAATTGTGTCTGTTAACTTTCTAAGATGCATAAGGAGTTGGTGAGTGCCTCATTTCTCTGAATCATCATTTGGAGCCATAATTACAACTCTGTCAATTGCACTGAACACTGAAAGTACAGAAGACTGAGTTGAAAGGATAATTAACCACAGATACTCTCTGAAAGTAGTCCTTTCCTCATAAATTTATTTATGTCTCTTGGTCTTCTGATCACTTCATTTTTTAAATGTAGGACCTAACTAATGAATTGTTGAACACTACATCAAAAACTAATGA
This sequence comes from Mustela putorius furo, assembly GCF_011764305.1. Classification (NCBI taxonomy): domain Eukaryota; kingdom Metazoa; phylum Chordata; class Mammalia; order Carnivora; family Mustelidae; genus Mustela; species Mustela putorius. Next base: position 3,279,598 of record NW_025421481.1, read on the forward strand.
TGTACTATATGCTGGCTAATTGAACATAATAACAACAAAATTTAAAAAGTGTTTAATTGAAAGATCTTCTTGTTTTGGTTCTAGTTAATTAAGGTGTTGCTATAATTCAGGTAAAGCAATCTTCTTGCTCCAAAATTTGAGGCAAGTCTCCTGCATTCTTCCTATGAAAGCTGGTCTGGACTATTGCGAAAAATCTGCTATTTTTTTAAAATTCTTTTTTAAAAATTTATTTATGTTCAGTATAACAGTATTCATTGTTTTTGCACCACACCCCGTGCTCCATGTAATCCGTGCCCTCTCTAATACCCACCACCTGGTTCCCCCAACCTCCCACCCCCCGCCGCTTCAAACCCCTCAGATTGTTTTTCAGAGTCCATAGTCTTTCATGGTTTTTAATGTTTTTAAATCTTGCTTTAAAAAAAAAAATCTGTTTTTAAAGCTTGCTTTAAAACTGTTGAAAATCCCCAGGCCAGCTCCAGGAAATATTGGGCAGAAATCCCCATTGTCATCTTTGAGTCTCCATATTCAGAATGCTCCCTTCAGTGCTCATTAATTTTAGCTTTCATAACATTGGCACTGCCAAAGAGTCCCCTATTCAGATGATAATCTTAGTTTTATTGTTGTTGTTGCTGTTGTTGTTGTTTTTCTTCCTTCTAGTTATCATGCCCTAGTTTGAGAGGGTAGCTTGAGGAAGAAGGGCGGCTTGGTGGTCGTGACCATAGATTTGATTTGACACATCTTCATTAAAGAGACACTTCAGGTGTCTGGGTTCCCAAAGCACACTTCCTGTTCAAACAGCACTTCCCACCATGTCTTTAGGCAATCTGATGGGTAGAGAATAGATATGAACTCATATCTATGTGAGTTCATGACTGTGCTGAATTCTTCCCTTTCATAAATGTTCTTTGGACATGGGTAAAGAACACTACTGGGCAAGGCCAGGTTTATGAGAACCAATTTTAAACCGACAGACTTCCTGCATTCTAAAAATACCTGAGATTTTGGCTGTCCATAAGAAATGGAGATTTCCTTTCAAGGCCATCAAACTTGGGATGGATACTCTCTTTCTTGACAGCTACCTAATCTGAGCTACAAGGATAGTATATGCATTCAGTCAGATGAATACAATATTCTATTTTTGTAATGTGCAGAGACTTGATCTATAATCCAACTGGGAGTGTATTTTTATTACCTATTTCCTTTTACAAATATTGGAATCATTCAATAAATAGTTTTTAAGTCAATCTTATGCCAGCACTGATTTCAAGCCAGAGTTTCTCAAAATTTTTGGTCTTAGGATCCCCTTACGCACTTAAAAATTATTGAGGACCCCAAAGAACTTCTGTTTATGTGGGTTCTATCTGTCAACATTTACCAATATTTACCAGTGTAGAAGTTAAAACCCAAAAACTTTTTAAAGATTGATCAATTGACTTTAATAATAATAAATCAGTAACATGTTAACACAAATAACATTTATAAATATCATAGCATAGTTTTGCTTTTCAAAACCACAAAAAATAGTAAGAAAAATGACATTGTTTTACATTTTCACAAACTTCTTTAGTATCTGGCTTCATCTGATAGCTGCATTCAATCTGTTGTGATATGTGTTTTGGTTAAAGTATATAAAGAAAATCTGCTCATATAGTTATGCAGTCGGAAAAGGGAAAGTATTTTGATAGCCTTTCAGATGATTGTAGATAATCTTCTTTGATGCCAAAATAAAACTTGATTAATAGTAAGTTCTTAAAACTTAGTTGCAGGGTGCCTGGGTGGCTCAGTTGGTTAAGCAGCTGCCTTTGGCTCAGGTCAGGATCCCAGATCCTGGGATCAAGCCCTGCATCCTGCTTCCTGCTCAGTGGGAAGCCTGCTTCTTCCTCTCCCTCTGCCTGTCCCCTCTGCCTGCCACTCTGCCTACTTGTGCTCTCTCTCTCAATCTCTCTGTCAATAAATAAATAAATACATCTTAAAAAAAAAAACTTAGTTGCAAGGAGGAATTTGAAACCATATCAATTACATTTTCATACTCTGGTACATTAAAATACATTAGTCTATTGTAGCACTTGAAACTGACCCTTTAACCATGCATAATTTTGTAACTGTATCCGTCATTCACTTGGAAAATGATAGTTCACTGAGTTATCCAGATAGTCTAAAAGTTGACACATTACAAAAGACTATATATGATATTTTTAAATCACACATTTGCTAATATCACTATCATACCCAAAAAAGTCTTTAAGTATTACAATGCTGTCAAAATGATAGTGGCAGATGTGATTTTCCAAAATTCTCATTTTCACTGGAAAATTTCAATTTTATCATCAACTATACTGTTAGCTGTTTTCCTTAAAGTGTCATTTTTATTCATTTTTGAGAAAATGTCTACCGTATATCCAAATGTAAATGACCATAATTTGACTGTTGGTTGTTCTTTCAAGTAACAATTGGGTTTTATGAAAAATGTAGCTAGTGCTGCTTATAACCAAACAATTGCAGAAATGCTTTTCCTCAAGGTAACCATTATGCTCCATTTTTGAGGGGGTATGCTTTATAGGTGCTTTCCTTTTATCACATGGAATATAAAAGAGATGTGTACTCCAAAGTCACAATTTTTAAACATTTTTTGTTGTTTTGTTGAGAACATTCTTTAATAAATGTTTTTATTTTATGAGGGAGCTGGGTGGCTCAGTTGGTTAAGCGTCTGTCTTTGGCTCAAGTCATGACCCTAGGGTATTGGAATCAAGGCCCACACAGGACTCCCTGCTCATTGGGGAGCTGGCTTCTGCCTCTCCCTCTCCCACTCCCCTTGCTCGTGCTCTCTCTCTCTCTCTCTCTTAAATAAATAAATAAAATCTTTTTAAAACATTTTTTATTTTATTCATTTATTTTTCTGGAAGGAACTTAAAGTGAGGAGTCCTTATCTGTACAGCTTCATGGCTACTTCATGATTTGTGCTAAGGAACCAGTGGTTTTACCTACGATTGCTTTCACACATCACAGCAAAATGTCAACACAGTAAGAAAAAAAAAAAGACATTTAATGTCTTATTATGAAAATAATTTGATCAGAGTTTTATGGGTCACACTTTGAGATCCATTATTCAAAACACTGAGAATACTCATAAAGTCCCTTCTCTCATAGGAATGACATTTTTCTGCAGATCAAGCACTGGGGGAGAAGACATTATACAAATAAAAGAATAAGCTAATGGCAGAGTAGTAAGGGCTAATATGAATATACAGCAGTGTGGTATGCTAGGGAAGAAAGGCCAGAATAGGTAAATTACCTAATTTGGAAGGCATCTTTGATGTGTTGCTCTTGGATCTGAGCACTGAATGATGAGAAAACCAGTCATGTAATGATTTGGAGGAAGAAATTTCCAGACTGAGGGAAGAGGTAATGCAAAGCCCTAAGATGGGATTGAGTATGGCTTCATGTTCAAGGAAGGCAAAGGGGGCCAGTGTGACTGAAGTTAGCAAATGAGGTGCCTTATGGCAGGAGATGTGGGGGCAGAGGTCACATCCATTCATGGGCCCACCTGCCACGTGGCAGATCGGTGTGCTGGCAGAGCACAGAATTTGCATCCAGGTTCTGTTTTTATTATTTGCTAGTAGGGTAACTTTAGTCAGGTTAGTTGGAGACATTAGGTTTGGTTCCCCAGGCACCAGGCACTGTGGTGGAGTTTTGCATGCTGAATTTTAACTGGGGAAACCCAAACACCCGTACTGGAAGAGGGAATGAGAAAAGGGGTAAGGTAAAAGGGAATTCTGGCAAAGTTGCTACAGTTTAGAAAGAGTGAATGTGGGGGGCGCCTTGGTGGCTCAGTGGGTTAAAGCCGTTGCCTTCGGCTCAGGTCATGATCCCAGGGTCCTGGGATCGAGTCCCGCATCAGGCTCTCTGCTCAGCAGGGAGCCTGCTTCCTCCTCTCTCTCTCTCTGCCTGCCTCTCTGCCTACTTGTGATCTCTCTCTGTCAAATAAATAAATAAAATCTTAAAAAAAAAAAAAAGAAAGAAAGAAACAGTGAATGTGGGAAGGCCCTTCAGAGATGTTCTGAATGGAGGCAAGGGGATGAAGCTTTGTATCCTTATCCTGTCAGGTCAGTAGATGAAGGTTATCTTGGGTAGGGGACCTGACTTTGTACAAATCAACTTCCTTTCCAGGGAGGGGCTCAGCTATGATCTGTCAGTAGCCTACAATTTTGTCTGAAGAAGGGACACTTGGTGCTAAGGGGAATGTGGCTAGCACACCACATCCCCTATACTTAGCTTCTCTGAGTTTTCCTTTCCTTTATGTATAAACTGGAGAATCAGAATAGTTGAGTGACTCAAATATGATAATGTGTAAGAAAAGACTTTATTGAAAACATGGTTAAGTGGGGGTTGTTGATACTAAAGGGAGTTTACAGGACTTTTGTATTTCTGCTGTGAATTCTTCATTATATTTGAATGTATTTTTACAAATATAGTAATATTTGTTTTATATAGAAATTTACCTTCAGAATATGTGAACTTTCTAAAATAACATTATTTTAACAAACTAACAGGTGAGCAGTTCTGGAATCATTTATTGAATGTCAAAACATGTCATGTTTAGCTTTTTCCATAATTATCCCTTCATGTAGCCTTTCCTATGTGACTATAGATCATATTTACCACTTTGTGTTTTTCTTCTCTAGAGAATGCTATCATGAATTACTGAATCATGTTCCTTTGTTAGCAGATAAGGAATATGACAAGTTCTTACAGTATTTATTCTTTTGTTTTTCACTCATTGTTGTCTAAATTACAAACTTAGGAAAACCAGACTAGGAATTTCTTAAGGGAAAAGAAAGGATTCCCACGATCAAATAAGTTTGGGCAATAGCTGTTTGAGCAAAGTTTACTTACTGTAGAACTTCTCGGGGCCTTTAATAAGCTAATACTTTGTTGTCTCTGAGTATGGAATATAGTATGAGGTATAAGAACAAAGACAATGCAAAATGGCATACACTTTTTTCTCCTAATGACTAAAATCCTGAAAAACTGATTTTGAGACATTTTGGTTAACATTGAATCAAGTTCTTATAGGGCTTCGGTGAATCTCTAAGATCATCTTGTCGTCTACTTCACCCACTCACCTGCCAACCTTCCATTAACAGAGGTACAAACAAAAGCACATCCAAGAATTCAGTAGAGTGAGGTATTTTGTTTGCAGGAAATAATTTCTGGAGAAACATATTTTGTATCCATACCAGATCCCCATCCAGCATTCCGCCTATCACAAGGTCATCTCCATCATCACTTCTTGGTCCAGACAAATCATACTCCCATGCAGTCCTCGGCCATATGGAGGGACAACAATTTCACTGTCAACTTATTATTTGACTCCTCTCAATACACCAGGCAGAAGTTTAAATTTTATTTCAATTATGTAAATTAAAAACAAATTTTATTCCAACTAAGACCTAATCAATTCTAGTTTCTTAAAAAAGAAAAAAAAAAAGAAGAAGAAGAAGAAGCAAAACAACTTGGCTCTTAGCAAGCCAGGACCTAGTTGCAAGGCTCAGACAAGGGATAAAACTTGGAATTAAGACCTTTTTTAAAAAAGATAACCTTCTGATTGAATAATGGATGAAGGGAAGAAGTGAGATTTCAAGGAGAGAGGATCCAATGTGAAGAAAAAGCAAGTGTCATTTGATTTCAGGCTATTGGAAGGACAAGCATAGATACTTGTTAACTCTTGTTCCTCTCTTTTACTCACTAGAACACTGGACCTAATTATCTTAGATCATATAATGATTTTAAAATTTAGCAACAGGAAAAGTACATTTTATATTTATGGTTTTTTCCCACATAAGGAGATAGGATGGGCGATACAAGACTTTTTTGTTTTGTTTTATGATCTCTAAAATTAGTCATGGATGTGCTGCCCTTTTGTGAAGATCACACAGTAGAAAGCATACCAGACTAGGAATCAGACCTGAGTGGGTCTTGATTTTGTCAAGGATTGACTGACATGGTCTCTTGGTCAAGTCACTTCATTTTTTGGTCCTCAATTTCCTTCTCATTCCTGTGTGGAGGCTGAACTGGATGAGACAACTTCTAGCTCCAACATTCCAGCTTTCTTTGATTCCATACCATTCTTCTTCTTAAACACTGACCCATTCTCCCATTGCTTGTAAGATCAATCCAAAGTTCTTCAACTGTCATTCAAGGAGTTCTAGTTTCTGACCCTATTCTTCTTTTCAGGTTCAACTCTCAGCCCAGCCTATTCCTCTAAAGATACATCTGCTTTCCTGCTACTTATTCAGATCCAGCTCCCATGTAAGGCTAGCCCAAAGTATCACCTCTACTCAGAATCCTCCTTTTCTGGGAAGAATCTGTACCTCTTTAATGCTGATGGCCACTGGGGTATTTTTGGCCCTACCCACTTACTGGAGGGTTCTATTAACATTTTTTCCCTTTATAAATATTCATCTCCACAAATATACTACTATACTGTTTTTTATGCAGATTTCTTTTCTTTTTTTTAAGCGCAGGACCTGGTAATGAAGAGAACATAATGGAAGTTTGTTAACATTTTTAAAATTGATTGATGATTTGATGATTTTCTTTTCTTTTTTAGCCATAGTAGTGAATTAATTCACACACTCTAACTTGGGCTAATGTATCAGTAGTGGATTCATTTATTAAATAGGTTTTCTGGGATCAAGAGTGTGGCTATAACCATGAAATGGAGACAAGCCACTAGCCATGGGTCTTCTTTAGATCCCTACTCTGGATAATTATGTTACCGTGTCCTTATTATATCTAAATGCTCTGTGCATTCTCATCACGTTCACCAGTGCTTCAGGAATATAATCTCGTTCACTACTTAAAACCGTCCTCTGTGGTTAGGAAGTCTTGTGTTTTGTTTTTGTTTTTCTTTTTTTTATTATAATGTGATGAGCACTGGTGCTATATGCAACTAATGAATCATTGAACATTATACTAAAAACTAATAATGTACTATAAAAATCTTTAAAAAATATTAAATAATTGGGGTGCCTGGGTGGCTCAGTGGGTTAAAGCCTTTGCCTTCGGCTTGGGTCACGTTCCCAGAGTCCTGGGATCGAGCCCCACATCGGGCTCTCTGCTCATTGGGGAGCCTGCTTCCTCCTCTCTCTCTGCCTGCCTCTCTGTCTACTTGTGATCTCTGTCTGTCAAATAAATAAATAAAATCTTTAAAAAAATATTAAATAGTTAGAGGAAGTCTTGTCAAACAGATACCTAAGTAGTTTACCCTTGGTCACTCACCTAGCATACAGCAGAATTGAAATTTGAAGTGGGACTTTCTGAGTCTAAGGTCGACATTCTTACCTGGAGTGGTCAGGAAGCACACATAATAAAAAAGCTTTATGATAAGTAACATTTTATAGCCAATATGTTATGGACAGTGTACTTAGAATGCTCTCATTTGTAATTTCTATTTAGTATCTGACTGGACTGGGCTAAAAGCATTCACTCGCATTCCATTGTTGACAGAGAAGGGAATTTTTTTCATACATGAAAATGTATGGTTCTTTACTTTGGAAAACCTAAGAGGAATTATGGTCAAGTGTTGATAACTTTAGTCTCTAGGAACTGGTGTGGAAGCAACTAGGTATTGTTAGAGGTGGTAGGACTGTATCTGAAAGCTACTGAATTTAGGAATATTGCATAGTATGCATGCTGTCAGGAGAAGCAATATAATGGTGCCCCACAGTAAAGGAACAGGGTGAGGAAACCTTGATGACAATCAATGCAACCTTGGGCAAGTCACTTAATCTGTCTAGGCCTTATTTTCTTTGTCGGTAAGATGAACATAGCAGAGTCTGCTTCACATGTTTTTTGAGAGAATTAAGTGATACAATTCATTTACTGAACGCATATTTGCTGAGTGCTTATATCAAACACACTTTAGATCACAAGGATTCAACAGAGAACAAATTAGGCAAAAATCAATGCTCCCAGAGGTTATTTGTCCAGAAAAGACAATAAATGAAACAGATGAGTGAAATATATAGTGTATTAGACATTGAAAATTCCAGAGTGAAAAAGTAGACAAAGAAGCAGAGAGAGGGGTGCTAGTAGGTTAGGAGGAGTCAGAGAAGGGTTCACTGAGAAGACTGTATTGAAGCAAATCCAGAGCGACTCATCTGGTTACCACCCTCCCCCCCCCAAAAAAAAGTGCGAATAAGGATCCAAGGTAGGAATGTGCCCAGAAAGAGCAAGGAGACCAGTGTAACTGAGCAGAAAGAGAAGAACAGCAAGAGATGATGTTAGAATCAATAAGGCCTTACAGGTTAGCTTGGGAACTTCCACTTTTATTTACTCTGAGTGATGTGTGAAGTCTTTGGAAGGTTCTGAACAGAGCAGTGACATGATCTGACCTAGGTCTGAACACCATGACTTTGGCTGCTGTGTTGAGAACAGACTAAGGGGATGGTGGTGGGGGGGAGAGAAGGGAGATCATTAGGAGATTATGGCAATAATTTCAGCCAGAGAAGGGGAAGGGCATCAAAACAGCCACTTGGCGAAATAACATAATTTCTCCCATTGTGTTGTGTGGACATCTAAATACACCTTTATTTCCATGTTCATCAGAGCACACTGAGCAGCTGTGGAGACAGATTTTCCATGCTGTTAAGTTAGGAACAGATCTGGAACCTCAAATACCAATCCCCACAAGTTAAAGAAAGTTCTCTGAGTCAGCTAGCCATTGTTAAGACATGTTGGTGTCTTCAGAAGCATCCATCCAATGCAGGGAAGATTCACTCTACTGAGTAGTGGGGCTATATCCAGAGGGTATATCCAGATGCTGACATAAGCCTTTCATTAGGGCTGCAGGAAGGCATTCTGTTTGTTCTAGCAACCAAGCAGATCACATTATAAATCGAATCAGATTTCAGGTTCTCTGAGAATCCAGGTTGACACTGGCATCATTGATGTGGTGCATCCTGGGAAGTCTCAGCCTGATGTCTCTGCAGAGCATAGTTACTGGACTACAAAAGAAAACAATGTGTGTAAGACAGTTTCCACTGTAATGAAATTCTCCCTAGTTATGTAGACTTGGCTTCTCTGCTATTTAGAAGCAGGTGGAAAGTTGTTTTAATAAAATTATTATTAAAAAATGTTTCAAATTACCTTAAGCAAGCATTGGTAGATGACTGGCTCACTCCCACACTGACCAGCCATCTGGTCTGACCAAGTCGTTCCATGCTTTCAGCTGGACATACCTTGCATGAGGTCTTTGACATGGCAGCTCTATAGTTGGCTTTGCCAACCATGACAGAAAAGCCAGGGAAGTTTATCCTGTGTTCCTCTGCTGATACACTTCATTTAAGGATTTGTGAGCAATGCAGCCTGCCCCAAGTTATCCCAGACCTAGCAACCCACAACCCTGCAAAAACACAGAGGCTCCCCCAGAGGCCTTCTGCAACAGTTCCATGTCCAAGTGCATTTTTGGCAACCAGAAACACAGCCTTCTACTGGAAAAGTTTGCTTGTTACCCACCCTCTAAGAGCTAAGAAATAGAGCCAAGGTTGCAGAAAGGCTGTACCCATTGAAAGGATGCCATCTCAACTCTCTCCCAAAGGGGTGAATGAATGTCCAGGAATTGAAGTCCATATGGCAGAGCCAGCAGCCTGTCTTTCCTTTGGGAGCCATCAGTCTCCTACATCACTTAGAAATGGTTCCCATGCTGATTGGCCTTCTGTCCCCTCTGTAGGATGGCAAGAAGATTGTATCCCTGTTTCTAGGACAGCAACTCTTAAGGGAAAGGAACTGGATTTCTTATGTGTCCTTGAATGTGGTTGGAGAAGCCCAGTGGTTAGAGATGGCATTACTGTGTTACTCATCCGGTAGAAACAAGATAGTGGTAGCTTACAGAAGCAGTAGTTGCAGGATTGGGGGATCAATCCAGAAAACATTTGTTTCCTCTTCCAATGGAATTGTGCTACAGTTAAAGACTACGGACAAACTCATTTAAAATTCTACTTTCTGGCTTAGCAGACCAGCCTTTAGAAGTATCACACTAGTGTGCACACTGACACTCCTCACAAGGTCAAAGTCTACCTCATCTTCATTCTATATGAGCCTCTATTTTGTGCAGATATAGTGACTAAGGTTTTCAGTGTTTTCGAATCAAATCGCTTAGCAGTGGATTTGATATCCTTCAAGATAGCTGTTATATGTTAGTTTTGCAAATGCAGAATTTTTTTATTATGTCACCATGTATGTAGTCACCATACAGTACATCATTAGTTTTTGATGTACTGTTCCTGATTCATTGTTTGTGTATAACACCCAGTGTTCCATGCAATCTGTGCCCTCCTTAATACTCAACATGAGGTTCACACATCCCCCTACTCCTCTCCCTTCTAAAACCCTCAGTTTGTTTCTCAGAGTCCATAGTCTCTCATGATTCGTTTCTCCCTTTGTTTCCCCCTTTTGTTTTTCCCTTCCTTCTCCTAATGTCCTCCATGCTATTCCTTATGTTCCACAAATAAATGAAACTATATGATAATTGTCTTTTTCTGTTTGACTTATTTCACTTAGCATAATCTCCTCCAGTTCCATACATGTCGATGCAAAAGTTGGGTATTCATCCTTTCTGATGCCTGAGTAATATTCCATTGTATATATGGACCACATCTTCTTTATCCATTCATCTGTTGAAGGGCACCTCAGCTCCTTCCATACTTTGGCTATTGTGGACATTGTTGTGATGAACATTGGGGTTCATGTGGCCTTTCTTTTCACTACAGTAGTGCAATTGCTGGGTCGTAGAGTAGCTCTATTTTTAACTTTTTGAGGCACCTCCACACTGTTTTAAAAAGTGGCTGTACCAATTTGCATTCCCACCAAGAGTGTAAGAGGGTTCCTCCTTCTTCACAACCTCTCCAACATTTGTTGTTTCCTGCCTTTCAATTTTTGCCATTCTAACTCTTGTAAGATGGTACCTCAATGTGGTTTTTGACTTGAATTTCCCTGCTGGCTAATGATGTTGAATATTTTCACGTATGTCTGTTAGCCATTTCTATGTCTTCTTTGGAGAATGTTTGTTCATGTCTTCTGCCCATTTTTTGACTTGATTATTTATTTTTTGGGTGTTGGCTTTGAGAAGTTCTTTTTTATTTAATTATTTTTATTAGCATATAATGTATTATTTGCCCCAGAGGTAAAGGTCTGTGAATCACCAGGCTTACACATCTCACAGCACTCAGCACATAGATCTTGGATACCAGGTGTCATTGCAAATATCTTCTCCCATTACATGGGTTGTCTCTTTGTTTTGTTGACTGTTTTCTTTGCTGTACAGAAGCTGAGAGCCTTTCCCTTAAGATCAGGAACATGACAAGGATGCCCACTCTCACCACTATTGTTCAACATAGTACTGGAAGTCCTAACAACAACAATCAGACAGCAAAAAGAAATAGGAGGTATTTAAATTGGCAAAGAAGAAATCAAACTCTCTCTCTTCACAGATGATATGATACTTTATGTGAAAACTCAAAATACTCCACCCCCAAATTACTGCGCTCATACAGCAATTCAGTAATATGGCAGGATACAAAACCAATGCACAGAAATCAGTTGCTTTCCTACACCTAACAACGTTACTGTAGAAAGAGAAATTAGGGAAGTGATTCCATTTAAAATAGCAACAAAACCTCGAGATACCTTGAGATAGACCTAACCAAAAAATTAAAAGATCTATATTTTAGAAACTACAGAACATTTATGAAGGAAATTGAAGAAGACACAAAAAGATGGAAAACTATCTCACACTCGTGGATTAGGAAGAATAAACATTGTTAAAATGTCTATGCTACCCAGAGCAACCTATACTTTCAATGCCATCCCAATCAAAATACCATCATCATTTTTCAAAGTGCTGGAACATACAACCCTAAAATTTGTATGGAACCAGAAAAGACCCCAAATCACCAAGGAAATGTTAAAAAATAAAAACAAAGCAGGGGGCATCACATTGCCTGATTTCACGCTATATTACAAAACTGTGATCACCAAGATAGCATGGTACTGGCACAAAAGCAGACACATAGATCAGTGGAACAAAATAGAGAGCCCAGATATGGATCCTCAACTCTATGCTCCACTAATCTTGAACAAAGCAGGAATAAATATCCAATTTTTTTGATATATCCAAATATCCAAATATCTAACCACAGTGTAGGAGGGTTCCCCTTTTTCTGCATCCTTGTGAATATCTGTAGTTTCCTGACTTGTTAATTTTAGCCATTTTTTGAGAAGACAGTCTCTTCAATAAATAGTGTTGGGAAAACTCGACAGCTATATACAGAAGAATGGAACTTTACCATTCTCTTACACCATACACAATAATAAACCCTAAATGGATGAAAGACCTCAATGTTCGACAGGAGTCCATCAAAATCCTAGAGGAGAACATAAGCAGTAACATTTTTGACATTGGTCACAGCAACTTCTTTTAAGATGCATCTCCAAAGGCAAGGGAAACAAAAGTGAAAATGAACTTTTGGGACTTAATCAAGATAAAAACTTCTGCCTATGTTTCCTTTTAGAAGTTTTATGGTTTCCAGTCTTATGTTTAAGTCTTTAATGAATTATAAGTTAATTTTTGTGAATGGTATCACATAGGGAAAATTTCTTTCTTCTGCATGTGAATACCTAGTTTCTTTAGCACCATTTATTGAAGGGACTTTCCCACTGAGTGTTGAAGAGACTTTTGTACTGAGTGTTCTTGGCTGCCTTGTCAAATATTAGTTCACCATATACATCCGGATTTTCTTCTAGACTTTCAATTCTGTTCCATTGGTCTACCTGTTTATTTTTGTACCAATACTGTACTGTTTTGATTACTATAGCTTTGTAGTATAATTTTAAATCAGGATGTGTGATTCTTGGAGCTTTGATAATCCTTCTCAGGATTACATTGGCTATTCAAAGTCTTTGTGGTTCCACACAAGTTTTAGAATTGTTTTTCTATTTCTGTGAAAAATGTCATTGGAATTTTTTTAGAAATTGCATTGAATTTGTAGATGGCTTTTGGTAATAGAGACATTTTAACAGTATTTTTTCTTCCAATCCTTGAACACAAAATATCTTATTTATTATTTTGTATCCTCTTCAATTTGGTATTATACTAAGTGCAATAACCAGAAAGAGAGAGACAATGTATGATATCACTTACATGTTGATCTAAAAAAGCTGAAATCATAGAAACAGATAATGAAATAGTGGATTTCCAAGGGTTAGGAGGATGGGAGAAATGGAAGATGTTGATCAAAGGATACAAACTTCCAGTTGTATGAGAAATAAGTTCTGAGGATCTAATCTATATCATGGGTATTGCAGTTAGCAATATTGAATTATATACTTCAAAGTGCTAAGAGAGTAGATCTTAAACCATAAAAAATAAATGATAATTATGTGAGGTGATAAAGATGTTAGCTAATGTTATGGTGGTAATCATTTTGCAATAAGTATATCAAATCAAAATATTGTACACCATAAACTTACACAACATTATATGTCAATTGTACCTCAATAAGCTGGGGCAGGGAAATAAGTCAAGCAGAGAGAGACAATTATATGGTTTCACTTGTGGAATATAGGGAATAACATGGAGGACACTGGGAGATGGAGAGGAGAAGGGAGTTGGGGGAAATCAAAGGGGGAGACAAACCATAGAGACTGTGGACTCTGAGAAACAAACTCAGGATTTTAGAGGGGATGGGGGCTGAAAGGTTGGGTGAGTCTGGTGGTGGATATTATGGAGGGCACGTATTGCATGGAGCACTGGGTGTGGTACATAAACAATGATTTTTGGAACACTGAAAAAAATTAAATTTAATTTAAAAAAATAAGCCGGGGCAGGGAAAGAACATTCTTTACTGGCAAAAAAAATGAACAAGATGAGAAAAGATGCTATAACACTTGCATGGATAAAATAAGGCTGAAAGGTGTTAAGGACCAGTGAACTATTTTTTAAAAATTATTTTTATTAACATGTAATGTATTATTTGCCCCAGGGGTACAGGTCTGCGAATCATCAGGCTTATACATTTCACAGCATTCACCATAGCACATACCCTCCCCAATGCCCATCACCCAACCACCCTATCCCTACCCCCAGCCCCCAGAAACCCCCTCAGTTTCTTTCCTGAGATTAAGAGTCTCTTATGGTTTGTCTCCCTCCCGATCCCATCTTGTTTCATTTTTTCCTCCCATACCATACCTCCCACAACTCCCTGTCCTGTCTCTCAGATTGTTCATATCAGAGAGATCATATGATAATTGTCTTTCTCTGATTAACTTATTTTGCTCAGCATAATACCCTTTAGTTCCATCCATGTCATTGCAAATGGTAAGATTTCAGTATTTTTGAAGGCTGCATAGTATTCCATTGTGAATATGTGTGTGTGTGTGTGTGTGTGTGTGTGTATTAATGAGATATTTTGAGACATATGTGTATATATATACATATGGACATATGTGTATATATGTATATATGTGTATATATATACGTATATATATGTATATATATATATATATACATATATATACGTATGTATATACACACTTCTTCTTCATCCATTCATCTGTTGATAGACATCTAGGTTCTTTCCATAGTTTGACTATTGTGGACATTGCTGCTATAAATGTTTGGGTGCACATGCCCCTTTGGATCATTACATTTGTATCTTTAGGGTAAATACCCAGTAGTGTGATTGCTGGGTCATAGAGTAGCTCTGTTTTCAACTTTTTTTAAAAAATTAATTTATTTATTTTCAGAAAAACAGTATTCATTATTTTTTCACCACACCCAGTGCTCCATGCAAAGGAAACATTAAAAAAAAAACAAAGAGGCAACCCATGGAATGGGAGAAGATATTTGCAAATGACAGTACAGACAAAAGGTTGATATCCAGGATCTCCTGGACTCCTCAAACTCAACACACACGAAACAGGCAAACATATCAAAAAACTGGAAGAAGATATGAACAGACACTTCTCCAATCAAGACATACAAATGGCTATCAGACACATGAAAAAATGTTCATCATCACTAGCCTTCAGGGAGATTCAAATTAAAACCACAGCTAACAAAACAGGAAACAACATGTATTGGAGAGGATGTGGAGAAAGGGGAACCCTCTTACCCTGTTGGTGGGAATGCAAGTTGGTGCAGCCTCTTTGGAGAATAGTGTGGAGATTCCTCAAGAAATTAAAAATAGAACTTCCCTATGACCCTGCCATTGCACTCCTGGGTATTTACCCCAAAGATACAGATGTAGTGAAAAGAAGGGCCATCTGTACCCCAATGTTTATAGCAGCAATGGCCACGGTCACCAAACTATGGAAAGAACCAAGATGCCCTTCAATGGACGAATGGATAAGGAAGATGTGGTCCATGTACACTATGGAGTATTATGCCTCCATCAGAAAGGATGAATACCCAACTTTTGTAGCAACATGGATGGGACTGGAAGAGATTATGCTGAGTGAAATAAGTCAAGCAGAGAGAGTCAATTATCATATGGTTTCACTTATTTGTGGAGCATAACAAATAGCATGGAGGACATGGGGAGTTAGAGAGGAGAAGGGAGTTGGGGTAAATTGGAAGGGGAGGTGAACCATGAGAGACTATGGACTCTGAAAAACAATCTGAGGGGTTTGAAGTGGTGGGAGGGTGGGAGGTTGGGGTACCAGGTGGTGGGTATTATTTTCAACTTTTTGAGGAATCTCCGTGCTGTTTTACAGAGTGGATGAACCAGCTTGCATTTCCACCAACAGTGTAGGAGGGTTCCCCTTTCTCTTCATCCTCGCAAATATCTGTAGTTTCCTGACTTGTTAAATTTAGCCATTCTGACTGGTGTGAGGCGGTATCTCATTGTATTTGTATTTCCCTGATGCCAAATGATGTGGAGCACTTTTTCATTTGTCTGTTGGTCATCTGGATGTCTTCTTCGCAGAAATGTCTGTTTATGTCTTCTGCCCATTTCTTGATTGGAAGGATCAGTGAACTCTTTAGAAATACATGCAGTAGTTGGACGACTAGGAAAGGTAATGAAAACACCGATTGTATTAATAAAACCAATCATATATAATGAGAAAATCTTATATGAGACTGACCTCCCCAAACCAAAACAGGCATAAAAAATTTGGAGCAAATAACCAGGGTGGTAAATTAATTTTACATAATATTATGTGATTGAAAGTACTGGATATGTTTGTTCTAATGAAACCTCTGTTATTTTCAAGTAGTATATACATAGTATCCTTCTCTTATCCATAGTTTTGTTTCTCATGATTTCAGTTACCATAGTCAGCCACAGTCCAGAAGCAGCTGGTCCTTCTGACATATACTCAGAAGGTCAGTAGTAGCCTAATATACATCACAATACCTAAGTCATTCACTTGATTTCATCTCATCATGTAGACATTTTATCTTTTCACATCATCACAAGAAGAGGGTGAGCACATTATAATGAGGTATTTTGAGACAGAGATCATTCACATAACTTTTATTACAGTAAATTATTACAATTGTTCTACTTTGTTATTTTTATTATTCTTATTTTTATTTTTATTTTTTTAATTTTTTATTTATTTTATTTTTATTTTTATTATCACAGTATCTTACTGTGCCTAATTTAGAAATTAAACTTTATTATAGGTAGGTGTGTATAAGGAAAAAACAAAATATATATAGGATCCATTACTATCTGCTGTTTCAGGCATCCACTGGGGGTCTTGGAACATATCCCCCATGGATAAGAAAGGAATTACTGTGTAAAGAAGGCACATGTATGGTGTTTCTCAAAATGAGATAGCTATACCACCACTAATACTTAATAAAATCATAATACACATAATATGTGTAATTAATACAATATTGATACTATAATTAATATTTATTAGAAAAATATGAAGTGAACACATCAAACCAATGATTTCACACATATTAATGCTTAGTTTTTGAGATTAAAAAAGGTGCCTAAGTTACAATAAGCTGAAAGAAAAAATATTAAGTGTATAATAGTATTAATGTGTGGTATGGCAAGTAACATTAGAACAATATGGAAACACTAATCATGTGAATAACACATCAGATGTCCTGGATGTCTGGCCCCCAAATCAAAGCCAATTAATAGAAGCAACAGGAGGCAGGTTTCAACTCAATATATAGCAGACTTTCCAAAGAGTGAGTTCTCCAGCCCCAGAGGTGTGAGTTCTGCTTCAAGTCTCACTCATCTCAGAGACTCCTGGCCTTTTAGTATTAAGGAATCTGTTGTTTGTTTCACTTTATTGGGGAAAATGTTGAAAGGAATCAAGACTGCATTATCAGAGATACCCTGGGTTCCTATTAGGCTGGGGCTGGTAATGATTGCCTTCAGGACATTAATTTCAGCTAATTGCCAAGGTACTCTTCTCCAGCTGCAACATATTAGGTAGCATGCACTGCTTCATCTTTTCTCAGTTTAGTTTGAAAAAGAAGACTATGTTCCCCAATAATAAATGGGATCTGAGGAAAGAATGAAATTTCCCCTTAAAGGGAAGGAAAATGTGAATGTGCTCTCAGGTCACTGGTCCCTTTACTCTCCATGCTAACAGTTTGAAGCCCTGTGCAAGTGACCTAATATCCTTGAACTTCACTTTTTCTCATTTCTAAAATGGGAATATGATACCAAATGTTAAGATGTCAATGATTATAAAGTCCTTGGTATCATATTTATCACATAAGAGGAGCTCATGGATTCATATGTATTCTTGTTGATTTCCCTTCTTTTCATCATTATTACTACTTATCCAGCAAATGGAATTTCAATAATGATACTTTTAATTAATTCCTCTACTCATTAATTCACTCAGCAGACATTTCTGAAGATGCCTGTGAAACCATAGTGCCAAGTAAGCCCAATGGTATGCTCTATTCCAGAAACAGGAGGTAAAACTTAACAGCAGTACTGTTGATAAGTTGTTAAATTATAATGATACTTTACATTTATCTAGACCTACATCTCACAAAATATGTCCATATAATATAACTTCATCTTAAATCTTCTCCAAAATCCTGGAATATAACAACCTCCAGGAAGACAGAGACTGTAACTGTCTTACTTATTACTATATTCCCTATCCCTGGCACAAAATCTGGCATACATTAGGAACTCCATAAGTACTTGGTTAAATGAATGAAGGAAGAAACTGAAGAATCAATGGACTTAGCCAAAATAGAGTTATTGGTAGCATCGTTTTACACATAGAGAACTCAAGTCTCATAGCTTTTGGTATTGGGTAAAGAAGTGATTTCGCCAACTAAACCACTTGTGGAGTAGATTAGCATCTTACCCTTCTATTTCCTTGGACAACAAAATGAGAATAAAGTAATTCCAAAGAAATGTAACATATGATATAGTAGTAGTAACAACAACAATGCAAGCTGATATCTACAGAATGCTTACCATGAGAAAAGTTTTGTTTATTCTAGGAATTCCATGTGATCACAGCAAGAACCATGTTGGATTGTTCTAAAAGATAAGGTATTTGCAACATACTCTTTCTTCATCTGTTGAGGTTTCCTTAGAATAGAACTCGTGTCTTCTGCTCCTCACGTCTTTCTCCAGCAGTAGAAATTATGAGCTTGTTGAGAGTATGCTCTTTGTCTTTCAGGTCTGTATTCTTAGTGCTATGGTGTGCACATAATAGGTGTATGATATGCCTAGAGTCATGAGAAAATTTGAAGAAGGGGACATTTGAACTCAAACTCAGTTGAACTCAGAGAATGAGTATGGTACATTAGGAGAACTGAGAGAAGCTTTGTGTCCTACCTAAAGACCAAGATAGGGTGGGAGGTAGGAAGGAACTGGATGGCCTCTTAGCCTCTTGTGGGACTTTCCAGTCCTTGGTGCCACGGACTAGGTATTTGGTTTCTGTCAATACCTGTTCTTCTGCCCCTTTTGTTTCTTAGTTCTGCTGATTTACTACTGAGTTCTATCTTCACAAGCCTAGGGAACAGGAATTCTTTCATCATATAGAGAGCTTGAGGCAAGAACACTGTGGTTTTTCTTCTAACACTGTCCAAAATATGCTCCATGAGCAGTTGTCCAAAGGAATGACATAGATTTATAAGAAAACAAAACAGAAAAATGTTCAGTGGTCACATATGTGTGGGAAATGGGATTTCATCACTTGCATAACTTCCCAGAGCCTTTGCTGTTTGAGGCTTTACTAAACACAACCTCTGTAGTTGACACTTATGTGCAGAAAACTCCTTAGTTAACCATGAGCCCTGGGAGGGGCTGTGTCAATGGATTATCATGTAGGACTGGTACTTCACAGAACATTATATTCTATGGGAAACACCATAATAGGTCTTATTATTTGTATTTTTAGGGCAGTTGGATATATTTATTAATTCAAAGACCTTCTACAGATACAAGAACGTCTCTTTCGTCTTCTTCAGTCCTCCAGCTGGCTTTGGCACAACCAAATATGCTCTATGATCCTCTCCTCTGCCCCATTCGCACACTAGAGGGCAGTATTGAGCCTGTTCAGAATTTCCCGCTCTTAGAACTGAGAGAAAGTATGATGAAATTGCCCTTCCTTTTTACATAAAACAGGAGGACTAAGTACCCAGCAGCTGTTGCTCTTACTGTAAAAATCATTGTGATGGGCAGGATTTGCTTCAAAATCCCTAAATTCACAAGTTCTTAAAAACCACAGGCCAATTCTCCTCAGAAGTTTCTCCGTCTGTACTTCTGTGCCCTGGAGAATGAAATCTTCATTGGGTTCTCTAGGGGTTTCTGAGTGGGTGCAAAATAATGACAGAGTATACAAAACTAAAAATAAATAAATACATAAAATAAAGATATTTCTTTATTTTGTCATCTGGAATATTTCAAAGTTTGGGTGGAGTTAAAATATCCAACAGAGTTCCATCACAGAAATGCTTCTTAGTCTTTAGCTTCTGCATGAATTCTTTGGTCTTTCTCTAGCTTTCTCCGATTCGACAGGTCCCATCTTCTTCTCAGTCTTCAAAACTCAATTCAAATCCCACTCTGAAAATTTAAGACCCGAGGGAGTCACCCTCTCTGAACTGTTATGTGGAGCCATGGATTATTAGTCTTAGTATGATCTTTTAAGGGTTTGCTTTCAGATTTTTTTTTTTTAAGATTTATTTATTTATTTATTTGACAGACAGAGATCATAAGCAGGCCGAGAGGCAGGTAGAGGGGGGGGAAGCAGGCTCCCTGCTGAGCAGAGAGCCCGATGTGGGGTTCGATCCCAGGACCCTGGGATCATGACCTGAGCTGAAGGCAAAGGCTTTAACCCACTGAGCCACCCAGGCATCCCCGCTTTCAGATTTTTTTCCCCCCCTATTCCACTGTACTCTGAAAGCTTCAAGAATCAGGGTCAGATAGTACACTTGCCCGCATTCGCCAGTAAGGATTTAGAAGCTCAACTGAAGGAAACAGACATTGGATTTTTACCATGTAGGGGGCCCTGAGCTAGGTTCTTTCACATTTTTCTCAGTTGAGCTAGAATGTAAATAGCTGCAAAATCTGTACCCTTTTCAGGAAGTGGTAAACCACTCAAAGAGTACCTTTGGAATGACAGAATACAAAGAAACTTATGTCCCAGTTTGCCTGTGAGAGTCATGATTTGTCCCTGTTGTCTAGATGAAATGATTAATAGGGTCTCCTTTTGCTCTCAAAAGTGTCCCAGGTTGGTTTGTGAATACTAGGATGAACAGAGCCTGGAGTCAGACATTTTTGGTTTGGATGCCCACTCTGCCATTCACTGTTACTTAACTTCTCTGGGCCTTAGTTCCTCCTGTAGAAATGGGGAGTGATAATGCCTTCCTAAGAGAGTCATGATGAGGGCACCTGGGTGGCTCAGTGGGTTAAGCATCTGCCTTTGGTTCAGGTCATGATCTCAGGGTCCTGGGATCGAGGCCTGCGTTGGGCTCTCTGCTCAGTAGGGAGCCTGTTTCCCTGTCTCTCTCTGTCTGCCTCCTTGCCTGCTTATGATCTCTCCCTGTCAAATTGTCAAACTGCTCTTGATCATGGGAGCACCCCCAGGAATGCTCAAAGTGACTGCTGTTAAAGTGACTCAGGAATGAGAGAGAAGCTAAGAACTGAGTGCTAACCCAAGGGAAAAGAACACATGTTAGGTAGTAAGTAGGGCTTTATAGCAGTGGTTCTCAAAGTGCCGCAGCAACATCACCCAGGATCTTGTCAAAAGTGCAAATTCTTAGGCCCTACCTCAGATTCTCTGAATTACAATTGTTGGAGCTTGTGCTAAGCAGTCTGTATTTTAACAAGCCCTCCAGGTGAGTGCTAAAGTTTGAGAACCATTTGTCTAGCACCTTCCAAAAATCAGATACCCATGTACTGGGCCCGGGGTAGTCAAAAACTTTGTTTTTTCCTGGAAAGGACAGGGGGCAGCAGAGATGCGCCAACAAGCACAGAACAACTTATTTAACTTAGCCAGGGAAGTTCAGGGTCAGCATATCCCTGTACTCTCATGCTAAAGGTAACCCTGAAGAGCTCTAGTCTGGAGGTTACAAATGTGGACTCACAGCCTGAATATGCCCCCACATATATTTGTTTGGCATCGTAACATTTTTAGCCAGAAATTAAAAGTCAGAAAAGTTAACATAAAAATCGAAATTCCTGGCATCTCTTAAAAATTCAAAATATTTTGCATCTCTGGGTGGCACGTCCACCTAGCCACGATTGACTGTGATGGAGGAGATGAACAGTGGTGCCCTCAGAGCCTGCCGCCTCTAGCTTCCCCTCATTCCCATCAGGCCAGGCTCGCTGCACTCCTGTGCTTATTATCTGTCCTCCCCTGTTTCTCTTCACTTAGATGCCACCTCCTGTTCTTAGATGAGAAAATGTAGGGCTGGAGGGATTCGGTGATTTGTGTGTCTGCCCAGGTTCAGGATTGCACCCTGTGTGTTGGGGGAAGGGAGGAGGGCGGTCTCTGATCTTTTGAGTCTTGAAGAAGGAAGAACTTGAGAAGCCTGAAATACTAGTTGTTGTTTGTTTTTTTTTTTAAAGATTTTATTTATTTATCTGACAGAGAGGGATCACAAGGAGGCAGAGAGAGAGGGGGGGGAAAGCATGCCCCCACCAAGCAGAGAGCCTGACGTGGGGCTCGATCCCAGAACCCCGAGATCACAACCCGAACCAAAGGCAGAGGCCCAAACCACTGAGCCACCCAGGTGCCCCGAGCCAGTCTTATTGAAGTTTTCAAACTATCCTGTATATCAGAATCTTGTGGGTCAGAAATGAGAAATCCAGCTTTCTGACATCCCTCCTCCCCAGTTTGTTTCAGTAGTGTGGGCTGCTGGATCCAGGAACCTGCAGGTTAAAAAAAAAAAAAATTCCTCCCGTCTTCCTCTACTCCTGCCCCTGTGATTCTGAAGTAGCTAGTCCAGGGCACACACTTTGGGAAAGAGGGAGCTATTGGTAAAATCCCATGTGGTATCTAAACCTTGGATGGGTTGGGGAGGTGTGGGAAGCACAGGTTGAGATCTTATCACAGGCTGTGGGCAGAGAAGATTGCTGAAGGCATGGTGAAAACTCAGTAAGGAGATTTCAGTGTAGCAGGATCAGATGAAGTGGGGTTCTAATAGCCAGAGGAAGTTTTTTGTTTATTGACATATATTTGACATGTAGCACTGTGTAATTTTAAGATGTGCACCATGTTGACTTTAAACACTTACCTATTATGATTGCCACTGTAGGGATAATTAGCACCTCTATCTTGTCATTAAGTATCATTTCTTTTCAGCCAAACTTGTATAAACAGGGAGTAAAATGGTTTCTAGGGGATTCAGGGTTGGGGGGTATGTTGGATGTGGTTTAAGGATACACATTTGAAGCAAGTAGTAAATAAGCCTTAGAGACCTAATGCACAGTGTAGTAAATATAGATAAAAATATTGTATTGTAACTGTTAAGCTTACTAAGAGACTAGATCTTAATTATTACAACCACTACTGAGTTTTAACCCATAAAATGTTGTTATGCTCCCCCCGCTCCAGAATGGGTCTATGATTAAAGGAGCGAGACTGATATAAAGCAAAGGTCAAGCAAAGCTTATTTCACACCAAGCATCAAGAATCAAACTGACCGGCCAGGGCCGCACCTCTTAGAGAGAGGGTGACCTTTCTCTGTTTTACAGACTAGCTTTTAAGGGCAAAGGCCATGCTTTCAGGCCTGGCCACGCACAGGTGGCCAATGAAACTGTAACACACAGAGAAAGCTGCACAGTCATGCTAGGTGACCAATTGAATTACAGTTTACCCTAGTAGACATTTGAGCCAGCCTATCACCTTGGTGAGAATTGGCACCCAAAAGTTGCCCAAAGGGCGGGGCCCATATTCCTTGGTAGCTAGGGAGACAGTATGAGTCCCCCCACTGATCAGATGTCTCCACCTGGCCTGGCCCACCCTTGTATCTGGGCTTTGTTACCTGGAGCTGGTTTCCGGGACTTGTTTTTAAGTAAGTCCCCTGGGGGACGGGGAGCAGGGACAGTTTAAGAGTTAAACAACAAGGTTATTGTTTATCCTTAATGAAAGCCTCCTGCTAAATAGGTCCTTACAATGTGACTGCACCTGAGCCAGAAAGTGAGAGTGATGGTGGCAGACACAACATAGGAGTAGAGTTCAGGGTGAGAACACAAAGTGAGGGATTAGGGCTGAGGGCAGGCTAGTTCTGGACTTCCTGTAGGGCTTAAGGGCTGTCCTGTGTAAGTACCTTTTGAAGGATACAATGACCATCCTTGAGTATAAGGAACCAAAAAGAAGGGGGAACCTTAGCCTGGTGCTTTCCTTCCCCCAACCCTTCCCTGACTCCTCCCACCTTTCTCTACTGTTCTCTGCCTTTTTCCTTCTACTTGCAATTATGTTTCTTTCTCTTCCTCCTAACCTTCTCTACCTCTCTGTCTCTTTCTGGTGCTTTCTCTCTCTCTATTCCTTTCTGTCTCTTGACCCTCTCCCAATATGTAACTCATAAACCACACAAATAGTCATAGTATCAAAAAATATTCAGGGGAAAAAACATCCATCACCATGCAAGTAGAATCCAGGGGAAGAAACCAAATCCCTGAAAAAAGTTTCGAAAGTAATAAGTCCTTGTCAGATTCCAACCAGCCTGGGCCTCCAAATGGAGAGGCAGAGGAATTTTTCTCCTGTTCCAAAGGCATGAGCAGAGGCCCGCAGAGCAGTTCTGCTCCCACTGTGCTTTTTCCTTTGACCATTGCTGTCAAATGTGCTTCCTTATGTCATTTTAGCACCAGACCTGGCACATTCTCTCTATAGTGAAAGCTAATGAACCGTATGGCTTTTGGCAGCCTTGGCCAATATACATGCTCCATTTGGAGCAGAATAAGTCCTTGGAGCCTATAGCTGTGTGCGCAAACTCAGGCTGTCCCCTGTGCCTCATGGGTCTGTAAATATCATAGCTGTGGTCACTGCTCAGAATTATTAATATTCCAGAGGCCTGCTTTGACCCTACCCCCTACAGAGCAGGCTTTGGTAACACACAGCTTCTCCTTGGACCTCATCCAATTGGAATTTATGACTGGAAGTGACAGAAGACCTGCATTATAGCAATGCCCCACCTTCAGTTGGCTCCCCAGATTGGACCCTAAGGACATGATGGTATTTATTCAATTCAAAGCCCATTTATTGTGCTCCTAATGTGCTGAGCATTGTATTGAGATGGAAATCCATAGTGATAACAAAGACCCAGTCTCTGCCCTGAAAAATGACTTGGTTTGGGGAGAGGGACTTGTAAATAAGGTCCCCATATGCTAATTGACTTCAGGTACAGCCCTCGGCAGATTTTGGAGAAAAGCCATTCATTCTTGCATTTGCATTTCCTGAACTTTACCGACTCAAAGTGTGGTTCTCAGAGAGCTACAGCACCTTAGGAGCTTTTCGGAAATACAGAATCTCAGGCCCCATTCCAGACTGAATCAGACTCGTTCGAGATCTACGAATCTAAAGCAGAGCTTAGGTTTGGGAAATCAAACATGTCAAATAACAAAATACCAAATATCACTTGGTGCTTCCATTTTTGTTTTTAAGTGCCAGGAAAAAAAAAAACAAAAACTTTTTTTTAACATATAATGTATTATTTGTTTCAGGGGTACAGGTCTGTGAATCATTAGTCTTACACAGTTCACAGCACCCATCATAGCACATACCCTTTCCAATGTCCATCACCCAGCCGCCCTATGCTTACTCCCTAGCCCCCAGCAATCCTCTGTTTGTTTCCTTAGATTAAGAGTCTTATGGTTTGTCTCCCTCGCTGGTCCCATCTCAGGAAAACTTTTTTGAAGTACCTCTTCTTGGGACCCATCCTTAAAAATTTTGACACACTAGGTCTGGTACAGGGCTGTTTTCTTTTCTTTTCTCTCCTTTCCTTTTCTTTCCTTAATTGAAGTGTAATTGCAGTATAACATTGTGTTAGTTCCAGGGGTACAACATAATGATTCGACATTTGCACACCTTGCGTGAAAATCACCACAGTTAAGTCTGTTGACTGTCACCGTACAAATTTGCAACATTTTCTTTCTTGTGATACCTTTTAAGATTACTTTCTTAGCAACTTTCAAATTCATAATGCAATATTATTAACTATAGTCACGACGCTGTATATTACAACCTTTAACTTACTTATTTTATAACTGGGAGTTTGTACTTCTTGAATTCCTTCACTCATTTTGCCTACTCCAAGTTCCCTCCCCTCTGTCAACCACCAATCTGATCTCTGGTCTGTATCTGTGAGTTTTGTGCTGTATTGTTTGTTCATCTATTTTGTGTTTTAGATTCCAGGTAGAAAGAAACTATCTGTTGTTTGTCTTTTTCTGTCTGACTTATTTCCCTTAGCATAATACTCTTGAGGTTCACCCATGCTGTCACAATGGCAAGATTTCACTCTTTTTTATAGCTGATAAGTATTTTTTTTTTGTATATATGGCCACCACACCTTTATCCATTCATCCATGAATGGACATTTAAGTTATTTCCATAATTTGGCTACTGTAAATAATGCTCCAATAAACATAGCGGAGCATGTGTCTTTTTGAATTAGTATTTTTGTTTTCTTTAAATAACTGCCCAGAACTAGAGCTGATGGATTGTACAGTAGTTCTAATTTAGTTTTTGGAGGTACCTCCATACTGTATTCCAATGTCACTCCTGCTTCCTTGAGGTTTCCATTTGCTTAAAACATCTTTTTTTATCCCTCCCTTTTCAGGCTGTATGTGTCTTTACCTCTGAAGTGAGTCCCTTGTAGACAGCATATGGACGGGTCTCAGTGTTTTTTATCCATTCAGCCACTCTATGTTTTTAATTAGAGAGTTCAGTCCACTTACATTTAAAGAAATTATGGATAGGTATTGCCATTTTGTTAATTGTTTTCTGGTTGTTTTGTAGCTTCTCTCTGTTCCTTTCTTCTCCTGGTTTCTTCCCTTGTGGATTGATGACTTCTTATAGTGTTATGTTTAGATTCCTTTCTCATTATTTTTTGTGTGTCTACTATGGGTTTTTGCTTTGTGGCTCATAAATAATATTGCCTCTCTATATAAGGCAACCCATTTCACGTTGATACCAATTAATTATGAATGCATTCTAGATCTCGATATTAATGCCCCCGCCCCGCAACTTATGTTTTGATGTCATGTTTTACATCTCTTTATTTTGTGTCTGCCTTAATTGTTGTTGTTATGGTTATTTTTCCCATTTTTGTTCTTTAACCTTTATACTAGCTTAGTAAGTGATTAATCCACTACTGTTACTGTGTACTTACTTATACCAGTGAGATTTTTACTTCTGTATTTTCCTTGTTACTAATTAGTGCCTTGTCTTTTCAGCTTAAAGAAGTCCCTTTATCATTTATTATTTTATTTTATTTTTTTACTTGGTTGTATGTGCTTTATTTTTTTAAATTTAATTGTATTTTTTTCAGTGTTCCAAGATTCACTGTTTATGTATCCCACCCACCATAGTCACCATACAGTACATCATTAGTTTTTGATGTACTGTTCCATGATTCATTGTTTGTGTATGACACCCAGTGCTCCATGTAATCCATACCCTCCTTAATACTCACCACCAGGCTCACCCATTCCCCCATGCTCCTCCCTCCAAAACTCTGTTTGTTTCTCAGAGTCCACAGTCTCTCATGGTTTGTCTCCCCCTCCAATTTCCCCCACTTCACTTTTCCTTTCTTCTCCTAATGTCCTCCATGTTATTCCTTATGTTCCACAAGTAAGTGAAATCATATGACAATGGACTTTCTCTGCTTGACTTATTTCATTCAGCATGATCTCTTCCAGTCCCATCCATATTGATACAAAAGTTGGGTATTCATTGTTTCTCATGGCTGAGTAATATTCCATTGCCTATATGAACTACATCTTTATCCGTTAGTCTATTAAAGGACATTTTGGCTCTTTCCACAGTTTGGCGATTGTGGCCATTGCTGCTATGAACATTGTGGTACATATAGCCCTTTTTTTCCCACTATATCTGTATCTTTGGGGTAAATACCTTAACATTTATTATAAGACTAGTTTAGTGTTTTGTTTTCTTCAGAATTAGCTTTTGTTTTTCTGGAAAGCTTTTTACCTCTCCTTCGATTCTGACTGAAAACCTTTTCAGTAACATACTCCTCTCAGTTTTTTCCTTTTAGCACTAGGACTATATTGTGCCTCTCCTTTCTGTCCTGCATAGTTTCTACTATGCAGTCTTCTAATAGTCTTAATAGAGGTTTCCTTTTACATAACAAGCCATTTTTCTTTTGCTGCTTTTACACTGTCTCTTTATCCTTAACTTTTGACATTTTAATTATACCATATCTAGGTGTGGGTCTTCTGGGTTCATCTTATTTGAAACTTTTTGGGCTTCCTGGAACTGGGTGTCTGTGTTCTTCCCCAGGCTAGAGAATTTTTCAGCCATTAATTCTTCAAATATGTTTTTCTCTTTCTTTTTCCCTCTCTTCTCCTCTTACGACCCCTAGTGTGTGAGTTGATGCACTTGATGCTGTCCCTTGGGTTCCTTAGGCTATCTTCATTTTTTAAGATCCTTTTTATTTTTTTCTTTTTGCTGCTTTTCTAGGGTGAGTTCTACTGCCCTATGGCTTTCCTGGATGTTCACCCTGTAGGTTTTCACACATGACATTTGGGAAGCTCATCTCTCTCATGCAGGTCCCAAAGGTTGGGGTGCCTGATATGGGGCACAAACCCCTTGCTCTTCATGGATTAGTTCCATATTTTTAAGATCTCTCCTAACTGTGGTTTGTGAGGTTTTGGCAAAACCATGCCTCTGCCTCTCCCACCCCCACCTCAGTGGGTCCCTTATCTTGTGTTATGGAAAAGCTTTTTCAGGTAGTTTTCAGGTCTTTTTCAGAGGGAATTCTTCTTTTTTTTTTAAATTCAAAAACATTATTATTATTATGTTTAGTTAGCTAGCAAATAGGATATCATAAGTGTTTGTTGTAGTGTTCAGTGATTCATTAGTTGCATATAACACCCAGCGCTCCTCACAGCACATGCTCTCTTCAATACCCATCACCTGGTTACCCCATCCACCCCCACCACCCCTCCCCTCTGTAACCCTCATATTGTTTCCCAGAGTCCAGAGTCTCTCATGGTTTGTCTCCCTCTCTGATTTCAGTTTCCCTCCCCTTCCCCTGTGGTCCTCTGCGCTATTCCTTATGTCCCATGTATGAGGGAAACCGTATGATAATTGCCTTTCTCTGCTTGACTTATTTGGCTCAACATAATACCTTCCAGTTCCATCCATGTCAATGCAGATGGTGGGTATTCCCATTGTATGTATGAGCCACATCTTCTTTAGCCATTCAAATTTTTCCATATTCAAGTGTAGACTTTTTGTGTCTGTGGGAAGAGATGAGTTCAGGATCTTCCTGCATGGCCCTCTTGAACCACCTTCTTGAAATATTAGTACTCAGAGCCTTATTATGGACATTCTGTAGAAGGTTAATTTCCTCTAAGGCCACAATTTTGTTAAATGTTACTATGTTAGTAGTCACACGTCCTTTCCTTGTTGGGTTGCTCTCCACCAAAATTTTCTTCTTCAAAAAGAATTCAGTGGTCAGTGATTTATATATTGGCTGATTGAATTTAAATAATAATAAAAAAGAGTTCAGTGGTAAGTGTG
Source organism: Mustela putorius furo (assembly GCF_011764305.1). NCBI lineage: Eukaryota > Metazoa > Chordata > Mammalia > Carnivora > Mustelidae > Mustela > Mustela putorius. The sequence goes on from NW_025421481.1 coordinate 3,308,818, forward strand.
CCAGGAAATGGGGTACGTTGTTGAGAAAACCTGGGGAATCACTGCTCTCGTGAATGTATTCACAGGGTTAGGAGGTTTAACCTCACCACTCTGTAGCTGTGCAAGAAAGGACAGTTAGATGACCAGGAAAACCATCACAAAACCCAATGTCCCTGATGGGTGCCTGGCTGGCAGAGTGACTGGACAGTGAAGGATGGTCCTATGTAGGCTACAGACACAGTTGCACAGCTTCTGCCTGCTTATAGCACAAGCAGTCTCTGTAGCAGTACCAGCTACACTGGAGATTTCTTTATAAGCCCCCCCAGGTACTTCTGACACAGCTGATCTATAGACTGACATTTGGGAACCATCCTCTGGAGTCATCTCAAACTTAGGATCACCTTGGGGAGTTTTTCAAAACTTTTGATGCTCAGCCTAAACTTTGAACAATTAAATCTGAAACCATAGCCATGGGGCCTAAGAAGCAGTAATTTTAAGGCTCCTTCAGGTGATTCTAATGTGCAGCTAAGGTTGAAGATTAAGGTTCTAAATTAGTGTTGCAAAAATTTCAACCTGTATAAGAATCACTCAACATGCAATACCAGAGTGTCCCAGGGCCAATTAGAGGCCCAGTGGTTCCTAACTGAAAAGGAGGTAGAACGAGGCTGAAACCCAATTTTCCTGGCCCCTTTTGCCACCCGCAAAACTGTCAGGCAGTATAGTGAGGGCCACATTGGGACTACCTGCATCCCTGCTTGGGGGCATGTTGAGGGACTTCACACACATAATTCAATAGCTTGATCCTTCTGGTCTTCGCTTTGACACACTATCCTGTGGCTCCTTCCCTGTCTCATTCCGCAGGGTAGAAATACCTATCCAGAGGGCCCCAGCTGTTCCTAGACAGAGGTATCTTTCTCAGCACCCTGGGCTCCAGATACATTGACTATATTTCATTTTCTCAAATACATCCTCTTCTTTCCACCTCAGGACCTTTATACAAGCTGTTCTCTCTGCCAGGAATGCATACTTTCTTCCCTCTCCCCAGTTACTCCTTCAAGAAAATCTTTCTGATCCTCTGCCTCTCAAACAAGCCCAAATTCACTTACTGTATATTTGTATAGCACTTTGTAATGTTCCTTCATTACACTTGTCACAGTTTTAATTGATATATTGTGTTGACAGTTGAGTAATTTCTCCTATGAATACTGAAACCACGTCTCTTTTCTCAGAACTGCTCTCTAGCCAGTTGACTTCTGCATGGAACACAGCTGGGACTCAATGAATTCCTGAGTAACTACGAACCACTTCTCACAGGCCTTGGAGTCACAAGTACATTACGTATTCTCCCCACCCCAACCAAGATGATCACCATTTGCCTCAGATAGGCAACCTTCTAATTTCATATACCAAGACAATGATTTTACCTTTGCTAATCTTTTGGGCATATACTTCCTTCTTGAATTACTACATGCTCTCAAATTCTAGATGCTGTCAGTTCATTTAAGGCCCCTCCTTCATGTCCAGGTGCAAGTGCTAGCTTCCTCTGCACCACTGCCTAAAGGACTGAACTTTCATGGACTTCTTTTGGTGTCACTCTGGCATTGAACTGACAGAGTTCCGGAGGTGCTTAGTCTTCATCACAGTATAAAGCAGGAAATATTATTAGCAATGTTCTACTATATCTTACACTCTTGTATAAAGTGTGACTAATAATCCTCAAAGGGTTGATGGAGAATAAAGTGAGATAATCTGCATCTATAATACACTGCCCATTCAATAAATATTTAGAATTTTTGTCATTATTACTAACTTCAAAAACCCCATTGGACCTCACAGAATGTATCAGTGCTGCTGTCTGTACTTAGTAAGATGATTGGAATCTAATGTGATTTTGATAATAATTTTTTATTATGTTATTTTAGTCACCATACAGTGTATCATTACTTTTTGTAGTACTTTTTTAGTGTTCCATGATGCATTGTTTGCATATAACATGCAATGCTCCATGCAATATGTGACCCCCTTAATACCCATCACTGGGCTCAACCATCCCCCCTCCACTTTTCCCTCTGAAACCCTCAGTTTGTTTCCCTGAGTCCATAGTCTCTCATGGGTCAACGCCCCCTCTGATTTCCTTCCCCTTCATTTTTCCCTTCCTTCTCCTAATGTCCTCCATGCTATTCCTTATGTTCCACAAATAAATGAAACCATATGATAATTGTTTTTCTCTGTTTTACTTATTTTACTTAACATAATTTCCTTCAGTTCCATCCATGTTGATATAATTGGAGGGTATTCATCCTTTCTAATGGCTGAGTAATATTCCATTGTATATATGGACCACATCTTCTTTATCCATTCATCTGTTGAAGGTCATCTTGGCTCCGTCCACAGTTTGACTAATGTAGATATTGCTGCTATGAACATTGGGGTGCATGTGGCCATTCTTTTCACTACATCTGTATCTTGAGGGTAAATACCCAGTAGTGCAACTGCTAGGTCGTAGGGTAACTCTATTTTTAACTTTTTGAGGAACCTCCACACTGTTTTCCAGAGTGGCTGTACCAATTTGCATTCCCACCAACAGTACAAGAGGGTTCTCCTTTCCCCACATCCTCTCCAACATTTGTTGTCTTCTTGCCTTGTTATTTTTTGCCACTCAGACTAGAGTAAGATGCTATCTCAAGGTGATTTTGATTTGAATTTCCCTGATGGCTAATGATGATGAACACTTTTTCATGTGTCTGTTAGTCATTTGTATGTTCTCTTTGGGGAAGAGACTGCTCACGAGAAGACTGTTTTCAAGGGGAATCCTTGTAATGTGGGTTCTGCAGTAGGAGAGATCAAGCTCTATTCTGAATATCTAAGGGAGTGGAAATAATAACCAAGGAGTAGGATGGAGGTCAGTGGATGGAAAATTACTCAGAGGGTAGGATAATTCTTGATAAACTAACTGAAGAGGATTCTTGCTGAAGGCAGGCCAGTGTGATCAGATCTCACCTGGGTATGCTGGGGAATGAGGATGGTGATCAGATATGGATGTGAGAGTTCTGGCTAAACTGATTCAAAAAAGATTCTTGCTGAAAGTGGGCTCTACAAGGAAAAGATGGAAGCCTGAGTCAGACTTAGTCAAGCAGGGGACTCAGAAAAGTCCGATTAAATTATGGTCAATGAAAGATCTTTTCCAATACTTACCCAGGGAAAAGGTGCCAGATATAAAGATCATTTCATGCAAAAAGACTCAAGGAAATAGAATCACATTCACTACAGTGAATAGCCCATCTGCAAAAGAGGGATTATCCTTCACTGCATGTTGGAATCACCAAGGAATATTTTAAAAATACTGATGCCTATAGCCCACCCTCTGGAAATTCTGAATTAATTGCTATTGTAAGCAGCCCATGCTCTGGGTTTGATTACTTTCCTGGCTTTACTGAGATATTGTTGACATAGAACATTGTGTACATCTAAGATATACAATGTGGTGATTTGATACATGTATACATGTGGTAAAATGTTTACCACAATAAGATTAGTTAACATATCATTCACCTCACATAATTAACATTTTTTCCCTTCTTTTTGTTATGGTGAGAACATTTGAGATTTATTCTCTTGGCAACGTTCAAGTATATAATACAGTATTTTAAATTATGGTCACCACGCTGTACATTAGATCTCCAGAACTTATTCCTCTTACAACTGGAAGTTTAACCAACATCTCTGCATTTTCCCCTCCCCCAGGTTCTGGAATCAACAATCTACTCCTCAGTTTCTATGAGTTCGGCTATTTTAGATTCCACATACAAGTGAGAGCACGGTATTTTTCTCTGTCTGATTTACTTACGATTCATCCATGTTGGCAGTATTTGTTATTTTTTTTTGTGACTGAATAATATTCCATTGTATGTATGTACCACATTTTCTTTAACCTTTCATCTCCTAATGGACATTTAGGCAGTTCCCATGTCTTGACTCCTGTGAATAATATAAACAGGAGGGTGCAGATATGTTTATGAGGTAATGACTTCCTTTCTTTCAGATACAGGTTTCCCCAACTATCTGAAAATAAAGTAATTCTTTTGTAAGCCAAAGTGACATAAAGTGGAAAAGCAATCATTATTAATCCATATAAAAATATTCCTGAACATCCTTGACCTGAAAAATAACCTATCTTAGCTTTTATTTATATTTTATAACACATCTTGCCAACAAATGTACAGAACAAATGCAGGTAAAGCACAGATACAGACATAGTTCAAAGCTATGTTGTCTTTATGCTGAGATGCTGCATGTAGAAGAGAATTAGCAGGGCTACTCTTGTTGCTTAGGGTATAGTTGCCTCTGTAACAGCTTGCTGAAAAACAAAACAAAACAAAAAACAAACCCAATATGCTGAACACTGCTTTTACTTTTTGCTTTTAGTGTAAAAGTAAAAATCCTCTTCAAATTTCTTTCAGTTGGCGAAAACAAGTAATAATGTAGGTCTTTCCTAAAAGCAAAGTGGTGTAACACAAACTTTTGAAAATCAGATGATTCCTGTGTATGTTTAAAAATGGAAATTATAGATGATATAGTAGTTCTAATTTTAGAACTTTTGTAAGAACCTGCATACTGTTTTCCATAGTCATTGCACCAATTTCCATTCCCATCGAGAGTGTGCAAAGGTCTCCTTTTCTCCACATCCTCATCAACATTTGTCTCTCTTGTCTTGCCATTCTATCAGGTATGAGGTAATACCTCATTGTGATTTTGATGTGCATTTCCTTAATGATTATGGATGTTGAGCACCTTTTCATGTACCTATTGGCCATTGTATGTGTCCTTGGGAAAATGGCTATTCAGAATTTTCATACTTCCATTTCATTATTTTTTTTTAAAGATTTTATTTATTTATTTGATAGAGAGAGATCACAAGTAGACAGAGAGGCAGGCAGAGAGAGAGAGAAAGAGAGGGAAGCAGGCCAGAGAGCCCAATGTGGGACTCTATCCTAGGACCCTGAGATCATGACCTGAGCCGAAGGCAGTGGCTTAACCCACTGAGCCACCCAGGCGCCCCCATACTTCCATTTCTATACTTTTATATACATGTGGAATAGAAGAAGCATTCTTCAACAGAATAAAGGCCACATGTGACAAAGCCATAGTTAACATCATGTTCGAAGGTGAAAAGCTGAAAGCTTTCCTTCTAAGATGAGGAACGAGACAAGGGTGCTCACTCTCATCACCCTTATTCGACAGAGTACTAGAAGTCCTAGCCAGAGCAATCAGTGAAGAAAAAAAAAAAAAAAGTCATCCAAATTGGAAAAGAAGGCATAACATTATCTCTTCAAAACATGATCTTATATATAGAAAATCCTTAAGACGCCACCAAACAACTGTTAGAACTGAAAAATGACTTCATTGAAGTTTCAGGATTCAAAATCGACATGCAGAAATCATCTGTGGTTTCATACAGTAAAACCAAACTATTCGAAAAAGGCAGTAAAGAAAGCAATCCCATTTATAATCATATAAAAAATAATCAAATAGTTAGGAATAAGTTTAACCAAGGAAGTGACAAAGTTATACACTGAAAACTATGACATTGATGAAAGAAATTGAAGAAGACACAAATAAATAGAAAGACATCCTGTGCTCATGGATTAGAAGAGTTAATATAGTTAAAATGTTCATACTACATGAAACTATCTATAAATTCAGTAAAATCCCTCTAAAAATTGCAAAAACATTTTTCACAGGCACAGAAAAAAAAAACTAACTAAAACTTGAGGGGAACCACAGAAGATCCTGAATAGCTCTGTGTTTTGGTTTTTTTTTTTTAAAGCTCCCCAGGTGAACCCATTGCCCAGTCAAGGCAGTGAACCACCTGTTCTTTTCATAGGTAGGATGAGGCCTTGTCCTTAGCATATCAAGCTGTTATCAGTTTGACTCATTACTTCTGCAGGTACTAAATTAGTATTTTTTATGGGGAAATCAATGATAACCACACTGTAGTGGTAGAGTCCACACTTCTTGGACTTTAAACTGGGTAGGATTTACCTGATCCTTTTGTTAAGATGCAGACTCTGATTCAGTAGGTCTGAGGTGGGACCCAAGATTCTGCACCTCTAACAAGCATCCCAGTGATACTAATGCTATGGACCTCAGACTGAAATTTGAGCAGCAGGAATCTATATCTAAAGCTTTTATAGGTTTTCTACAATTGAAATAATGTATTTTTAATTACATAGAAGCATAACTGAGGTAGTAAATTCCTAAGGAGTGCTGGAAATACAGACAATAGGGTATAGTATGACTATCCCTGATCAAATGATGTGCTTTATTAGACAGAGTTCAGTTACTAGTGAAGTTGGCTGTAAAATAGTTGTACAACAAACTAGGTGTGGGTTATTGGTTTCCATTAGAAGACTGGGAACATGCATTCTCAAGGAAACAGCTTCCCATGGAATCTTGAAAACTACTAAGGAAGATGAGGTTGTAGATAAAGCCACAGAGAGATCAATATACCATAATTATCATAGGTGTTGTCTCTGAATTCAGACTTCCTGGGTCTCCACATCTTTCTACCATTTTCTAGCTGTGTGTCCTGATAACACAGTAACAAACTTCTCTCTAAGCTTCAGTTTACTCACTTAATGAAATGAAGATGGAGCTTGTTTCCTTGAGTTGGAAAATTAAGGATATAAATGTTTGCAAGAAGCTGAGGGGAGTGCGTCTGAATGTAATGCATAATCAGTAAAAGTAAGTCAAGATTTTCCTGGCTTCCCCTGGGTTGCATTTGCACTTTGGTAAGGTAGTGATGCTACAGTTCTTGTGAGTTTACTGCTAGTTCTCCCTATCTTTGAGATGAGATTCTGTCCAACCGTCTTTTGTGGCCATGCTGTTCTCTCTGTGTTTGGATTCTTCAACTTTTTTCCATAGTTCTTTATTCAGCTACTACTATGTGCTAATCAATGTGCTAAGAGCCAGGCTGCCAAAAACTATCTTCTGTTATCAAGAAACCAAGACAAGGAATATGAAATAATGTCAAGAATAATCATGATGATTACTTGTGATTAGAACTATCAGACAGGAATGGACAGAGGATGGGAAGATCACAGAGCAACTACTCATTCTACTCTATTTAAAAATTGCCTTTGGCTTTCAAATGAAGAACTGCAACAATGCTTTATTATAAATGTTTGCCATTTGATCTGTGAGCTCCCCTTATTTGCAGTTTTGTTCTGTCTAATTTTAAGTAGTGGCAACTGGTATTAATAATATACCATTGAAGTTATACACTTGGAGACCACTGAACATGATGGACATAATGTACAACACACTTTCAGAACACAATTTTATTTTCTCACTGTCATCTATGTCAGGTGTCAGCCAGTTTTTTTCTGTAAAGAGCCAGATGGTGCATATGTTAGGTTTTATGGACCACACATATATTCAACTCTACCCATGGCCAATCCATAAGTGACTGGGTGTGGCCAAGTTCCAATAAAGCTTTATTTATAAAAGCAGGAACATGGCCTACAGGTCTTAGTTTGTGGACCCTCCCATCTAAGTGACCTATTCACCTGACACTTTCTTCACTCAACCATTAAAGACAAAATGGTTCCATACCTTCAAAGATAAAGTGATCTCATGGTCTTATTTGCATTTTTTTTTACCTTCATCTATTCATGAAAGCTTATTTTTTCAAAATTTATGAGTTGCCTTATCTAGAAAATAGTGTTTTCATCATTGTTTTTAATACTATAATTTTCTTTAGTATTTAGAGCTATTTTCTATAGTAGCCAGAAAACTGCAAAAAGAAATTTTTAAATATTATAGAAAATTCTTGCTTCTTCCTCTTTTTTAATTCTTTGAAACTTAAATGAGGAAACTACAGAAAGATCATTTACCCTAACAGGCCTCAGAGAGCAGTGATTAAGACCATGAACTCTTGCTAGACCACCCAGGGTCAAGTCCTCACTCCACCATTTACTAGTTTGTGCCCGTGGGTGACTTCTTAACCATTCAGCACCTCAATTCTTCATCTATAAAATGAGAATATTAATAGTTTTTACTTGATAAAATTATGGTGGAGATTAAATTAGATGAACTACATAATATGAATAGAAAAGTTTACATAATAAGCCCTCAACAAATGTAGCTATTGATTTTGTTCTTTTTACTTCTGCATGTGGAAAGCATCTGTACCATGTGCTTGCTTTTTTTTTTCTTTTTCCTGCCAAGAAATAGGCTCTGAAGTTTTAGAGGACCATCTCAGCTGTAATCCCATCAGCTGCAGCGTAGATGTATTGGACTCACCCTAGAAAGTCAAGATGGTGCTCAACCAAATGGAAGCAAATTTGTAATAACTTTGCTCTGACCCTGAGGAAATTTCTTAAGCTTCAGTGATACATCTTGGCGTAGCCTCCTTCTATCTTAAGGTGCTTCCAAGGCAGTTAAATGAAACATTAGGAATATCATAAGCATGTTATCACAAGTCCATTCATATCATGATTAAAGCAATATTTGATGGTTATTCTTATAAGATTGTTGTTGATGATTCTGCTTCATTTCTACTGTCATTTTTACCTGTACTAAGACAGTATATATGGTTGGAGTTAAAGCCTCTCGCATATGCATTTGGAATCTTTTAACTAAAGTTCAATTTTCCAGCAGTCACCATGCTTTGTCGTCTTGAGCCAGATTAGAACACCATATAAAGAATCAGTCTTGTCCAAGAGACTATCAAAGCGCATTCCAATTTCTGCAAAGATAGTCCTTCAATTAGGTCCCATGTGTGAAAGTGATTTGAAATCTATGAAGCAGGAGGCAACAATTATGTACAAAGACCTACTCTGTGTCTGGCATGTTCTAGAACTACACTGTCCCATTAATAGAACTTCCCACCGTAATGGAAATGTTCAATATCTGTGTTGCCCAATACAGTAGTCAAAATCCCATGTGGCTATTGAGCTCTTGAAATGTGGCTAGTGTAAATGAGGAACTAGATTTTTCTCGTATTTAATTTGATTCATTTAAATTAATTAGCCATAATACCGTTATAGGGCATGTTGCCTGTTTTAAAACAAAAAAGCCTTGTAAGACAAGTAGCATATATCTATTCTCCTTTATAAAAGGGGGAATCTCAGAGAATTCAAGGAATTTTCCAAGAGTCACAGACTAGCAATTGGAATATGGTCAGGCAGGATTTATTATTCCCAACCCCCCTGCCATGCCCAGAGTTTTTTCTTATATATTATATTGTATAGCACTGTGTCATAGTATTATATTATATTATACTATATTATATTATATTATATTATATTACATTTATTTTATTTTACTATTATTCTTTTGAAAGCTATCATTACATCAGCTAAATATTGTTTTAGGCAGATAGAATCACTCTAACACATTCTCTCCAGAAAAAATGTTTATAACATGACTTGCACCTATGGAGAAAATTCACAGTTGCTTACAGATAATCCAGTATCTACTCCCCTTTGAAGATGCTTTGGAATATGTCTTACCCATGTTTTTCCATCCTCACCACTAAAACAATGGGTGATGACCTCAAAAACAAAAACAAAACAAAACAAAAAAACAGCTATCACAGCAAGCTGGTAGTTTGGGGGCAGCAGCTCATTTCTTCCAACAAAGTTACACTGAATTGATTTCCCAACACATGTTTATATATGTGCTCTCCTGAGTTCCACACACAGAGAACCATTTCCCTTTTCAACAACTTGTCTGGTTACATCTTGTAGTAATTTATCTGCATGCTCCCTGCCAACTGGTTCATAGGGAAAACATGTTTGATGCATAACAATAGATCATTTGGGGATAAATCAAACTCTTCATGAAGTCCTGCTTCTCTTCAGCAAGGCATTTCACTCAGAAGAGTCTCTGCTGGGCTCTAGTGACTTGAGAAAAGGGAATGTAGGTGTCCCAATCTGTGAAACAAGTAGGTGTAAAGAAAGCTCATTTTCTCCAAGACAAGACTAACAACATAGCATCCCTGGGGTCCCTTCTCATGGAGTCCAACTGAAACCACTGAAGTTGGATTGGAGACTAGAGCCTGGAGACAGTTCAGATTAGACCTATGTTTGGAAGAAATGAGAGATCTATTTTGCCCAAAGCCTCACACTTTCCTTGGAGGGAGGCCATGGCCGCCCACACACCCTTGCCTTTCCCAGTTCCTGTAAAGAAAAAGAAAGTTACAAGGAGATAGAAAGCAAAAAGAAAAAAGGAGGAAAGAGAATTGAAGAAATAATGAGCAGGAAGAAAGGATAGAAGAAATACATAAAAGGTTTTCATTTAAAACTCTAATATCATAAATATTGTTACCAGTTCGTTCTGGCTGAGTCTCTGCCAAGTCCCAGACGCTATGGTAGGTGTTCCTAGAATCCACCACAGACCAAGTGAGACTTAGAAAGCTTGAGGAAGCAGTAGTTAATTCCTGCAAAGCCCTTATCCTGAGAATCAACACCACATATGCTACTAAGTGTCTGATCTTTCTTTCCGGCATTTTATTCTGGATATCCAGAAGTGAAGGAGTTGAGGCTGAACAGTAGAGAGTGAAGGCATAATGACAGTCAGAATAACTGATAGAAAATTTTTAATCATATCAGTCTGTCCTCATTTGAGGACACACATCACCCATAGACATGCTTAAAGGCCAAATAAAACACATCTTGTGCTTTGAGTCTGAACTCATGAACTCCCCCTGGGAACCCTGCAGGGCTGGCATATGCTTTTCATGGAGTTGGGGGTGCATTTAAAGCTAAATTCCGAGGTTGTTTTCTAAGGAGAAAAATGAGCTGTGCTGGTGCTTTTCTTTAGTGAATGAGGAACTCTTTCATCAAGTCAACCCCTTTCCCCAGTCTTCTCTGGCTCCCACTGCCTCCAGGATCAAGTCCAGACCCTTTGTCCTGAAATCCAAGGCCTTCCCCAGGCTGGCCCCAGACGGCCTTATGGACAGTGTTTTTCTACCACTCTCCACTGTGAGCTATCAACTTCAGTTAAGGGCTGGTCACTCACTGCCCTGTCCGCACAAACATTCACATTCTGCCCCTAAAAGGACAGAGAACAGTTCCTTCAGCTTCCAATGCCTTTGCACCCACCCATAGTTTGTTCTTTCGTTCATTCCTTCCTTCCTTTCTTCCCTTTCAAGATTTTATTTTATTTATTTGAGACACATAGAGAGAGAACATGAGCTAGGGGAGAGGGGCAGAAGGAGAGTGAGAAGCGACTCCGTATCAAGGAGCCCAATGTGGGACTCGATCCCAGGACCCTGAAATCATGGCCTGAGCCAAAGGAAGACTGACTGAGCCATGCAGGCACCTAACCCCTAACCCCTGGAATGAGCTTATGCTTCTCACCCTTCTCTAACTCCTAGGTAAACTTCAAGACCCCATTAAAGGCTGATCTCCCTAGGAAGGATTCTCTGACCTCCCAAATCCTCAGTGACCTCTCCCTTCTCTGTCCTTCATGATATCCAGTTTTCATATACTGTGATGGCAACAGTGGACGGTCACTCAGGGATGCCCTGAGTCCCTGGGAGGGGGATCATTCTTTTTGTCCTGCTACATTCCTGGATCTCTGGCATTCCTTTTCTGTCTCCTCTCTTCAGGTGCATCAACACTGCCCTTTTTCAGTGCTCTTTGTAAATTGCTATCCACCTATTATCTCTCCTCCTGTGCCTAGAAGCTGGATTACTAACCTGCCCCACACTGATGGAGAGAATGGTTTCTTTCCCTCTCTTTCCTAAGGTCTCTGACCACTGGCAAGTTCTTAGAGAAGTGTTTACTTCATTCTGTGTTATGCTATAGCAATTCATGTATATTTCCTGTCTTCATTCAATTGTAAGCTCCTTGAGCATAGGGATTTTGGTCATCTTTGTTTCCATTCCCACAATGGATCATATATAGATCATATCCAATAAATGGTTAGGAGATATATCTCCATCATTACTGCATTTCTCACTTGTGACTTATATATAGGCAGATATGCTGAAGGAAGAATCAAAAAACACAGAAACGTCTGAAATATTTGGAAATGGGATAGGGTTTTTTTCTCCCCTATATGTAGGCTTCATACTCAGATGGGCTTTTCTCTCATGGTGAGATGGTTCATTTAAGGAAACCCAGGTATTATTTCCCTAAGAAGAAGGGTAGTTACAAGACAAGTGGGGGCAAGTTTCTTCTAACTCAAAGACACCCATGGATTAGAAGTCAAGTATATCAGGGCTCACCAGAACTAGAACTGAGAATGACATCAATCTTTAATCTCCTAACCTATCAGGGCCACCTGGTGTCTTATCACTGCCTCTTATATTGCCAGAAGTATTCCCCTTTCTTAGTAGGTTTTCTCCATCCCACAAGTCAGCTTGCACGGAGCTTTGTCTTGCTGTGATGCTAAGTGCATTTCATAACCTATCCAATTTTTCTCCCCCACTAACTGGGCACTCAACTTGGGTGCCCAGGTGGCTTAGTGGCTTAAGCCTCTACCTTTAGCTCAGGTCATGATCCCAAGGTCCCTGGATCCAGTCCTGCATCGGGCTCTCTGCTCAGCCCGGAGCCTGCTTCCTCCTCTCTCTCTCTCTGCCTGCCTCTCTGCCTACTTGTGATCTCTGTCTGTCTCTCTCTGTCAAAATAAATAAATAAAATCTTTAAAAAAAAATAAAAGAATTATTACTCAACTTTCTAATTCCAACATTCTGAGTGAAGAATGTGATTACCCTTGCTCACTTTTTTTTTGCCAGGCCAGAAGTCCCTGGCAAACCTGAAGATGGGCCACTTCTGAATAAGTTTCCCTCCCAGGTGGCGTCAGCCACAGCCGAGAAGTAGATGACTGGTGAGAGGGAACATAGACAATATGGCTGCCTAAGCTCATCCCATGAACAGGCACTGTGGGCAAGTACAACCTTCTTTCACTGGACTTGTCTGTAAAGGCAGACACTTGCATAACAGAGTAGAAAACACAACTCCTGTAGGGGTCAGACAAAGAATATAAATGAGTAACACAGTCTGGTGTAAAACGATGGGAAATGGTGGCTCCAGCAATTGTTAACATATGGAAATGTTGCCAGATCTTTCCATTTTCAAAGAGAAGCTGTAAGGATAGATTTTAGTGTGAAGTCCCTGAATTTTAAAACATGGTGCAAAACAAAACCAGACTTAGCTACATATTAGGCCTACAGACTGTCAGTTTACGGATCCTACTTCAAAAACCAATATGCAGGAGCAGATGGGAAGGTAGGGTAGAGGATACATGAACAAATGGCCTGTTATTGTAGTTCATTTTCTTTAACTACAGTTATTTGCATATTAATTCCTCATTAGCTATCTATGGACTTATTAAACTAAGTTATTTGCTCTGAATTGTTTGGAGATTAACACTTGCACTTGCATCATTTCAGAACTTCTCCAACTTCTTGCTCAAGCTCACATGACACTATCTTCTAGTAGAAGAAAACAAAGCCCTGGGGGTATTTTAGATTGAGGTTTTTGTAAAAGGTCAATATGGTGAAATGATCCCTCGTTAAAGAACTTTTCACATTTCTTCAAGACCATCCAGGCCCCTGGCTTGAAGATAAATCCCAAAGTAAGAACCAGTGGGGTAATCAGGAGAAAACAAACTTATGCAAGGTTGGGCGCAGAAGCCAGAATGATGGGCATGTCTATATGCATGGGGAGGTGGGGGTAGGTAAGATGGAGATAATGATCCCTACCACATGGAGATGTTATGAGGATTCATGAACTAACTTAAGTACCTGCTTCATAATAAGTGTTCACCCAGTGATGGCAATTTGCCTTTCACAATGTCTGGCACAGTAACGAAGGCTTGAAATGCTGCCCTTACTGATAGAGGATGTGGTCTAGATAAAATTATTATTATTAATTTTAAGGAGCTTACAATCTAGGAGACAGTGACAAACAAATGCACAAGAAGTTTAAAGAAGATGAAAAATTGGGGGTTCTTGGGTGGCTCAGGCTGTTGTGTGTCTGCCTTCAGCTCAGGTCATGATCTCAGAGTCCTGGGATTGAGTCCTGCATTGGTCTCTCTGCTCAGAGGCAAGTCTGCTTCTCCTTCTATGAGGTCTCCCACTCACTCTCTCAAATAAATAAATAAATAAACTCTTTCAAAAAATTTTAAAAAGATGGAAAATTGTTCTTACAGAAGGATGCTTCTCTGAGCTGGAAGTCCTATAAAAATTAGGATTCTAAGAAAGTGAGGACTAAATGTATTTCAGAACAGATCAAGTAATATATCTAAGTACTTGGCTTATGCCAGGCATAGATATAACATTGTCTCTTTCCATACACCCAACTATGAAGGAGACAAGTACCATTTGAATTGGCCGCATTTTATAAATGAAACAGTTAAACCACATGAGGTTAGGTAATTTCCCCAAAGTCACCTGAATATTAATTGGTGGAGTCAAGATTTTCCCCTCTGACTCCAGAGCACATAATCTTAACATTGGTAGCACTGAACGATTTTCTTCAAGTGACTCAAGATTCTTCAAAAGTGAGAGGATCCACTATGACTGGGGTGAGTTGAGGGGCTTCAAAGAGGAGACTATGATTTATCCAGAGCTGTTCAGATTGGGTAGAACTGGAAAGGGTGGTACTTGGGAAATAACACATACTCATAATGCCAACAACACCTCGGATACATGATTGTATCTGAGTTCACATAGTCTGTTCACAAACATTCAGGTCTACTAGGATGGACCATAAATGTCCCTGTCTTGATGATCATAAGGTCTATAGGTTCTAATTTAGTCCTGCAACTGCCATTTGAGGTTGGTATGATCTCCATTCTGCAGGTAAGGAAAAAAGACACTGAGTGATTTGAATAAGACAACAACAGTGATAGCTGTAATGTGCATTATCAGAATCTAAGCTTCAAGGAACTTTACATTTGTTCCTTTAGGATGATAGGGAGACTAGAGTGGCCAACTGTTACAGTTTGCTTGCAATGGAAGAGTTTACCAGAATGTAGGACCTGCAGCAAAGTCCCCAGTAAACCAGGACAAGCTGGCCACCCTAATAAAGATTTAATCATCATAAAATCTTTGATTACAGTGAGACGTCTCCTTTGATTGAAACAAGGGTTTCCAGTGCTAAGTAGGGAGTGCTGTTCTCTCCAATCAGAGATCCCGTACCCCTCACCGTGCCCTCAACCTGCTCCCTGTTATTCCCGGTGATATTATGGCTATAGGAACAGGGCTTTCTTTTCTGTGTCCTGACTGCATTCTTTTCTCTCTGCTTCATTCTTCCCTCAGAACCTGCTGCAGTGTGTACTGACAGCACGCCAGCATTTTTCAACCTTCAGTGTACAGACAAATCACCTGGGGGTCTTACTAAAAGGCAGATTATGATTCAGTAGGACTAGGGTGAAGTCCAATACTGCATTTTTCCATACACTCGCTCATGAGAATCTTGCTGGCTCATGGCCACATTTTATAGAGGAGAAAACATCCATTTCAAAAGTGGGAACAGGAATCCTCACTCTTACACAACATTTAAAATGGGTGAATCCAAGTAAACAGTTCATTTCACTCTCCTCTGAGACCTTCCCCTGGTGTCTTGTAAGTATAAACTTCATCTCACCTAAATCTGGATTCAAATCTACCACTGACTGATTAGGCTACTTTAGACAAGTTGTTTAATTTCTCTGAGCTCCTGGTCTCTGACCTGTCAAGTCAGGCTGGTTTTTTTTTTGTTTTTGTTTTTTTTTTCTCAGTCTTACTGTGAAGAATAAAGTCCATGAGGTACATACTACATTCCCAAATAAACATAAATTTTCTTTATTCTTCACAAAAAGACTGTAGTTCATGCTACTGTTAAAAGTTTCCCTGGGTCAGAAGGACGAAATAAGTTTGTAAAGTCGACAAGGTCATTAGCTGGGAAGTCTGAAAGCATTACCATTTCTCAGCGATATTTGCCTCAACGCTCTGATGACCCGAAGAAATAAATCTCAAAATGGCAGCATTCCTGGTTTTCTTCATCCGTTTATTCAATAAGCACTCTCCAGGCCATGCAACATGCAGAAACAGTAATAATAAACAGAACAAGATTCTCACTTTCACAGAGCGTACATTCTTAGCAGGACTTTAACAATTTCTGGTGGGGAGAAACTCTGGGAGAAGAAAAGAGCCTTCAAATCATATCACAAAGGCTTCCTGACACTTAGCAATGAATCCCACTTCTAATATGGGGTGGTGCCCTTGCATAAAAAGGCACCGTCCTCACACTGCCTCATGGTCTGACTACTGAATATTCTAGTAGAGAAGTCAATGGGCAGATTCTTACTTTCATAATAAGCCATAATAAATATGAGGTGAATATGGCATCTTAACAATGTTGGAAAGGGTTCACTACTAGGGAATATTTCTTAGGAGCAAGTTCTTTCATAGCCCTTACTTTACAATACATATATATGGGCATGGCAGCTCTGTTGGATACGTTTCCATGTAGGAAATGGCAGGCAAAACTACTTTATATGCCACATGGGGTGAGTAAATTGTGGCACAGGCAGGGGACAGTAGTGGGAACTTCTGAGCATGGAGGTCAAGCTCTATTGGCTTCTCTACCTCCCCCAGAAGACCACCCACCGGAAGTCTGGGGCTTAAAAATAGGACTCCCATGATATCTTTAGGGACGAGAATTGAATGACCAAATTCATGTATCCCTGGTAGCAACATAAGCAACAACCAGAAGACTCATCACAGCAAACAGGGAGAATCTATTTCAAGTTCTACAACTGACTGAAGTTTGGCACTCCCTGACAAATACATTCCAGCTGGTTTCAATCCACATGAGACACTGGTGGTGTGTGTGTGTGTGTGTGTGTGTGTGTGTGTGTGTGTGTTTGCATGTGTGTGCACATATGTTTATGCATCTACATGTTAAGGAAAATGTACTCAGTAAGGAGGAGAGCTCCATTTCATTTTCCTTTTGCTGAAGAGCTATCTCCCAGGGAGAAAAATCCATTATATGTCAGAGAAGATTGTAACTCCAGGCAGTCCAAGGAAATGAGGTAGGTAGCTGGCTTTTGCAGGAGGGAATTTAGAAGATTATCAGAACACCTAATTAGAAGAGATTTTACTAAGCAATTGCTGCCAATTTTCCTATAGATAATGTTAAGCTGTGAGGCCTTGCTCTAGAGCAGGCAACCATAGCCTCCTCTCAGCATGATGTACCCTGCAAGTTAGTGGAATCTAAGTAAACTGATTTCACTAATCTTGGAGGCCTCCCCCTGGTGCCTGCCTAATAAGTACAGGCTTCCTCTCAGCATTTGCCTTTCTCCATGGTTCCCTTATAAAATGTGAGGCTAGCTGTAGAGTTGGAAGGACAAAGGAACTGAGTAAGTGTAATTTATTATCCAGGATTGTTTTCAGCCTTTTTCCAATTATACACATTTTTCTCTTTGGCTCACAGACCTGGGATTATGAGGCTGTTCTTCTGATCACTAATGGGCTGCAAAAATGGGCCCCAAGTTTTCCTTGAAGTATGTGTTATGGCCTTTAGTAGTTTGCCATGGCATTAGTTTGCCATGGCATTGTTGAATACCGTTAATTAAAGGAGAAAACAAATACTGACTCCTGCTTTCTCCCCCACTGTCTGCCCTCATGCCCTCTGTGTACACCAAACGTTAACATGAGATTATTTCATTTAAAGACCATGAAGCTGTCAAATCAACTGAGATGGAAGCCCATATTGGGTTGGAGTGTTCCTCTAGGGATTTATTTATTTATTCTCACCTGCTGGGAAGAAAATGATTGGCTTAAGGAAGACAGAACACCTCCACTTTAAAGCTGTGGGGTGAACAGCCATGGGAGGGGGGGCAGGGATCCTAATGTCTGGCTTATTTGATGTGCGACTTGGAGCAGGTCACTTTTCTCTCTGTATTTCAGGTCCTTGATTTGTAAAGGGGAAGAATGACGATACCTGCCTCTTGGCTTTTGGATTGGTTGTGGATCAGAGGCTCATCTCTTTAGCTACCCACTTGCCTGTGGGCTTTCTTTGGGATTCAAGGCTTGCACATTTTTCTTTCTGTGCCACCCCTTGATGATCTCACCTTTTCTCATAGCTTTAGATCTGCCACCTATGCAACTGACCATTAAATCTACAACAACAGCTTTGACTTCTCCCCCAACTTCCAGTCTTACAGAGTCAAATGTTAATTGGATACTTTCTAGTTGAATGTTTTGCTTTGTCAGATTTACTCTCATTTTATCCGGACTCATGGAGGCCACACTTCAATCTCTATGTCAGAACCACACGTGTGGCATAACGTGAATTCTAATCTAGTACTTCTAACTTTGCTACTCAGATAAGCCGCTTATGTACACTGAGCTTGGAATGGTGATGTTCAGGCTACTGTATGTGGAGGAGATTTGGTAGATTAACTATTTCATAGACATCCAAGAAATAATATCATTCATTCTGATCCTGAGCTCTTTTAGAATTTCTGCAAATTTCACAGTATCCCTTTTGTCTATTACACAAACTTTTATTTTTTAAGGTTTTATTTATTTATTTGACAGAAAGAGAGAGAGAGAGCACAAGGGGGATGGCAGGCCAAGGGAGAGGAAGAAGCAGGCTCCCCACTGAGTAAGAAGCCTGATGTGGAGCTCGATCCCAGGACTCTGGCATCATTGCCTGAGCTGAAGGCAGATGCTTAACCAACTGAGCCACCTGGGTGCCCCATATTACACAAATACAGAACAAAGCAGTATATAAAAATTTGAACATGCAGGACCATTCTGGACATTGAACTTTGTTTTGCCATTGAGTTCCAGTACTAATTTGGAGATAAGATTATCTGGTGACAAGAATAACTTTAAATTACCTTAAATCTATAGTAAGAATGCAGTAAAATCTTCTTAAGCACAGAAGAATCCTGAAAATGTTATGATAAAATGCTAGTGTTAGCATTCAAAATAATAATCACTCACATAAAAATAAATAGTCACTTATAAAATAAATAAGTCCTGGGGATGTCATGTACAGTATGGTGATCATAGTTAATAGGCTGCATCACAGATTTGAAGGTTACTAAGAGAGTAGAAGTTCTTATCACAAGAAAAAAAACCCTTTAAGTACATATGTCGACAGGTGTTAACTAGATTCACCATGTGACCATTTTGCAATATATACAAATATTGAATCATTTACATTGTAGAACAAAAGTTAATATGCTATATGCCTCTAATATGTCAATTAAATTATATATATACACACATATATGTGTGTGTGTGTGCACATATACTTATACATGCACACATATATACACAGAGAGAGAGAGAGCTCAACTGAAAATACCATGTGCAAGTTGTGGAAAACAGTGCAGTGCTGCAGATTTCTTCTCATCATGTTTGGGTAATTTTCTCATTGATTTTATGGTGCTTTGATACTGGTGGTTTAAAAGCAGTTTATCAAGGCACAGTTCACAACCAGCTTTTCTTTCAAAGCTTCCTCAGACCTTTTAAAGTAATGGTCTCCTCTCAGAGCCTGCATTTATACCTTTAGCCACAAATATAATGAAAACAAACATCAGCAACAACCCAAAAACCCCTAAGGAGGGAGGAGGTCAGGCAAGTCAAAACGCAGAGACGAGGGGAATTGGTCTGGAAGACCAACAGTTGCTTCAGTGTGGTGAGTAACATTTCTAATTCTCACCTACCCTCCCTGGAGCCGGGTGGGAAACAACTATCTGTCCAAGCAGCAGTCTGTCTTTGTCAATGTTGTAGTCATCACTGTCATTGTGCTGTGGTTCTGGAGCACCTCTAGTTGCAGACACTCGGGGCTTCAACAGTGACCGTGAAGTGAGGGTGGACATATTTCTTTAGAAACTGGTTCTCCTCTCTATTGTGTATGTAGTGTCTTAACAGGCATATTAAGCCTAGTGAAATAACGAGGGATGGTGGTGTCATAATCTTTGAATTGTCTCTATGCGAGATAGTATAAGATGTAAATCACTCCTTTATATACAGCTGAGAAAACTAGGAAAGACCGGTTACATATTTTTTACTCACAACAGAAATGAACATGATGCAGACCCCTTCAGTGGTGTCATATCACTGGGGTCAACCTGGGGGCAGGGGATTCATAATGTCCCTATGAGGAAGAATTCATGGAGCAACACACACACGTACACACACAAACGTTCTTATGCTACATCCTTAATTTAGATGTGATATCTTAAAGGAAGAATTGATGTAAGAAAACAGATCCTCACCCTGGTAGATATTTTTTTTTTTAAGACTTCATTTATTTATTTGACAGAAAGAGATCACAAGTAGGCGGAGAGGCAGGCAGAGAGAGAAGGGGAAGCAGACTCCTTTCTGAGCAGAGAGCCTGATGCGGGGCTCGATCCCAGGACCCTGAGATCATGACCCGAGCTGAAGGCAGAGGCTTTAATCCACTGAGCTACCCAGGTGCCCCCCTGGTAGATATCTTGCATCTCTTTTACTACTGGAAGATTCTAACTTTCGAAGATCTTCTGAGCAACAGTGGGCATGGGGGCCATTTGAGATATATATATATATATGGGCTAGGACTTCTACCTCAAGGAGAAAGACTGGCATTTACTGAATTTTTTTTTTTAAGATTTTATTTATTTGCCAGTGAGAGAGAGAGCACAAGCAGGGGAATAGAGAGGTAGAGAGAGAAGCAGGCTCTCCGCTGAGCAAGGAACCCAAGACACTGAGATCATGACCTGAGCCGAAGGCAGCTGCTTCACCGACTGAGCCACCCAGGCACCCACATTTACAGAATATTCCATAGAAATTCTCTAACAACTAGCCTAATGTTGCTAATTTCTCTTTCTGTATTAACAACAACAACAAAATGAATCTATGGGAATGTGTACTAGAAATCTCCTGTCTCTCGTTCACATGGATCCAATCGCCCGTATTTTCTTACATTCTGGGAGGAAATGTTCAAAGTGGCTGGGTACTACTGTATAAACGATTCAAGCATTACAAACATGGTTGGGTTTGATAAATGTGAAGGTCCTTGTCCATCCTAAGATGCTGTGATCCTATGATTTCTTCTTCTTTCATTCAGCTGTAATGACAGCAATCACGCTTCCACATTGTAGAAGGTCACTTCTTTAGTACCGTGACGAGGGGGAGATTTGTGTGTATGTGTGTGTGAGTGTACAAAGAATTAAGGAGAAAAATAACTATTTTTTTTACATTCATTAGAAAATAACTGGTTGATAAGCTAATTTTTATGAGTATTAACACATTCAGCTCCATAGGACACTGTGTTAAGCTAACTCGGTCAACACCACCCAAAACCCATGTGTCTAATACAAGATGAACAGAAGCCTTTTGTAATTGGGAAAATAAAAACTAGATACAAGAGTCAAGGCAAGGGTTATATGAGGACCCAGGTGGCTCTGGTAATTGTGTTCCACAATTTTCTCAGTATACTCTCATTTCTTCACGTACTATGCCTGATCTGTTGACAAGGATCATGTAGGTCCAAAATTCCAAACTGCATAGGACATCATGCTGGGATATGGTAGGCTAAGACGTTAGGTATTAACGGTCTATGAAGGGAAAGAAGTAGTCTTGAGAATATTTCAGTGTTATTTATATTTTGTCCACAAGATGGTAGCGTACACTTTCCATTTAATGTAAAGCTGGCCTGTGATCCCAATTTCCCGTAAAGTAGAGAATGTTTTGTGTTGAACTGAGGTCAGCCGGTCTGGATATCATTTAGTATTTTTTTTAATTGTGATGAATTGTTGATTTGAAGTATATTTAACTCTGCTATAACAAGGTGGGGATTCATCTGAAATAAAGAAAACCCAGAAATGCATTGCATTCCAGCTTCTTAAAGTGAATTTGAGAAGTGGGAATACTTTGGACATCTAAAAACCACACACCAAGGATCAGATACTGACATTTTTCAAAAACACTACCTTAGTACATCATGCGGAAGACATTCAGGTTGTCAAGTTCAATTAATCTTGGGTGAAATTCTGCACAGTAACAAAGTTCTTTCCATGAAACTAGTTCAAGAGGGCTATAGGTAGTTTTCCCCTCAAATCCAGGGGGAAAGTTAGACCTTAGATGCTATGAAATTTCCATAAGCTAAATAAGAGGGCAGCATGAGCAAATTGGCATGTTCTTCTGCTGTGTGATTTCTTCCCTCTTCTGGCCCCCATGCCAGAAGGGACGGAACACAGATGAGAAAAACATCTGGCCCCATCTGCCTCCATTGAGCAGAGGGCCTTCTTTGAGGTTCAGGTCTCAGGCTCATATCATCTTTTTATTTGAACTCTTTTTAAAATGAGGAGCTCAAGTGGGATTTCCTTTCATATTACTATATTATTTTCAAATTAAATTAGGTCTAATGCTCTGTGTCAGAACCACAAAAGCAAAGCTCCAGGGTGTCTCAGTGACTTCCCATTCTGTTGTCTGGAACAGCTGAGCTCCCCACCTAAGGAGAGAGGGAGATGAGCCAGGGGGAAGTTGAGACAAGATACTGGTAGAGGTGCAGGAGAGGAACGCTTGCTATTGCAAATGTATGGTTGTGTTTCCAATGTACAACAGAACTAAGTCAAGTTTCATAAGATTCCACAGTCTGGATCCATCTTAGCTATCTATCTCATATCCCCTACTCTGCAACAGGCAGCCTCTGATCTAACCCAGAGGTGTCACCTCACTGTGTCTTTGATTCTCACTGCCTTCATCCTTACACCTGCCTTTCATAGTCTTTTTGGCTCCAGTAATTCTGACCTGAATAAGAAACTCTATATCTCTAGCTTGCACAGGAGGAAGAGTCATACATCAAATTCTTTCTAAGAAGCAAAGCAAAGAGTGAAAGTGGTTTTCTTTTTTTGTTTATTTGTTTTTCAGGAGATTTAAAAAAAAAGTATAGGGGCATCTAAGTGGCTCAGTTGGTTAAAGCCTCTACCTTCAGCTCAGGTCATGCTCCCAGGGTCTTGGGATCAAGCCCCGCATCGGGCTTTCTGCTCTGCAGAGAGTCTGCTTCCCCCTCTCTCTCTGCCTGCCTCTCTGCCTACTTGTGATCTATGTCAAATAAATAAATAAAATATTTTTAAAAAGGTATAGAGTGATGACAAAGAATAAAGAGAAAAGAGTAAGGCAATGGAAATAGGCAACATTCAAGGCTAACTATACTATGATTGAATAACTTCTACTCTCCATAAAAACTGGATATCTTCTCTTCTAGATTAATACCTTTCATCATTACATCTGTTAATTATATGACAAATTTAATGTAACCTAATGGAGTTCTCTACTCTAATTACTCTTAATAGAGTTTTTATTTTTTTTCTATAAATAATATCTTAAATCATATATGACGGACTAAATATCAGTAAAAGGTGTTCACTTCAACAATAACTCACTCAGAAACCTCTGGAAACCCAAGCCTACTTCTGTGGAGGATTGTAAAGTATCTGTTTAATCCAGGGTGGAGATTGGATTCTACAGAAATGTGTAAGAGGATGGAAAAACCATGGAGAGAGAGAGGGAGAAAGACCAGAGGAAGAAGGGCTCCCGTTGACCATCAATGACTCAGTGAAAGGACTGGAAGGAAACAGTGGTGTAGTCTCATTTCCTGATTTCTCTGCATCTGCATTTTTGTGTTTGAGCAATACTAGAATTGTTTTCTTTCTAGAAATGCTTTGTGTCTACTTGTCTTTCTAGATAGTGTAAAGCAAAACAGGTTACAGAAACACTGTTCCTTAGGGTGGAATGAAGTGTTTTTTTTTTTTTTTAAGATTTTATTTATTTGACACAGAGAGATCACAAGTAGGCAGAGAGGCAGGCAGAGAGAGAGAGAGAGGGGAGGAAGCAGGCTCCCTGCTGAGCAGAGAGCCTGATGCGGGACTCGATCCCAGGACCTTGAGATCATGACCTGAGCCGAAGGCAGCGGCTTAACCCACTGAGCCACCCAGGTGCCCCGGAATGAAGTGTTTTAAAGAGCTTTTAAGTAATTTGAAGCTCTTGTTATCCTTCATGCTTACTTTATCTATCTATCTATCTATCTATCATCTATCTATCTATCTATCATTTATTTATCATCTACCATCATCATCTATCTAATCTATCTGGATTTCCTGGACATATTGTCATATAACCTCCTCATTTGACTGAAGCTATCTGGAGATGTAGTGAGTGATCTCAAAGACATTGTCATCTCCTTGCCCAAAGAGAAGGAAAAACATAGGCTGGACCACACATATTGAGAAGGAACATTAGCCCTGGGTGGTTGAGGAGACTGTGACTTCTGACTCTGAGAACCTGAGATTCCAGCTGACCGAATGAACTTCCTGTCACCCAAGGTGGAAAAAGCAGGAGGAAAAAGCAGACAAGCAACATTACTGTGAGCTGTTGTTCAAGGCTTCTTAAACTGCGGCCTTTTTCCCATTAGAAAGGGAGTCTTGGTTTTATGCTTTAAAGGACAACATGTACTTGGCCTCACAGTCACCTATGAAGGCAAGTATCAGTTG
Organism: Mustela putorius furo; assembly: GCF_011764305.1. Classification (NCBI taxonomy): domain Eukaryota; kingdom Metazoa; phylum Chordata; class Mammalia; order Carnivora; family Mustelidae; genus Mustela; species Mustela putorius. The sequence goes on from NW_025421481.1 coordinate 3,333,292, forward strand.
ACCTAAGTTCACACAGAGATTTATGTGTGGGAAAGTGCTGTGGGTACTGTATGAAGCCCACACTTAAGAGTCACAGATGTTCAACATGTAGTATCATTCTTCTCTGTGGTAGAAATTAAGAAAATGTTTCACTCCTAACTCAGAGTCTAAGTGGAGTCATTCGGTAGGAGGCATGGCTCAAAGAGAGCCCACAGACATGGGAAGTGGGCCATTGCCTGGACAGAGTCACTTGTGCAGAGGAATGATAGCACAATTAATAAGTCTTTTTGTGCTACATAGAAAGTGGAGCAGATTCTAAATCTTATTACTATTATTATTAGATGTCTTCATTTCCTCTCCCACTCCAAATTTTGTCTTTTTCAACAAAATATAATTTTGTTTCCATAGTACTTAAGATGAGGCATGCAAACACCCTCAGGTACTGTGTTGAGATGGGAAAGGGAAGCAACAGGGAAAGTCTCAGGTAGGCTTAAGAGGTTGCTTGCACTCACTCAGAAACAGAGGATTGGGTTAAAGTGCTAAGAAGAATGAACCAGGAAGTGCTTCCTTCCATGATGCCTATCCCTTAAATCCAAGCCTCAGTTCAGTTCAAAGTTTACTAAGCATCAATTCTATGACCTGACTGCTATGAACTTTGTGTTTGTGCCCCTTTAAAATTCATATGTTGAAACCCCAGTCTCCAGTGTGATTGTATTTGGATATGGGGCCTTTGGGAGATAAATAGGTTTAGAGGAAGTCATGAGGGTGGAGCCCCCATGATAGGATTAGTGCCCCTATAAGAAGAGAAAGAGACCAGAGTTCTGTATCGCTCTCTTTCTGCCATGTGAAAAGCAAGAAGGTGGCTCTCTCAAAACCAGGAAGAGGGAGGCGCCTGGGTGGCTCAGTGGGTTGAGCAGCTGCCTTCGGCTCAGGTCATGATCTCAGGGTCCTGGGATCGAGTCCCGCATCGGGCTCTCTGCTCAGCAGGGAGCCTGCTTCCTCCTCTCTCTCTCTCTCTGCCTGCCTCTCTGCCTACTTGTGGTCTCTCTCTGTCAAATAAATAAGAAATCTTAAAAAAAAATGCTTTAAAAACCAGGAAGAGGATCTCAACAACCACCAAATCTACAGGTGCCTTGATCTTCGACTTCCCAACTTCTAGTACTATGAGCAGTAAGTGTTTTTTAAGCCACCCAGTCTATGGTACAGGGACTGTACTGAAAAACAATCAAAAGATAAAGTCATTCATTCCACAAATATTCATTGGGTGCCTACTGTATACTAGGCACTCTGATGGACATTGGGAAGACAATGTTGATGCAAATAGACATAGAATCTATGCTTTTCAAGGATCTTCCATCTAGTAGGCAATAGAAATACCATATTGAAAGTAATTTTAGCATTTTAAAGAAATCATATCATTATACCATTCTCTTTCTCATGCAAGTTCTGAATCAGAGAGGTGGAGGTCACAATGCCAGCTTTATGACTGATAAAACAGTTTGGAGTATGGGGCTTACTTAGTCACGGAGCTTTGTAATACTCCCTTGAGTTGAATTTTCTCTATAAAACTGTAGAACTTCTTCAGAGTAGTTTAATCATCCGACTGAGAGTCCATGCAGAAAGACAGAGGCAAAAATCATTTAGGTCCTCTGCCAATAGCATCCACTGCAAAGGGTCTATGATTGCCTTCACTTTCTTCTATCTGCTCAGTAGCTAACCCAGGCTGCCTCTGCCAGTTGCCTGGTCTCCTCCATTAAAGGGGAGAGCCACACTCCCAGCTAAGTCCAGAGGTTAAGGGTACAAGAAGCCGGGAGGGGACAAGAGACAGAGGTTTTCACTCTAATGGAGATCCCTCCGCGTAAAACCAGAAAGAGAGGGAGAAACATATTCCTTATAATTGTGATAGGTTATCAGACAGGGAAGCTCAGGGAGTTGTGGGAGAATACTACATGGGGAACTAACTTATTCCAGGGATGGGCTGTGTGATTAAGGCAGGGTTCCTGTTCTCAGGTAATTTGTAGGTTCATTAATAGGAAGAAGATAATCACAAAATAATGAGGATAAATTTTGTACTAACATCATAAGTTAGGTACATAGGGGGCATTAAGGGTGAAAAATTGGTATTTGCTCACCATTGCTTATTGTTCTTTTAAGTATACCTCTTACCCTTATTCTCTCTAGTATTAAGAGATAATGTCATGTATTATTTCAATGTGAGAATAAGTCAATTATAAACTAAAGATTTCAATTACATTAGGGACCGATTTCAAGTCCGAGTTCTTTTTGTTTGTTTTGTATTTTGCTATTAGATCTGTTGATTGTCTAAGGAACTACCAAATCAATTGAGCTTTATGATACCATGTAAACAAAATCCTAAATCCACCACAAAGTGCAAACACATCTGAAAATACTTTCAAAATCTATTTTTTATGATTTTATTATAAAATTATAAAATTAGTGAATATTGGTTAAGTGTTTTAGAAAATCCAGAAATCCCACTGTTCAAGCTCATCTGTGGTTACCAATCTGATGTATTACTTCCTTTGCTTTTATTAATTTTTTTCCTCTACTGAGTATTTATTTTGTTTTCTTAATGGTTTTGTTTTGTCTGTATAACCAACTCTCAATTATCTGTCGTGGATCAGTTAATTTGTGGACTATCGTTCAACCTAAGACAAATAATCTGGGAGAAAATACTAAGACTATCACAAATCGGCAAAAAGCTTTATACAACAGATATCTAATGAATGCTTATTCTATGCCAAGCACATAACTACAGAGCAATCAGCTAGCACACATGGCGGTGACTGTAACACAGAAAGCCCCATCTGCTCCTTCACCTACCAGAAAAGGAGCCACTCAAGAGCAATGGCCCCTCTGCCTCTACACTCCTGCCCAACATTGGTCGATGGCCCAATAAAGAAAACATGTAAGAGTCTCTGAATTTTATAATCTCGATGCTAGAAATGGAAGGTTTTGGTAAGAAAGAAGAGAGAGAAAACACACCTCAAATCCACTCCATTATTTGAAAAAAGGCAAAGCAGGGAAGTCTCATTATTTCATTAGTTAACCTTTTGATCATTTTCTCCCAAGTAATTAATAGGACATGATTCTTAATTTATCTCATAATTTTTAGCATTTTTAACATGTATAAATGGCCACCAGATTCCTAAATAGAGAATGGAATTTTAATCAAATAAGTTTACGGGGTGCCTGGGTGGCTCACTGTTGCCAAAAGTATTCCCCTTTCTTAATAGGTTTTCTCCATCCCACAAGTCAGCTTGCATGGTGCTTTGTCTTGCTGTGATGCTAAGTGCATTTCATAACCTATCCAATTTTTCTCCCCCACTAGCTGGCAATAATTACTCAACTTGGGTGCCTGGGTGGCTCAGTGGGTTAAGCCTCTGCCTTCAGCTCAGGCCACGATCCCAGGGTCCTGGGATGGAGCCCCACATTGGGCTCTCTGCTCAGCAGGGAGCCTGCTTCCCCTTTCTCTCTGCCTGCTGCTCTGCCCGCTTGTAATCTCTCACTGTCTGCCAAATAAATAAATAAAATCTTTAAAAAAAATAAGTTTACATCCAATCCATTTCCTATATTCTGTGGATATTATAGTTTCAACCATGATTTGGGTGTTCTCTCTCAGCTTTCCTAGAGCCCCACAGATAACTTTTACTGGAAGCTCGCTATAATTCCAGTTGTTGAAACAGACTTTCTTTTCTTAAAATAACTTATTACTGTAACCATTTAAGATGCCAAGATCTCTTTCTTTAAGATTTATTTTATCTATTTTAGAGAAGGGAAGTTGCAGAGGGAGAGGAAGAGAGTCTCAAGCAGACTCTGCTCTGAGTGCAGAGCCCAACTCCGGTCTTGATTGCCAACCTTGAGATCATGGTTTGAGCTGAAAGCAAGAGTTGGATCCTAAGCCAACTGGGCCACCCAAACACCCCACTAAGATCTCTTTCTAAATAATTTTTAAAATAATGTTAACATTATTTCTGGTTCCAAGGCAATACAGGCTCATTAAAGGTAATTTTGGAAAATACAGGTATAGTGATATAGCTAGTGAGGTGGAAGTTAATTTTATTAAATCTTTTCTCAAGTGAAATGTTGATATTTAGAGACTGAAGATTAATGCAGAGGGAAGAAAATTTGTGTAAGTAGTCCAAGGACCTTAGTGTAAAGAGAAGATTAAGACCTCAACCCTTTCTCCAAGGCTTTATGGCAATTTATCAGGATGGCCCAGGGAAGTCCCAAACTAGCCCTAGAGGCAGAGAAGGGGTCCAGGAAAATGGGGATTCCAGATTAAGAAGACTGCATGCACTGCATCTCACCAACTAATACGATTTTTGCATTCTGGGTGACGGTTAAAACCATTTTGTGAAATTTTCCCTCTCTCCACAAAAATCTCTGAACTTTAACTTGATTTATATTAATTATATACATTGATTTGTAAAGCAGCACTTTTTCACCCAATATTTACTCTATGGCCTCTCCCCCTCCAGAACATAAGCTCTGAATTTATTCATATCCTCTTCTATATCTCAAGTATGTTTGCAGTTCTCTTTGTGTAAATCCTTCTTAGTTCATGACTTGTTTTATATATATATATATATATATATATATGTATGTATATATACACACACACACACATACATATATGTTTTATATATGTGTGTGTATATATACACACCCACACACATATATATATGAATATATGGATATTATACTTATATATATGCACTTGTATACTCATATATTTTATCTGTAACAACAGATGTATTTTTCATATATTCAGATTACTTCATATTAAAAGGAGTTTTGACTATGTTGTATATATACCTTTTAAGCCAACAATTAATTTTCAATTGATTTTTTGTGATTTGTAGGTAAAGTATTAAGTCATCTATAAATAACAATAATATCGTTTCCTCCCTTCCAATGCCTCTGACTTTTGCTTCAGTTCTGTGTCTACTCATTGCCTTGACCAGAACTCTTAATGTAGGCTAATAGTGGTGATAGCAACATGCTTTTGATTTTAGTTTTAGTGATATGTTCAAGTATTTTAAGTGCCATCTTTGGTTTATGACAGCTATTCTTAAAAAAAAAAAAGATAACTATTCTTTACCATGTTAAGAAAATAGTCTTCTGGTATTAAATTTTTAGATTTTAACAGGAATACATATTGCAATTTATTAAAAACATTTTCAGCATTTATTTACTGATCAGAAATTTTCTTTTTTGATCTTATATATTAATGGAACTCATAATTGTAAATTATACTTGCATTTTTTTTATAAATACTACTTGACAAAGTAGAATTATAAAGTAGAATTAAATTGACTAATGCCTTATCTTTATATATTATTATTTGTAAATTTATATTTATAGATTAGAAATTACAGCTAATTTAATTTGTGATTACATTTGTAATTGATTATGTTAGTTGCTATGTAATAATACTTTTTTCTTTAAAGATTTTATTTATTTATTTGACAGAAAGAAACAGCGAGAGAGAACATAAGCAGGGGGAGTGGGGGAGGGAGAAGCAGACTTCCTGCTGAGCAGGCAGCCTGCTGTGGGGCTGATCCCAGGATGCTGGGAACATGACCTGAGCTGAAGGCAGCCGCTTAAGGACTGAGCCATCCAGGAACCCCATACTAATACTTTTATATATATATATATTTGCTTCATATTTATGAGAAGTTGTTTATAATTTTTACTGCATTGACATCAGTTAATGAGTTGATTACACAATTATTTTAACTATTTTAAATACAATTAAAAATTGGATACCTCAGTTGGTTACTTTTATGAATTTTGGGTGTCAAGCTTATGAAACTTTACAAATCATTTAGGAAAACTTTCACTTTTTCATAAGCACAGAACTTTGTTAATAGTATAAGCATTATCTTTTCTTTAAAAGTCTGAAAGAAATTACCAGTAAACTTATTTGGTCTTTTAGCCTTTTGCGACAATTCTTGATAACTTTTCAAAACCTTCATAGATATTAATCTTTTAATGCTTTTTATATCATCTTGAATTAATTATATTAATTGATGTTTTTATAAAAAATGTTTATATTTCATTGAGTTATCTAGTTAGACATTACATTTATTTTTTTTTAATTTTTTATTTTTTATAAACATATATTTTTATCCCCAGGGGTACAGGTCTGTGAATCACCAGGCTTACACACTTCACAGCACTCACCAAAGCACATACCCTCCCCAATGTCCATAATCCACCCCCTTCTCCCAAACCCCCTCCCCACAGCAACCCTCAGTTTGTTTTGTGAGATTAAGAGTCACTTATGGTTTGTCTCCCTTCCAATCCCATCTTGTTTCATTGATTCTTCTCCTACCCACTTAAGCCCCCATGTTGCATCACCACTTCCTCATATCAGGGAGATCATATGATAGTTGTCTTTTTCTCTGCTTGACTTATTTCACTAAGCATGATACGCTCTAGTTCCATCCATGTTGTCGCAAATGGCAAGATTTCATTTCTTTTGATGGCTGCATAGTATTCCATTGTGTATATATACCACATCTTCTTGATCCATTCATCTGTTGATGGACATCTAGGTTCTTTCCATAGTTTGGCTATTGTGGACATTGCTGCTATAAACATTCGGGTGCATGTACCCCTTTGGATCACTACGTTTGTATCTTTAGGGTAAATACCCAATAGTGCAATTGTATTTAAAACAGTTATATAAAATAATATCTTGGTCAACTCCCTGTTTAACTGATCTTAATGATTATCTCTAGAGTTTATATTTAACTCATGATTATGTTTTTAATTTTGACTCATCTCTTAGTCACTTGTAAAAATCATTTGGGATTTTTTTTAAAAAGCGCAACACATAGATTATATATTTTCTAAGCCCTCGTATATTGGAAAATTTCTTAGCTGTGAATAATTTCTTTTGTTGCTTCTCATATGAATTATGACTTTGTTATGTATAAAATTATGGGTTACATTTTCCCCCTCCAAAATTTAGAGGTATTGTCCTGTGGACTGCTATTATTTCACACTCAAAGCAGAAGCTAAAGATCAGTCTGTATTTGTAGATTTTGATGCGGCAGATATGGAACCAATATACATTCTCCTTTCTTATGACTCTGTCTTACTAAACTAAACCCTGAGTTAGCTGGATGTAGAAATAAGCACAAAGAAAATTACATTTGCCAACCTACTTTACAGAGATAGTAGCCATGTAACTTGGTGCTGGCCAATGAATTAATTATGGGATTTAGTCCCCAAATGGGGGCTTCTCAGAAAGGTCCCTAAGGAGGAAGGAATCAGCTGAACTGTGCCTCTTTTGCCTTTTCCAGTCTTCCTTTCTCCACACAGTTGCTGGAGTCCTGGCAGCCATTCTGAGAGGTTAACTTTCAGGCTTGCAGAGAGGAAAGCTAAAAGGAGACTGGGTCCTTGAATGATGTCACCAGACTTCCATTACATGCCAGAAAAATAAACCTTATCTTATTTAAGTAATCACTACTTGGGTTTTCTGTTTTAGGTAGCCAAACCAGTCCCTAACTAATCAGTGGATAGTTGCTTTTATTGTCACATTCTTTGTCAGATTCTTATTTATACTTGTGTGTAAATGTTTTTTTTTTTCCTTAAATATTCACAAGCATACATTATACAATGCCAGGACCAAAATACCAAAGTAGCTCCCCACTTTCTCCTAAGCCTGAGGCTCTTTATCCAGGCTATTATTTTCCTCTGGCACACTGGTTCTTTTGCTTATCAAAGTCAACTTTCAGGAAGGGAGCCAAGGGTAATTGTCATAAATGTGACACTGACTGCGAGTTGATAGTTAATCTTTCCACTCCTACTTACATTTGCGTTTTAATAGGAACAATGTTTTTAAACAAAGGGATTAGGATTTTTATCCTGGAATTTTAAATCTTCCTGAAGAGTTTGTGAGGAGTTCATAGATGGGGCACAGATTCTTTCTGGTCCCCTTTTCTTAAATCTTCCCCCTTTTCTACTGAATTCATATTACATGGACAACTATCAATAATGCAGACCACTAAATGTGAATCCTGGTTAAATCATTTCCTAGAAATATGCTTTAGGGCAAATTATTTAACCCATCTCCACACTTTACTTTGATCATCTGTAAAATTAGTAAGGACCAAACTAAGTAATATAGAAGATGGTCTATCTGTCCCCTGATGTTAGTTCTTCATCATTCATGACAAGCATTTATTTTCCAGCAATTAATTTGAGTGATTCTAATATCTACCCTGAGGCCAAAATAGAACTGTGTCTATAATCATTAATTCATTTTCCACCTGCATATACCAACAGTTTGCAACATATGCTGTGTTAACTATTGCAAGAAATGCCAAGTAAATTAATGTTTAGGATATTAGACATGACTTAAAAAAAAGAGGTTCACAATCTTGGAATAAGTTTTTATATTTGTTTACTTGGAATTTAGTGGGCCTTTGGATCAAGATGCTGAAGAGATTTTCTAGGCCAAGAAAGTTCCAAGTATTTTTGCTTTGACCTCTTCTCCGCCTTCTGTATCCATCAGTTTCACTCGAAAGCATAACTGGAATGCAATCGATTTGCACAGCTTCTGGCCAGTGCCTACCAGGAATTCACCTAGGTCAGTTCTCCTGGCCCACAATGGAATGGTTCCTACCTTTGCTGTTCAGGTCTCTGAAACTTGGAACAGCATAAGTTGTGCTTTTACCTAAGCTGCTGGTTACCTGTTGCAGAATTTCCTACAATGCTTTGCTTGAGAGAACTCTACCCCTAGAATGCAAAAGCAAAGTGGTAACCAGCTTACCACCAATATCACCACCATCCCATAGCTGCCTACCCCGCTTTCTGGAAGGAACACTCTGCAAAATGATATTGAAAGATGGATCACAGATACAAGTGACTTCACTTGGGCTGCTATAACAAATGCCATAGACCAGGAAGCCTAAACAACATTAATTTCTCACAGTTCTGATGGCTGGAAGTCCAAGATCAAGGTGCCAGTGGTGTCTGCTGAAGGCCTGTCTCCTTGTACCCTCACATAGTGAGCAGAAAATGGAGGAAACAAACTCATTCATTTTTCTTTTATAAGGGTGCTAATTCTATCATGGGGGTTCTACCCTCATGACCTAACTATTTCCCAAAAGCCCACTTCCAAATAGCACCGTACCATATTAGGGCTTCACCAGTTAAATTTTGAGGGGATGCAAACATTTAGTCCACAGCAGATGGGGAGTAAGACAACGATGGTTTCTTCAAAACATAGCAGTTAACTAATTGAAGCATGGCTACTGGTTTTTTGATAAGTAAAGGTCTTGAACTAGAGGGCAAACTGTGAGGAATAAATGAAGTATCATTCTATCTCTCCCAGCAGTTTAGGATTCCTTAGTCTTATTGGGTGGTGCATTGGTAGGCTACTGATTTTTCTCAATCCAACTCCACTGACCAGAAAATCTGTGGAAAACTGTCACAAATTTTGGCACTAGTTTGTGTCCGTAGTCATATTCAAAGTTGTGATATATTTTTCTCCAAGCGCAACTCCACAAATTTTTATATTGTTTTTCCTTGTAAAAGTATACCTTCACATTAATGTTGTGATTTTAAATACACTGTATAAGGTGTGATTGTGTTTGTAAAGTTGGAAGAGACTTCAGCAGGGGCTGTAGAATTATAAATCCATATAAATAACCCCATAATAATTCACAAAGTAGTATCCTATTGTATTTAGTTAAACATTCAGATTATTAATAATTTTTGTTACCACATAATAATCCTAAATAGTACCATATTGTTTTCTTAAGAAAGATTCCCCAGAGTGGGATAATTGGGTAGAGTTTAGACTATGTTTCAGGCTTTCAATATATGTTAAAGACAATTGACTAAGCACATATAAAACCTATTATCTCTTATCACCTAAATTATCCTTGATTTTTTTGCAAACCGTAAGGGAAGATGAAGTCTTTCTTGGCTAGTTTATAATTCTTTACTTAATTTAATATGCTTAGTAGTTTCATATGATTTATACATATTATTCTCAGATAAAGAAATTGTGGTTCAGAGGGGTCATTTTTCTGATATCACAGAGTAAATAAATAGTAGGTTAGAGGCAACTGAGTTATAGTTATCTCGGGAAACCCGATATCCCAACCTCAAATGCTCTTCCAACCCTCTATTCCAAGTTTTCCAATATTCTTACTTCATAGGTGAAGAAAAGAGACAATGGAATAAATCCAGTTCTGCAATTCTTTATCATGAACATGATACTACATTCAGGGTCAATTTCTAGTAGCACACAATTTGAGATCATCTGAAGAACAATTCAGATATGGTTCAAATACGATCTGCTGAAACTTGGTGAATTATGATGGTGTAATGATGATAGTGATTCTATCACTATAGCCCCCAATGCAGTTTCTTCCAACCCCTCCCAAGGCACTTCCCACTTTACCTTTCTTCTCTCAACAGAACATCATAGAGTTTGAATTTATTCACCACCAGAATGTAGAGTTCAAGGAAGGGGCAATCAAGAAAATAATTTTCAATGACAAACAAATGATGAAAGGAGAGCATCTTTCCTGTGTACCCTTTGATGGGCCAGTTGCACAGCTTTCCCAGGAAAATAGCTGTTCTTGGAACATCCCCTCCTACCACAATGCCTGGCTTTCTCATTTTCTATTCAAAACTCATTTACTTGTCATTTTTATATGACTATGGTTGGGGTTGGGGGGGGTCTCAAGACATTTCTTTCCTTATCTTTGTACTGTCTCTGTGTTGTCCACATCGTGCTTTGAAAAATTAGATTCCTGTTGTAATGAATGGCCATCAATTCCAGAGGAGTTTTCATAGTTTCCCAATCATAAAACATAATAACTTTGCTATGCAAACATCTTTACAAAGACATAAATTAAGAGGCTAATGTCACGATGACCAGATCCACCCCCGCTACTTTCCCCATCTTTACATGGTTATAGATAACAGTATCAGTTGTTAAAAAAATTTTTTTTAAAAAAGTGAGTCATCCAGGAGGCCACAGCAGTTCTGATGAAGGTTACAAGATACAAATGGGATTCCCATGTCATAAAGTTTGGGTTTCTTTTCTCTGTCTCTAGGACCCACCTACCACTAGCCTAACTTACTCCTTCTGTCCCCCCACCCCACACACCAGATGCTGCAGTGGCACTGTGCAACTTAATGAGTGATTCTCATGCTTTCTGCTGACTTTTCTGACTCCTTTGATCCCACTGAATCTTCCTCTGAAATACCCTGTGGTATCCACTGAACATAATCCTATCTGTTGTGATGCTCAATCTCAATGTCATCTCCTCTTCTAAGTCTTTCTTAAACCTTTCATAGAAAGAACTAAACGTCTTCTTCCTTTATAAATCTTGTTCTCAGGGTTCACAGAATTAGTAGAGACATTTGTCCACTATATTTGGCTATTGGGTTTTCTTTTTTCCATCTCTTACCCAAGTCTGTAAACTCTTCAAGAACAGGCACAATGATGTGTGTGTGTTCGTAGCTTGAGCATCTAGCATAATGAACTTTTTCTGTAAAGGCCATATAGTGAATATTTTATGTTCTACAGGCCATATGACCTCTGTTGCAACTACTCAACTCTGCTGCTCCATGAACAGCCAGTACATAAACACATAGGTATGATACATAATATGATACATAATATTTTGTGGCTACCTGGAAAATCAAACCAACCTATATTCATCCTTCTTTGGAACTGTGAGTCATAAATCAGACTATGTCATGCAAATTGGGCATGATAAAAAAATTAATTTGAAAGTGGTATTCTGTTAGGGCAACAACTCTAAGACAGATGATCCGACATTTGTAAAGATGTTGTGAATCTGGCCTCCATTCCTGCTTGAGTTGGAAAGATAGTTGTGACCCTCTGACACTTGGTAGTATGGGACAACATTCCCAAATACAGTGGGATAAAAGCCATGACTGGGATACCAGCTCTCATATCATGGACTAACTACTGGTGACGACAGTGATGATAATAATAGTAGCGATAATAATTACAATGATACCAAACACTTCCCAAGGGCTTACAATGGTCCAGGCACTATTCTAAGCATGTCACATGCATTAATTCATTAAATCTTCACAGAATCCTTTAAAAAGGGTATTTTTGCCTTTAAAAAAGTACTTTAATCCCATTTTACAGATGAAACTGAGGCTTGGAGACGTTGCGTAACTTATTCAGAGTAATAAGGTTAGCAAATCTAAAATTGAAGGGCCTTGCATGCAACACATTGTGATGCTTAAATGCAGTTCCATGGCCTAGATGTACAAGAATCATCTGTGGATATAGACTTCTAAATACCACCTTTTGAAATGCAGAGTCAGAATGCCCAAGGAAATTCTCTCTCACACACTCTCTCTCTCTCTTCTTTTTAAAGAGCTTCCCTTATGATTCAGATGTGTAGCTGCAGTGAGTGGAATGGTGGTTCCCAAAAAGATATGCCCATGTTCTAGTTCCCCAAAACTGTGGGTATTATCTTATTTTGGAAAAGAGGTTTTTTTTTTCAGATATATAAAATTAAGAGTTTTGAGATAAGGAGGGGCCTATATTATCAAGTGGGCCCTAAATCCTACCTTGTGTCCTTCAACGAGGCACATGGGAGAGATGGAGAAGAAGAGATAGCAGTGTGACCAAGAGACAGAGATTGGAGTGATACAGCCACAAGTCAAGAAACGCTGACAAGCTCCAGAATCTGGAACAGCCAAATAAAGGATTTTTCCCTAGAGCCTCCAGGAGTGTGGCCTGCCAACATCTTGATTTTAGACTTAGGAATTCCAGCCCTGTGAGAGAACAAATCTCTCTTGTAAGCTACCCAGTTTGTGGCACATCGTTATGGCAGCCCTGGGCAACTACTTCAGAGCCACTCCCAGTTCCACTCCTTAATTCCTGAATCCATATATGAAGACAGTGGGGAAGATAGCACATGTAATGGTTTCTGATTTGAAGTGATTATCACATCATGTAAAACAGAACCCCATCCTTTCAGGGGTGGTCTCTCAGCTGGTGCTATAACTGCGTCTTCAGTAAGAGACCTTTCAATTATACCAGCTTGTTCCAGATGGTGGAAGTATGCAATAAGACCAGTTAATTTCAGGGGTGCCTGGGTGGCTCAGTGGGTTAAAGCCTCTGCCTTCGGCTCAGGTCATGATCCCAGGGTCCTGGGATCGAGTCCTGCATCAGGCTCTCTGCTCATCGGGGAGCCTGCTTCCCCCTCTCTCTCTGCCTGCCTCTCTGCCTACTTGTGATCGCTCTCTCTCTGTGTCAAATAAGTAAATAAAATCTTAAAAAAAAAAAACAGGTAATTTCATGGGCAGAATACATTGCTGCATATATATATATATATATATATATATATATATTTTTTTTTTTTTTTTGGTATGAAATGAGCTTCTTCATCAGACACCATACCACACAAGAGACCGTGATGGTGGTAGATGAAACATTCTGTTAGTCCACGATTAGTGGTCATGGTATAAGGCATGAAAAGGTAGAAGGGCATGGAAAGCAAATCCACACCCAGAATATATATCTATTCCAGTAAAGGTGAATCTCTGCCCTTCCCATTGAGAGAAGTTCAGTAGAAGAAATTTAGAAGAAGTAGCTGTGTCTAATTTAGTCTTACAAAGCAGTTGGTCAGTGGTCTCAGCCAAGACTACTAAGGAAATAGTTCTCTAGGATTGGACCCCTTTCTTCTATGTGGTATTGCTGTAATGCTTGCTTCTTGTCTTAGGGTCCTTATAGTAGTTTCTTATTGATACTACAATAATTAACACAAATTTATTGGCTTAAAGCACAAATTTATTGTTGTACAGGTCTGTAAGTAGTTGAATATCAGATTCACAGGACTAAAGATAAAGTTTCAACTTGTCTCTACCTTTTTTCTTACTACTTTCTTTCATATACCCTTTGCTTCAATACAGACTCATGCAGTACAGCCTCTTTACAATTTGTCACACTATGATCTTTTTTTTTTCACTCTGCTCTTTTTTGAAGACCATCCTTTGTCCTTGTGCTCATATTCCATGAGTCCTAACCCTTCAACCACCCTAATGCCCAATTCAAATGCTAACCATCCCCCCAACCCCAGCTGAAAATAACCTTTCACTCCTTCTAGCTGCTATTTAAGTCCTTTCTAGGTTCTGGACTCTAAATTTCTTGAGGACAGGAACTACATCTTGTTCCTATCTTTGTGTCCAAAGCAGGACTGCCATGGATGGTTGTGTAGGTTGTATGTTGTAGCCTTTTTACAGCACTTGATCATAACTCCTAATGAATGTATGAGAGTTCTTTGATATTGGCATTATGCTCAGTTTCTTTTTTTTCTTTTTTCTCTTTTTTTTTTAAGACTTATTTGACAGAGAGAGGGAGAGAGGGCAGAACCAGGGGGAGTAGCAGATAGAGAAAGAGAAGCCGACTCCCTACTGCACAGGGAGCCTGACATAGGACTCGATCCCATGCCACCCAACACCCCTATGCTCAGTTTCTAATGTAATGAACTCAGATCTTAAGATGTTAAAAATTTTGAAGTTAAAACTTGAGTAGGGATATAAAATAAAAACAACACTAAATAGGACTTAAATCCTTCAATAGATGAACTCTGGGGTCTGGACTTCCTTTTAAAAGAGAATCTGAAAAAAAAAAAAAGAAAAAAATAAAAGAAAATATGTCTGGATGGCTCAGTCAGTTAAGTGTCTGCCTTTAGCTCAGGTCATGATCCTGGGACCCTGAGATCCAGCCCTGCATAGGCTCCCTGTTCAGTAAGGAGACTGCTTACTTCTCCCTCTCCTTTTGCTTGCCACTCTTCCTGCTTGTGCTCTCTCTCAAATAAATAAATAAAATCTTTTAAAAAAATAAATAATAAATAAATAAATGGGATCTGTTGAGAGCACACCCCCATCTCTCTCTCTCTCTCTCTCTCTCTCTCTCTCACACACACACACACACACACACACACACACACACGGCACACAGTTACTCTCTAAACTTGCCTTCAAGGACTACTGTGTAGGATCATGGTAGTCAATCATTGTTTATGTGTCTGTGACAGGCCTGGGATTAGCCTCTTGGTTATGCCTTTCCCTACTCCATTCCACCCCATCCCCCTCCAAGACAGGATCCCTTTACGTGAGTACACCTTACCACTCAGTTCCTGTAGCCAGGACAAGGAAAACTGGTGCTAGAAATGACATCCAATGCCAACAACACAGTTTCTTTTCATGGGAACCTACCTCGCATTGTGAAGAAAGAATTAGAATATATTGTACTAACAATAATGCTTCATTCCCAAGAGATCAGATTCTCAGGAGATGGACTTTTTAACTGGATAGCTGCCTTGAAACACAGCTTGCTTTTTCAACAGAACTTTGTCCCTGAATAGGTATCACACTCAGCAGACAGGGAAAACCTAAGTAGATAACAAGCCAATGATTTCCAAATGAACCAGGCCCCAACCACTCTCGTTACCACTTACATAGACAACTGAGATGGGTAAACAAACCAAGAAGTTCTGACAGGTATGGGTGTCAGTTCATATCCAGATGGCTCGAGCAGTTTGTTTACTATCTCACTGTTCTCTTACTGACATCAGTGCCAGAATTAGGAACACATCTGACCATGCAGACAGAACCCAAGATGAGAGACAATATTGCTTAGCATCATGGATTATTAGGTGTAGTAGGTTACAGTCTTGGGTTTAAATTCTGATCAACTGTTCACAAGGACAGTTAGTTTCATATATTCCCACTCTGCCTTTGGGAATGTGCAGTCTTATGATGGGAGGAGCTGAGCCAAATTTTCCTTTGTACTTGCAGGAGAGATTAATGGTTATGAGTAGTGATTCTGGAGACAGGCAGGCCCAAGATACACCCCCAGCCTTGTCACTTTCTACTTAACTTCTCTAAGTTTCAGTTTTACCATCTGTAAAATGGGACTTCTTTTCATGGCACTGAATTCATATGGTCAAATGTGATAATTTTGGTAAAATATTTAGTACAGAGTAAGTCCTCAATAAGTAATAGCTACTATTAAGGAAGAAAGAAAATGACATAAAATTTTACCAAATTAGAATCCATGTTGATTTTATTTTACCCTTCCTGACTAGCTTGTTTTTATTTTAAAAGGTAAATAGACACTGTCTTTCTAAAAATTGCTATTCAGCTCACATTGAGTACCTACTATGGGTCCAACCAGCTAACACACTTAACATATGGTAGCTCTTTTATCTTTATATGGTTACATATTGGTGAGGCAGATATTATTATTCTCACTTCATAGTTGGGGAAACTGAGGCTCAGGTGGTCTAATTGACTTGCCTAATTCATTAAGTAAATATATTTGAACCTGGGAGTCTAATTCTGAAATTTCCTTGGTCTAAGACAAATTTATGCCCCAACAGCCAAAATATCAACTTTATCAATGACTTAATAAAGTAGAAATTAAGATTATATAGTAAATGGCTTTGAAGAACACAAAATGAGACTTTCTACTTTATTTCTAAATAAAGACCTGGGAACCCTGTAGCAAGAAGTGGGTCCTCAGATAGCCCTTAAATCTATATAACCAGCCAGTCACCAGCCTACCTTACCTCCTAGCTAACCACAGGAGACAGCAAAACAGGCTGGTGAGATCCTCTGGCTGCCCTCCTCCCCTGGAGATAGAAAACAAGGGTCAAAGGCTGAGAGTGCTTGCTGTAACAATATTAGGACAAGGCATGATCAAGGACTTTTGACAATGACTCTACCATTAGTAAAAACAAGATGGCCAGCTTCTTTTCAACCAGATTTACCCCTTCTCCCCAAAGGACAAAGGGGCATATGAATAAGCAAGGGCAGAAAACAACTGAAGAGTTCAGCCGAGACTCACTACTTTAGTGGAAACCTGTTGAAGAAGTAAGAAAAGGTGAATAAAGACACTTTCCTAACAATTACACTGCCAAAGCTCATTTCATTCCGTCACATCTACCCATTATAGGAATGTGTTTTTCTCAACAGAAAAAGCACTTCCTCAACCAAAACAGATAAACCACTTGTAATTTATACAGTTGTCAGTGCATCTGTCAAAGAAAATAAATCCTCTTTGTGAATCTTCCTCATGGGAATGCCATCAGAATCTTAAAGAAACCTCTCAAGAGAATAAAGGGAAAAGGTGGCTTAGAAACACACACTAAGTTGTGTTTTTATATCTCTGGATTCACCAGGTGGGAGCCCTGTTATCTTTTTTTTTTTTAATTTCTTATTTAAATTCAATTTAGTTAACACATATTGTATAATTAGTTTCAGGGGTAGAATTTAGTGATTGATCAGTCGCATATAACACTCAGTGGTCATTACATCAAGTGCCGTCCTTAATGCCTATCACCCAAATACCTTATCCCCCACCCATTTCCCCTTCAGCAACCCTCTGTTTGTTTCCTATAGTTAAGAGACTCTTATGGTTTGCCTCCCTTTATGTTTTTGTTTTACTTTTTTTGTCCTCCCCTTCCCTTATATTCATCTGTTTTGTCTCTTAAATTCCACATATGAGTGAAATCATATGATATTTTATTTCTCTGACTGACTTATTTTGCTTAGCATAATATCCTCCAGTTCCATCCATGTTACTGCATGATTTCATTCTTTCTCATGGCCAAGTAATATTCCATTATAAATATATTAAGATAGCTGTTATCTTAAAAATTGGGGAGCTAGTTTCCTCACCGCAAATTATGAAACTTTCAGTATTGTGGCTGAAACTACTGATGTCGCTATTAGAGAGATCTGGATTTGAATTCTGACTTTGCTGCTTAGATGTGCAGAATCATTCTTTTTGACTGGCTAGTATGTGAAATCCCTTCAGATGTTTAGAAATGTCCTTCCATATATGATTCTTCATAGGAGGTGAGACACGTCTCCCAGTATGGAAGCCAGATCCTATTTCTCTAACATTCCTTACAGCCTGCTAGTATTTGAGAATTTTTTTGCATCTATATTCACCAGGGATATTGACCTCTAGTTTTCTTTTCCTATATTGTCCTTATTTGGCTTTGGGAGAAGGTAAGCTGGACCTTACAAAATGAGTTTGGGAGTATTTTCTCTTATTCAATTTTGGGAAGAGTTTGAGAAGGATTGACATTAATCCTTAAATGTTTGGTAGATTTCACCTGTGAAACCATCCAGTCCTTAGTTTTTCTTTTTGGGAGGTTTCTGATTACTGATTCAATATATTTACTCATTATGGTCTGTTCAGATTTTCTATTTTTTCATGATTCAGTCTTAAGATGTATATATGTTGTAATTTATCCATTTGCTGTAGGCTGTCCAGTTTGTTGGCATATCATCAGGGAAATGTAAATCAAAACAACAATGAGATATATCCTCACACTTGTTAGAATGATTATTATCAAAAAGAGAAAAGTTAGCAAATGCTAGTGAGGATGTGAAGAGGGAAATTTGCACACTGTTTGTGTGGATGTAAATTGGTACACCCTTGGAAACAGTATGGATGTTCCTCAAAAAACTAAAAATAGAAACACCATATGATCCAGCAATTCCACCACTAGGTATGTACCTGAAGGAAATGAAATCACAATATCAAAGAGATATCTGCACACCTATGTTCATTGCAGCATTAGTTACAGCAGCCAAGGCAGGGAAACAGTCTAATTGACCATTGACAAATGAATGGATAAAGAATACATGGTGTGTGTGTGTGTGTATAATTACATATATAAAGAATACATGGTATATATATATTTTATGTTATGTACCATATATATATATATATATATATATATACACACACACACACATGTCTTATAATGTTAAATGTAGATGTTAAATTTAAATGTCATAGTGGAGACAATTAGGGAAAAATCTGCACATCAATAATGATGTATATAATAAAACTTTCAGTTTTAAATAATTTCTAGGGATGTAATGTATAGCATGGTGACTATAGTTAACACTTGATTGTATATTTGAAATTTGCTAAGAGACTAAAACTTAAAAGTTCTCACCACACACACAAAACTATGTGAGGTGATGGATGTACTAACAATATTATTGTGGCAATCATTTTGGACTGTATACATATACCAAATCATTATTTTATACACCTTACACTTATACTATGTTATATGAAAACTGTCTCAATCATACTGGAAAAAATAAAATAAGAAATAAAATTTAAAATAATAATTATAATAAAGACAAATTGTCATTTTCTAGTATCATATGGAGTGATCCTTGTGTTTTATAAGTTTTGGAGAAATAAATTAAAAGACTTCTTTCACTACTACTATGTTCTGGTAATATGCCTCTTACCAATAGTTTATAAATATATATATATATATATATATATATATATATATTCACTTTCCATTCATTTTTATAAAGCATTCATATCTATTGAAAGATTTCCATATTGGTAAAAACAGTATATCATTTCAAAATGCTTTCTTTAAAAAAAAAAAAAGAGAGAGACAAAAAAACCCAGACTTTTTAAATAGAGAATAAACTAGTGGTTACCAGAAGGGAGGTAGATGGAAAAATGGGTGAAATAGAAAAAAATGAAGAGTACATTCATCTTTATGAGCACTGAGAAATACATAAAACTGTTGAATTATTATATTGTACACCTGAAACTAATATAGCACTGTATGTTAATTATACTTGAATTGTGAAATAATAAAAAAAAATTAAAAACAAAAAATAGAATGCTTTCTTCCCCCTTGCAGGCAACAGAAAACAGTGGCTTCAACACACAGACATTGTTTCTTTCACATATCAAGAAGTCTATCTAGGGTGATGAGTTGTCCCCCTACACTGTTGTGGATTTGACCTCATTTTATCCTTCTGTTGCACTTTCCCAGAACGGTATCATGCTTTTTGCCTCATGTTCACAAGTTTTTTGATGCTCCAACAGGAATAAAATCTATCTGCATTTCAGTTGATAAGTAGAAAATATGAAGAACTAAATGCCAAGGAACCATGCTTTTTGGGTACAGTCCTTCAAAATAGCTTTTCCTGATGTTCCATCCAGTGGTTTCCTCATAGAGCTCATGGAGTCACACAGACAACACCTAATCAAATCTCTGAAAACTTCTAGGAGAAAGCAAGTTGCAGATGGGGGTTGTCTCCAGCAATACTAAAGGGTCTGCCACAGGTAATAATATAAACAAAACTGAGCTACATGAATGTTGAAATATGCAATTAAAAAGAGGGTTTGGAACCTGCATTTACAAAAGAAAGCCGAAGACAATGTGTGAAGAATAATAA
Source organism: Mustela putorius furo (assembly GCF_011764305.1). Lineage (NCBI taxonomy): Eukaryota > Metazoa > Chordata > Mammalia > Carnivora > Mustelidae > Mustela > Mustela putorius. The sequence continues at coordinate 3,353,566 of NW_025421481.1, forward strand.
CAACAATAATAACAGAATGTAGCTAGCAATGACTAACATTTACCTGGGATTTACTGTACACTGAGCACTGTTCAAATACTTAAATACATTACTTCATTTAGTGCCTGCAACAACCTTATGAGTTAAGTGCTGTTATTATTCCCGTTTACCTATGAGGAAACCAAGACACAAAGAAATCATACAACTTGAAGGAAGTCCCTCAATGAATAAGTGCTCAAACAACAATTGAAACACAGTGAGCAAAAACTCTAATCCAGGTTTGCTAAGAAATAAGAAAGGGATCTTTTGCTTCCTTTGTCTTGTCTTTACAATAAGATTTTTTTTTAAAGATTTTATTTATATATTTGACAGAGAGAGATCACGAATAGGCAGAGCAGCAGGCGGGGTGGGGGGGAATCAGGCTCCCTGCTGAGCAGAAAGCACGATGCTCCTGCTCATGAGATCCTGGCTCCTGAGGTCATGACTGGAGCCTAACCCACTGAGCTATCCAGGCACCCCTACAGTAAGATTTTTCTTAGGAAGTCAGTAAATGGTTAGCCAATGTGAGACTGACTTAAATTTCTGACTCTCATGACCAAAAATATCAGAACAAGAATATCAGTCGGTGCATTATTTAGCATAGGACGCCTCTGATTTGGTGTTGATTACCCTAACTGATGGCCCAGGGGGGTGAAATTTGTGTTGACAATAAAATTACTACTACTACTAATGTTAACAATGTTCTAAGTATAGGCCTTCTATACCTATAGGTAAGAGGACGTTTTAGAACATAGCAGATCAGCAAAGGAAGGGATCCCATCTATGAAAGTGGCCCGGAGTGTAAGCATCATCTCTTCACTACCAGAAAAAAAAAAAAAATCCACATGTGCTAGGGAGCCATAACTCCTATCAAACACCACCAGCAACAAAAAGTCCAGATACGAGCTCGCCTTTCATCAGTTTAAAGGAGTGTTTTCCAACCTTTTTTCATTATGGATTCCTAGGGAACCTGTGCAGATATTTTATTTTACCTAATTGCCCCCACTACGATGTTTAAATACCACAAATATACTATGTATCTGTTAATGCAGTATGGCCTTTAGGAGAGCTAAAAGATCTAAATTTTTTTCAGCCCTCGAGAACCAATTTTTATCCCCTTGGCATGATACTGCTCTTGCTTAAAGTGTTTGAGTTATGACTTTAAAAGTCATTCAAAAAAATAGAGCTGGCTTATGGGCTCACTAAAATTCTAAAAATGGACAAGTTACCCTAAGACACTTCAATTATAACCTTGCTGCTCTTGTTGTAGTAATTATTGCTATCAATAGTTTTGTAGCACATAGGAAGACTGCACACATACCCGTGTGGTTTGAGGAGAGCCACATGTCTGCCCAAAGAGTTGTAAGCGAAAGGATCACATGTGGCTTTCAAATCAGAATGTTCTATTGCTATTTGGAAACTTAGAGCTCTTTTTACCTCTATGAAATGATAAGCAACATTTGAGATGGTAACTACCTTGTCAGCCTGGGTTCCAAAGTGAGAAGGTATGGAGCAGACCTCACAGCTGACCTGCAATGCATAAACACTAATATGCAAACATTATTTGTTAGTACAGCAGAACCCAACTTACCCAAACTGATACACTGGGTGATTCATTTATTCATTTAAATGAATGAGAACCCACTATGTGTCAGTGTCCTAGGCACTCATGACATAGCAATAAACTAGACGAGTCCTTGCCTTCATGGAACTTATATTCTCATGGAGAAATCTACTGAGATCAAATTTAGCATCTCTTCAGCCTAGAAAGGAAGGCATATACTGTAGAAGAAAATTAACTCTTCACCGTATTAAAGGCAAGGCTAAATTTAGGAAATTCCATCCTGTGATACACTCTCAACAATCTTTTGTGACTGAAAATAGGTCTGGAGGGCATTTCCCTCTGCTCTTCCCCCAGGAAAACAAAGGGATGTTAAAATCTTATGTTAATTTTGGATTTTGAAGTTCAGTGATTTGGGAAGGTTACAGAAGGGAATCCCTGGAGAAAGAGCAGGATTTAGGGAAGTGTGAAGGTGTGGAGGAGTTTTCTAGGTTGCAGAAAATAACAGGCATAGAGATGTCAAAGTGCAGATACTTCTCACTCAAACCAAGTGGACCACAGACGCACCAAGATATAAGATAAATTAATTCACCAAAACATCAACTTGAGCTCTTGAAAAAAGTAATTTTATTTTGTCTAAGACCCTATATTACTCACAGAGAGATGTTCATTTCCCACAGGATGAAGCCCATTCTTCCTTGAGAGGAATCCTGGACAGATACACCAATAATTAAACTGAAATAGACCATTTTAACCCCCACTGCAGTTCAAACACCCCAACCATCAAAGCTGGCCAGCCAAAACCAGCTGCCTAGGATCATCCTTTGAGGTTCAATGAACTAGGGCTTTGTTAGACCAGGAGTGAGAAAGGATTTCAAAGACAAGGGCCCTCCTTGGGAAATGATTTCCTGATGACCTCGTCGAATTACATGCTTTTTCTCATAATACAGTTAGCCCACTAATCCTTATTCCCTCTACTATGAATCTCTCCTAAGCTCCTCAGCTGGGCTAGAAGAAAATGATGGGAAGAATAGTCACATCTCCCCAACTCATGGCAAAATTTCCCTGATTAACCTCACACTCCATAATATAAAATGAACAGGAGACAAGTTTTCTTCTTTTTCTGACTGCAAGTTCTGGATAACTTGAGTTTGGGTCTTTATATAATGGTTCACTTTCAAAAATGAAAAGATATTAAATTTTAAGCCTTGCAATTACCTCATTTTCAGATACCAACATCATTGGCTCTGTCTACTTTAATAGCTCCACGTACAAGGATTTCTGAAGATTGTTAATGCTTGGTAACTCTGGATTTTTCAGCTAAAAACAAACACAAATTTTTGAGTTTTATATCAGATGCTGCTTTTTTTCTTTAAAGTTAAGATAATATTTTTTAAAAGGATATATCCCATAAATTCAGCTGTTCAACTTTGAGCTAGGTTATTTCTATTATTCAGAAATTTATCAAAGAGTTTTTTTACCTAATGAGTTACTATTACAATACCAGAAAAAAAAAAAGAATAGGAGTAAATGTATACGAATCAGTTCATAGAAACAAACACTTACTGTGAGACTCAAATATCAGTTATATCAAGAGTGTTCATAGTAATCTGTTGTTGAAAAAAAATGATTGCTTAGAAAACAGGATTGGGTGAAAATTCTTTTTTGCCATTAGCTGGTTAAATGGCCTCAGAGAAATAACTTTTGCACTGTCTTCCAGGCATCATACAAAGCATTTTTTAATGAATTAACTCATTTATTCTTCATGTCATAACCTGTATGAAAAGTATTATTATTATTATCATCCCCATTTATGAGATAAGGCATCTGGTACACAGAGAAGTTAAATAAACTTCTTCAAGTTCACAAGTTTCCAAAGCAGATCTTTGCCCTTAACTCTTTCACCTCTATATGTTCTTGAAATTCTCAAAAATATTTTCTTTTGAATATTTCACTCTAAAACCTTAAATGAATCTTAGGTTTGGGTTAAAATTTTAAAAGAGAATGTGAAAAATAAAAAATGGAGAAAATCTCACTATTTCTTGAGCATTTGACCACAAGGGGATAACTTTTAGGTCTATGCAAGGTCTTACTTACTGATTGTCCTTAAGGAGATTGGGACATCATCCATCCATTGGAAGAAGCTTGAAAAGACAGAAACCGACAAGAATTTGACATACCAATGTTTGTTAATTCAGTTGTATTATGTTGTGTTCTCAAATAGCTCCATTAAACCAAGAATGACCTAGGACCCAACACATATCATATAATGCATTATATCATGGTGACTCAGCTCAAGGACTCTGGAGGCAATGCCTAGTTTAAAACCTGTCTCTGTTTCTTGGAGTGTGAGGATGTTATTTAACCTCTCATAACCTCAATTCACTTGTGTGAAATGGGGACATTAGTATGTTCATCTCAAGGTTGTTTGGAGGAGCGCATACTGCAAGATACTTATTAAGCACTCAATATTTAAGTGATGGCTATTATTTTAATTATTTTAAAGCCCATTTAGATGCTCTAAAATCATAAACTTCTAACTCTCCGGAAGCAAATATTTTATTTCATTAACTCTACATGCAGGAAAATTAATTATGTAATAATGATTTTTGAGCATTTTCCCTAATCCAGACACTACTCTGAGTACTTTAAAAGTATTACCTCAGATAATCTTCCTTACAGCCCTACCAGGTGGGTCCTGTTGTTATACTCATTTTATAGAAAAATAAATTGAGGCACAAGAAGATTAAGAAATCCACCTAAGTTTCACAAAAACAGTAATTAATTAAGCCCATCAGGGTCATATCTAAGCCCTTGGTCCCACAACCTTTGCCCTTCTCTGTTCTGCTCTAATTTGCTCTGAACACCCGATGCCTTCTTTGTACTTCCCCCACTTCTGAACCCCATTCAGAACCTTTGTATAACCTGCTTCTTGTGCCTGGAATACATCTATACTGGCTCTGAATTCCCCTTCATTTGGATAATTCTACGCTTATTCTCCACTCAGGACTCAGTTTTCGCTTATATCACCTCTTCCTCCCCACCAGGTGCTCAGGAGCCCTTTTATACCACTCTTAATGCTCATTTCTGAAGTCTACAAGTCCCTTTCCAATGTAACTGCTGTGCTGCTTGCCACGGTCCTCTACAGGGCTGTGATCTCCACAAGGGCTGGAGCTGGGCCTTAGTTTTCTTGGCGTTTAGTACCATAATATCTAGGAGTATAGGGTAAGTGCTTAATAAACATGGATGATACAAAATTCATTCATTTATGTCTTTACTGAGCATCTACTAGACACCTAGCCTTTTACTAGGTTCAGGGAATATACTAGTAAGCAAAACACAACCAACAGAATAGTAAAGAAAGGCTTTTAGAGAAGTGGTAGACTATGTATTTTATAACCTCCCCACACAGCCTCCACACACTCATGCACACACATACAATGGATTTTAAAGCCAGATTGCTTGGGCTCAAATTCAAGCTCTGTCAAGTTTAGAGAGTTTGAGCAAGTTATTTAGCTTCTGTGTATGTCAGTTTCCTCATATATACATATATGACTTTCATAGGGTTACTCTGAGTATTAAAAGACTAACTTCATGGGAAGTGCGTAGAACAATCCTGGCCCTTAGGAATCTTTCAGAAGGTTAGCTTTTTTATGGTTTATTGTCATAGACTTTATGTTTCAGGGATAGGGTATGGAAGAACAGACACATCCTGTCCCCAGCTACAATATAATGGCATATAATTTGGTTAAATTATATAAGGTTATAATTTTTGTAGGTCAAAAACGGTTAAAAAGAGGGAATTTTACATGATACAAATTAAAATGCTCACAGAACATAGAAAAGAGAGGAATTAATTTTGCTTGGAGAAGTAAAGGAAAGATTCACAAAGAAGTTGGACCTTAATGGAGCCCCTCAGGGTAAGTAGACAGTCACTGAATAGACAGTAGGAGAGATGATATTCGAAGGAGATAAATAGCAGAAACAAAAGCAGTGGACATGAGAAAGCATGACTAATAGATTCTTATGGTTGGAATTCAGAATCCATTATACAGATACCAAAATTGAGACTAGCAGGAGCCTAATTATGGCTACTATATTTAGCTTGTTCACATTCTGGCCTCAGTGTTATAAGAGATATTACTGGGTTTTAAAGAGTTAAGGGCACCTGGGTGGCTCAGTGGTTAAAGCCTCTGCCTTCAGCTCAGGTCATGATCCCAGGTTCCTGGAATTGAGCCCCGCATTGGGCTCTCCGTTCAGAGGGGCACCTGCTTCCTCCTCTTTGTCTCTGCCTGCCTCTCTGCCTACTTGTGATCTCTGTCTGTCAAATAAATAAATAAAATCTAAAGAGTTAAGAAGGCATTTTGGCATAGGGAAAAGAGTATACATAAATTTTGATGTCAGACAGACCTGGTTTGAATCCCAACCCCACCATTTACTGAATGAATGAGCTTGGCCAAACTGCTTAACTTCCATGAGCCTCAATTTCCTTATCTGTAAAATGGGTTCAATGGAACTTACCCTGCAGGATGGTTGGAAAGATTACAGATGATGTATATAAAGCACTTGGTAGATTATCTGACACATTAATAGTCTTTAATTTGGAATGACCCTTATTAGCAACATTAACAGTATTCATGTCTAATAGGAAGAGATTTACAGGCAACCTGCCGGGACTAATAGCACTAATTATAGTAGTTGGGGTAACTGAAAAGTAAATACTACAATTCCCCAACCAGAATACTTTTAAAAAGCCAGAAATTATTGTGCTATTTAATCCAAAAATTAACATTAACTAATATTTGCATTAGCAAATTTCCATAGGTGAAGCACTCTCTTATATATTCACTTATCTACTAATCTCAGCAGCCCCATGAGAGAAATTGATATTGCTGTCTCCATTCTGGGGGAAATAAACTTCAGAGAAGTCCTGCTCAAGGTCCCACAATGACAAGTGACAGAATAGGGAGGCTCAATATAATTGAAAATGTAGACTGTGTCTTTGTCTATTCCTTATAAGACTGAACACAGAATTTGTTTTGAAGGTTTAGGAAGTTTGTAACCTAATGGTCTCAGTTAAAAATGATAATGTGGGAGATTATACAATCATAAAATATTATGTGGGGTCCATCAACAATTCTCCCTCCTAGTCTTCTCATTTTACAAAAGAGAAAATTGAGAGAAAAGCAATTAAAAGACTCTTCTGGAGTCACTTTGAAAATTCATGGCTGTGCTTCTAGTTAGAGATGGCAGATTTAACATATGCTTTACATTACACTCCATCTCCAAAACCCACTAAAAAGACAGTAAAGAGATGGATTTTAAAGACATTAACCCGTAAGGACAAAAAGAATAAGAAAGAAAACAACAACAACAACATTTTGGAAGACAGAAAGCAGATGGTTGAATGGTAACTGGCTTAGCAGAATCATGAAGCTGAAATTTCATTGATTCCAGAAGCAACCTGATTTGCACTGCAAAACCCCAAGAAGGCTCAGAAATGGGCAGCAAGATGTACCTCTGAAAGTGGGAATGCAGCTGAAGACGATACAGGGTTTTCTAACAGTCTGTTTGAGAAGTAGCTCTCTCTCTTACTCCTGGCAGGAGACTGAAGACTTATTCTCCAGAGAGGCTGCATCGGAAAGATCCTAGACAAAAAGATGCTAGCCAATACCGAAGCCAGAGATAACTCCATTGAAAACAGGGAGATTCGTTGAAAGTATGCATTCTGAGTGATAAACATAGCAAAATCCTGTTCCTCCCCAGCTCCCAGAGCACTGACATCCATGCTTTTCGTCCCTATGCTGAAGACTGAATGGTTTGGTCTGAGGACTCTGACCAGCCCCAATGGTAAAGACCTAAAGATACCAATGCTCGGGCATCCTCTAATGAAATGGCCCAGCCACATCACATCAGTGACACCCAGGAGTCAATAAGTTCCATCCTTGCACACAGATTTTTCTTCAGCTACTTTGCGCTTCTCTTTTAAGACAGCCAGATTTAGAAAATACAAGTTTAATATTTGGGACATATTCATACTGAAAATGTATTCATTGTTTCATAAAATTCAAATTTATCTGAGTGTTAACTTATCTGGCAACCTTATCCTCTCTTAACATAAGAATGGACATTTGAGAATCACCAAACATTTGAGGAAAGCTTCAACATGAAAACAGTGACTAAAACATACTAATGGGAAAAAAGGAACATAGATTAAAGATCAAAGAATGCAAAGGAAAAAAAGAAAAACCTTCAAAAATAGTGCCATTTGTTTTCTCAGGAAGTTAAGAGAGGATATTGTTCTTTTGAAACAGGATCACTTTTTTTTTAATTGTGTTATGATCATTTTGTTTTAAAAAGAAATAGTCAAAGAACATTAAAGAGCTATCATTAATGTGATGATAGCAGAAGTGAAAAATTAAATAGAAGAGTTTGAAGAGGAAGAAGAATTGTAGAAAAATAAAACAATGGGAATGGAGAATAAGAAATGATCAAAGAAATAATTCAAAAAAATTTCCCAGAACTGAAGAGTATGCATTTCCAGAAGGAAAATACCCTCTTAACACAAAGGATGAAAAATGCCCTTAGTAGGGGAAGAGTAAAAAAAGAGGAAGAAGGAAGAAAGGAGGGAAGGAAAGAAGAAAGAACTTGAACAGGGATATACACCTATTAAATTCTCGGACACCAGGATTAAAAATGCCTGATAAATATTAAGCAATTTATTCATAGTTGCAGTAGTCTGGAATTAATACAGCAGTTTAGCAAACCTACCAAACAAACTTTAAGAAATGAGGTTTGGGAATCCTGGGTGGCTCAATCAGAAAAGCATGTGGCTCTTGATTTGGGGTAGTGGGTTTGAGCCCCATGTTGGGTGTTGAGATTACTAAAATAAATAAATCAACTTTAAAAAGGTGTTTCTAAACTAATAAAAAAATGAGGTATTTTAATGATAACAGTATACATGAACACGTAATGAAATCAAATAAATCATAGGCACATATTTTAGTGCTGTATCTGTCCTGTATGACTTTAGATAGATCATATCACATCTCTGGACTGCAGTTTTATAATTTGCAAATAGTTTAGATATAAGATTCTATAATTCCATTTAATTATGCAGTCATGAAATATATGACATTAACATGATTGAGTACATAATTAAAATAGTTTCAAAAGTCCATATCCCAATAATACTTGTCAAATACACCAACCTGTTTTTTCTCAAACTGCATAGTCTCCTTTTTTTTTTTAGATGTTATATATTATTTTATTTTTAAATAATGAATTCACATTTCTCTAATGCTCCACAAGATTCATTCATCCAGGCATTGTTAAAATTCTAATGGATGCTATTTACATGTATGAGGTATATATTAGTGAACTGTATAGTCACGGTACCTGTGCTCATGAAGCTTTCATTTTAATGGGAGAGTAAAAAAAACAAAATTAAATACATTTCTATATGGAATAAATGAAGGGAAATAAGCTGCTATGAAAGAAAATAATAAAGGTAACCATTTTTAGAGTTGGTGATTAGCAAAGGGAATTCTGAGAAAGCGGCTTTCAAATGAGGATATATAAAAGGAAGATGAGGAATAGGAGAAAGAGCTTACCAGGAAGAGGAGGCAGCACATACGAAAGTCTTAAGGGAGAAATCACACTTTCAAGGAAATGGAAGCTTGGCTGGTATGGAGGCATGGGATTCCCCAGCAGGCGAATGAAGTTGGTAAACATGCAGAGTCTAGATTATGATAGGTCTATGAATCCATGAAATATGGCTGGATTTTACTCTATTGGCAAGGAAAAGAGATTGAATTATTTTAAGCATTAAAGTGACTTCATCTAATTTACAGCATATGATCCTTCTGCTTGTTATTTCATCTTTTTTGATCTTGGATACTATGCTTGGAGATAAGCAGTGAAGATGCACACTTCTTTATTAAGAAAATGAAGAAGAAGGAGTTTTAGGTGGCTGCCTCATGAACAGGCCCAATGGTTAGTTAGTATGTAGCAAACCCAGAGCAAGATCCTGGGTTTTCCAACTCTAGTTATCTTCGTATATTGCCTGATGCATAATAAGAACTCAATAAATATTTGTTCAATGAAGGCACATCATACTAGGACATCAGCCACTGAGATCCATGGGTCTTTTGGTAAAGACTAATGTGTTAAATCAGCCACCAGAGGGAGTGTATCTTCCCCATAGAATAGAAACATTGACCTTGGCAAAGACAACAGGTTGAAAAAAAATTTTTAACTGAACAAAGTGCTTTCTCCAGTTCATACCAAAAAAGATTTCATGAACTAGAATTGGCAACATCACAACAGACCCTTTGTTATGTGTTTGAGTCGGCCATCTGTCCGTGAGGCTTAGTTATGGACAACCTCCTGACTTAAGAGTTCTCCTGACTTTGTTAAAAAAAAAAAAAAAAAAAAAAAAAAATTCCTCCAAAGTAAAGTGTAATGAAATGGAAGTAGCAATATTTCCTGACATGATTCAAACTGTACATGCTGAATAAAAGACTTCTTATTTTTTCTACCTAACTCTGCTGTTTTGAATTTCCTTGAACTTGCTTCAAAATAAAGTTTGGGAAGAAGAAAACTTTTCCTGTGGCACAGAAATGGTCTGTGATGGCTAGAAGAGTCTACCTGTTGGAGAGGGCTCCATTTGTTCCCAGTGAGATAGGACTGCTTGTTTCTACTCTGCAGCCAGGAAAAAATATACAAGGGCATCTGGAAACAGACACAGACACAGACACAGACACAGACACACACAGACACACACACACACACACACACACACACAAATGCTTTAAAAAAGACTTGAGACCCATCTGCCAACTATTTTTTTATTCTCATTTAACAAAGCTTGAATCTTGTCAACAACCAATTGTTTGACAGCATTTTGTATGGTTGATTCTCAGACAGACAATACATGGTTCAAACAACACAGGTTTGGTCTACATGTCAGCTCTCACATGAACTGAGGGATCAAGTAATGTTTCAAAAAGAGTTCTTAGAACTAAATCAACTGTCTATAGTTAATTGATGAGAACTGCTCTTTCATTATATGCTCAGAACTGGATTTAGTCCTGTGGGAGAAATAAACAAGGTACTGACACATCATCCCTGCATTTAATAACCAATTCTTTTTGTTGTTATTGTTAATTATTAAGGGTGTTTTCCACTTATTATTTTTTTTAAATTTGGGGACCAATATCCAGGTAATTGACTTAGTTTATTTTTTTTCCCCTGGATGTATAGGGCCATGAAATAATATGCAAAGACCAGTAGGTCTAAATTATTTATATAGGAATTTACAATCACTCTAAAAATGTTGGTAGAAATGTTTGAGTAGAAATGAGATTGTTGTGAAAATGTTTATGTGAGATAGTTTCTAGTATTGTCTATTATTAAATAAAAAATGATAGAAGAAAAAATTTAAAAATCTTTCCAAAACAAAACACAAGATTAGTTAAAAAGTTTTTAATAATTTAATTTTTTAAAAAAATTCAACATTTAACAAACATACATTGGGCCAACTCTGTAGAAGGTACTAGCTCAGGGGCTGTACAAGATTTTAAGGATGTCTATGGTCTCTTTCCCAAAAAGATCTTATAAACTGGAGAAGAGAGAAGAAGTGAGGCAAAGCTCTCAGAATAAGCACTCTTAAACTGACAAAGGTCAGGGACACTAGGAAGCTCAAACTAGGTTGTGCAGCGATTCAGAGAAGGATAGTTTTATAGCATTTGAGCAAAAGTACTTATTTGGGTACTAAGCAAAATAAAGAGGAGGGACAAAAAGACAGAAATTGGAAAGCTTTGGGCATAACTAGGAAATGCCATCTCATTTGACTAGAAAATAGGCTAATTATAGGACAGTAGTGAGAATTAAACTTGAAAAGATCTTTTAAGACCAACATACGGAAAGCCTTGAATAGCATTTTTAAGAGTCCAAATTTAATTGAGCAGAGAGGCAAAATGACGAAAGACTTTCATTGGAAGTGGGCTTCAGGAAGATTGACATAAGTAAGATAAATAGAAAAGAATACAAAGTCAAGGACACAATTACCCAAGAGACTATTGCAGGAGTCCTGACATGAGGAAGAGAATGCATAAAATTTGGGTGATGACTTGCAACAGAAAGGAGGGAGAGCAGCCAAGACACAATTCAGGAAACAATGGAACATAAAAAGTGAGTTCAATAAATGGGGTGAGGCAGAACAAAAAAGTCAAATATTTTTAGTTTGCATGACTAAGGTAATATTTGCACTGTTTACAAAAATAAAGACAGAAGGTTGAGTAGGTTTTGAGGAGAACAGGATGATTGGGGTATTGAAAACTCTATGCTGAGATGCCAGCAGGATGTATACAAGGAGACATCCAGCAGATTCCTAGAATCATGGGTCTGGAACCCAGGAGGCAAGTGAGTTTTCTGGAGGAAATGACTTAGGCATTGGTTCTACAGAGGTTCAGGGTCAATCACTGAGTTGAAGGCAGTGGGTGACCCTCCTGAGAGAGAGAGAAAGGGTGGGGTGGAGTGGGGCAGGGAGGAGAGGGGAGAGGAGAAAGGGAGCTAAAGGGAGGGGTAGGACGAAGGAATGGGAATAGAGGCTAGGAATCCTGGGAATGTTTTTCTTTCTCAGCCAAGGAGAAGCCATTTAGGAAATGTGAGAAAAAACTTCATTACTGCAAGAGGACAACTACCACCACAGTGTACAGGGAATGTTTTAAGAAGAAATGGGATATAGTAGGGTCATGTGCCCTGGAGGGGGCAGGGGAAAGGTGAGGGAGAGACTGAGAAAGAAAAAAAGAAAAACAGCTGACTTTGATGATTCAAGAGTCAAAGGTGAAATAGTTACTTCACCAATTCTTATCAGGCTTTCCATAACATCCCTCTGGGAGAAGCCAGCTTGCGAGGGTTTAAGGAATGAAAGGCGCTGAGATAGTGGAGCCAGCCAGTGGAGACACTAGTTCAATGAGGACAGAAAGGAGAAAGAGGGGTTTGTGATGATTTGACATGCTAGGAAAGACTTTCTTACAAAATGGGGAAAGAAACTGTTAGAAAGATGAAGTGGTTCCCAAATGGAGAGATCAACCAAGGGAAAAGATCATGGTGTGGGGGGTGGTAGTTTGTGTTTGATCATCAGCCCCAGGTGGTGAAGTTAGGTTTGGTGAGGAGGACTGACCATTCCTCTGAGGGCAAAGGAAAAGAAGAGAGAGTGCTATCAACAAAGGGACAAAAGAACTTAGAGGAGGAGTGTGGTGGTGGGTGGGGAAAGAGGGTCTTTTCAATTCAGTGGGTGAGCTTTTTTGAGGGTTAGGTGAAGAGGGTGGGTCTGAGGATTGACGATCATAGAGAAGTTTTAGTGCAGCCCCTAGGGTGAGGTCAGGGGGCACCATGGGAGTAACAAGTGGGGAGTTAAAAGACTGCTATCCAGCAACAGATTTTTTTTTTTTCTCTTTGGACTCCTGGACCCTTGGTCTCCTGTGGGCTTTAACTTTCAGACCTGTGACTGACTGTGTACCCTTTGCCTCCAAGGCGACAAGTTTGGAACTCATAGCTTGGTAATTCTGGGTAGTGAAGCCATGACACCTTAGACTCCTTGTGGGAGGGTTTTTTAGGCCCCTCCTGTAAGAGAGACCAAGGAGCAAGGCAAAGAAGTTGTTACTGAAACACAGAATTGCATACCTGCCATCTTTTTACCCCTCAGTGAGCTAATACATCGGAATTGGAGAAATGCCAGAACCTCTTTTCTTGGGAAGTATGAGGTGTGCGTCAAAATGCATAAATCCTAAAAAGCTCGTTGTGAAGAGTAGAGTCCTACTAATTTGTATTTTGATCACTTGTAAATATTTTTAAGGTGAGTGCTTCCAAGGATAAAGTAAATAGTCCCATTTTGTGAGGCATTTGATTAAATTCCAAACATATCAATGTTCTGGGGTGTGCCTGGTGACTCTGATACCTTTTGGCAGGTCTGCCAAGAAAGTGCAAATCTGAGGGGAGCCCCAGGGAAACAAGGAAACTATTTTCCCTTGAGCAGGTTGCAGGGCTAGGCAAGGGAGAAATGCTCAGACTCTTGTCTCCCCTGTGAAGAGGAGATTAGAATGGAATAAATTAGCAGTGTGGGCAAGAGCTGTTACTATATAACAATAACACTTTGTGCTCCATTCAAGGGACTCCACGCCCTTTGACAGGACTCTGTGTCAAAGAAAGCACTTGCTAAGCACATCCCAGGTCCTGAGAGAAGTGTGTCACCCATAGTATTTTCACTCTCTGCTTTTTTTCAAACAACTTCTTACCCTCTTTCCTTCCTGCTCACCTCTGCCCACCCTTCAGAACTACGATATCTGCTTTTGTCTTGGAGGAAGCAAAACTTACTGAGTATCCACTCATAGTACCAATAGAGATACTCATTTATTGAGATCATTGTGTGATCATCACAAAAACCATATGATATCCAAGTGATGGTCAGAAATATTTACCAGTAGGTTTTGCACAGTTGCCAACCAATCAGAAGTGATGTGGAAGAAGCACTGAAGCCAGCATCAGAGGTACCCACTGTGCCAAGCATTACTTCCTAGTTGCTGGAGTGTGGAAACGTCCAAGGGTCTCAGGACTGGGTGGGGCCTGGATACGCAGATTAGCAGAGACGGGGGACACTTGCGTGGCAAAAATGGATACCAATGGATGCAGAGTTATGTCAATGTTTAGATAACTAGTACTGTTGAATCCTAACCCTACCTTATCTCCGTAGGACAGATAAAAATGGGACCACAGAGGTTTTAAATATCTCATCCAAGGCTGTCCACTGAGTATAAGGATTGGGACCCAGTGACCCTACTGCAAGGCAATTACACCCCTCTTTCTGGCTCTCTGTCTTCTTTCCTTCTGTCACTCTATACTTAGACATGAGAGTACATAGTATTCTGGAGAGGGCATGCAAGGGCACCTAAGTACTCCCAGGAAAACTCTAAAGCTGCCTCTATTAACTCTCTGTTCATCCTATTAAAAGTTTTCTCAGTAGTGTCAAGGTCAGGGGAGGAGGGAGTGAGAAAAAAATTGACTGGGAAAAAAAAAAAAAGACTGCTATTCCCTCTTTTCTCCGCAGAGAGCAAAAAACTTGTTTATTTTTTCCTTGGGCTACCAACAGAGCCCAACATGTGGTTGACTTCCAACACAACTTTGTTGAATGAATGAATGAATGAATGAACGAATGATTTCTTCTGTTTCTATAATACATTCTATTCTGTTTTTTAAGATTTTATTTATTTATTTGAGAAAGAGAGATTGATATATATAGAGAGAGAGCATAAGCTAGGGGGAGAGGAAGAGGGAAAAGCAGATTCCCCACTGAGCAGGGATCCTAATGTGGGACTCGATCCCAGAAGTCTGGGGTCATGACTTGAACTGAAGGCAGATGCTTAACCATCTGAGACACCCAGATGCCCCATATACCACTTTATATTCTTGTAAAGTGCCTTTACACCTGATATCATTGGACCTTTAGAGAGTTCAGCAGAATTATAGGGTAAATTATGTGATTTCCAAGATGCAGAGAGCTGAAGCAGTCTGCCCACATCACAAAACTGACCAAGGTAAAGCCAGGCTTGGGCTCTGCCAACTCTTGGTCTGGAGCTTTTTCTCCTACATCATAGGCTTTGTTAAATATGAATAAAAGTTAACATAATTGGAAAAACAAAAAACTTATAATGTACAACCTACTATATACTTGGTGATACCATAAAGGAGCAATGGGTCTTGTTCCCTTCTCTGCTTACCCAATGCACACTCCAATTCACCAGATCACCAGATCCAAGGAAGCCCCCTCACTCTTTCCAGGGCTTAGCCACATCAACTGCATATAGCACCTAGCTTTATTTTATTTTATTTTATTTTATTTACATTTTTCTTAAGTGAATTCCCTCACAGAGTTATATTTGTGACCTATACCAGCTGGCACAGGCCTCCCTTCCTCACTGAATTCAAATATGGTGTTTAATGGACAGAAAAGACTAATGTTCATCTCACTATGGAGAATGCCAGCTCTTATAGTTTCCTCTTTGAGGCCTCCAGAATGTGAATGAACTGGGTGACTTTGGGTAGTTGCTATCTTCTTTTTCCTCTTTACCTAAAGAGGAAAAGTTCCTAAAATGTTCCCCAAGTATGGTTCCTGGTCCAGAAGCAGTGGAATTACCCGAGAACTTAGAAATGCAAATTCTCAAGTCCCAAACCTAACAGAATCAGAGGTTCGGAGGTGAGGTCCAGTAATTCATGCTTTAATAGTCCTCCAGGTGATTCTGGTGCATGCAAAAGTTTGAGGGCTACAATCCTATTAAATCTTTTTTTTTCTTATACCTAAGGCAGGGAGTCATCTCCTGTTCTCTTTGGATTCTCTGGGGACATCCTGACTCACTGTTTTCCAATCCCTTCTCTCTCCCCACATGAAAGCCTGTAGTATAGTCTTGTTAATGACAATATTAATTTACCTCCCTGGAGAAAGGGCTGTACTAGATGATCCACTGGGATTTTTTTTTTTTTCCCAAATTGAGAAGCTCTGATTCTTCAAGGGAGCCACAGCTAAGCTGATAGCCTTCAAGAAAGCAGAGGACTCCTGCCTAGTAAGCTTCCTTTTGCTGCGGGCTCAGGGCTGGAGTGAAGTGAGGACATAGGCCAGTTGCCAGCTCTAGTTACAGCCCCAGGAGATCTTTGATGTTCTCCCTTGCAGTCTGGGGTCCCTGCTTTCAAGAATTTATCAAAATGACCCAGACTTAGCAAACTTGCTCTATGTACCTTGGACAAAATAACCGCTGAGTCAATTCTGTGAGGAGTCTTGGATTGTCAAACTAAAAACCTGTTTATAGTTGACTTCCCCTGGTAAAATGCTATCAGATGCAAAAACTGGTGTCATTGGTTTGGAGTATAGTGGATTATTCTCAGCATTTGTATCCCATGGGTAGTCCATGCAAGAGCATTTAGCAAATACAAAAAAGAAATAGTCCAATCCTGCCTCCACATCTCACTCACCCCAACCCCTCCCTTCTTCCCAAATCCCCACACCTGAAAAGACAAGCTGAGGACTCAAATGGAGAATAACTTAACCACATTCTGAAAATTCTGAAATATTTGAGAAAGAAAGGCCCTAATCCCTGTTTATTTGCTGGGTTCTGATACGCTTTCCCTTTTTAAGCCTCTACAATCTACTCATTGGTTCATCTTGTCAACCAGAAAAATTACTTGACTTCTAAACTTTGTAAATATCCCTTCCTCCCTCTTCTGGGCTCTTCAAGTTATAAAACCACAATTAGTGAACAGAGAGATGGTCGAATGGGATAAGACCAAAATTAAAATCTCATTGAAGGCAACAGGTGAAGGTCCTGGAATTAGATTCATGAGACTGGAGTTCTTACCAGAGCTTTGACACAGGAGATCTGAGAGATTGTGGCAGATCACTGCTCTGCTCTGGGTCACTGCAAAAACAAAGGGGTTGAGCAAAAACAGATCTCTAGTCTGTTTTCCAACTTTCTGATACTGTGAGTAGGCATATATGACATAGGCACAAATTATTTAGGAGTTTTATTGTCCTTGTCTGAGAACCCTGGCTTGGGGGCAAGCAGATAGACTTTAATTTGTTTGCCAATTTGATCAACTGTTTGGAATATGGGAAAGGCTGTCATGATCGACTGAAAGGTCAGCCTTGGGTGTGAATGGAAGAAATGGGAGGACCAGGTGTTTATATTCCCAGAGCTTTATTTCTTTCATAGGTCTTTTATAGCTAGTAGTCATTCTATGCATGTGTCTGTTTAACTGTATCTTAGCTGCCTAAATATAAACACCATCATATCATAAAGTTTAGTGCCTGGCACAGAGCCTGCTACCTGATAGCGAAGGGAAGACTTTTTTTAAAATTTTTTTAAAAATATTTTTGAATAATTTTTTTGAATAGATGAATGAGTCTATTTTTTGAATAGATGAATGAGACTAAGTAACTTAAGGGTATGCCCAGAGCAATAGTGCAGTAGCAGGAAAGGACTTCCCCAGCACTGAACATGTAAAAAGAACTCCATTCCATGTATACTCGAAGGCTCCTTGCTAACTGAATTTTATTTTCTCTGAGACTGAACAGCAATTTTCAACTTCATAGAGAAGAGGATAGAGGTGGTGGGAGGAGGAATTTTACTGGATTCAATGAATACTTCTTTTGGATATTGCTTCCTTTTTGGATGTTTTCATTAAGAGTTTGAATAGGTAGCAGCTAGGTTGAGAAAAGATTCAAAAGGGAGTGTAGCTACTCTGCATTGCTCTGATTTTCCAACCACCAGGTGAATTTTCCTGGAGTTTTGAAGACTTCACTCTGCTCCCCTTTACTCTTCATTTGTGTTGGAGGGTGCATATTATTATAGTTGGGTATTAGACTTTACTGAAGGCTGGGAAAGAGGGAGGCTTTCTTGGTAAGCTTGGCTCTGTGGCTTGGCAGTTGCACAATAAAATGACTTTATCCCCAAACCAGATGTTCAAGTTGTTTTAATAATATCTTATGATCCTTCCTCTAAATAAAACAAAAGCTCACTCTATCAGTATATTCTCCAGAATTAGAAGTTCAATCTCTGCTCTCTGGTTTTACCCACCAGCGGGTAGCACCAAGACAAAATTGGAATAAATCCCTAGCAAATGTCAGACTTGGTTTAGCATAACTTGCTCTGGATTCTGTGTAAAATTACATGAGCTTATGAAGATAACTCCCTAAATGCCTCATAAACTTTCTGGGTAGACACTGGTCTCTATTACCAGGAACAGTATTGGGACAGAGAGCAAATCCTCCTAAACTAGGACAGATTCTCATTACCCTTGCACAATCAATTTACCTGGAACCTTAATTCCAAGTAAGCTTTTCCAGTGTATATGAAGTTGGATTCAGTGATTGTTGGGGACTTTTTAACTCAATGATCTTGAGACTATTTAAAAAATAACTTACTGACTTGTTCAGATTTTCCAAATTTGCATTTAATTGACTCACTATCATCAGTAGCTATGGACTCAGGGGTTTACCCTAAGGAGTCAAAGCATGATCTACTTGAACTTTTGGTAGGATTATGGGTTTTCTCTGAGATTCAGGGATTCTTCTGTTTAATTTTATGTTTTCATATAACACCCTTTTCTTTTCTCCATAACAATATTCCAAATTGTGCTCATACGATTCTAATTAATGTCTACACACCCTTCAGTAGACTGCAAGCCTCTTATAAACAGGAACCACTTACATTTTCTCACCTCAGCCCCCAGAAGAACGCTTAACACAGGCAAGTCCTCCCTCAATAAATATCTACTGAAAGAGTTTGCTAAGTTCTCTATAGATTCTGGACACTCTTTCAGTCATATGATCTCCCTGATATGAGGAAGTGGTGATGCAACATGGGGGCTTAAGTGGGTAGGAGAAGAATCAATGAAACAAGATGGGATTGGGAGGGAGACAAACCATAAGTGACTCTTAATTTCACAAAACAAACTGAGGGTTGCTGGGGGGAGGGGGTTTGGGAGAAGGGGGTGGGATTATGGACATTGGGGAGGGTATGTGCTTTGGTGAGTGCTGTGAAGTGTGTAAGCCTGGTGATTCACAGACCTGTACCCCTGGGGATAAAAATATATGTTTATAAAAAATAAAAAATTAATTAAAAATAAAAAAAAATCTGCTGAAAGAATGAACAAATCAGTGGATGCAACAACATTGTTAATAAGTATTGCAATAAGCATTCTTATGGAAATGCTCTTGAGAAGTTGGAAGAAAACTGCAATTTTTTCTTAATTAATTAAACAAATATTTCTTGAGCAACAGGTTCTAGGCATTGAGAGATTAAAATTTTTGTTCTTAAAGAATTTACAGGCTCAAGGGGGAAGCAAAGAAGAAATTAGACAATTATAATTGATGCCGTATGAAAAAGAAGAGAAGTAGGTTTTGTAGAAATACAGAAAGCAGATCAAGTCTCAGAGGGTGTGATACCCAGTCTAGCAACAAATCCTCAACACAAGAGGTGACATGTGTTTACCTCTTCTTGTGCATAAACTTCCTATAGGATGAGTAGCCAAATAGGGGAGACAATATAGCAGAGAAGTCAAGAGCCCAACTCATGGTAGGAATCTTGCTTCTATCCCACTTATAAGCTATGTGACCTTGAACAAGTTACTTAAACTTTTTATGTTTCAGTTTCTTTATTTTAGAATTAGAACAATAGCAGTATTACCCTCATGGAATTTCATGAGGAATAAGTGAAACAGAACATGCAAAGCACTTAGAATAAATGTTGGCACCTGGAAGAACTCCATAAATATTTTTTCTCATCATTGCCATTGTTGATGAGTACTTCATGGATGTGGCACATGTTGAGGGCATGGTTCGGAGCAATAAGAGAGAGAACAGTGAGTTAGGAAAGGACCAACTGATTAAAAAAATAACTATATCAACTGCATTTAAATAATGACCATTAGTTTTATCCCACCCACAAATCCTCCATGGGATAGTTCTGACATTGCTGATTATCTGAAGAACAAAATAGGGGATTCATGGATCTCAATATATCACTTTCAAACCTGCCTTCTCAGTTCCTGGAACAGATTAAGAAATTAAATCTGCAACGGCATCATATTTATAAATATATGAAGACCAGTCTACCTGTCAAGTTAAATATTAATTTCAAATCCATTTAATCAACCTTTATTGAGCACCTTCCATATGTGTGGTGTCAAGGATAATTATGACATGATCCCTATTTGCAGAGCTTGGAGCCCTGTGAGGCAGATGGATGTGTACACAGAAAATTAGAATATAACAAATGTAGAAAGTGCCAGAGGAGAAGTCCACATAAAGGGCTACTGAAGAATCAAGAAAAGAGCAATACCTTCACCCAAGAGTCAGGAAAGTTCTCCACAGAAAAGAAGTACAAAAAAGTTGAGCAAATATGAGACAGGCAAATCCTCTCCAATTCACTTTGATATATCCACTAGGCTTGGGAAAGTACTTTGTCATAAAGATGCTCAATACATAGCTATCACATTGCTAAAAGGATGCATAAAGAGGTTAATTTTCCCTACTACTCCGTTCTTTTCTACCCTCTCCTCCCAACAACATCTTCCCACATGCTCCCTTCAACCCCAGGGGGAACCTCCATTTCATTACTCATCCCTTTCACTGCCTAGTCTTTTGTAAACCTCTCAAAGGCCTCCTCTAGTATTGCTCAACAAACACAGGTGTCCTGGGTGAAGCATGCAGCATTTAAATCATGAGGAAAGCCTGACACAAATGAGGATTTTCCACTAATTTTTCACTGGAGAATGTGAAGTGCCGAATTGAGGGAGGACACTGTGTGCTGTGTGGTTATTTTAATAACCATGCCATGTCCCACCTGGCCTTTTCCCCTGAATTCCCCATGCAGAGGCAAGGGTCAGGTCTGCTAAGTTTCATACATGTCTATATATACATACACAAAACACAGGGTTCCCCTGGTTCCAAGAGGACTGAACCCAACATACCCTGTGCCTTCTCACCACCTCATTGGAAAAATAGGAAGCCATAAGGAAATTTAGGAAATGGGGACCCCAATCCATCCAATGGCTGGGAACAATGTAACGCTTCACTCAGGGCCAAACCCTGCTTTCTGTCTAATCCATCCTTCCACTCTGTGTCAGGCCCACCCCCTCTTCATCCTTTCTGCACCGAGATCTTATTCTCCGCGCCAGACGGCCAACAGCCTAAAAGGTCTTCCAAATAAAATTACATCTCCTTCTCTTTTCATCCCCAGAGCATGGTATATTCAAACCATGTGGCAACTTCACTCCTCATAAATCAATTGTTTAATTGACAGAAAAGGAGATTTGTTTAGAGGCTCTCAAAACTCAAAATTTCATATGACCCATCTTCCCCAAATGCCCAGAAGACCTTGATGTCTATTGTTTTTCCAGGAACTTCACAACTTCCAGAGTCTGGAGAAGGGTCAAGTGTCTGCACTCCAATTTTCTCCCCATTTTTCTGGTCTGAGAAGACGAGAATATCATCTAGGATTTATGACAAACTATAATCTGTGTGGTGTCTTTGCATGAAGATGAGATGGAATGCCTGGATGAAGAATTTTTTTCTTATCCATAGATTGCCCAGAACACTATGCAGAGAACTCTCCAAGTTTTGGAACTAAAAAACTAAAAGCTTCCAAATATTTAAGGAAATATTTTAGAAAGTTCTGAGGGAATAAAGCGTGCTAAGATTATAGAGGAAAAGAAATGGAGAGAGGAAAAGAATTGAAGCCAAAGGAAAAAGAAAAGGATAAGAATGATAATGAGAGGAGGCTTATATCCAGAAGTTTCTTTCTTAGAGCAGAACTTCCACTTAGATGCAATTCTAAACTCCAGGAGAAGGGGTAGTCAAAGTCTGTGCACTGATTTCTGCAGGGTGTTTTAGAATATCATGGAATGAGCAGCCAAGAAGTGAGAGGCAGCATGTTCCCAGATGAGGTCTGCTATTTTTAATCAGGGAATGTGGGTCATTGCCTCAGCTCTGCTAATAAAGCTAGTGATATTGGACACATCTTCACCTGACTAGCCTCAGTTGCACATCTTATATCCTGAACCGACTCTAACCACATCTCACTACCCTCCTTATGACTACAGACTTCCTCCTGGGGAATTGTAACAGCGTCAGAAAGGTCTGAAAAAAACTATCAGCCTTGGATACCCTGCTGTGGACACATTTTAGAATCACCTGGGCAGCTTTTAAAACTACCAAGCCTAGACCAGACTGTTAAATGGTTAAATGGACATCTATGGAGGGTAGCCCTGGGCAGCGTATTTTTTAAAAGCCCTCCGGATGACTCTGATGAGCCTGCCTGGACTGAGAATCAGTGTTCTAGCATAGCCTCTGGGAAATTATTTATTTATGTATTCAAAGACATTCCTGAGTGCCTACAGGATATCTGGAACTGTGCTGGGTATTTAGCAGTGAACGTGACAAAATCCCAAGCTCTTTTACATTCAGCTGGGGAGAGGAAGGCAATGGATAAAAAAATAACTCACATAGTTCCAGATAGTGCTGTAAAGAATATAAGATGTGATATAATAGAAAGGAACTGGAGGGGTACCTGTATAGTCAGAAAAGATTGCTCTGATAGATGATTTTGGGGCTATGAAAAGGATCCTACCAGAAGATTAGGAAAAGAGCAGAAAGCAGAAAAATAGCAAGTGCAAAGACCCTGGGGTACTCGGCAAAGATACTGAAAGACCAGCACTGCTAGAGCAAAGACCTTCAGTAAAACAGGATGGTGGTATCTGCCCCCAAATTATCACATTGTTATGTTGCAAAGCTATGTGAGGTGTCAGGAAGCACGTGAGAAAGCCCAGTGAAAACACAAGGGTGTGGGCACCTGGGTGGCTCAGTGGTTAAGCCGCTGCCTTCGGCTCGGGTCATGATCTCAGGGTCCTGGGATCGAGTCCCGCATTGGGCACTCTACTCAGCAGGGAGCCTGCTTCCTCCTCTCTCTCTCTGCCTGCCTCTATGCCTACTTGTGATCTCTCTCTGTCAAATAAATAAATAAAATCTTAAAAAAAAAAAACACAAGGGTGTGCTGTTTCATTGTTATCACACTTTTCTAATGTAACTCAATGGCTTAGATATCAGATGACAGCTCCCTGACATCCCACTGACTTAGCTGTGAAACCGTCATTGCACTGTGATGCAATTGTAGAATCCAGGCCTGGACTTTTCTGGGAAGTCCTGAATAGGTTTTGTAGAGATACAGCTACGTTCAAGAAATCTGTGATGAAATGCTGAGACAGGTTTCCATTTATTAGGCTCTACTCTCCTGATGCAAGAGACAAAGTTCAAAGTAAAAATTTAATGTTCTTAAAATGTGCCACAGGAGGATGGGTTACCATGCTGCTCAACTAGGTAACAGTCTACCCAGATGGCCTCCTCCCTGGGCAACCTGACAGCTTGTCTTTTGCAAAATTCCATACCTCCACCCAGAGATAGGAATACAGAAAGTCTAATCACGTTACCAGTTTCCACTATCCTGAGAAAGTTACTTTGGTAAAAGGGCATTCATTTTTGTTGTTGTTGTTAAAATTTGTTTCATTAATGTTTTTAATCATCTTTAATCTTGTAAGTAACACAAGCTTGCATTTTCCTTATTATAAAACTGAAATAGAGAAGGCAGAAGTGTCTTTGAACATGACCCCTGATCTCCAGATGTAGCTACTATTAACAGACAATTGCTGTGCATTCATATACTTACATACATGCCTGTGCCATGGAAGATGTGCAGAGTCTTTTTCTTTTTACATAAATGGCATCATATTGAATGTCTCCAAAGGGATATGCACAAAGATACATACTGTCAACATTGGTTGTCAGTGCAGGAATAGTTGAATGCATTATGGTATATTCAAATTTGGGGATTCTATGCAGCTCTTTAGAAAAATATTACAACCCTAAGTGAACAATTAAATCTTCAATGGCTGCTGTTAAATTTCCTTAACCTTTTTTCTTAGACTTGATTTCACTCCTTCTTCAGTCATGTCTCAGGAGTCAGGGAGGTTTATCCAGTTACATACAGAAAGTTGAGGCATCTGGAGGAGGCAACATCAAAGGGCCCAGACCTTCCAAGAGAATTGAGATGGGGAGACACATTGAGAGAGAAGGTTTGGTTTGGTGAGCCAAGCATAGCCAAGGGTGTACAGCAGTCTTGTTATAGGTCTGGCAATTTGGTAGCAATTGAGAAAGAGCAAAAGAAGATGAGTTCCAGAAGGTAGATGAGGCTTAGGAGTAGAGAATTCAAAGCAGATGCTACTTTGACATGCTTAGCTTTGGATGGTCCAATTTGTGGTAGCTGGGTTCTGGGGACTAGGTTGGAATTAAAGGTCAGGACTGTCAGTCCTCATAGGAAAGCAAGAAAGTATAAGTTGGGGTCACTGCTCACTATTCTGTGTGTGTATGCATGCATGTGTGTATGTACGACCAAACATCTCCTATGTCTTAAACACTATTCTAGGTGATAAGACAACCTCTGTTCCTGCCATTATAAAAACAAAAATATCATCGTGGTGATCATTTCACAATATATATAAAATTGAGTCATTGTATTATAATTCTGGAACTAATATAATGTTGTATGTCAATTATAGTTCCATTTTTAAAAACATGAAAAAAGTAAAATGAATGTGCCAATAAAAAATAAACACACAAATAATATATTTTCAGTATATGTGCTGCTAAAGGGATCACAAATAATATATGTTCAAAGAGTGATAAATATATAAGGACTTAGAGAGTGTCAAGTGCAGACTACATGAGTTGTGGTCAGGACAGACCTTTCTGAGGAATAGACATTGTAACAGACACAAGAGTGAAGCAAGTGGTAGAGCCAGATAAATCTAAGAAGATACATGGTATGCTTAAATGGATACTCAAAGGGAATTGAAAGGAGATAGACTACTTCAATCCACCTTGCTTCAGTCACTCATTCATCTGTCAAGTGCTTGTTGAGGGCCCACTGTGTAAAGCTCTCTGATAGGCCTCAGGGACAAAATAATGCACAAGGTATACAGGGTCCTGCCCTCATGGAGTTTATATTATATTAAGGAGAGAAATAAATAGGCATAAGAAATGTCATGTACCAATCCAAAGATATGAAAGAGATTAAGTGTTGAATGTTTGAGGCACTGAAAGAAGTCAACTGTAGTTAGAGTCAAGTAGGATGGGTCTGATGGAGAGTGACCCTGGAGATCTGAGAAATTGGTAAGATCCAGGTCTTATAGAATCTTACAAATCGAGATAAGGACTTTGTATAAATTCCAAATTTAATTGGAAGACATTGAAGATTTCAAGCAGGAAATGGAATGAGGGGATGACATGATCTGGTTCATATTTTAACTCCTATTACATACAGAGAATGGATTGGAAGGAGGCATGTGACAACAGGGATATGAGTTTGGATATTGTTGCAATAGCCTGGGCTATAGTGATGGCAGTGGGGACAAAAAGAAGATGGCATATTTAAGAGATAGCTCGGACAGGGAATCCAAAGTCTTGGGGATAGATTGGGATCAAGGATAAAAGAGAGGCAAAAAGACAGGTTGGAGGAACAAACATTCACAGAGGTGGATGCTTGTTCCACACCTGAAATGGACAAGGCTGTGGGGGGACTCAGTTGATTTACACCCATCTCTCCTTCTGCCGCTCTGAACTACCTACCCCTTTAGATGGTGTCTTTTCAATAACTATTAAGCTCCCCAGTAACATACTACAGTCCTTTCCGATATTTTTAAGTTAATTTTATTCTTAATTAGTAATATTTTACACGGTTGGAAAATTAAATGATACAAGTCTTACAGAATAAGGTGGACACTAAGAAGTCTAGCTACTAGCTACTAGCCCTCCCCATGAAACAAGCTCAGCAGCTTAAAACAGTAGTTTATTTAGCTTGTGATTCTGTGGTGGGCTGAATAAGTTTTCTAGTTTGGGTGATCTTGATGGAACCCTGCTAACTACACTCTATGCTTCTGGAGTTAGTTGTTCACTTGGCTGGAGGCTGGTGATCTAGGATTGGAATGATGATTATACAGCGTTCCTTTAGCTTACCCACAAGTACATTTCCCTTCCTAATATAGTTCTGGATTAGGGTATACAACACAAGATAACTTGCACAATGTTTGGAAGGTGGAAGGAAGAGATTGTCATTATGCTTGGAATGTTGGTTTAAGGCTCCAGGTACCACTGTAGGTCCTGCACGTTTTTGTTGACCAATGGGTCACCCTCTGCTGTGGGGCCGTGGCAAAATCCACACTCCTTCAGCTCCCATGGATTTCCTTCTTCTGCTTTCCTGAGTCTTGAGCCAGGCACATGTACATCTCCACAGCAAAGAAATTTGAAGCAATTGGAGGCAGACACAGGTTCCAGTTTGTCTTCAGTCTGTCTTACTTTGTACTCACCTTTCTTTTTGACTACCTGCGCTTCTGACCTTCAGTGATTTCAGGAACAGCATCGGAATAAAAAGTAGAAGCCTTCCACAGATTTCTTTAGCAGCTCTCCTTTGTGGTCTCTGGCTAATGTCTTTTAATTGTGCAAGGTTTAATTCCCCTGATACAGCTTTTACTCCATATCACTTTGCAGTTAATAAGCTGTTGATGACATTTTGGGGGTGCGAAGTGCGTTGGCAGTTGCATCATGTCTCTCCTCATCCATTAGGCTAACCTGGCCTTCTTCACATGGTATTCAGAGGACTCCCAGAGCAGCAAGCCAAGGCAATTCCCCAATTCTGCTTGCCTTACATTAGTCAAAGAAAATTTCATGGTCAAGCCCAGAGACAGTGTGACAAGACACTATCTAAAAAGAGTGGAGAAAGAGAAGTGTGAGCCAGTGAAGTTATTACTGCAAAAAGTCACATCACTTGTATTGGTTTCTTCTGTGTCCCTCCAGCATTTCCTCATGGGAACACAAGCAAATATGAGTACATGGTTTATTTTCTTCCCCCTAGGAAGTACTTTCCTCTTTCTCATGTGAAAGACAGTACAACATATGTACAGCTCAGACATTTCCTTTTTTCATTTAACAACATATCTTAGCAATATATAGTGTTACACATTTTTATATAGCTGCATGGTATTTCTTTGTTTCAATGTACTAGAGTTTACTTAATTAGTACCTCATATGTAGATACTTTTGCTACTTCAGCAATGCTGTAGAGCATTTAGTACCTTGGTCATTTTCATTCACACTGTCAACCTTTTAGTTTACCATACTTTATAGTTTCCTCCAGTGATTGCCTTATAAGCTGAGATTTTTTTCCCTGCATTTTTCATATTGGTGTCCTACAGTCTGAGCATCCAACTTATCTCTTAATGCTGGACATTGAAAAGATCATATATGTTCTATCCTTAGTGGATTCATTCTCAAACTTTAATGTGCAAAACTTTCACTAGGGAGTTGGGCTAAATAAACATTCAGATTCCCAGGTCTCAGTCTCTAGATCTTCTGAGGAGCAGTTCAAGAGTGGAGCTTGAAATCTGTATTTTTAAATAAGCACCTCAGATCATTACGAAGCAGATGACCTGTTACACACTCAAAAGCAGGCTTTCAAATACTGGTTACCTGGAAGTATAGTGCAGCAAACACACCAAGGACTCATAAGGGGATGATACATTCTCAGGAAAAAACAACCTGCAATATAAGGCAAATGTTATATTTGTTGATTCAATTTATTTGTTGATTTAATTTATCTTCTTTTGATATTTCCCACCCCCCCACACCCCACTGCATATTATGGGGTAAAAGATGTTATGGTGATGGGATAAAGTGCAGAATTAGAAGGTAGTGGTGAAAGATTGCTTAATTTGGACAGAAGCCCAGCCTATATACAAGTGGACTCCGAGATGCCAAAAGACAGCTTGCATTTGATGCAGTTTTCTAAGATTCAAGCCAGACTGCTTGCTGTGTTCTAGGAAAACAAAACACCAGGAAAACAATATGGTTGGCAGAGCAGCATAGATGCCAGTAGTGGTAACAGAGCCTGAGAACAGGCACTAAGAAGAATTCCCAATACCAAGTGCACAGAGAGAAATGAGATTCTGGAATGTAGGTAGGCTGCAAGATGTTATTCAACCAAAGGCATTCAGACGCCTTCTTCTGACTATAGCCACATTACCTGGACCTTTGTTTTATTAATCCAGTATCCACTATCAAATAATTACTGATGAGGTTCCTTTCTTATGGGCTCTTATAGATTAATACTCCTTTCCTCCAAAATTCTTACCTCACATATTTTTAGTGTGGTTAATTGAGTAGCTTTTGTTTCTACTAGAAAGCCAAAAGCTCCATAAAAGCAGGATTCCTTTTTTTTTTCAGTGTTCCAAGATTCATTGTTCATGAGCAACACCCAGTGCTCCGTGCAATATGTGCCCTCCTTAATATCCACCACAAGGATCACCCATCCCCCCATCCCAATCCATCCAAAACCCTCAGTTTGTTTCTCAGAGTCTACAGTCTCTCATGGTTCGTCTACCCCTCCGATTTCCCCCAACTCACTTCTTCTCTCCATCTCCCCATATCCTCTGTGTTATTCCTTATGTTCCACAAGTAAGTGAAGCCATATGATAATTGACTTTATCTGCTTGACTCATTTCACTCAACATAATTTCTTCCAGTTCCATCCACGTTGATACAAAAGTTGGGTATTCTTCCTTTCTGATAGTTGAGTAATATTCCATTGTATATATGGACCACATCTTTATCCATTCATCTGTTAAAGGCAGAATTTTGACTGAAGATTAACTCACTGTAGTTAAAATGATAGGGTACAAAGCAAAGGTTGTATCTAGATATGAATGTGTCACACTATGCCTGAATAAAAAGAGAACAGATACAGAACCACAAACAAGTTTGTTGAAAACTTTTGTAGTTATTTCACATATGAAACTGTAAACAGAGGATTAATTCATTTCTCATAGAATCTTACTTACAACAAACTTGAAAATGCAGTCTGTAGAATTTTAAATGCCACATGCATTTATTATTTTTCTTTTTTTAATTGAAAAACAAAGGAAATGGAATTTATCATTATACCTATATTTGTAGGGCATGGATCTACATTGGGACTATAAAAGTGGATCAACTAAATATATTTTTTTTCATTCTCATTGCAGAAAATATTTAAGAAGCAATTGAAGAATATTCAATCAAAAATTTTAGTTAGAAAATATATCAATGTGCCAGACGGCTAACAAAAATGTTATTTTGTGATATATGTGTTATTTGTCAGCTTTTAAAAATCTGTAATTTACTATGATTTCTTTTCCTATAATCACAACTTTATACTACTTTTCTGAATGAGGGTTCCCCCCAAATCTGGATCTGTCTATGGGCACTCCCATTTTTCTGTACACACTTAGATAACAAACAGGTGTACATTTACTTTAAATTGAGATCATAGTCTCAATTTAGAAAGTTTAATAAGATTATAAAATGTTGTTTTTTTTTTTTTAAAGTCCCAAATTGATATAGAGTTAATTCTTCTTTCCTTCTTTCTTAATGTGTATTTCAGGTTCGAAAACTGCAGTCAGGAAAGGAAAGGTTTGTGGATTTCTTCTATATTTTCCTATCCTATCTTCTCTTTTCTCTCCATCCACTCCCTTCCTGGCCAGCAGTTTCTGAACCCTGATAGGTCAGAAGGGAGTGGTAAAGAAAGGTCTTAATGGAATCACATTACCTGGTTTCCTGTTCTCTAAGCCTGGCAGATTCTGTCTCAATAGGGATATTTTGATAGGCTATCACACAATTCTCCCCTAGGCTCCTCTCTCCACAGATCCCTTGATGCAAAACATGTCTTTTTTGAGCAGCTGCTATTGATTCCTTCCTGACCAAAGGTGTTCACCTCCAGATTCTTTTTGCTGGGTCCTTCTGTACCTCCAGGATCAGAAATAAATCATCGCTCGCTCTCTTTCTCTCCCCATTCAATTGGTCCACATTTGATCCTTAAGAAATCTTGCATCCCTTGCTCCAACAAGTCCTGACTCTAGTGCTATAACATCGGACAACTCTTTTGGCTTACAGATTTCCTAGGTAAGGGGTCAGATTACTCCTAACTGTGTAGTGATTTCCTCAAAATCTCCTGTCACTAGATTAGAAGTGATGTGTAGTAGATCACCAGCTACCTCTCCCTTTTTATGGTCTTGACCTGGCTGAGGGGTCAAAAACTCATCTATCAGTTCCTCAGGATCATTTCCATTGATCAATATGCAATCAGCAATTTGCTACTTCGTTTTGAAATTTCTAGTCAATTATATTTTGGGGCTTAGTCATAAGCTCAATTTTAACATCCTGTTATAGTTTTCTTTTCCTTTGCTTCATTTAATGTTATGCAGCTCCTTTGTTTTTTGGACCACAAAATTCATTACCTATAAGGAAAGGCATGGTCTTTTTTAACGTGACGTATTGTATGTTCAAATTGGCTCACTTTTGCTTTCATATTTTTTTCATTTTTAATTTCTTTGGAAGTAATCAAGTTGTGCCAAAATATTTTTGTGCAATGCATTGGCCTATATACATATAAAATTAATTAAAAATTAATTCCTTCAACACCAAGTATATATTGAGTCTTTTGTGCAAAGCACTCTACTAGGCACAAAAAATCAATACAATTCAAAACAAGTAAAAGGAAATTGTTCTACACCTATTTTTCACCTTCTCAACCATCTTTTTTTGTCTAAACTCTTCCCCAAATCCAGAGAAGCTAGAGCCAGCCTAGTAGGAGGATGTTGCTAATGTCACATCAATGATTTCCTTCAAAGCAGTATTAAACTCTCAGTAGATTAGAACAAAGAATCTCTTTCCCTCACGTTCCCAAAAGAGAGTTACCCTCTTAGAAGCTTTTGTTCATCATCTCACAGGTGCTAGATTCCAATATGGCGGCCTTTCTTCCCAGGAACACATTATACATCCAGTGTGAATTTCCATTGCTCCCTGGCACTGGAATTTTCTCCTTGATATCCCACTTGGACTCTAATTTTGAAATTGATTATATTTTTATTAAATTATGGCCCTTGGGCTGCATGATTTGATAGAATTCTTCATAGGTCTGATTGCTAATAGAAGCTGGTGACTAATTCTCAGGTCTTAGAAAAAAATTTTTCTATCTTGGGCTTGGGTTTGGCAAGGATCCTTTTCAAGAGCCTGAAAGAAGACAGAATCCTTTTCTTGAAGTGTTAACTTTCCCAATCAAGACAGGCTCTGTTGAGAGTTGGATCCCTCCCCAGTGCTCTTTGCTTTAGATGGGGGGGGGTGGGGATGGAGGGGTAAATTTCTTTCCTGGAACCCAGGCGAATAAGGAGTGACCTTACATGTCTCCTCCCAGAGACTTCTGGGAAGAAGTTGCAGCTGCCATTTTAGTTTTCGTACACACAGTATCCTGTGCCCTTTTTTCTTTTTCTTTTCTTTCTTTCTTTTTTTTTTTTGTAATGACTTCAAGGAGTAAAATCAAATATATCTTCTTTATGACCATGCCAGATTTTGCATTTTGCTAAGCACTAAAGGTTTTTTTAGGTCTTAAAACAAGTGTCAGGGGTTTTAATTCTATAAAAAAGAAAGAACTGGATGTTCTGAAGGCAGACCACATGGTTGCCACTTAAAAGTACAAGTTTATAGCATATGGCTGAAACTTTCTAGTAATGCTGAAATGATTTTGTGTTAAGTGTACTGTTTCCAAATATTTTTCAGGATTCATTTGGGAATGATTAAACTAATGTTACATCTTTTTAGTGTTAGGAAAAAGATGACTTTTAATCGGAGAGAGATTTCAGCAGATCACTGAGGAAATAAAACCAACCTGGTCCTCTTCTCCTGGTATGTGGAGGAAAGGGCTCTTGTTATTAGGGCACCTCAGGACACTCTGGGTGTCTGCTCTGTATCTAAAAGAATGAAGAGCATGCACCCTCTGGAACTCCCTGGAGAGTTTGGAACTGACTTTTATTTAAAGCAGGGTATTGCTATCATGCCCATGACAACCTTGGAACTCTCAGAAGGCATGCCACCAATTTGCTCTGCAGTCCCAGCAAGGATATGCTTCATTGCATTATACAAATATACAAATGAAATGAAAAGGACTGGTCAGAACCATCTGGGAATAGGTCAAGAGAGGAATCTGCAAGGAATAGCTAGCCAAGAGCTAAATGGGTGTTATGAGGACAGTGTGTCTATTGGGGGGACCCCTGCATGCATTTGGACAACACCATGCTGACAGGGAGGTCTCCTGAATGTTTTATGTACTGGCTACAGTCCCATGAATGCTGGACTAAAATCATTGATACATAATGGAGAGAGACACAGCTCACCCAAGGTAAATCCAAGAGAGGAAAAAGCAAAGCAGATGTAGATAAAAAATAATTTATAAGTCTCTGGGTTAGTGCCCTCATTGGTTCAAGGAGAGAAGAAGGCAGGGCTACAGAGAAAGTTCCAGGATTGTTAGAAGACATTTATAGACTAGTCTTATTGACTATATTAATCCAATTCCAACATAATATAGTCCTATAAATCTTAAGAACATGCTACTTTATGGGTTCATCTAGAGTGTGTGTGTGTGTGGGGGGGGTCTAAGTAAAGAGATTTATTTATTTATTTATTTAAGTTTTTTTTAAAGTAATCCCAACTCACAAGCGTGATATTAAAAGTAACATGCTCCACTGAGTGAACCAGCCAGCCACGCCTAAGAGATTTATTATAAGAAAGCCTGGTGTTGGGTATTATGGAGGGCACGTATAGCTAGGAGGACTGAGTGTAGTGTATAAACAATGAATTTGGGGGCACTGAAAAAAAATAAATAAAAGAAATTGGCTCACACTATTGTAGAGACAAGCAAATCCCAATATCTGCACAGTAAGTCAGCAACCAGGAGACCAAAGAGCGAGTGTTTCCATTTGTGTCTAAAGGAAGGAAGAAAGCCAGTGTTTCAGTTTGAGGGTAATCATTCAGGAATTCTCTCTTATGCAGAACACCAGCATTTTTGTTCTATTCAGGCCCTCAATTCATTGAATGAGGCCCACCCACATTAGAGAGGACAAGTTGCTTTACTCAGTCTATCAATTTAGATATTGTCACCCTAAAATACACTCACAGAAACAATCAGAAGAATGTCTAACCAAATATCTGGGCACCCTGTGTTCCAGTCAAGTTGACACAAAATTAAATATCACAGCTCCACCCCTTATCAATTTGGCACCCACATGCATCTCCTTAAATGATAATCTCCACATGAAGACAATAATAAGGTCATAATTTTAGCAATACAACTGTCTTGCATATAACCAAAAATTCACTAAACCCTTCCCCACAAAAAGAAAGTAGAATATTTGAGTAGTGTTCATTATTTTCCTTGGTATTCCATTCTCAGACACCATGATGTAAAGTTAATAACACTTAAATACCACAATATAAAATCAATATATCTTATGTTACATTATAAAGGGATTCGAAAGTAAATATATTTAAATATAAATATACAAATATACACATACATAATCATATGCAAAACAAAATAAGGAAAAATATTGATGACAATCACAGTCCTCATTTCTGTAGCTGCTTACATGGTTATAATTGATATCTATAAGTACCTTCATCCACTGTCCATTCCATATTTTCTTTGCCTTCATCAAGTACCTCAGCTGGAAGTGGTTCTTTATATGGTGAGGTGACCCAACGTTTTATTCATTTAGAGTTTGGGCCATGAGTAGTCCTACTTGGACTGGGTTGTTGTAGTTTTCTATTGACCTTAATCACAGGGCATAGTAATACTAAGAGATGCCCTGTATTCCAAATACACTCTTGATTACCTTTATAGTGGAATAGTAATCCAATTTCCCCTTGGTAATTGGGATCTATCACCAAATCTGCACAGTAACTCCCTTCTTAGTCTGTTGATTCAGAATCATGAGGAATCCAAGGTGCCAAGGCAGCAGTCTTAATTTCCGTTTCAATGAAATCATTGCTGTGTTTCCTGAATCATTCCTCCCCTTGGAGCTAAGACTTCTAGGCCTGCAGAGCATAAGATCACAAGAATAGGAAGCAAAAATTTTGCCAGTGGGTCACTAGGGATAGTAGTATCACATCTATTTCTACCCCTTAATTGCTAGACCTGTGAATCCTAGCTATATCAGAGAAATTCCACCACGTATTAAATGCCGATTCAGAGCATATATGGCCTCTAAAGAACCTTACCTCAGCTCAGCAAGGCATTCCCACCTAGCTTGCACTGTGACTGGGTCTTCAAAGGCCATTCTGCCATTCTCTCAAGACAGTTGCTTCAGGATGGTGAGGAACATGGTAAGACCAGTGAATTCTATGAGCATAAGTCCATTGCTGCACTTCTTTTGATGTGAGGTGAGCTCCTTCACCAGAAATGCTGCTGTATGGAATTTCATGATGGTGGATGAGATACTCTATAAGTCCACAGATGGTAGTTTTAGTAAAAGCACTGCATGTAGGGGGGCAAATTTATATCTAGTGTGTCTATTCCAGTATGAACAAAATGTTTCCCCTTTCACGATGGAAGAGGCCAGACAGCTGGCTGATGATTCTGGAGAACAGTGCTGTATCAAGTCCTCAGTGTTGGTCTCTGCGTGGATACAGGGGCATTTAGCAGCAGAAGTAGCCAGGTTGAGATTGCTGAGTTTCAGAAGTGTATCTTTTTGACCCCGTGTATAACCTCCATCCCCCTGCCGTGGTCACTTTGTTCATGAGCCTAATGGGCGATGACTGGGGTTCCTGGGGAAAGAGGTTAACTGTATATACAGAGTACATACAGCCACATACAGAATAGATATACAGAGTACATACAGCCACATACAGAATAGATAATTCTAACCACATTGTTAAAATCCTCCTCTGCTAAGGTCACCTTTTGGTAAGTCTTACACTGGTACACAAATTTCTTCATGTTTTTACCCATTCAGAGAAGTCTATATTCACTTACCTCTTCCCCAAATTTCCTTGTCATTAGTTTTCTAATCATATCCCTTCCAAGTCCTTTGCAGCCAGTCAAACCATTGGCTGCAGACCATAAATCAATGTAAAATCACATGTCTCGCCATTTTTCTTTCCAAGTAAAGTGATCAGCCAGGTGCACTGCTCGGCGTTCTTCCCGTTGTTAAGATTTCTTCTGACCACTGTCCTTCATGGATGTCCAAGAAAGGGGCTATTGGGTTGCAGCTGTCCACTTTCTAGTGGTGCCTGCATATAATGCAGAACTACTTGTAAGTGAGGCCCAAGTCTTCTCTGCCAGCTGATGGTAGAGGTACCCTGATGCACTAGGGTACCAGTGCATACAGAGACAAAAGCTATTATAGTAGGAGTAGAGACTATGGGCTTTGTCATATAACTCACTTGTGTCTTCATGGTCTACTTGGTCCTGATCATATATATAACCACTTGTATCTGATGACATACTGCTGTGCACACCCATGGTGGGGGGCTGGGGGATAACGCCCAGTTCATGATTCGTATCCCAGGTCACGTGGTAATGTTTTGGTCTATAGTCAAGTGTCCAGTCTCTACAAGGTAGCAGGCCAAGAGCTGTTTCTGAATGGGAAAGCGGTTATCCATGGAAATGGCAGTATTGTGCAGCAATTCACCTATAGAGACCTGCAAAAGGCTCTAAAACAGCATCCCTAAGTGCCACTGACTCTCAAATACCATTGGATCAGCTGGATTAGATGGCTCAAGTGGCAGAGCAGCTTGTACAGTCACCTGGACCCCATTGCAGAGCCTTTTTTTTTTTTTTTTTTGTTCTGGGACATCTCAAAATTAGCAACTTTTCAGGTCACTCAGTAAATGACCTGGAGTAATACACTCAAACAAGGAATATGTTGCTTCCAAAATTTAAAATAAGTGGCCCCAAAAAGGAACACTTATCTTCCATTTTAGAAAATATATTTTGACATGCTTCATACCACTAGAGTCCTAGAAACCTCACTGCGATAAAAGAACCCTAAAATTTAGTCGGATTTATTTGCCATCTTTTGACATATAAACATCTTACCAATCAGTGTAGAATAGTTGCTACTTCTTTCCTGCTAGGTCCAATCAGCAGTGTCATCAATATAATCGACCAGTATGATATCTTACAGAAGGGAAAGGTGATCAAGATTCCTGAAAAATAAAATACAACATAAGGTGAAAGAATTGACATACCTCTGAGGTAGGACAGTGAAAGTGTATTGCTGGCCTTGCTAGCTGAAAGCACGTTGTTTCTGGTGGGCCTATGGATACGGATGAACAAAAAAAGCATTTTCCAGATCAATAGCTGCAAACCAGGTACCAGGGTATATGCAAATTTGCTCAAGCAATAATAACACATTGGATATAGCAGTTGTAATGGGAATTAGGCTTGTAGTAGTCCACTGTCATTCTTCAAGGTCCATCTGTCTTCTGAGCAGTCCAAATAGGCAAGGTGAGTGGGGATGTGGTAGCAACCATCATTTCTGCATCTTTCAAGTCCTCATTGGTGTCACCAATTTCTGAAATCCCTCCAAGAATGCTGTATTGCTTTTGGTTTACTATTTTTCTAGGAAGAGGCAGTACTAATAGCTGTTACTTGGCCTTTTCCATGATAATAGCCTCACTACACAGGTCAAGGGCCAATGTGGGGATTCTGCCATCTGCTGAGTACATCTATTCTTACCATGCATTCCAGAACTGGGGAAATAACCACAGGTGGTTCAGGGACCCACTGGGCATACTATTAGATAAACCTGAGCTAAAGTCTCACCGACTTGATCTCCATAAACCCCTACTCTGAGTGTATCATAGTGATATTTTGGGGCTCTTCAAATTAGTATCAGGAGAGCCAATGGTCAGCAGTCATAAAACTTCAGATTATTTATCTTCTCCCAATGCAAAGTTATCTTGGAAAAAAGGCTATAGACCCCTTTGGGGAAGATTAGGAGGAAAAGTAGCAACATGAATTTTTGGCAGTGTGCTTGTCCTCAATGGGACCCAGCTTCCCCCTTCATTCAGGGGGTTCTATAAACTGACTCAAGTTTTGGGATTGGTTGAGAGGCTGTGAGTCTGTTTTTATGATTTAAGTTAGGGTTTTGTTCACTTAACAAAGACGCTGTCTTCTTTGTGAAACTGAGAGGTCTCCTCTCTGTATTATAAATCTTAGCATCTTTCTTCCTATGAGTTGTATTTGCTTTAGTGTCTGTTGAGCCTACCAGATCTCCTAGTATCACAGGAACTAGCATTTATTCTATGACTACTATTGACAGGTACTTTTCTGAGTGTTTTACCTATTATTTATTTCTTACCTACCTCTTATTAGTGAAAAAGTTGCCCAAGGTTGTATGGGCAATAATACTATAAATGTTGTGTGAACCCACAGAGTCTAGTTTTACCCAGTCTTTCTAGGCTAGGCAGAAAAGAGGATGGAAAGAGACTTAGGAGCTTTGGAGTCCCTAGGGTCTTTCATCTTTTTTTCTGAATAGTGTCAGAAAGGCCACTGATTATAAGGCAAGTTGTCTGTTTTAAATTATGTTCCAGTTGCTTATCTGTATCTGCTCCCAACATACCCCATGTCCAAAGGAGGAAGGTCCCTCTTTCTACCCAAGACTAATTTCTCCCTCCTTAATTAAATCCCATTCCCTTGTTCCATCAAAAAAGAAAAAAAAAAAAAAACCAAAAAACAGAACAAAACAAAAAACAACCCTTTTGCCTATATCTTTACTCTTCCTGTCTCTCCAAAGTGTTTTCCCTTCCACAGGTCTGCTCTACCTTTGGAAACAAAATAAAACAGAAAACATAACAGCAAAACCTTTCCTCAAGATTATGTATTTCTCTGAGTTCAATTCTGCTTTTTGTTTTCCTCCTTGCCAGTTGAATATCCATAAATAAGGATCTACACTTGCTGTTATCACTTTATAACCTCCCATTTCCTCTGCAACCCAGGTAAAGCCCCCAGTTTATCACCAAAATACTGCTGCTCCCATCACCTACAATTTCTTAGTTCCTGACCCAATGGTCTTTTTTCATGTGGCATTATTGAGGACATCTTCTTTCTTGAAATCCTCCTTTTCCCTTGGTCTCTGACACCTCTCTTTCCTTATTCTTCTCTTCTCTCTGCTTCTCTTTCTGCTCTCCATGGTAAGCCTCGGTAATGTTCCCTCATCTCCTTGCCTGCAAATCACTTCCTTCCCATTGATGGAGCTGTCCAAATCAGCAACCTCTTAGGAGCATCTCTTGGCTCTTCCTTTTTTTTTTAAAATCCAGCTAATATATAAACTTTATTTCTTGAAAGTGTATCAAACCCATCCTTTCACTATTCCACTGCTTCACCTTAGGCATCTCTCCTCTCTCATTTTCTAAGCCACTATAATGATCTTCTATGTCTTCCTGCCTTATTTTCTCAAATCTGTCTTCTGGAGAGACCATTCTAAAATATATTTTGTCACTTTCCTGTTTTCAAACCCTCAGTGACTCACCTATTACCTGCAGGATAAAATCCAAACTCATTAGTGGGACATGGAAAATCATTCATGATCTGTCTTTTGACATCTTGCCAAATCATTTCCTACCAACATCTGCCATTCCAAACTGTTTTCAATTGCTGGAATGTACCACGCGATCTTGTCTCTCTCTCTCTGCTTAATATACACTAGTTCCTGTCTGAAATTCTATCATGCATTTATTTGACAACTCTTGAACATCATTCAAGCCTTAGTCAACCCCACGCCCCAAATGATTTTTCCATGACTTCTTCAAGCTGGTTCAGGCCTTTCTTCTTCCATGCCTCCATTTCTTTCATAGTGATTTGTACACCTGTAACATTTAAGGATTCTACAAGCCTCTCACTTGTTGATCCAACAAGTATTTTTTTAAGCTAGTCACTGTTCAAAGCACTGGGGACATAGCAAAGAACAATCATATGAATCCTGTCCTCAGAGTGCTTACATTCTAGTGGGTTTAGTGGATTTACTTTTAAACAACTGTTAGCTGGATGAGTGGCCAAACATTTCCACAATTTCATTTTTACAGCCTTTCACCAGGAGATTTTATCAGATCTCAGTAATCCATCTAAGTACTTCTGTCTCCCTCAGTCACAAGAGAAAGCCCAATGGAATCCTCAAGAACATTTTCTACTTGGAAGTCTCCTGACCCTCGTCAGGAACCTAGATACTTAATGATGTCACTGACAGGGGTAAGGAGTTGTGACCCTGGTGGATGAAACTAACCAAATAGTTGTGAATGTTGTAGTAGGAACTCAAAGCCATTCTATCTGAAAGAGACCTGCAGTTTCCAAAATTTCTCCAAAAAGATGAGATGAAAGAGAGGACAAGTAGGATGATCCAGGTGATAAAACTGGCTGGTGGTAAAAAATTAATACATAAATAATGTGCAACATGCAAGTATTCGTGATACAAAAGAGTATGGTTGTAGTATGATGTGCTACCAGGCTTATATCCAAGGTCTGAAAGAACATGATAAATCAAATAGCCAAAGAAAGACTTTAAACAATAATCTTGGAGATATTTGGCTGACTCAGTTGGTAGAGCATTCAACTTTTCATCTCAGGGTTGTGATTTCAGGTCCCACACTCAGTGTAGAGATCATTTAAAATCTTTTTAAAAAAACATTTTAAAACATAATCTTGATCAAGTTATTATTGTGTGTCAACTCTGAGGTTATCTTACTGTAGCTCTGATGCTCTGAAGACAGGAATGTAGTTCCTACATTGTGCCTGCCCAGCAGGAGCCAGTGGACCTCAATTAACAAAAACAAAGATGCCAATACAAGCAATTCAGAACCTACGTTCTACCTGGAGTGTGATACCTTGCCCTCCCTTGTCGCTGGAATTTGAGGTAAGGATAATTGTACTTATTTTATGCATAAGGGTCTTGTACATAAACCCAGGTTGGCCTCACTCTTAACACAAGACACATG
The DNA here is from genome assembly GCF_011764305.1 of Mustela putorius furo. Taxonomy (NCBI): domain Eukaryota; kingdom Metazoa; phylum Chordata; class Mammalia; order Carnivora; family Mustelidae; genus Mustela; species Mustela putorius. The sequence goes on from NW_025421481.1 coordinate 3,393,603, forward strand.
CTGAGTCATCAGTAATACCTCAGTAACTTGAAGGGATGGGCATTTCCAGACTTGAGACCATGGGAGTCCATCTTCTCTGAGCAGGAATTTGAGCTCCCCCCTTTATTTTCCTAATGGGAATTGATCAGACAACTGCAAATTTCTGGAGATTAATCCATGACCAGAGTCTTTTGTTTGTTTAATTCACCTAATGTGCATTCAGTTGTCTTATAAAGGATTTGAACATGCAATGGCTTTTGAAAACAATAGCAACAAGAATAAGTTCTCCAGCCCACACTTATACTTGGCAAACTGAGTCCTGGACTGAGGCAGGATGTGAGAAAAAATACAATTAGCATCCACTTAGCCACTGACTCTCAGACCACAATTTCTTACCCTGGTATTAATCAATGCACATTTAGTCCTAGCCAATGTACACAACCCCAAGGCTCACAGTTTCTCTGTCTTCTCCACCCACCCCCTGGCTGCCACAAACAATAGAGCTAAAAAGAGCTTTCAGGTAGAGCCTTGGTTTCATTAGATCACTCCATGGCAAAGACAGAGGAAAGTGTTTGGGATGGCAGGTTTTCCAACACTTGGGGAATCCAAATCCAGACAGACACCCAGAAAGCAGCCAAGCATTCTTTGGTGGGGAGGGTTCCAGCAGGCAGCTTCTTAGCTTAGTAATTGCTCATGCACCATGCAGGGCTCCTCTGGCTGAGCTGGGACTCCCTAGCTACAGCTGTACTGCAATCTCCTCCAGTCTAGACGAAGCAGACAGTCCCTCCCTCGGTGCGCTCCAGGAACACCAGTACTCACAGACAGAGTCCAGGCACAGGCAGAGATATTTAACTATTTTGTCCCTTTTTGTTTGTGATTATTCTTAATTCTTAAAATAAAGTGCCTATGATTACAAGGTAAGTAGTTACATCAAAAGTATCACATATTTGAAGAATGAAATTTGTCATGTAGTAATATATGTATTTAATATATGTGTTTAAGAGAGAATTACATAATAAGATCTCTCTCTCCCTTTCTTTTAAACCAGGATTAAGTTTCAAGATCAAGAGAATAAATAATAATCAATAAACATAATACACCCAACATTGTTTCTTGCTATGGTAAAGTTTAAAGCATTTAACTTTCCTAATGTTAGGTTTTGTTCTTCATATTTATTCATTGATTCTACTCAAAAATATGTCCTGAGCAAGGCATTATGATCATTTTTAAAAATTTATTTATTTATTTCAGCCTAACAGTATTCATTGTTTTTTGCACCACACCCAGTGCTCCATGCAATCCATGCCCTCTCTGATACCCATCACCTGGTTCCCCCAACCTCCCACCCCCCACCCCTTCACTTCTCCAATGAAGACATACAAATGGCTATCAGACACATAAAAAAAAATGTTCATCATCACTAGCCATCAGGGAGATTCAAATTAAAACCACATTGAGATACCACCTTACACCAGTTAGAATGGCCAAAATTAACAAGACAGGAAACAACATGTGTTGGAGAGGATGTGGAGAAAGGGGAACCCTCTTACACTGTTGGTGGGAATGCAAGTTGGTGCATTATGATCATTTTTGATGAAGGGTCAAAAAATGTTGCCTATTGGCTAAAGCTGGCCATGCTTATTCATTTACATTTTGTCTATAACTGTCTTCACACTGTACCAGAAGTGTTCAATAATTGTTTTTGAGACTACATGACTTTCAAAGTCAAACATATTTACTATCTAGCACTCTACAGAAAGCATTTGCCGACTTTTGAACTACACATAGCCCTTACCCTCAAGGATTTTTCACAGTCTACAGGAGAAGAACAGTAAAAACAAATCAATTCTTTGTTATAAATACACCAACAAAAATATGTCAAAGTGGAGAAATTCCTAAGAAAGGAATGAAGTAAGACAAACATGGAAGGTTTCCTAAAAGAGTTGTCATTTGAGTTGGTTTTGAAAGAATAGAGAATTGCCATAGGGACCAACTTTCTGGGCAGAGGGTGAATCAGTGCAAAGGCATGATTGCATAAACTAACAATGTTTCTGGAATTTATAAGCACTCTGTTACTGAAGTATAAAGTTCTAAAAGGTAGTGACATGAGATGACTGCAGAACGAGGTAAGGATCAGACAATAAAACGTTTTATGTACCATATCAAGGAACTCAAATACTCTCTGTAGGTATTGGCAGAGTTGTGCAATAGAAGTCTCTGTATGATGAAAATGTTCTATAGCCGTATTGCCAATATGATACTCACCTGCCACATGCCACTGAGCACTTGAAATATGGCTACTATAATTGAGGTACTGAACTTTTAATTTTTTATTTTAATTAATTTAAACCTAAATAACCACATCTGTCTGTGGCTACCATATTGAACGTCTCTAAATGATGGAAATGGAATTTAATTTTCACACACTGATGTAGCATGAAAGCAGTCAGACCAAATGTAAGTAAATGGGTGTGGCCAGTCCCAGGCAGCAGGCATCATTTTTTTTCTGACCACTGGTCAGAAATCATCTTAATGCCTTGCTCAGTGCATATTTTTTCAGTAGAATGAATGAATAAATGGATGAACGAATACAGAAGAACAAAAGTATACAGCATTAGGAGGGTGAAATACTTAAAATTTGGGGTTTCCTGGGGGATGCCTGCAGTCTGTTAGGCGATAGACTCTTGGTTTGGGCTCAGGTCATGATCTCACTGTCATAAGATGGAGCCCTATGCTGATGGAGACTCCTCAGCAGAGTGTGCTTAAAAATTCTCTCTCCCTACCCCCACCCTTGCACTCTCTCTCTCTCAAAAAAAAAAAAAAAAAGAAAAGAAAGAAAGAAAGACAGACTTAAAAATTTACCACCATGGGAAACAATGCTGGCTATAAGTATTCTTACTGCAATTATTTTTCATGATTTTGAAGTTTAGTCCTGGTTCAAAAAGGAAGGAGGGAGATCTTGTTATTAATCCACTATTAAAATCTACAATTTAAATAGACAAATGGGCCATTAAATCTCCCCTTTAGCAAGATTATTCTGGTTGTAGATGAATTGAAGGAAAGGAAGACAGGAAGTCCATTTAGATACTAATCAGTAGTTCTTAAAAAATAAGATAAAATTCTGAATCTAAGGCAATAGTGTTTGGAGTAGAAAAGAGGGTTAGTTACAAAGTACATTAAGAAAGAATTGACAGGTCTTGGTGATCAATTAAATATAGGCGATGGAGCATGAAAGAGTTCTAAAAATGCCCCTCTGGTTCCTGAGTGGTGCCTGGACAGGGAGGTAGATGCTGAGGTAGATGAGAAGGATAGAGAGAAGTTCTGGTGGGGGTGAAGTGTAGTTAAGGAGGATGATAAATGGAGTCTTAAGTTGCCTGAGTATCTAAGTCTAGTGAGAGGTCCAGGTTGAAGATACAGGTGAAGCACATCAATCAATGAAGAGAACAGTATCATGTAAGCCAAAAACAAAAACAAAAACAAAAACAAAACTCCCAGTCCTAGTTCTCTTATCACCTAGCTGGATGCTTTGGGCTGTTATTTCTTTCTGGCCTCAGTTTCATTATAAGTACAATGCGAGGATGTCAGACAAAACAAGTGAGGCACATTTTTTTCTCTAAAGGTACAGAGAGTCAATATTTCAGGCTTTGAAGGCCATACACATCCCTGTTGCATATTCTCCTCCTAGTATATGCATATTCAGCTTTATAGGCACTGCTAAACAATTTTATAAAGTGTTATGCCAATTTATAATGCCCCAAGCAGTGTACAAAAGTTCTAGTTGTTCTGTATTATCACAACACTTGATAATATGAGTCTTTCAAATTTTAGCCATTCTGATAGATGTGTAGGAATATATCATGTAGATTTATCTGCATATCACTGAAGAATGAGACTGGCCATCTTTTTATATATTCATTTGCATTCTCTCTTGTACATTTTTTCTAGTGGAGGCCTGCTGTAGAAGCTCCTAACATAGTCTATAAGCAATTTACCCTATATATGTATATTAAAAATTTCTTCTCTCACTCTTTGACGTGTCTTCTCATTCTCTTATCTTCTGATGATAGGAATTCTTTATTTTAATGTAGTCCAATTTACCAGTCTTTTTCTTTGTGGTTAGCACTTTTGGTGTTCTGTTGAAGAAATTTTCACTTTTTCCAAATGTCATAAAAACATACTTCTATATTACCTTCTAGAAATTTCATTATTTTATTCTTCATAGTTAGATATGCATTGTGCCTGGAACTGATATTTGTGTACAGTATGAGGTGGGTGAGTCAAGAGCTAGTTTTTCCATATGGATAACCAATTGATCCAGTGACACTTACTGAAATTATTCTTTTTTGCACTGAATGCAGTATTACCGTTTTTTATGTTGTGGAAATACATGTATGGGAACTTTTTCTGGAGTCTCCATCTTGTTCCACTTTTCTAGGTATCCATAAATATGATATAACACTCTACTTAGATCTTCTTTAATTTCCCTTAAATTTTTTTGTAATTTTTGGGGTGCCTGGGTGGCTCAGCCAGTTAAGTGTCTGACTTTTGCTCAGGTCATGATCTTTGGGTCCTGAGATTGAGCCCTGTGTTGGGCTCTGCACCCCGCAGGGAGTCTGCTTGTCCCTATGACCCTCCCTGGGTCTGTGTGCTCTCTCAAATAAATGAATAAAATCTTTTAAAAATTTTTCATAATTTCTCTAAAGAGATTTTATATATCTTTTGTTAGATTTAGTCTAAATATTTGATGTCATTTGGTGCTATTGCAAATGGCATGCTTTAAAATTATTTTTTAGTGGGTTATTTCTGAAATATAGAAATACAATTATACTTATATTGACCTTATAATTCATGATGTGCTGAATTCACCTACTAATTCTAATCCTAGTGATTTTTAAAAGCAGGCTTTTATCTTCTCCACAAGTTTTATAGCTACAATATATTAATAAGGAGAAATTTTTCACTGGGTAACTAAAATATAAACAAATTCCTGGTTTTAATTATCTTCCTGCTGTCATCTGCACAAAGACTTGGCATTTGAAGGAACCACAACTGAATTTCAAGGATTCAACTAGCCCTGAGATACTCTCAATGCCACTGCTTTAGTGTCAGCAATTGTGACAGCTACTGTAATAATAAAATGGCTCTAATCCAACCTTAGTGTGACTAATTATTAACAAATATGCCTATGTCTGCAGGTATACTTAATTTTGAGAAAAACTGCTTTGAATAATCATGATATTTAATGATCAATAAAGCAACACATGCGATTTTTTTTTTTTGTTTGTTTGATTTGGTTTTGCTTTTTTTAGTTTATTGAGGAATTTCCTCAATGGAGAACATCATCAAGTAAATGGCAATGACTACTAGTGAAATTTTATGTAGTTGGTGTGGTCCATTAGACACTGTGATTATAAAAACAAGCAGTAAGATCAAAGGGGCCTTAGAGATAATCCATTCTAATAACTTCTTGTTTATAAATGAGGAAGTAAACCCAAATATATAACTCAAAATTTCAGAGCTGGTTAGCATTACAGCCCAAAGTGCAAGCCAGGTGTCTCAAATTTTAGTTCAGTGTCTTTCCATTAAACCACATTGTCTCCCAGTGTGTGGGGGAGATCCGTGATATACAATGGTGGGAGCAGGGCAAGGAGACTAACATTCATTTGGTATTTCCTACATACCAGGTAATTGTCAAGGCATTTCTGCACAGTACTTCACCTAATCCTCTTGGAAAATTATAAGGTGGGTATTACTATTCTCCTTTTACAGATGAAGCAATGCGTCTCAGCAATGTGAAGTGGTTTGCACAAGAACACATGTCCAGAGAACCACAACTTTAACCTAGAAAAGCTTAATTCCAACCGTTGGGCTCTTTATATTGTTTAGAAGTGGATATGTGGGAGTTTATACCATAAGAGGTTTTATTTTTTAAATACTGTCAAGATTGACCATAATTACATGCCTTAAAATTGGCCAGCATTCCTATTTCTAAAAACTGACTCAGTTGGAGACTGAGAATTCTGGATTTGAGTCTTACCCACATCCATCACCTCTTCACCTGAGAGTCCACAGCCGCAACCTGGAGCATATGCAGGACACCACAATGACTGATGGCAACAGGACAGCAGCTAGGAGATGGATGTGTTCTGCTGTGATTTATTTACAGCTTTACAGTTATGTGATAAACAGAGATTTTAAATTTATCTTTCCAAATCATTCCATAGACAAAATTATATATTTTTTAAAAAAAATTTTATTTCAGTATGATTGACACACGTTATGTTTATTTTAGGCGTGCAATGCAGTGCTTTGTTATGCCATGCTTACAAGTGTAACTACCATCTGTCACTGTATAGCACTATTACAATACCATTGACTGTATTCCTTATTCTATACCTTTTATTCTCATGATTTGTTGATTTTGTAACTGGAAATCTGTATTTTGTTCTTTCCTTCACCCATCCTCCTCCCTCTCACAACCACCAGTTTGTTCTCTGTGTTTGTAAGTCTGGTTCTGCTTCTTGTTCGTTTATTCATTTGTTTTGTTTTTTAGATCCTATATATGACTGAAATCATATAGCATTTGTCTTTCTCCGTCTGACTTATTTCACTTAGCGTGACACCTCCTAGATCTATCAATGTTGTCACAAATGGCAAGAGTTCACTTTTTAATGATTATAATAATATTCCATTGTGTATATATACCACATCTTCTTTCATCTATTGATGGACAATTAGGTTGCTTCCATATCTTGGGTACTATAAATAAGGATGCAAAAACATAGGGGTGAATATATCTTTTTGAATTAGTGTTTTCATTTTCTTTAGGTAAATATACAGCAGTGGAATTATTAGAATCATATGGTATTCCAATTTTTACTTTTTTAAGGAGTCTCCATATTGTTTTCCATGGTGATTGTACTAGTTTACATTCCTATCAACAGAGCACAAGAGGTTCTTCTTCTCTACATTCTTACCAACATGTGTTATTTCTTGTCTTTTTTATTTTAGCCATTCTGATCAATGTAAGGTGATATTTCATTGTGGTTTTGATTTTCATTTCCCTGATCATGAGTGATGTTGAGCATCTTTTCATGTGTCTGTTGGCCATCTGTGTGTCTTCTTTCAGATTTCTCAAGCCATCTTGAGAAAGAAAACAAAGATGAAGTTGTGACCATTCAAGATTTCAAGATAAACTACAAAGCACTACTCATCAAAACAGTACGGTACTGATATAAAATAGACACAGAGATCAGTGGAACAGAATTGAAAGACCAGAAATAAGCCCACACTCACATGGTCAATTCATCTATGACAAAGGAGGCAAGAATATGGAATAGGGAAAAGACAGTCTCTTTCAATAAATGGTGCTAGGAAAACTGGACCACTACATGCAAAATGATGAAACTGGACCACTTTTTTACACCATACATGAAAATAAAGTCAAAATGGACTAAGGACTAAATGTGAAACCTGAAACCATATAAATCCTAAAAGAGAATATATATAGTAATTTATTTGATATCAGTCATAGTAACATTTTTCTAGATATGTCTCCTAAGGAAGAACAACAAAAGTTAATTAAAAAAGAAAACTATTGGGACTATATAAAATAAAAACTTTGGCACAGCAAAGGAAATCATCAACAAAATAGAAAGGCAAACTACTGAATAGGAGAAGATATTTGCAAATGATGTATCTGATAAGGGGTTAATATCCAAAGTATATAAAGAACTTATACAACTCAACACCAAAAAAAAGTAATCAAAATTATATCTTTAGAAAACACACCCACATACCTGCATAAATCACCTTCTCATTATGCATGAATTAAATTAATTAGTTAATAAAAAACATCTCTCAATCTGGGATGTTCTACAAAGCATGTGCATTAAAATCAGCTATAAGGATTATATTTGTAGAATATTGAGCACAGGGCCACTTCATTCATTATTCATTCACTCATTCATGCATTTATTACTTTAAGACATTACCAAGCCCTTATTATGAATCAGTCCCACTGCTAAGTGTTGGGGGCTGTCCAGATGGATAAAACACAATCTTTCTTTTGTAATGACTTATAAATTTACATGGAGATATGCAAGCAAACACATTACTTATTATAACACAGCTGATAGGTTCTCTAGAGAGACTTGTGCAAAGGGCTATGGGGACAGCAAGGAGGAGCTGGTTATATCTGTTTGTGGAGGGGAGAGGCAGTGTCAAGAAGAGGCTCACTGAGAACGTCATCTTCAAATTCAGCCTTTAAGAGGGAAAAAAAATTATCTATTATCTTTTACCTGGAAATGGCCACCTGCCTTTTCAATGGCCTCCCCGACCTACGCCTGCCACCTCATCTACATAGCATGTGTGATTCTGTAGAGCCATTTAGACTGTGTCTTCTTTGCTCAAGCTCTCCAAAAGTTTCTCTGTGAAAATTAGAGTGAAATCTGAAGCCTTAGATAGACTTCAAGATCCTACATGATATAGCTCATTGCTACTTTACTTCTCATTTCACTTGGGTCCCACCCACCTCCCCATCCCCCATTACTACTGTTCAACTATTCTGGTTTTCTTTCTATTTATGTGTCATATTTATACTAACATAAATCTTTAGGCCTTCAAAATATTTACTGTTGAAAAGGGATACAACACCATAACATTAAAAATCAAAGAATGTTTTCCCACTTCTTGTCTCCAGGCTCTTGTGCTTTCTGTTTCTTCTGTTTGGACTACCCTGCCTCAAAACTCTGTAAAGCTATGCCTTTCTCTTCATTAGGATCGCAATTATTGAGAGATCTTCCCTTATCATCTTGGTGAAAATATGTCCCCATACAGTTACACCACACATATACAGCCAAACTTCTCTCACTTCATTACCTATTTTCTCTTCTTCAGTACCTTACTGAGTATCAGAATTATTTATTTATATAACTACAGGAATTGTATTTATTTGTTTTTAATACCCACTCACCTTTGCAATTAGAATGTAAGTTCTTTCAAGTTATAATAAGCTATGACTATTTCTCTTTGTTTTTCCCCAGGGCCTAGAATAGTGTTTAGCAAATAATATATGATCAACAATAAAAGATCAAGCAGATTGTTTTTCAGAGTCCATAGTCTCTCATGATTCACCTCCCCTTCCAATTTACCCCAACTCCCTTCTCCTCTCTAACTCCCCATGTCTGCTGAAAAACAATCTGAGGGGTTTGAAGTGGCAGGGGTGTGGGAGGCCAGGGTACCAGGTGGTGGGTATTATAGAGGGCACGGATTGCATGCAGCACTGGGTGTGGAAAAAATAATAATACTGTTATGCTGAAAATAAATAAATTAAAAATATATATATAAAAAAACAAGCAAACAAACAAACAAAAGATCAAGCAGAAAAGGGGAGAGTTTATGGAGTTCTTAAACATCTTTTTATCTAATTTTGTCATACATTTGTATGGTTGGTAGAAATAAGTATTAAAAATATGCAGACTATTGTACCGTAACCCCCTGAACCCTTCTTGTTTGAGATGACATCAGCCCACTGGAATGGTTGAGGGTACAGGGAACACATTTTTCCCTATGTGGATCAGTAAAAATCTCAAAGTAAATTTTGGCTTTTTGATTCTGCGGTCATTAAAATTCCTTGAATTTTAATAATTAATTGCCCCACCTTCCTGTGAAGCATTTTAGAACATGAGAATGATGTATTTAGGGAACTGCCAAAATGTAAATTTTTATTGTCTTAAGTTTTCATCAGTCAATCCCTATGAAGCAGTGAAAGTTGTGTTCATGGGTTAGGTGTCAGAAACTCCCATCAGTACTCTGCTGTGTGCCTTGTAAACCTTAAAAGGCCCTTTACCAGCATTAACTATGAACTTACGGTCTTATAACACTCCTATATGAGCCCCAGAGAAATCATAAACTGGAGAACTTCCCCTCCATCACAGAGATTTCCCCTAGTACTGGTCCTATTAAGATTCCTTAGCTGTTTATTATTCCCTTATGCACCTATCCACAGTAGGAGAAGAGGTTATCTCCAACAGTCTTGGCAGCACATATCTTCAAACTTGGTATAAAAGGGGATAATCTGAACAAGGATTTTCACTTAGAGAAATCTTTCCAATGTGTATTACAGTCTTATTCAGAGCAAGGAATTGGAAAGGAATTAATAGATAAAGCTATTTATAAGACAGTTAAAGGAACTAAGCTAGAGGAAATTATCAACAAAATCCTGATCATAGCAAGTGTTCAAAAAATGATATCAAGAATCTGTATTCTATCACTTAGGCCATGATGTGAAAATATGATTATATGTCTGTCTTCCATTAGAAAGAAGACTAGAGGTCAGGAGATTGATTTCTGCAATCAGTGTCTGAAATATATTAGCCACTCAATTTGTGCCTCCTGACCAAGACAGAGCACTGGCTCCTGGGTCTCACTCTATCACTGATTAACTGTAAAATATTAGGTAACTTTGCATAGCCTTACCAGGTCTCATAATCCTCATTTGTAAGAGGAATATATTGGACTTTATGGTCTCTAAGGCCCTTTCCAATTCTAACATTCCACGACTTTACTAAAGCAGTGCTATTAAGCTAAGGATGATTATTAGGAATGGCTGGTGCCAAATTCCATTTCCCTTTGCCTGTCCTGAGTATGTTTTCTACAATGATGAATTATCCAAGCTGATTCCAAGGATTCCAAGTGATTGTTTTGCTGTTATTAAGATTCCACTCTAGACTTTCAGAGTTTATTCCATCCCAGAGAAGATGATAGAAGGTAGAGATGGATATGAACTAAATGTCACCCTGGTCCCATTGCCCAACTCAATTTCCAGCAACCATATATGGTTCTTGGAGGCCCACAGTCTCAGTTAGCAAATAATTACTTAATATTTGAGTTAAACAATGGTTTAATTCTAAAAATGGTTTAATTCAGTTCAGCAAATAATTGTTACAGATACAGAATAAATAAGAAAAATCAAAATGTTTTATGACTAAAGAATGCTATCTCCAAGACTGGTATTTATTCACAGCCAAATTGGACATTCTTTTTCTTTTTTGTCAGATAAAGAGAGCTAGATACAGAGATCCAAACAAAAACAGTTAAATCTTAAAATAAGTGAAACATAAACAATATAGGTCTTCTATTTTCCAGATGATCATACCTGTAAATAATTAACACAGACCCTAGAAATTAATAAATGTTATTTTCCTTTTCCACCTTTGTCAAGTTGATACCCAGAAGTCACAGCATGGGTTTACATGCTTGGTACTATCCTCTCCAACTTTGTCACTAAGTGGATGGGGAAAACAGCTAAAGCCTGACAAGAACATTGTGATGAGAGGATCAGATCCCTCAGAGAGGGTGGTCTGAGCCACTTTTCCAGATAAGCCACCTAAATAGTAAAACTGCAAAGAGATGAGAATTCAGAATGGATAGTAGAAGGATATTGGAAGTGTCAGTTGTAGTGCCAAGATCAGCTGAGCAGAGGGGTTTATAATTTTTCATCCCACTACTCTTCATTTTGTAAGCTTCACCAGGATAAGGGCAAATCACAGTCCTGGGAGAGGCTATTCCTACATGAAGAGAATTTATTGGAAGTGAAAGCACCCAGTATCTCAAGAGGTATAATATATGTTAAGCTACCCAGATCTTGCTTTTGGTACTGAGGCAGTCATTCTATACCTGCCAGGAGCATTATCTGCTGATAATTCACAAATTCATCTCTCCCTCGGAGTTATCATCTCCTAAACAAGCTGACTCAGCCCTATATATTCTTCCCTAGGGAAGAACCTGCCTTAAATGACTGGCCAATGCAAGGACACAAAAGCTTATCTCCATTCCCTCAATTCAGACTACTCTAAAGCTTGAGAACTTCCTACTGGATTATCAGAAGTCTTCGTTGCAAATATATTTTAGTTCAAGTTATTCTACCCAATTCTGCTTCCTTCAATCCCTCTTATGGGGGTTTGTTGCCAAAAGAACTTCCCAGGATATTTCCTACATGCAAATCTCCATCTAAGAGTCTATAGTTCAGAGAAATCAATTTAAGACAGAGGATGAGTTCAATATTTAGATCTACATTATTGTAGGACACCCACATGGACATTTCTAAGAGAGGTTTGGATATTGCATATTAAACTCCAAGATACGAAGAAAACAAGACAGGGAAATGAAGCACAGAGTAGTAGCAAAGTGAGTGGCGGAATGATGGAAGACTTCTCTGAGGAGATGACATTTAAACTCACCCCTAAATAATAAGAAGTCAACCATGCAAATATGTGGGGAAAGAATATTCTAGGCCAAGGGAAAACAGTAAATACAGATTCTGAAGCAGGAATGAGCTTGGGGTATTTGAGTAACAAAGAGGACAACATGGCTGGGAATTATTAGCAAGTAGAAGGGGTTTGCTGATGGGGTAGGAAAGCTAGACAGGAGTCACTTTAACTCTGGCCAGTTGGCTATGGCAAAGATCACAAGCTGAAGTGCCCAGAAAGTCACAGATTAGGCACAAGAATAAATCATCCTGGAGATGATAGAAAGTAGTGTGAATCTAAGAGCCAAACTATGGAAAGAACCTAGATGTCCATCAACAGATGAATAGATAAAGAAGATGTGATACAACACACACAATGGAATACTATGCATACATCAAAAAATGAAATCTTGCCATTTGCAATGATGTGGATGGAACTAGAGGGTATTATGTTAAAAGAAGTAAGTCAGTCAAAGAAAGACAATTATCTATGATCTCTCTGATATGAGGAATTTGAGAGGCAGGGCAGAGAGTTGTGGGGGGAAGGGAGGGGAAAAAAATGAAACAAGAGGGGACAGGGGAAGGAGACAAACCATAAGAGACTCTTAATCTCGGGAAACAAACTGAGGGTTGCTGGAGGAGAGGAGGGTGGGAGGGATGGGGTGGCTGGGTAATGGACATTGGGGAGGGTAAGTGCTATGGTGAGTGCTGTGAATTGGGTAAGACTGATGATTCACAAACCTGTACCTCTGAAGCAAGTAATACATTATATATTAATTTAAAAAAAAGAAAAAAGAAAGTAGTGTGGACCATGTTAGAGTGGAGAGCACTTGTCTAACTCAAAGTTGCTGGTCAATACTCATTTCCTCTTAAGAATATTACCTCAGTTTCCCAATCTCCAAATTAAAAAAAAAAAGTAGAAATCTAGATTCTTAATGAAATTTTTCCTTTTTTTTTTTTTTTTTTTTAGAAAATCATAAACTAATATGTTTATTAAAAGAGACACGAGATGGGAAATTTTTCCATTTCTAAATGAGGTCACTGACTTCCAATCTTGTTTCCTAAACAATGGAGTCCAGCACTACACTGGTTAAATAACAAATCTAAAGGCTGGACTTGTCCACAGGTTTCCAATTTGCAAAAGCTGAGTCTCAACACTGCTCTTCTAGACTTAGATGTGAAGAGAGACAGAAAGTAGGAAGCAGGATGATAAAGGGACAACATAGTTTAGAATGAGAGATAAGTGTATATTCTAGTATATGTGCTACCGAAGCGAGCACAATAAGTGTATATTCTAAGGAGAAACTAGGAGTGAGGAAGACAAGAAGAAGCAGGAGAGAAAGGGTATGTCAGATTTAGTGAGACCTCAGAAGAAGAAGGAAGGGATAGGGTCTAGATTGAGTGGAAGGACTGGCCTTGAATAGAAGGAAGACTCTCCCATTTTCTAGAACAGGGGTTGACAAACTAACATCCACAGGTCAAATTGGCTCGTTCTGTGTTTGCACAAGCCTAAGAATGGTCTTTCCATTTTTAAATAGCTGAAAAATAATAAAAAAGGGAAAGATATTTTGTGATACATGAAAATCATATGAAATTCAAATTTCAGTACTATAAATAAAGTTTTAGCAGCCCACAGCCATGCCCACTCATTATATATTGTTGGTGGCTCCTTTATCAATGCAGCAGCAGAGAGGAGTATAATGGCCCCTAAAATATTTACTAGCTGGTCCTTTACAGAAGAACTTCTATAAATTCTTCCTCCCATTAGGAAGAGTGTGGTCACAGGCCAGTTGCAATTTCATACCTTCACCACCCAAAATAGTTTTTCAAAGTGATGCTCAAAAAGCAAAGACATTTGCAAATATCTTCTCCCATTTTGTGGGTTGCCTCTTTGTTTTTTTGACTGGTTCCTTTGCTGTGCAGAAGCTTTGGATTTTGATGAAGTCCCAAAAGTTTATTTTCGCTTTTGTTTCCTTTGCCTTTGGAGACATATCTTGAAAGAAGTTGCTGTGGCTGATATCGAAGAGATTACTGCCTATGTTCTCCTCTAGGATTCTGATGGATTCCTGTCTCACGTTGAGGTCTTTTATCCATTTTGAGTTTATCTTTGTGTATGGTGTAAAAGAATGGTCGAGTTTCATTCTTCTACATATAGCTGTCCAGTTTTCCCAGCATCATTTATTGAAGAGACTGTCTTTTTCCCACTGTATATTTTTTCCTGTTTTGTTGAAGATTAATTGACCATAGAGTTGAGGGTCCATATCTGGGCTCTCTACTCTGTTCCACTGGTCTATGTGTCTGTTTTTATGCCAGTACCATTCTGTCTTGGTGATCACAGCTTTGTAATAAAGCTTGAAATCAGGTAACGTGATGCCCTATCCAGGATCTATAATGAACTCCTCAAACTCAACACACACAAAACAGACAATCATATCAAAAAATGGGCAGAAGATATGAACAGACACTTCTCCAATGAAGACATACAAATGGCTATCAGACACATGAAAAAATGTGCATCATCACTAGCCATCAGGGAGATTCAAATTAAAACCACATTGAGATATCACCTTACACCAGTTAGAATGGCCAAAATTAGCAAGACAGGAAACAATGTGTGTTGGAGGGGATGTGGAGAAAGGGGAACCCTCTTCCACTCTTGGTGGGAATGCAAGTTGGTGCAGCCTCTTTGGAGAAAAGTGTGGAGATTCCTCAAGAAATTAAAAATAGAACTTCCCTATGACCCTGCCATTGCACTCCTGGGTATTTACCCCAAAGATACAGATGTAGTGAAAAGAAGGGCCATCTGTACCCCAATGTTTATAGCAGCAATGGCCATGGTCGCCAAACTGTGGACAGAACCAAGATACCCTTCATCAGACGAATGGATAAGGAAGATGTGGTCCATATACACTATGGAGTGTTATGCCTCTATCAGAAAGGACGAATACCCAACTTTTGTAGCAACATGGACGGGACTGGAAGAGATTATGCTGAGTGAAGTAAGTCAAGCAGAGAGAGTCCATTATCATATGGTTTCACTTATTTGTGGAGCATAACAAATAGCATGGAGGACATGGGGAGTTAGAGAGGAGAAGGGAGTTGGGAGAAATTGGAAGGGGAGGTGAACCATGAGAGACTATGGACTCTGAAAAACCATCTGAGGGTTTTGAAGTGGCGGGGAGGTGGGAGGTTGGGGTACCAGGTGGTGGGTATTATAGAGGGCATGGATTGCATGGAGCTCTGGGTGTGGTGCAAAAATAATGAATACTGTTATGATGAAAATAAATAAAAAATAAATTTAAAAAAAAAGCAAAGACATTAAAGTCACTTGGGGGTGCTTCTAGGTTTACTGAACTTCCAGGGCTGGGACAGGAATATGCATTTTTTAAATAAATTTCTTGGGTGACTTTGACATACATTAAAAATTGAGATTCACTTACAGATCAGTAAACAAAACAACCAAAACCAAACACCAAGAGCAATATCCAATCTTTAAAAACTGTTTCCAATCAAATCCATTTGAACATGTAATAAAGGTTAAAATTAAACTTACATCTGAAAACCCCACTGAACAGGAGATTATAGGAGACTGTAGCACCACTTTAAAAGATCTAGTCCATATGTGGACAGTCACCACACAGTCTGTTGAAGTGGAAATGAGTTCAGGTAGAATGGGAAATATGGGGCTTTTTTATCTGATTTAAGCGGTAAAAATTAGTCAAAAGGTTAAAGATCAAACCAAGTCTAATGTGTAGAAACCAGTAAAAAAAAAATAAGTGAAATGATTTTATCTCTTCATGGTGTGTTCAGTTAGATCTTTTTTTTAACTCTGAAAAGCAAATCAAAACATTTCAGATATTTTACCTATGAAAACGTCCCACCAAAGGATTCATTTCACATTCCCTACTTAATTACCATACTTGATAGAAATAATTTTTCAGTTATTTCATAATTACTGTAATTCTTTGATAACAGGTACTACAGTGAGAAGGAAGAGAAGCAAATGATTATTTCAGTTTCTGAGTAAATTACTGGTGTGGTATCTAAAAGGCAAATTACATAATAATCCTCCTTTAAGTGGCTTAGAATTACAGGGTGATCTCATGGTCAAATAAAGTCCTACCACTTACTGTGTGTATTGGATCAAAGTATATGAAGTGTGTTTGAAGTCATTAGTTAGGGCTTTGGACACTTTGAAAGGGGAGCACAGTTAGAAGCAATACATTCATCTTCAGCTTCAGTGCAGTGAACATTTTCCTACTTGGTGAAGACTTGTTCAATTGGATATGCAAATATTTTCAAGGGATGACAACAGAAAGGAAGGTGGTAGAAACCAGAGAATTGGCAATGATGAAATGGGGGAGGAGAGTGTACAATGACTGACAGACTAAGAGAAATTAAAACTGGCCCTCTCAATTTAATAAGCAGGGACTTCTTAATTGCACAACACTGATTAGAATTTGATCTTAACTAGATAGCAATTCTCAGAAAATCCTGTTACAAAGTTAATAGTCAATGATCAAAAGTACAAAGAAAACATGTGCTGTGGTATCAGATTACAACAAAAAATTGGCTTTTTGGCTATTTGGGATAGCCATGTTTACCTTGGTTATAATGTATCTCTAGTCTAGAAAAATAAATAAATAAATAAGAAAAAAAGAATAATGATTTCCTTTTCATGATTTCCTTTTCATAGGTAATAATAGCAGGTAACTGCTATAACTGGTTGGTTATATGCCAGGCACCATGTTAAGAGTTTTATGTGTGTTGTCTCATTTATCCCTGCCACAATCCTATGAGGTCAGTACTATTATTACATCTTTTTTTTTTTTTTTTTTGGAAAGGGATCAGAGGGTTAGAGAATTTAAGGACTATTTCCAAGTTCACACTGGTTAATAATAGCAGAATTGGACTTTAAACTCAGGTCTGTTTGATTCTAGGGCTGCTTCTTTAAATCTCTAGGCCAGGTGATTATTAGGATATCTTAGAAATTCTCTAAAATCCCAGACAGAGTTAATATGAATCTTTGGATCCTTAAATCATCTCCTACAATTTCCCATTCAATATATACAGGAAAATTTCATGTACTCTGTATTTTACTACCCAGAACTCTAGTGATTGGTACCTCCATACATCTATCTTTACATTTCAGCTCTAGCCTCTCCCAAGCCTCTTTTGGGATGCACAAGACATTGTCTGTGTCTTTAAGAATCTTGCAAATGTATTATGAAGATTAATTGCACACATAGGCAAATAAAGAACAATGTAAAAAAAGATGTGTGATCAAGGAAAAAAATCATAGTTGGCTTGGTCAGTTCATGCATTAACATGTTGCTTGCTATGTGTTCGAAACCTTTAGACATGCTGGTCAAAGTATAAGAGGAGAAAACCAAAATAACATAGCTGAACTATTATTAAAAACTAAAAACAAACAAACAAACAAAAAACATTTCAGTGAACTTGAGCTGGAACAGAAACACTAAATAATAAACAGGCATACTGGGCTCTGGGTCTGGAAGTTTGGCTCCTGTGGGCTGGTGGGGAGGAAAATGGCTCCATTTGAAATGAAAAATTAAAATTAGACTTCCTATCATAAGAATTGTCCAAAATATTTGCAGACAACTGCAGTCTAGTGCACTAAGCTTAAAGGACATTGAGGTCCAAGGGAAGAGGAGGGCACAAACATAACTTTACTGCCAGAATTGAAAAACGTCATCCAAGCTTGGTGACTAGATAGGTAAAAACTATAATGACACCACAAGCCCAAAACTCCGTACCATTACTAATAGACCTACTTCTTTAAGTTAGGAGATGGGGAACAGATGTAGCCATTGATAAGGAGGGGTGACTACACAAAGAAAACATTCCCGGGGCGCCTGGGTGGCTCAGTGGGTTAGGCCTCTGCCTTCGGCTCAGGTCATGATTCCAGGGTCTTGGGATCGAGTCCCACATCGGGCTCTCTGCTCAGTAGGGAAAAGAAAAGAAAAAAAGAAAACATTCCCTACTCCAAAGGAACCTACAAATCAGTATTTCAAAAATAAAGAAATCTAATGATGTATAAATGATGTATAAAACATCTATAGACAATGGGATAGTACTCAGCCATCAGAAAAGATGAATACCCAATTTTTCATCAGCATGGATGGGACTGGAGGGAATTATGCCAAGTGAAATAAGTCAAGCAGAGAAAGTCAATTATCACATGGTTTCATTTATTTATGGAACATAAGGAATAGCATGGAGGACATTAGGAGAAGGAAGGGAAAAATGAAGGGACGGAATCGGAGGGAGTGGCGAATCATGAGAGGCTGTGGACCCCAAGAAATAAAGTGAGGGTTTTAGAGGGGAAGGGGGTTGGGGTATGGGTTAGCCCAGTGATGGGTATTTAGGAGAGCATGTACTGCATGGAGCACTGCGTGTTATATGCAAACAATGAATCAAGGAACACCACATAAAACAAACAGAGAGACTATGGACTCTGAAAAACAATCTGAGGGTTTTGATGGGGCGAGGGGTGGGAGGTCGGGGTACCAGGTGGTGGGTATTATAGAGGGCACAGATTGCATGGAGCACTGAGTGTGGTGCAAAAATAATGAATACTGTTATGCTGAAAATAAATTAAAAAAAAAAAACTAATGAGGTACAGTATGGTGCCTAACATAAATAATAAAAATTTTAAAAAATAAAACAGCTGTAGAAAATATTGTAGATTGACTTCCTTAACATCTATTCCTAATCTCTCTTTTACTTTTCTTCTTCTACTACAAAAGTCAGAAAAGAAATATCCACTATCCCAGCTTCCCTTGCAGCTACAGCAAGCCATGTGTCACAGAGTCAAGGACAATGAGATTAAAGCAGAAGTTCCTGGGGAACCTTTTTTTCCCTCTTAGTAAAAAGACAAAGCCTCACTTAAAGGAAACCTTTTTGACCTTCACCCTTTTTTTTTTTCACCCTTTTTTAATGTTTGAAAAGTATGCACAATGCTTGGAGGCACACACCCATCTTGTGAAAACGAGGACAAAAGATTGTGGAGTAGAAAGACATCATAGAGTAGGATCATGGGTGACATTCTTGAGTGGCTGTACATTCTGACATTCTTGAGTGTACAGTAAAACAGTAAGCTGTACTGCTTACTTTGAAATCCCTTGTTATGTGAAACAAAAATTCCTGTTCCATAGACATTTACCCCACAGCCTGTCCCACTATCAACATCCAGCCCCAGAGTGGTACATTCATTACAATGAACCTACACTGATACATCATTATCACCCATAATTTATTTTATTTTTTTTATTTCCTTTCACTGTCCCAAAATTCACCCAAAATTTAAATTAGAGTTCTTTCTTGTTGTTGTACATTTTGTGAGTTTTGAAAAATATAGGATGGCATGTCTTCTCCATTATAGTATCATACAGAACAGTTTTGCTGCCCTAAAAATCCTCTGTGTTTCACCTATTAATCCCTCCCTCCCCCCAACTTTTATCAATCATCATTCTTTTTACTGTCTCCATTGTTGATTGAACTGTTTTCCAGAATGTCATAAAATTGGCATCATATAGTTTCTAGGTTTTTCAGATTGCTTCTTTCACTTAGTAATATACATTTGAGTTTCCTTCATGTCTCTTCCTGTCTCATTTCTTTGTTCTAAGTTCTTATTTAAATTCTAGTCTGTTAACATGAGCGTAATATTAGCATAAGTGTACAATATAGTGATTCAACAATTCCATACATCACTAGATGCTCATCGCAGCAACTGTACTCCTTAATCCCCATCGCCTCTGGCAATCACAAAGTTTGTTGTCTATAGTGAAGAGTCTGTTTCTTGATTTCCCTCTTTTTCCCCCATACCTATCTGCTTTGTGTCTTAAATTCCACCTATGTGTAAAATCATATAGTATTTGTCTTTCTCTGATTGACTTATTTTGTTTAGCATTATACTCTGTAGTTCTATCCATGCCATTGTAAATGACAAGATTTCATTATTTTTGATGGCTGAATAATATACCTGTTCTCTTTATCCATTCTTTATGGATAAATCTCTTCTTTACCCATCCTTCAGTAGACACTTGGCCTATTTCCATAGTTTAGCTCTTATAAATAATGTTGTTATAAACATCAGGATGCATGTATCCCTTGAATTAGTATTGTCGTATTCTTTGTAGTACAAATGCTGGATCATGGGTTAGTTCATTTTCAGATTTTTGAGGAACTTCCATACTGTTTTCCATACTGGCTGTACCAGTTTGTATTCCTGGCCAACAAAACAGGAATGTTCCCCTTTCTCCACATCCTTACCAATACCTATTGTTTCTTGTGTTGTTGATTTTAACCATTCTGAAGGGTATGAGGTGACATCTTATTGTAGTTTTGATTGGTATTTCCCCAATTATGAGTGATATTCCTTTTATATGTCTGTTGTCCATCTGTATGTCTTTGAAAAAATATCTATTCATGTCTTCTGTCCATTTTTAATTGGATTATTCATTTTCTGAGTGCTGAGTATTATAAGTTCTTTATGTATTTGGGGTACTAACCCCTTATCAGATAGGTTATTTGCAAATTTCTTCTCTCATTCTGTTCCATTGTCTGAAAGTACCACAGTTTATTTATCTATTCACCTACTGAAGGACATCTTGGTTGTTTTAAAATTTTGGCAACTATGAATAAAGTTTGTATAAATATCTGTGTGCAGCTTTTTTTTAATGGACGTAAGCTTTCAACTTATTTGGGTAAATATCAAAGCACACAATTGCCAGATTATATAGCAAAAGTATTTATAGTTTTCTATGAAACTGCAGAACTGTCTCCCAAAGTGACTGTATAGTTATTCTCATCGATGATTAGTGCAGTTTCTGTTGCTCCACATCCTTGCTAACATTTAGTGTAGTCAGTATTCTGGATTTTGGTCATTCTAATAGTTACATAGAAGCATCTCACTGTTGCTTTAATTCACATTTCCTTGATGATATGTGATGTGGAGCATCTTATAATACAATCATTTTTTATCTTTACATCTTCTTTAGTGAAATATCTGTTTGTCTTTTGCTCATTTTAAACTCAGATTGTTTCTTTTTTTATTGTTGAGTTTTAAGAGTTTTTTGTACATTTTAAATAGCAAGGTTTTTTCTTTAATAATATGTTTTACAAATATTTTCTCCCAGCTTGTGGCCCTTCTTCTTATTCTCTGGAAACATAGAAATTTTTAAAATGGAAAAAGGCACTGAAATTAAACACACACACACCTACACCCCCACACAATGGATGGTTAAGCAATAGTACAGAGAGGACATAGCTGAAAACAGTGCTAGCAAATTGGAAAACAGGTCTGAGCAAATCACCCAGAGCTGGAAAACATGTTAGTGCTATTAAAATATATAAAACAAAGAGTGAGAAACTCAAATGTCTAAAAGAGCTCAGTAGAGAGAACTGGGGAAGTGGGCGAGAGGTGGTTATTAAAGTAATAATGACTAGGAATTTTCTAAAATTGAAGAAAGACATAAAATATTCATTTCAACACACTATGGGAGGCTGTAGAGTGTCAAAGACAAAGAAAATGTATTAAAAGATAGAAAAACCAAAAGGTAGTTTTTTTTAATAGATGAATGAGTTCCATAATTAGATCTGTAGAAAATTTCTTGTCAGCACTAAAATTTGTCAGAAGACAATGAAATAATGTCTTTGAAGTTATAAGGAAAATGATCTGTGACAGCAGAACTCTATAATTAGCTAAGACACCATTCAAGACTATGGGTAAAATAAAGATTTTTTTTTTACATGTAAAAACAGAAAATTCACTAGGTACACACCTGAACAGAAAGATTTACTAAAGGCTATAACATAGTAATAAAAAATTGAACCTAGGAAGAAGTGTTAAACAAAAAACAATGATAAGAAAAGAGATAAGTATTGACAGCAAAACAATGATACATTGCTTATTTTGGCGAGAGGAGGAGGAGGTAGGTTAGGAATAGAACCTAGATGTCCATCAACAGATGAATGGATCAAGAAGATGTGGTATATATACACAATGGAATACTATGCAGCCATCAAAAGAAATGAAATCTTGCCATTTGCAACAACGTGGATGGAACTAGAGCGTATCATGCTTAGCGAAATAAGTCAAGCAGAGAAAGACAACTATCATATGATCTCCCTGATATGAGGAAGTGGTGATACAACATGGAGGCTTAAGTGGGTAGAAGAAGAATAAATGAAACAAGATGGGATTGGGAGGGAGACAAACCATAAGTGACTCTTAATCTCACAAAACAAACTGAGGGTTGCCGGGGGGAGGGGGTTTGGGAGAAGGGGGTGGGATTATGGACATTGGGGAGGGTATGTGATTTGGTGAGTGCTGTGAAGTGTGTAAACCTGGTGATTCACAGACCTGTACCCCTGGGGATAAAAATATATGTTTATCAAAAATAAAAAATTAAAAAAAAAAAAAAGAAAAAGAAATTAAAAATAGAGCTTCCCTATGACCCTGCCCTTGCACTCCTGGGTATTTACCCCAAAGAGACAAATGTCGTGAAAAGAAGGGCCATCTGTACCCCAGTGTTTATAGCAGCAATGGCCACGGTCACCAAACTATGGAAAGAACCAAGATGCCCTTCAACGGACGAATGGATAAGGAAGATGTGGTCCATATACACTATGGATTATTATGCCTCCATCAGAAAGGATGAATATCAACTTTTGTAGCAACATGGATGGGACTGGAAGAGATTATGCTGAGTGAAATAAGTCAAGCAGAGAGAGTCAATTATCGTATGGTTTCACTTATTTGTGGAGCATAACAAATATCATGGAGGACAAGGGGTGTTAGAGAGGAGAAGGGAGTTGGGGTAAATTGGAGGGGGAAGGGAATTACGAGAGACTATGGACTCTGAGAAACAATCTGAATGGTTTGAAGTGGCGGGGGTGTGGGAGGTTGGGGTATCAGGTGGTGGGTATTATAGAGGGCACGGATTGCATGGAGCACTGGGTGTGGTGAAAAAATAATGAATACTGTTTTTGAAAATAAATAAATTGAAAAATTTTTAAAAAAACAAAACAAAACAAAAAAACACATTTTTAATACTGCAAAAAAAAAAGTTAAAAATAGGAATATTAAAAATCTAGTGGAAATATTTTTTTCCAAATGAATAGCTTAATTTTATAACATTTTTACAAATAAAGTATGTTCCCAATAGAGCTAAAATGTCATCTTCATTATATATTAAATTCTTTTATAAATGATATATTTTTAACTTCCTATTTTCTTCCCAGTGAGCCATTCACCCTTTGGCAAATCAATATTATACTATTTTGATTACAGTAGTAGTTCTATAATACACTTTAAAATTTATTTGAGGAATTTCATCCTTTTTTATTTTTTCTAAAATTTTCTTGACCACTTTTATTATTCATGCTCTAGACCAAGGGTCAGCACACTTCTTCTATAAAAAAGTCAGACAGTAAGTATTAGACTTTGAGGACCTACCACAACTACTCAACTCTCCCACTGTGAAGAAAGTCATAAATAATATGTTATTGGATGGATATGCCTGTGTTTCAATAAATCTTTATTTATAAAACACACAGCAGGGTTTAATTTGGCAGGTGAGCAGTAGTTTGCCAATCCCTGCTCTCAACCATTTCTTGCTTACAATTTGTTTTCCCATCTAGCTTTGCCAGTTTCTTTCTGTGTTCTGTCTTCATGGTTTGCTACTTTAATTGTGTGTTAGTTTTCCATGTGTTCCTGTATATCTCACCAGTATAATACCATATACTACTTTGGAAGTCTGCATATAGGACTTGCCTAGTTGAGGACAAGACAACTCCTGTCTAGTCTTTGACTCCAAGATGTAGCAGAGTGTTTAACACAGACTAGATGCTTAATGAACACTGTCAAAGGAAGGTAGAGAGAGAGAGGAATCTGAGTCTCTTCTAACCCTTTTGTTTGATACTGTGGAAATAATACTTGTTCAGATTTGCAAAATAAGTTAATAACAAAATGGATAAATAAATAAAAAAAAATTATAGAATAGAAAAATAGGCTGAGTTGGAATTAACACAGGAGCTCTATGGAAGCTTGTGCTTGGCAGGCAGAGGTCAAAGAGAAGGTCATGCTTAAGCAAAGAGCTAAAGAATGAGAAAGAATTCACCAAGCAAAAAGAAAAGAAAAAGGAGAATGCTCCAGAAAGAATAGAAGGCACACATAAAGTCTTAGAGGTGAGAGAGAGCATGGCTGATCTACAATAGTTCCAGTGGGGCTGGAGCTAGGAAGGAAAGGTGGATTGGAAAGGGAAGGAGAGGGTAGATAAAATAATAGACTCAAGTAAATCAAAGGGTAAGGAGCAATCCATATGTAACTGAACTCTAGAGGTAGGAGCAAGTTTCTTTGCCTAATAGAGATTTCCCAGGCTGCACAAGCAAAGTGCCAAACAAAGTAAAGGGAATGGGGTGTCTCTAAGCAAAGAAAGATACTACAGTCTTGGGCAGACTGTGATTAGCCTGAAGCAGGGGACTGGGATAAAGCACTGGTGTAAGGGGCCAGAGAAAGAGCAGCCAATGGGCTAGTTGAGAACATCTGCTCACAACTGTAATGGGAACAAAGGGAGAAGGAACACACACACACCCAGGAGCTCGCCTGCCAAACAGTCATTAGTGTGCTATTCTCTTGTTCCTGGTCTGTACTCTCCTGATCAAACACACAGCAGCAACACGATGTGCTCTCTGGAGCAGAGAAAGTTTTCAGCAATTGGGGGTCCAAGGGGTGGGGTATGAACGGGAACATCTGCTCTATGAAGACACTTGAAAAGTAACCTTCTAATCGCTTGGGGAAAACATCTGGGCCACACAGCCCAGACCACCAGTGAAGCAGTAAGTGGAGAAAGATTGGGGGAATTGATGAGGAAGGAGGCAGAGTGGATGCAGAGTGAGCCTTAAGCTAGACAGGATTGATGCGGGTTCTGGGAGAGGGGTGTAGCTCCTCTGGAGAGGTCAGACATTTGGGGACTCCCTCACACAAAGAGAGAAGGCAGATGAAATTTTTACCCACTGAGCTCCCTGAAGAGGCTCACTTGGTTCGTGCCACTTGGAAAACCATTCCCAACTCTTTAGTCTTCAGAGTGCTAAAACATCAAGTGGTGAACAGCTACCATGAGAAGGAAAGCATAAAGCTTCTAAAGGTCTCATTCACTCTTAGGAAGGTGTGTGGACAGGGAAGAAAGGAACCAAACTTTGAGATGAATAGACAGGGGTCCTTGAATTTGAGATATTTCTCATATATTAGCCTCCCTCTCCAGTCAACACATAATTTGGTAAATCCAACTGAATTTATTTCAAGTGAATTAGAACATCATAGGTGTTCTTCAGTTCATCCACCAACAAGTATATTATTGAGTTTCTATCCATTTTTCAAGAACATGCAAAGCTTGAAGCCAGTTAAAAGAAATGACTTTTAGTAAATAGCTGTATAGACTTTTTCAACTTTCAAAATCTGCGAGTCAAAGAAAATAACATGCAGAGAATAAAATTACTTCCCAGGATCACTCAACTGGTAAAGGTGTAGATCCTGTACTGATTTCAGTCTTCTGACTTCAATTCTGGTACTCTTTCTGTAAGTTCATGTTTTCTTTCCTGTGTGAAAGGGCAAAGGAATCCTTTCTAGCTGGAAAGGTAAGATGGCCAAGCAGGAAACAGTTACAGAGGTATTGGAAAACTAAGTCTGGAACAAAGCATTTGCTTCAAGCCATAAGACCATTTAACACTGACAAAAGAGAGAGAGGAGTGGGGAGAATAGAAGGGAGGAAAAGAACCCCGATAAGGGAAACAGGTATGATCTTCCCACATCTGAATAAGCTCTACTTTAAGCTCTACTTTAGATACATTGTGGTGCACTACTGTCTCATTTCTGGAGCTCCAAAATAGAATAACCAGGCACCCCTGTACATCTGGGGCCAACTGCGGTTATAAGTAGT
Source organism: Mustela putorius furo (assembly GCF_011764305.1). Lineage (NCBI taxonomy): Eukaryota > Metazoa > Chordata > Mammalia > Carnivora > Mustelidae > Mustela > Mustela putorius. The sequence goes on from NW_025421481.1 coordinate 3,419,796, forward strand.
AAATGCTGGGGGCGGGGGGGAAATCCTAGGGTCACTGAAAGACATAGACACAGTTACTTGGCATTGTGCAACCACTGGGTCAAGACACTGTATTAGATTCTTTACATCTTTGTAACAGCCTTTTAAAGTAGACATTATCTCCCTCACTTTATGAAAAAGGAAACTGAGGCTCAGACAGGTCACACATCTAGTGTGCAGAAACAGAAAGTTAGATTTCCAAGCTTGTCATGTCACAGAGGCTTTGCATGATTGGGGTCCATGAGTGAGGTCATTACATCTGACTTACAATTACAGAAATTAGAGCTTGAGACATATCATATCATGTTACCCACAAGCTACCCCTGTTTTTCTATCCAACATTTTATATTGGACATATCAGTTTAAAATGAACCAGCAAAGGAGAACAGAAGCAAACAAATCCCAAAAAGGTAGCCTGGTTTGTGTCTGACCCTAATTTGGCATTGCTCTCTTCATTGTAACTGGCGATATAGATAGTTGGGAAAGCAGGGATCTGGAATCAAAACCAACACTGAGAGGAGTGAAGGTAGGAAAGCAGGCCTTGGCATAGGACCTTTGAGGGAGTTCAGATCTCCATGCAGAACAGCAGCACCTTGAAGAAACGGCAGCAGACAACAGCGGTAGGTCAGTAAAGCAATGGACACCAGAGAAATCCATGGCAGAGCACAGCATGTCCTGACCCATGGAAGGAACATATTGAAAGGGAATGTTGGGAACAGGCAAGCATGCATATTTGAACTTGCTTGGCTAAAGGATGGGATTTCTGCCTAGGCACGCACAGCTTCAAAGGAGACACATTTGGAAAAGGAAAGGAGAAGAATCCACAGAATAAAAGAGCGGGCTATGCCAGGAAACCCAGGCAGAAACAGCTGGCACCTGGAGAGCAGAGGCCCACCCACCACTACAGATGATGATTCTAGTTCTTGGGATGTGATTGGCAAAACAATGCAAAACTTGCAGCATGGATAATGAGCAAGGGAGAAGCTCACAGGTGGGAATAAGATAGGAGTTAAATTCCCCAAAGGAAGCCTGCCTCTTTACCTGAATTTTATCCATTCCCAAAAACCTGTTGGATAGCAAATGTTCAGATAATGGCATCCTTTAGTCCCTTATTTTTAAAAATTAATAATAATAGTTCAGTTTGTCCTTTAACCCCCAAACATCTTTAAATGTCACTAAACAGTCATACAGTATTCTAAGAAGAACTTCTGAACAAATAAGCCAAAAGTACTTTAATAACTTTCTATTTCCTCCCACATAAAAAAGTATTCATAGTAGATGTAGACAAAATTATGATAAATGTATTTTTATGCAGTCATCATTCTTCAAAGTACTTTATACTTTCCACTCTTTCTTCCAGTAAATGGACTTCCCAAATCATCTCAGACCTACCAACTTTCTTTACAGGCTCTCCATTTCCTGAAGAGACATCATCACTTCATGTGGGGAAGATGACAGTGTTAACACCTATTATGTTGAAATAATGAGATGCAACTTTATTAAAACAACTGAGAGGCAACAGCAAAACATTGTGATGCTATTCATCCATAATCATATGTGTCAAACAATTTTGCTGGCATATATATGCTGGTGTTTCTTTGTTTTTTTCATTTTGGGGGTTTTTGTTTTATTTTATTTTATTAATTTCTTTTCAGTATAACAGAATTCAATGTTTATGCACCACACCCAGTGCTCCATGCCATATGTACCCTCCATAATACCTACCACCTGGCTCCCCCAACCTCCCACCCCCCACCCCTTCAAAACCCTCAGATTGTTTTTCAGAGTCCATAGTCTCTCGTGGTTCATCTCCCCCTCCAATTTCCTTCAACTCTCTTCTCTCCATCTCCCTATGTCCTCCATGTTATTTGTTATGCTCCACAAATAAGTGAAACCATGTGATAATTGACTCTTTCTGCTTGACTTATTTCATTCAGCATAATCTCTTCCAGTCCCATCCATGTTGATACAAAAGTTGGGTATTCATCCTTTCTGATGGAGACATAATATGGACCACATCTTCCTTATCTATTCGTCCATTGAAGGGCATCTTGGTTCTTTCCACAGTTTGGTGACCGTGGCCATTGCTGCTGTAAACATTGGGGTACAGATGGCCCTTCTTTTCACTACAGCTGTATCTTTGGGGTAAATACCCAGTAGTGCAATGGCAGGGTCATGGGGAAGCTCTATTTTTCATTTCTTAAGGAACCTCCACACTGTTCTCCAAAGTGGCTGCACCAACTTGCATTCCATTTTGGGGTTTCTTTGATAAATAGTTGAGTAATGAGAGTTCAGGTAGTAAGGGATTTCTGCAAAAAACAGAAATATGTCTTAGAGAAAATAAGTAACAGATAAACCTGTGATTTATCATTTTGAGTTCTTTTTATATGGCCCAGGCATACTAAAAACAGTAAAATCTTGCCATTGGGCTTTCATTGAATCCACTGACTTTGTAAAGTGCAAATTGCTTTGTTTCAAGGTCAGAAAAAGCCTACGCAACCAACTGAAACTGTTGTGTCCAGGAACCAATTCCCAAATATCCAAATTTGAGTGGCATGAGTAAGCATGGGTTTTTGGTGTGAAGTAGATGCCTCATTTCATTCCTTTTACAGGTAAGAAAGCAGAGGTCAGATGACTAAAAAATGACAGAGCCTAGATGTGAGACAAGATATGTAGAGTCCAAAGCCTGTGCACAGAATGACAGATTTCAAAACCACATAAATCTAACCCTGAACAGTTAATAAGCATTTGATGCCTGGGTCAGTATGTCTTAAATCTCAGTGATATAAAACATCTTTGAAAACAGGGATAGGCTAATTTGTCTATAAAAGGCCAAATAGTAAAGATATTAGACTTTGTGGGCTATACATTCTCTCTTGGGCCTACTCTTTGTAGCCAGAAAAAAAACACAGAAAATACATAAATAATTGGGTTGTAGCTAAGCTCCAGTAAAACTAAATTTACAAAAGCAGGTAAAAAGTGGGATGTACATGTGGGCCATAGTTTGCTGACTCATCTTTTAAAGGAAAAAGTTATTTCTGACTCCCAAGGATTTATTTATTATAACATCCTCTGAATCTATGGACTTGAGTTTTCAAAATTCTGACTTAAGAACTCATTTCACAGAGCTGAGTGGTGCAATAGGTTGAAATATTTGACTCTTGGTTTCCTTCATGTCTGATCTCAGGGTCTTGAGATGGAGCCCCGAGTCAGGCTCTGCATCAGGTCAGTCTGCTTGAGTTTCTCTTTCCCTCTCTCTCTGTCCCTCTCCCCTGCTTATGTTCTCTCTCTCTTAAATAAATAAATCTTCCCAAAAAAATCAGTCAGAGAAAGACAGTTATCATACGGTTTAACTCATATGTGGAGCATAAGGAATAGTGCAGAGGACAATAGGGGAAAGGAAGGAAAACTGAAGTGAAAGAAAGAAAAGAGAGAGACAAATCGTAAGAGACTCTTGATTGAGAAACAAATGGAGGGCTTCAGAAAGGGAGGTGGGTGGGTGGATGGGGTAACTTGTTGATGGTCAATAAGGAGGGCATGTGATGTGATGAGCACTGGATGTTATACACACTAATGAATCATTGAACATTAGATCAAATAATAAAGAGGTACCATATGTTGGCTAATTGAATTTAAATTAAAAAAAAAGAAAAGAAAATTCGTATAATGCACCTACTTCTAATTTGTCAGTGAAAAAAATGATCATTTTCGTTTTAACTGGCAAAGTCATTTTTCTCAAGGTTATCCTTGAAGGAAGAAAACAATTAAAAATTCCATAGCATTCCCACAGTCCTCTGACCACAGTAGAAGAAGCACTGTTCTAAATTATTTCCATCTTCCCACTTTCATTCTGGGGAAATGGGAGGGATCAAAGTGGGTACACACAACACACAAGACTGGTTTTAGCACTTTTGGGAGGGATAAAGCTTGAGATCTGTAGCAAAGAATACAATATGTCAATGGGAGGATAAGAGAATTTTTCATTTATTGGTTTTAGTTTTCTTACCTTCACTACCTTCTGCCCCCATTAGGGTGGAAGAGTTTTAATTGTCAGGTACCAAAAACTAGGGATTGACCTTTTAAAAGGTCATGTCTAAATCTGGCCTATCTTAGAAAACTAAGTATTTAATAAATGACAAGTATCCAGGATAATTATGGAAATGCCTCCAATGCTTTTCAGACTCCAGACACCTTAATTGGTACGACAATACTTCCTTAATCTACTTTCCATCCCCTTGGACCTGAAATTCTATTCTTCTTTCATCTCCTTTCCCCCATCCTGACTTTCTTCACACATTTTGTCTTAAGACATTATTACTGTCATATCACTCTTTGATCAGAGTAGGACTTTTCACCATTTTGTGCCCTGGGTAGGCTGCTTTAGTCTAGAATGCCCCTCTCAAACTTCTTGTCTTTTTCTACTTGATCAATGCCCACTCTTTCAAGATAGAGATCAATGTACATCTCCCTTCCTGAAGTCTTCTCTGGATCCCTCAGTCAAAGGTGGTTGCCAGTTCTGGCAGTCCTAAAGCACTATGTTCATACTCACATCCTGGCATTTTGTACATTATATTGTAATTCATTTGTTTACTATGAGTTCCAAGAGGGTGGCAATGTGTCCTATGCACCTCTGTGTTTCCCAGCTTCTAGTACCTGGTAATACAGAGCAGTCAGTGAAGACTACTTGACTGTATAAATGGATATCTTGATTGCTGGAACAGTGTTGATGTGGAATCTCCATTAAGATACCAAGAATCAATATTTCACCATTCATCTTGGAACTAATTTCTCAGACCATTCCTCAGAAGAATTATGTTATGTGGAACTCTAAGACTTTTCTTCATTCATTCATATTTCTTTCTTTCCTTTGAAACTCTGACAAGACTAGGAGTGCTCAGGGCATACAATCTCCTCCTCCAAGAGAAATGTTTTCTTATTCCCTAATGGATGCTTTAGGCATGCTTTCTTAAGACCTATAAAATGCTCTGCTAACAGATATCAGATCCATAGTCAGCCAATCCCTCTGCCCAGTATATGTACTTGTGGCAGCCACCATTCAAGTTATCCTGTCTTTACATTTTCTTTCCCAGTCCCCATTAGTACTTGTGTGCATGGGTGTATGTGTGTGGGTTTTGTCATTTCATAGCACCATTAAATTTCTATCTTTGAAGGTCAAAACACAAAAGATGAACCCTATCTACCATAAGTAGTTCAAGCAATTCAGTCATTGCTAAAAAGTTCTTTATTCCTTTTCCTCCCCTTCAAAAAGAAGACACAAAATAAACAAAAACATCACTGCTTACTTTAGTTTTAGAAATGTTTCTAGGGGTGCCTGGGTGGCTCAGTCAGTTAAGTATCTGCCTATTTTGGGTAAGGTCATGCTCTCAGGGTCATGAGATGAAGCCCCACATCAGGAACCACACTGGGCATGGAGCCTGCTTAAGAGTCTCTTTCTCTCTCCCTCTCCCTCTGCCCATGCCCCCATTCATAAATGCGCTCTCTCCCTCTCAAAAAAAGAACAAAATGTTTTGAAATATTTCTAACTTCTGGATGGTCTCTCTAACTAAGCACTGGTAAAGTGTCTAGCACTTTGGTATCCAGACAAAACAATTGCACTTCTCTTTCTTGCCAAAGAAAATGTACGTCTAGTATTAGTTTAATAGCACAAAAACACATGCACAACAATGGGCTTTTTACACACAGGCATAGACTTGAATACTATTTTAGATCTGCAATTTCATAGCTGCTTAAACAGAAGGGACAAAAACACATGAAGGGGACAAAGACATAATATTGAAATCAGACAATTAAACTTATCATTTCCCATCAAATCCTATGATTAGAGTTCATTTCAAATTTTGGCATTACTTATCAATGAAAAACTCTTTAGACTATTCTATTTATCAATTCTTGAGAAGCATATTTGTTGGATACCTCCTGTATGCCAGGTGTGCTACAGGCACTGGAATATAAAATTAAATAGGACAGTCAAAATCCCTGAGGGGTTCTCAGTTCAGTGTGAAAACTAGCCAAGGAAGGAGGCATCCATGACTCTCTAGGGACAGTTCTTTTGTCAAAGGATGCTCAGAATACCAAAGAAACAGAAAAAGTGCACTTAACTCTGCCTTCCCGATAGGTCATAGAAAATTGGGACAGTGAGGGAAGAATTTTGACTTTGTAACACAGCACAATGACTACAGAAATGTAGTTGAGACACATATACCATGGGGGGACATATTTGATCTCAATGACAGGAATAAAGTGGCTAATGGTAGCTTTTCCATCTCCCCAAGATTTTGTTCAAGTGTTACTGCTTAAGTGGGTCTGTCTATAACGACCATATTTAATTCTACAATCCTGCTCAACATCACTCCTGAACTTTCCTTAACCTGCTCCACATTTTTGTTTTATAAACCACTCTTCACTTTCTTCCATTCTATAACACTTACTTTCATATTATGTTTACTCTCTATCTTCGTTCTTCCCTTCACCCCACAGCTAGGATATAGGTTCCACAAAGAAAGGAATATATTTATATTAAGTTAATATATCCCAAATACCTAGAATAGTGCATTGTGCAAGAAGGCATTCAGTAATGAACCTTAGAGATGCAGCTAACTGAAAAAGCACGAAGGGCTGGAGTTTCATTTTGAGTAAAGCTTTTAAAAATACCAGTGTTGTTCCATAGATTAACAACTACCCGTTGTCACTGGAACGGAGGAATTACAAAAAAATAAAATGGTTCCATGAAGAGTATGTGTCCGTGCTTATCAAAAATAATGACAAGGACCTTCCTAGGTGGAATGTATGGCTCCTAAATTTTGCCTCACACCCTACAACCAATTTGATGCCCCATTGAGCTTGCATCTTAAAAATAGTTTACAAGTGTCCATTTTCTCCATTCCAGCCTTCACAATCCAGCTCTAGGCCATGACCACTTCTTAGGAATGCCAATGAGCAATTCATAAGTGGTCATTCTGGCTCTAACCTTGCCCACTTCTGAGCCATTTTCTAGTCTGAAGCAAGAGGAATTATTCTAAAGCCAAATATCTTCCTGCTTAAAGGCTTCAAAACATTTCCTTATGATAAAGACCGTATTTTGAGACATGGGTCATGAAAGCCGACTGTGTACATATCTTTCCAGTTCTGTGATTAGTAGCTTCATATGGGTGGCTTACCATTTGCCATTGTGAGAATATGGAAACTGACATGGAAATTGGCAAGTAATACGAATCAGAGCTTTTCTTTCCAAAAAAAGTTTTTGTTTTGTTTTGATTTTTAACAGCACACCACTGGACAAACCCCAATAACCATTTTTTAAAGATATGGCTGGATTTGATGTGTTAGATATTTTTGTTGAAGATTTTTGCATTTATGTTCATGAGGGATTTTGGTCTATAGCTTTTCTTTCCTTGTATTTTTGTTTGATCTTGCCATTAGATTAACAGTAGCCACATAAAAGAAGTTGAGAAGTGTTCCATTATCTTTATTTTTCTGGTATTATCTCCTCCTAAGATGTTTGGTAAAATTTGCCAGTGAAACCATCTGGCCTAGAGTTTTCTTTCCTAGAAGGTTTTACTCACAAACTCAATTTAAAAAATAGATATAAGACTATTTGTATTTTATATTTCTTCTTGTATGAGTTTTGGCAGTTTGTGTTTTTCAAGGAATTGGTTCATTTCATCTAAGATGTGAAATTTATAGTCATAACATTGTTATTATTCTTTTAATTATTTTATTATTCTTTTATTCTTGTAGGGTATGTAGTGATTGATAGTGTTGTTAAAGTGGGCTATATTTTTGCTATTTTCTTTTTTTTTTTTATTTCTTTTCAGCATAACAGAATTCATTATTTTTGCATCACACCCAGTGCTCCAAGCAATACATGCCCTCCTTAATACCCACCACCTGGCTCCCCCAACCTCCCACCTCCAGTGCCTTCTTTTTAATTGTTTTATTAATTATTGATAAAAATATTAAAGATTCCTATAATTGAGAATTTTTCTGTCTTTTAATTCTATCAGTTTTTGCTTCGTGTATTTTAATGTTCTGCTTTTGTCATGTTCGTGTTTAAGATTGTTATGTCTTCTTAGTGACTTGACTTCTTTTTCATTGTGAAATATTCTTTTTTACCCCTAGCAACTTTGCTTCTTCTAAAGTCTACTTTGATATTAATATAGTCACTTCAACTTTCTTTTTATCAGTGTTTACGTAACATGTGTTTTCTATCATTTTACTTTTTGCCTATCTATGTTATTATATTTAAAGTGAATTTATTATAGATAGCATATAATTGTGTCTTTTTTTAAAAAATCCATCTCTGTCTTTTAACTGATTTAAATTTAATGCAATTCTTGATTTGGTCAGATTTATGTCTATTTTATTGTTTCCTGTTAGTCCCCCCTCCTTTTTTATTCTTTTTTCACCTTTCCTTTTTTAAAAATTATTTGAATACTTTTATTACTTCATTTTATTTTATTTTTTTAAACTTTATTTTATTTTTTCAGTGTTCCCAGATTCATTGTTTATGCATCACATCCAGTGCTCCATGTAATACCTGCCATCCTTAATACCCAATACCAGGCTCACCCAACTTCCCACCTTCTTCCCTCCAAAAGCCTTGGTTTGTTTCTCAGAGTACACAGCCTCTCATGGTTCATCTCCCCCTCCGATTTCCCCCAGCTCACTTCTCTCCTCCTCCCAGTGTCCTCTGTGTTATTTCTTTATTGGTTTCATGGACATATCTCGGTATTATTTTTTAGAAATCACAATATTGACTAATAACCTTTCATAGGATGCTCAGAATTAGTTTTTTACCACTCTAAGTAAAAGCTATAAACCCTACAAAACAAATAGATATCTTTACTTTTCTCTTCCATGTCATAGTTGTCATATATATTGCATCTACTTATACTGAAAATCTCATCAGGCAATGTTATAAATTTTCCTTTCAATAGTCATGCAAAGTTTTAAAGAATTTTAAGATGAGAAAAAAGTCTTTTATGCTTATCCAGCTATTTACCATTGCTCTTATTCTACCTTCATTCCTGAAGTTTCAAGTTTTTGGTATGATTTTCCTTCAGCCTGAAGAACTTACTTTGGCAATTATTTTAGAGTAGGTCTGCTGGTGACACATTCTCACCATTTTCTTTTGTCTGAGAAAGCTTTTATTTCATTTTCATTCCTGAAAGGTATGCTAGATATTGAATTCTGGGTTGATAGTTCTTTTCTATCGTCACTTTAAAGATGTTGTTTCACTCCTTTCTAGTTTCATGGTTTCTGATGAAAATTTCAGTTATTTGAATTGTTGTTCTCCTAACCACTGTATTTTAAAGCCACTGAATTCTGAGGTGGTTTTGTCAACAACAAAAGACAACTGAAAGACCCTCAGACCCTATATTCCAATCACACTGAACTTCATCTAGTTCTTTGAAAGCCATTCATTCTCTTTTTTCTGAGGCTTTGCACATGCTCTTCCCTCTTTATAGAAACTACACTCTCATACACTTAAAAACTCTATTGTACTTTCCCAAAGGTGTCATCCTGCCTACTTGTCTTTCAGATTTCGAGAATGCTTCTTTCTCCAAAGGCAGCTTCCTTGACACACACCCCCCAACTCCTGCTCTGTAAGTGTAGATCAAAAACCCCTCTTACACATTCCAGTAACACAAACTGTGCTTTCTATATCATATCTCTTAAAATAAAATGAGAGAAGAATAAATGAAAGAAGATGGGATTGGGAGGGAGACAAAACATAAGTGACTCTTAATCTCGCAAAACAAACTGAGGGTTGCTGGGGGGAGGGGGTTTGGGAGAAGGGGGTGGGATTATGGACATTGGGGAGGGTGTGTGCTTTGGTGAGTGCTGTGAAGTGTGTAAACCTGGTGATTCACAGATCTGTACCCCTGGGGATAAAAATATATGTTTATAAAAAATAAAAAATATTAAAAAAAAAAAAGACAAGCTAAAAAAAAAAGAAGAAGTCAATATGTAAAAAAAAAAATAAAAAAAAATAAAATGAAACATGTATTGATCACTCACTACATACAAGGTCTTGTTCTAAATCCTTTGCATGAATCTATGAAACAACACTGTTATTGTTTCTATTTTCCTAATAAGGAAACTGATAAACAAAATGGCTAATTTGCCTACCCATATTCACAGAGTACCATCAGTTAGTGATCAAGACAGAATGTGACCCGGACAGTGGCTTCAGAGACATGTCTTTAGCCACTATTTTAAGCTGTTCCTTATTTACTGTATTGTAATATTATAATAAATTTTATACTGTTTTGTATAGCCAATAAGAGTCTAAGATTTCTAAAGAAAATGACTAGGTATCAATTGCATGGCACTGAAACACTGTATTTTATTTCTCAGGTTATGTGTGTGTGTTGACTCTATACTATGAGATTCTAGAGACCAGGGACCCTCAAATTTCATCTTTCTCACTGGGTGTGATGCATAAACAATGACTTCTGGAACACTGAAAAGAAATTTTAAAAATAAATAAAAATTTAAAAAATTTTTCATCTTTCTACCTCCAGATTCAGATGTCTAAAATATAAGATTCTCAATAAATATTTCATGACTACATGATTGTTGAGTGAAGAGAAAACATGTAGAGCAGAGAGTTAACCTGTCTTATGGATCAAAAAAATGTGCATAGGCTCTACTTAGGGAAACCAGGAACTCAACATCAATGGAATATAAATAAAGGTAAGTGCAGAAAATTAAGGACCAAGATTTCTGGAATCACTTCTCTATTAAAGGTTATAAAATTCACTAGTAATCCAAAAATAGGATTTAAAATAAGAATAAAACCATTTTGTTCTACTAAATTCTCAAATTGAAATTAATAATATACAGTTGTAATAAGGTATAGTGACACACTAACATTATCATGTCTGTGGAGATTTAAATTGGTGTATTTGTATCAGTAGTCATTAAAAATATTTATACAATTGAGACTCTAATTCTTTTAATGGAAAATTATTCCTAAAGAAATATAAAGGTAGAGGTACCGATGTTAGTTAAAATGAAAAAAAATCAGAATAAACCAAAATTACATAGCCATTAAATCTTTGTTTACAAAGACATGAAAACATGTTTACTCTCTCTCTCTATATATATATATGCACACTATTATATATATATGTATTATATATAATACATAATATAATATATAATACATTATATAATACATACATACATATATATATATATATATATAAGCTTGAAAGAAAAATTCCAAAATGTAAATACTAATTATCTCTGTATGATGGAATTATGAGTAATTTGAATTTTCATTTTTATGCCTCCCTGTATTTTTCAATTTTTCAACTCTTGGCATGCATTTTTCTTCAATCAGATGAAAACAATAAATGTTACTGAAAAAAAAAAAACCTGCAAACTATGTTTGCAGCTGACCACAAGGCCCATAATAAATAAACAATCTGGAGCAAGACATTTCAAGAAAACAGACGTAATAACTGACAGGGTGGTGGGAAAGCATGTAAGCCAAAATCTTTATCCTTCAAAAAAGTAAAGATTATGTTGCTAAAGACACCCTGGGAAAGCACTGCAAGCATCAAGGAACACAAGGATCCAAGAGTTGTTGGAAGGAGAACATATAGGTTTACATCTGCTTATTAAACATGTCTTGGAGAAAACTTTAAAGAAAATAAATCCCAGCTCTCCAGTGGTCTAAGTGAACTGCCAATCCATAGCCAATTCCACTTTGGACCCTTGACTTGAAGGTTCTTAGTGAGAAGGGAATTGGAAACCCCAAAAACTTAATTTGTAACCCATACTTCTTCATGTGCACTTTGCTTGGCCAGCACTATACTGAGTGCCTGCTTGGATAATAGTTTCAGGCTGTTGACCTCCCTCCCCAATGCCCTGATTATGTCTTGTCACCAGACGTTTAAGCAATGTTGCAAGAGCTCTCTCTAGCTCTCCATCATTGCTGTTGGATTGTCCTACAGGAAACTAACATGTTTTCCATACATAAAAGCCTGATGCATAAAGTCAAGTCAAGATTTCTTCTTGAAACTGTACTGAAATCTGGCTATCCCATAAATATACTTCTTCACAGCTATATTGTAAGAACAATGTCTAATATTTTAGATACTCAGACAATACACAGTTAGACCTCTTTAATTTCCCATAGTGCCAAGCCCAGTTCTGAGCAATACCCTATCCAAGTGATAGAAGATGATCAATGAATATTCATTGATTGATGGTTTTCCATTTTTCACAGATTGAGTGGCAAACACATTCATTCACTGGAGTTTCCATTCTTCCTCCAACAATCAGAGGATATCAAAAGTCATTCACACTACTTTGCTGAAATCCAGAAAGGGCCTTTTAAAGCCCCCAAGTGGTTCTACAAGCAAACACTACCAGTGCATTGGCATATAGACAAAATTCTATTTTCCATCCATTCTATAGGATAATGCCTAAACTTCTTCGGCCCCCAATATATGAACAAAGCATGTCTCTCATTACAAGACCACATGCTCCTTGCCTACCTATCCATCCCACATGATCACTACACTTTCTTGTCTCCCAGACTCCATGTCAAATCTCACCTTTTTTTCTGCACTTTTTTTTCAGTGTTCCAGGATTCATTGTTAATATACCACACCCAGTGCTCCATGCAATATGTGCCATCCTTAATAACCACCACCAGGCTCACCCATCCTCTCACCCCCAACCCCTTTAAAAAACCTCAGTTTGCTTCTCAGAGTCCATAGTCTCTCATGGTTCATCTCCCCCTCCGATTTCCCCCAACTCACTTCTCCTCTCCATCTCCCAATGTCCTCTGTGCTATTTTTTATGCTCCACAAGTAAGTGAAACCACGTGATAATTGACTCTTTCTGCTTATTTCACTCAGCATAATCTATTCCAGTCCCAATCATATTGATGCAAAAGTTGGGTATTCATCCTTTCTATTGGCTGAATAGTATTCCATTGTATATATGGACCACATCTTCTTTACCTATTCATCTGTTGAAGGGCATCTTGGCTGTTTCCACAGTTTGGTTATTGTGGACATTGTTGCTATGACCATTGGGGTACATATGGCCTGTCTTTTCACTACATCTGTATCTTCAGGGTAAATACCCAGTAGGGCAATTGCAGGGTCATAGGGTACTTTTTTTTTTTTTTAGGAATCTCCACACTGTTTTCCAAAGTGGCTATACCAGCTTGCATTCCCACCAACAGTATAAGAGGGTTCCTCTTTCTTTTCTTCTCCAACATTTGTTGTTTCCTGTCTTATTAATCTTTGCCCCACCTCTTTTTCTGTACTTGGTCTTAACCATGGAGTCTTAGGCTTAACCATGATAGCATTCATTCATCTTTGGGAATCAGAATTTGGTTCTTTAAAATCAAAGACTTTCATGGAATCCCTCATTACAGAATGGCAGGAACTGTATCTGTTTTGAGTATACCTGTAACTCCAGTACCCAACACAATGCCTGTACACTTGGTAGGTGCTTGGTAAATGCTTACAAATGAGAAAATCTTATCCATTCATTGAAAAGTATTTAATAATCAAAAGCTACTATGAACTCCTATTTTCTTAAGAATTTACATTTTAGAAATTACATGAACACCAACATATATTTTAAGGAAAAATAACCAGATTTGAAATAATAATAAATTTTCTCTTGGGGGGGTTCTAGTTATTAAAATATTTAAGATACTTTAGAGGACCTGTTATTCAGAGGTTACTAATAAAAGCTCTGAAGACAGTAAGACAGGCAATACTAAACTTAAAATGAGCACAATTTCAATTTTCTTTGATGATTCAGAAGGCACATCAAGACCAAGCAATACTCTAGGGGCAGTATTATGCATCAACTACTCTTCCCAGTAATAATTCTTAGAAGAAATATCTGATAGTTTAATGCCAGATTAAAAAGCTGTTCTTGCCTTTGGACCCCTGAGTACATGGACTCTGCCAGCCCCAAACTGAAATGAAGTATTTCTTGATTCTATTGCCTTTAGAGTTTTCCCTGCAGAGTAATTCAAAGTCTAATTGCATTTAAGGGGGTTTCAATCGGTCTCCAATACAGCCAGTTTCTACACCTATCTCCAAATTGTAAGATGTCATTGATTTAACATATTATGATTACCATTGGAGAGTAATTCCAGGCTCTACTCTTTTTTTTTTTTTTTGAAGATTTTATTTATTTATTTGAGAGAGAGAGAGAGACAGTGAGAGAGAGCCTTAGTGGGGAGGAGACTGAGAAACAGGCTCCTGGGTGGCTGAGCCACCTAGGCACCTCAGTTATGTGTGATCTTAAGAAAGTCACTTAACTTCTTTCTTATGTGGTTCTCTTATGTTTTTTATTTTAAATTCTTTCATAATTGCTATCATTATCATAATCATAATAGGAATAATTCTGGTATCTTTATCATAGTATTATTGCAAGTTATACATATTAAAAACACTTATGAGATAATAGCTGCTTAGATAGAACACAACCATTATTATTGTGATGTTTATTCTCTGCCCACCATTAAATACAACTCCCAACCAAAAAGCATTGTCTACTACCTATATGGGAACACTTATTTATTCACTCAACATACTCAGAATTTATTTTGAGTGCCTACTATGTTCCAGCCTCTGAGACAGACATCAGAAAAACAAAGGTAAAAGAGACTTGGTATCTGCTCTAAAGGAATTCACAGTCTAATGGGGGAAAACAGTCATATAGTCAGGCAGTTATAAGACAGTGTCTCACGTGTACACTCACTAACAGGGATGAGGCTTGATTGACCAGGTTCAGGGATGACTATCTTTGGAAATTACAAAAAAAGTGTTGTAAAAATTAAGAGATAAAGGGGGATGCAGGAGGAAGATGTTGAGCATTTACTGGGAAGAAGGCATTTCAGATAGAAAGAACACTTATAAATCAAAAGGCAAGAAATACCACAGATTTGTTTGGTGACTATAGAGAATTTGGGTGGTTTAGAATTTCTGGCATATAAAGTACAAGGCAAGCAGTGGTAAGAGATAAGATGGGAATGGTTGACTGGGACTAGATAACAAAGGAAATTTTAGACCACGAGCCACTGAAGGTTTTAAAACAGAGACTTAAATCACAGATGTGGTGCCTCCAACTGCATCATTGTCAGAGTTCTCTCATCTGTTAGCAGAGCTTTCAGGACAGTATAAAGTTGTACCATGGCAGTTTGCCCAAGGCAGGAAGCATAGAGGACAGCTTGCTCCTTAACAGTCCCAGCAGTTAAGTCTTTGTGAGTGAATGGGGTTTGGGTCAAACATCAAAAATGGAGGAATCCAGAAATGTCCTTTTGACCAAGACTGTGTCCCTTATTTCCTAGTTAAGCCCAAAGACTAGTTAGATAAATGAGCGCATATAGGTAGTGAGTCTCTAGATCATTGAAGAAGACTAGAAGAGACTCCTGGCTTCATGCAAGTTGTGTGTAAAGGCCTGGCTAAGTCTACCCACTTCAGTTGTACTTAAAATCACAGTAGCCTCCTCTGGTTTTAGGCTGTAGTCAGTGGAAAACCAAGGGTCTGTGCTTATGACTAGCAAGGGTGTTCTGTTCACGGTGCCTCACAGGACCATGAACCATGGTTTATACCCTTGTATTCCGAGAAGTTCAACCTTCCCACAACTCAGCTAACTTTGGACATAAATGTCCCCAAATCAACAAATAAATGCTGTATTTTGGCCAAGGCAACAGCAGCTGCTTCTGAGAATATAAGGGGGTAAAGAAGGAACACAGAATGCTTTGCTGAATTCTCTTTCTACAGGAAATGGGAATAAAAAACGAATTGAAACCACCAATTCTGGGGGTTTTATGGTTAATAACCCCTAACAAAAGATATATACATCCTCTGCTTATGTAAAGTAATATGGACAATTCAGTTCTTTTTAAAAAATATTTTATTTATTTATTTGAGAGAAAGAGACAGAGAGCACGAGAGAGAGCAAGCACAAGCAGGAAGAAAGGGCAGAGGGAGAGGGATGGGGAAACAAGCAGATATCCCACTGAGTGAGGAACACAACTCAGGGTTTGATCCCAGGATCCTGCACTGAAGGCAGACACTTAACCAATTGAGCCACCCAGGCAACCTATATAGAATTGAGTTCTTGATCTAGATAACGTCAGACAATTTTTTTTTAACACATTCACCTAAAATATTTGGATAATCGAGGGGAAACCTCATTTGCCATTTGAATTATCTGAAACTCTCCACTTCACTACATTGCATAGTCAGAGATCTGAATTACATTTATCCAAGAAATACTGCTTTGAGAAGAAAGCTTGACATTTGAGGGGAAGAATGGGCCTCCCTGAAGCAGTCCAAGAGTTTTTTTTTTTTTTTTAAACAGCTTTATAAAAATCAACAGGAAAGGAAAGGGTGATATGAAATGCTTTTTAACTTTACTGTCATTCCTGAGTATGTACAGATCCACCCATATTCATTAGGTAAAAACATGCTCCTTTAAAATACTGTTTTTCTGAAAATAAATAAATCAATTTAATATAAATAAATAAATAATAAAATAAAAAAATAAAGCTACTGTTACCAGGTGCCTGGCTGGCTCAGTTGGAAGAGCCGGTGACTCCTGATCTTGGGGGTCATAGTTTGAGCCCCATGTTGGGTGCAGAGATTATTTAAACAGTTATTTATTTAAATTTATTATTTAAACAGTCCTGTTTCTCAGTGTTATGGGTTATTCATCCATCCCAACATATAATGAAAGTTTCAAAGCATCTGAAAAATCCATTATCTATAGTTGTCCAGGCACCAGGAAAGTATCATGATGGTCCAAATTATCTGGTCTTCTTGTATCTCTTCTATATATAAACTGCCTCAGTAATATACTCACTCACTCTTACTTAGACATACACAAGAGACAATGCTGTTACAATTCTTTGGAAGCTTATTAAGGATTACACTAACTTTTTGTCATTTAGAGTGTATAGGGAAGATCGGACACTCAGTAGCATCATAGTTTCCTTTGCACAAATATCATATCAAAACCATATTGAGATACTACCTTACACCAGTTAGAATGACAAAAATTAACAAGGCAAGAAACAACAAAGGCTGGAGAGGATGTGGAGAAAGGGAAACCCTCTTACACTCTTGGTGGGAATGCAAGTTGGTACAGCCACTTTGGAAAACACTATAGAGATTCCTCAAAAAAAAAAAAAAATTAAAAATAGAGCTACCCTATGACCCAGCAACTGCACTACTGGGTATTTACCCCAAAGATACAGATGTAGTGAAAGGAATGACCATATGTACCCCAATGTTCATAACAGCAATGTCCACAATTGTGGGAAGAGCCAAGATGCCCTTCAACAGATGAATGGATAAAGAAGATATGGTCCATATATACAATGAAGTATTATGCCTCCATCAGAAAGGATGAATACCCAACTTTTGTATCAACATGGATGGAACTGGAGGAGATTATGCTGAGTGATATAAGTCAAGCAGAGACAATCAATTATCATGTGATTTCACTTACTTGTGGAGCATAAGGAATAACACAGAGGACATTGGGAGATGGAGAGGAGAAGTGAGTTGGGGGAAATCAGAGGGGGAGATGAACCATGAGAGACTGTGGAGTCTGAGAAACAAACTGAGGGTTTTGGAGGGTAAAGGGGTGGGAGATTCCGTGAGCCTGGTGGTGGGTATTATGGAGGACATGTATTGCATGGAGTAGTGGGTGAGGTGCATAAACAATGAATAGCTCATTATGGAAAGATGCAGAGCTCAGAGTTGAACTTCTAAGAAGTGAGTTCAGGGACCCTCTCTGTTCTAAAGAGCTGATTCATATTTTCTATATGTTAGCTTTGGCATATTTAACTATGAGAGTGTAAGCTCTGAAATCCCAAAAGAGGCCCAAATGATCACCAAGCTAATCGACAAAGCAGAGCCTGCTTTATTACATATAAGGGGATACATTCCAGGGAATTTTGCAAAACCTGAATATATGGAGTAAGAAGCTCTGGTGATTTTGAAGAGGCCAAGGGAAATAACTGAGTCTTTATTTGGGGTTATTAAAATGATACCACGTCAAAGACATAAATCACTGGGGGGAAACATTTCAAACCCAAGGTAAACCATAGCTAACGGTTCTCTGTCTGGACAGCTTGCTCTCCAGGAGATCTGGATTTACCCAAGTTCAAATGAAGACCATGGCCAGAGGCAGAACCTGAAATAGAACCCTTAATTCTCAATGTGCAGGCTATGGCTCCAAAGTCATGTTGAGGATTACAAACAAGGCTAAAACCAGCATTACAACAAAAATCTGTAAGCCCTGAGTAAAATGAAACAAGTTCACTGATATCAAAT
This sequence comes from Mustela putorius furo, assembly GCF_011764305.1. Taxonomy (NCBI): domain Eukaryota; kingdom Metazoa; phylum Chordata; class Mammalia; order Carnivora; family Mustelidae; genus Mustela; species Mustela putorius. The sequence goes on from NW_025421481.1 coordinate 3,438,173, forward strand.
CCCATTTTGGGACATTGGCTATAGGATTTAATTAGTGGACAGTACAAGAACAAGATTATATTATGTGTGTGGCATGTGTGACACCTTCTGAGGTGTCTCTTAGGGGAATTACTGAAAAATAATTGGCAAGCCCACCTATGGGTATGGTGGAGACCATAACTTAAGATAGTCTTCAGGAGGAACCTCCACACTGTTTTCCAAAATGGTTGCACCAATTTGCCTTCCCACCAACAATGTAAGAGGGTTCCCCTTTATCCAAAATTTCTCCAACATTTGTTGTTTCTTGCCTTGTCAATTTTTGCCATTCTAACTGCTGTAAGGTATTTCAATGTGGTTTTGATTTGAATTTCCCTGAAGGCTAATGATGATGAACACTTTTCCATGTGTCTGTTAGCTATTTGTATGTCTCCTTTGGAGAAGTGTCTGCTCATGTTTTCTGCCCACTTTTTTACTTGATTATCTGTTTTTTGCATGTTGAGCTTGAGAAGTTCTTTATAGATCTTGGATATCAGCCCTTTGTATGTAGTGTCATTTGCAAATATCTTCTCCCATTCTGTGGGTTGCCTCTTTGTTTTGTTGACTGTTTTCTTTACTGTGCAGAAGCTTTTGATCTTGATGAAGTCTCAAAAGTTCATTTTCACTTTTGTTTCCCTTGTCTTTAGAGATGTGTCTTGAAAGAAGTTGCTGTGGCCGATGTTGAAGAGATTACAGCCTACATTCTCCTCTAGGATTTTGATGGATTCCTGTCTCACATTGAGGTCATTCATCCATTTAGAGTTTATCTTAGTGTATGGTGTAAGATAATGGTCAAGTTTCATTCTTCTGTATATAGCTGTCCAATTTTCCCAGCACCACTTATTGAAAAGATTGTCTTTTTTTTTTTTTTTTAATTTTTTATTTTTATAAACATATATTTTTATCCCCAGGGGTACAGGTCTGTGAATCACCAGGTTTACACACTTCACAGCACTCACCAAATCACATAACCTCCCCAATGTCCATAATCCCACACCCTTCTCCCAAACCCCCTCCCCCCGGCAACCCTCAGTTTGTTTTGTGAGATTAAGAGTCACTTATGGTTTGTCTCCCTCCCAATCCCATCTTGTTTCATTTATTCTTCTACCCACTTAAGCCTCCATGTTGCATCACCACTTCCTCATATCAGGGAGATCATATGATAGTTGTCTTTCTCTGCTTGACTTATTTCGCTAAGCATGATACGCTCTAGTTCCATCCATGTTGTTGCAAATGGCAAGATTTCATTTCTTTTGATGGCTGCATAGTATTCCATTGTGTATATATACCACATCTTCTTGATCCATTCATCTGTTGATGGACATCTAGGTTCTTTCCATAGTTTGGCTATTGTGGACATTGCTGCTATAAACATTCGGGTGCATGTGTCCCTTTGGATCACTACATTTGTATCTTTAGGGTAAATACCCAATAGTGCAATTGCTGGGTCATAGGGCAGTTCTATTTTCAACATTTTGAGGAACCTCCATGCTGTTTTCCAGAGTGGCTGCACCAGCTTGCATTCCCACCAACAGTGTAGGAGGGTTCCCCTTTCTCCGCATCCTCGCCAGCATCTGTCATGAAAAGATTGTCTTATTTCCATTGAATATTATCTTCTGCTTTGTTGAAGATTATTTGACCATAAAGTTGAGAGTCCATTTATGGGCTTTCTACTCTGTTCCATTGGTCTATGTCTGTTTTTGTGCCAGTAACCTGCTGGCACATGATGCCAGTACCATGCTGGCAACGTGATGCCCCCAGCTTTGTTTTTCTTTTTCAACATTTTCTTGGTAACTTGGGTCATTTCTGGTTCCACACAAATTTTAGGATTGTCTCTTCCAGCATTTTAAAATAATGCTTTTGATAATTAAAAATAGAGTTACCCGGGGTGCCTGGGTGGCTCAGTGAGTTAAAACCTCTGCCTTCGGCTCGGGTCATGATCCCAGGGTCCTGGGATCCAGCCCCACATTGGGCTCTCTGCTCAGCAGGGAGCCTGCTTCCCCCTCTCTCTGCCTGCCTCTCTGCCTACTTGTGGTCTCTGTCAAATAAATAAAATCTTAAAAATAAAATAGAATTACCCTATGACCTAACAATTGCACTACTGGGTATTTACCCCAAAGATACATAGGTAGTGAAAAGAAGGGCCACATGCACCCAAAAGTTCATAGCAACAATGTTCACAATAGCCAAACTGTGGAAAGAGCCAAGATGCCCCTCAAGAGACAAATGGATAAAGAAGATGTGGTCCATATAGACAATGAAATATTACTCAGCCACCAGAAAGGATGACTACCCAACTTTTGCATCAACTTGGATGGGACTGGAGGAGATTATGCTAAGTGAAATAAGTCAAACAGAGAAAATCAAATTTCACTTATTTGCAGAACATAAGCAATAATGTGGAGAAGATTAGGAGAAGAGAAAAACGAAGGGGGAGAAATTGAGGTGGGAGATGAACCATGAGAGACTATGGACTCCAGAAAACAAAACAAAAAAGGAGCGTTTTAGAAGGGAGGGGAGTCGGGAGATGGGTGAGCCTGGTAATGGGTATTAAAGAGGGCACTGATTGCATGGACCACTGGGTGTTACATGCAAATGATGAATCAGGACACTACATCAAAAACTAATGATGTACTGTATGGTGACTAACACAACACAACTAAAAAAAAAAAATGATACTCTTCAGGGAACTTAAGCCTGGAAGATCCTAGTGCTCTTTGTTATAAAGCATGAACACTGAACAAAATAAATGAAAATGGATATCTGAGTAACTGAGAGGAAATTGGATTTAATGCTGTGACCAGATATCTAACAGATATTGCCTAAAGTAGAAATAACAAATGATACTGAAAAATACATTTTCTAAAAGGATCTTACAAAATCTTTTTAAATTTTCCACATCAAATGAAACTTGCTGTCTTGAAAGAGCCTATTTCCTTAGGGATGGCGGGAATAGAAAAGACACACAGACAGATTAAATAGGAAGGAGATGAAGGGATAACCTTTTCAGATTGAAGACAACTGATCATTTAAGTTAATACTTAAATACTGAATATCTATAAGACAGGATCTATTCTATCAGGCTGGGTTCTAAGAAACTCTGATTTTATGATGAAATAAATTTGTGAAATACTAAATGCTATATACTCTTTTATTTTATTTTTTTAAATATACCCATTTTAATGGCTCACAGTACACATATGCATATTAAACGCACTGTGAAGTGTTGAGTTATGGAGACCTGTTCCACTTTAACAATGTTGAAATGGGCAGAACTGGGATTCAAACCTGGTCTTTTTGAAGCTCGTGCTCTTAATCACTATGTTGTACTGCTCCATTCTAAATGAATATTTTTTCTCTTAATTTTGAAAAGCTTAAATAATATATAAAAAGAGAAAATAATAAAACAAACACATCTGGGTACCCAGTACAATAAATTAACAAATGCTAGGATTTTATCATGGTTTTTTAATTTTTACATGAAAGAAAAGGAACACTACAGATAAAATAAAAGTCCCCTTTGCTTTCTTTCATCTCCGCCTTCTCTCCTAGAAGCAAATATTATACTGAAATTGCTTTGTAGCGTTATAGTTCACATTTTTCTATTTTATAACAGCATATATGTTCTATATATTAGCTAGATGAATTGTATGTGGCATAAATATATATCTAGATAGTCTGTGGTATCTAGATAAATAGTATTATCTCACTTTTTAAAAAGTTACATAAATGCTAGCATGTGATATGTATCATTTTTTCATTAATTAATTTATTTTTTAAAATTAATTTATTTTCAGCATAACAGTATTCATTATTTTTTCACCACACCCAGTGTTCCATGCAATCCGTGCCATCTATAATACCCACCACCTGGTACCCCAATCTTCCACCCCCTGGCCACTTCAAACCCCTCAGATTGTTTTTCAGAGTCCATAGTCTCTCATGATTCACCTCCCCTTCCAATTTCCCCCAACTCCCTTCTCCTCTCTAACTCCCCATGTCCTCCATGCTATTTGTTATGCTCCACAAATAAGTGAAACCATATGATAAAGATGTCATGAAAAGAAGGGCCATCTGCACCCCAATATTTATAGCAGCAATGGCCACGGTCGCCAAACTGTGGAAAGAACCAAGAAGCCCTTCAACGGACAAATGGATAAGGAAGATGTGGTCCATATACACTATGGAGTATTATGCCTCCATCAGAAAGGATGAATACCCAACTTTTGTAGCAACACGGACGGGACTAGAAGAGATTATGCTGATTGAAATAAGTCAAGCAGAGAGAGTCAATTATCATTAATTTATTTTATTTTTAAAGTTCATTTGTTTTTATTTTGTTTTTCTTTTTTCTTTTATTATGTGTACAGAGGACCACAGGGGAAGGAAGGGAAAACTGAATGGGCAGAAATCAGAGAGGAAGACAAACCATGAAAGACTCTGGATTTCAGGATACATGTATCATTCTAAAATTTTGTTTTTACTCAATATCACATTTTTGAGGGCTAACTTACTGTTTTAACTGTTGTATAACATTTCATCTTACCAAAAAATAGCTTATTTGTTTCTCCTACAGATGAGCATTAAATTGTTTCCAATTTTTAATATTATCAAACAATGCTTCAATAAGCATTCTTTTAAAAAATTATTTACTTGATAGAGATCACAAGTAGGCAGAGAGGCAGGCAGAGAGACAGAAGCAGGCTTCCCATAGAGCAGAGAGCCCGATGTGGGGCTTGATCCCAGGACTCTGGGATCATGACCCGAGCCGAAGGCAGAGGCTTTAACCCACTGAGCTACCCAGGCACCCCTCCAGTAAGCATTCTTGTTCACGTGTCCTTATGTACCTCTAGAGAGATTCAATAGGGTATATACCTAGATAGAGCTGCTGGGTTAGCACATTTTCAAATTTGAAGGACATTGCCAAATTACTGTCAAACGACTTTCTTATTCTTACCCCTTTTAGTTCACACTTCTTCCAAAGCATAAGATACCATGGGAAAAGTAACTGAATTTTGCAAATTTTGCAGTAGGCAAAGCCCCTGTTCTAAGTTCTAACTATGACCTTAAGACAGTCACTGAAAACTTCTGAGTCTTGTTTCCTCAATTGTAAAATAGGAATGATGATATTGTTCTGACTTTACCCCCTAGGGTTTGGTGAACAAATAAAACTGTGATAGTGAATGAGCTTTGTAAACTAGGAAGTACTGCCTCATGTTAATTTTATTAATAATCACATAAACGTAAATGTCAGATTCATTCTTCAAATATCTGATTTCTGCTGTACAACAGGTACCAGATGAAGATCAGCTCCTATTCAAAAGGCTAATTCAAATTAGTCATGATGCTCAGCACTTTACAGGAAACTTCTTCTTATGATTCTAAAACTCCCTTGTAAATAGGTTAAAATTCAAACCAGTTTTTCAAAAAGACATTTATCAAGTGATCTAGATCTAAGTTTATTATAAATTAAGTGTAAGGGAGCTAATGTATATGGGATACTTGGCTATACATAAGAAAATTTGTGCTAGATAATTTTGTATGTATTATATACTATATTCTCCTTAGTAACCCCGGGATGTTTAATAGATGCATCTTACAAATTGGAAGTTTGAGGTACAGAGAAATTAAATACCCTGCCTAATGTCACTCAACTAGAAAGCAGTAGAGTCAAGATTTGAATTAGAACTGAGTCTACATGTTCTTTTCGCTGCTCTACATGTATATTTGGTGCTACTTCACCATTTATAACACTGGGCCTATAGGAAAGTGGATGACAGTATATGGCAAGAAAAGGTGATGGTAACTCAGAGAATCTGTGTGCCTCTGGCCAGAACCACTTCGTCTCCTGCTAACTCATGAACAGTAAATGTGGCAACTCAAGTTATTAGTTATTTTTCCAGCAATGGTCTCACAAAGCACTGGAGAGAAAAGGAACTATGAAGAGAAACTTATTTCCCTGGGATTGGAAATAGAACTGTTTCCCAATCCTGTCACAGAAGAGTCACCATTCTTGTAATGACTAACATCTGTATAGTTCTCTATAGCTTATAGATGAAGTATCTGTAACATGTAGAAAGATGAAAGGGGATCTTGATGTATGATGGTTGGGACTTTAGAGACTGTTTTCTCATTTCTTTGTTTTTTCTTTCCAAATAAAATACACATATATCAGAGTATATGTCTACGCTAGACAAATTATTATACCTTGAAGTTATGAGACAACTATTGAAATCCAGCATAAAACTAAATACATCCCTTTAAGGCCAAAATGTCCCTTTCTATCAAACTCTATTAGGTTATGCTAATTTCAGAATTATTTTCAATAGTTAGCATTTTATTTGAATCAGAGATAGCCAATTAGATCAAATAAGAGGAAGAATGTTCTCATTCATGTTCACAACAAAAACTGTAATTCACTACCTATAAATAAAATCTACATGTGCATGCATGCATGTATACACACACACATACACACACACACACACACACGCAGACACATACACACACGCCAAAGAAAGTATACAAGTATACCCCAAATCTAACATATGAACATAGTCTGGTTTTGATATCATTGTTAAGCTAGCCTTACAAAATATGTTGGCTGGTTTCCCACCTTTTTATATTGTTTGGAACAGTTAGCATTAGATGAGAATAATCTATTCTTTGAAGATTTTCTGGAACTCACCCATGAAGTTATCTGGGTCTGGTGCCTTTTCTTAGGAAATGTCTTTGGCTTCTGTTTCTTTTTTTTTTTTTTTTTAATGTTTATTGGCCTATGTTTTTGAGCTCATTTTTATAATTAATATTTTCCTTAAAACATTCTGCTTATTTATGTTTCAAATTCCTTGGTACAAAATTGTTCTTATTGTTTTCATACTATATTTTAATATTTAAAGCATTTTATGTCTCTATTTTCATTCAGATTCCATTTATTTGTGCTCTTTCTTTTTTTAATAGATTTTTCCCAGGGTAGTGTTTATTTTACAAACATTTTCAAAGAACTAGCTTTTAGTTTTGTTAAGCAACTCTACTTTTGATATTTGTGCATTTTTCTAATTTATTAAATTTTGCCTTTGTCTTCATTTCCTCCCTTCTACTTTCTCTGGGTTTTTCCTAGCTTTCTGGATGGAAAAAAATAGTTTATTTTTAAGCCTTTTGTTTTATAATAAGCCACTTAAGGATATAAATTTCTCTCTATATACCACATTGGTTAATACCTGATAGATTTTATTTTATTTCTATTCTAAATACTTATTTTCATTAGACTCATGAATTAAATTGATGTGTTTTATTTGTTTTGTTTTAATTTTCTGATATCTGGTCTTTTGGAAAGCTCCACTTTTGTCATAAACTTTTATTTTTATTTTACTGCAGTCCATGAACAAGGCTTATGCAATATCAGCTTTGACAAGTCTTTCCCTGTGGCATAGTATATAATCAACTTCTGCACCTGTTCCGTCTGTTTGACTAAAGGCTGTGTTATTTCTATTTGTTTAATTCAGAGCCCTTTTCTTAGTATTAGATCAATCTTATTAAATGTGTAATTCAAACTACTTCATACTTTATTACATATATTTTTACATTTTATGTTTTTCCCTTACCATGTCATTGCTTTATCTCTCTTTTTTTTTATTTTATTATTTTTTTAATATAATTTTTTATTTTTTATAAACATATATTTTTATCCCCAGGGGTACAGATCTGTGAATCACCAGGTTTACACACTTCACAGCACTCACCAAAGCACATACCCTCCCCAATGTCCATAATCCCACCCCCTTCTCCCAAACCCCCTCCCCCCAGCAACCCTCAGTTTGTTTTGTGAGATTAAGAGTCACTTATGGTTTGTCTCCCTCCCAATCCCATCTTCTTTCATTTATTCTTCTCGTACCCACTTAAGCCCCCATGTTGCAACACCACTTCCTCACCTGCTTTATCTCTCTTAAGCAATTGGTTAGATTGAGTACATTTTTGTTCTGTTTTCTCTCTATTGCTTTAATTTATGCACTTTCTTCACCATTTGTTTACCCTTATTTAGCTTTCAAATATATATTTTTATTAAATATTATAGAATTAATCAGCATTTTCATTTTTATTTTTCCTCATTCCAAATAAGACAAGATGTTCTCTTAGCTACTCTCCTTACCTCTAAAGTCTCATATGTAAGTTTAGTTACAATTTAATAATATTTAAATAGATTTTTTTCATATGAAGTAAGTATGGAGACCATTTTCTTTGTTTACCATTGTTTCTTGTATTATGTACTATACCTTTGGATTAATTTTTCTTCTTGATAGACTGTATTATTTAGTAGTTCTCCTCTTCTTGTTAAGAGAGCCCTGAGTAAAGTTCATCTGCCCTTGCTTGCTTGAAAATATCTTTATTTTATACACATTAGTGAATGACAGTTTGCTTAGATATCAAATTCCAGATTCAATAGTATTTTTTTAAAACATTTTGAAAGTATTTTCAATTGTTTTCTTGTTTCCACGGTTATTGGTGAAAAATTATTTTAATCTCTTAGTCATTTCTTTGCAGGTGATCTGACCTTTTTCTCTCATGGCGGTTAGAAATTGTTTTTCTGTCCTTCATCTTTCTAAAGTCTTATAACACTGTAATGTGTAATTTTTTTCTCGGGTTTGTTACTTGAAAATCCCTTTAAATATTATCTCTCCTCCATTTTAACTAATCTTTTTTTTTTTTTATCTGTTTTTATGGTACTTCTATTAGGTAAGGGTTGGAACTTTTGGGTCCAGTTTCCAACTCTCTTAACTTTATTCTTCCTCTTTCCTACCTCTTTATTATTTTGTACTGTGTTTTGAAAAGAATTCCTCAGTTAAGAAGTTTGGCTTGTTGGTTTGTTCTTTAGCTCTATCCAGCATGTTATTTATTATACCTTTTTATTTTATTTTGTACACAGAAGCACCCATGCATATAAATACATACACACATTCTTCCTCCCAGGTCTCTAATAGGAGATATGGCTATAAATGAACATAGATACAGATATATTGATATATCAACCTGTTCCTATTTTATAAGCCCTGTTTGTATCTCAAGATTTCTTCCTTTATCTCTATGAAGATCTTGCTTATCTAAAGTCCTTTTCTGACTGGCTTACTAACTCTATTTCCTAAGCTGAGAGTGTTTCTATTTGTTAGGTTTGCTATTCCCTGTTGAGGTGTATGTTTCTCATAGATTCAGTGATGTTTGGTTGTGGGTTCAACTTCTGCAACAGAATTCTCATCTCTGTGTCCTTGGTTTAAAGTATTTTCCCTATTACTTGTGGCTTTCTAGGTTAGGTTCCTGTCTATAGGTGGCTTATTGCAAAAGCAGTTTTAACTTAGTGCTGAGATCTCCATTATCCATTTTCTTCTATAGACTGATTTTTGGGCCAAGAAAAATTATTTTCCTGTTTTTAAATATGGTTCCTATTGGTTTAATATTTAAATATATTTTTATTTCATTTTTCCAGAATTGGGTTCATGATAGTTTTATCTTTATTGTATGTCAAAATAATTATTTATTATACATGATGTTATCCTTGAATTCTGCCTTGAAATTAATATTACAGTCTGTTTATTTATCATTAAATTTTCAACATCTATCACTGCTAATAATTTTGCTTTCAAGCTTTCAAGGTGTGCTATATATGTTCTTTATGAAGAAGCAAATAATTAGATTATTTTAATCTAGTTTGAGACTCTTTTAATAAAACAAATTTTCCCATAAATGCTTTTAATTAAAGTTAACATATATGATCTGTAATCTTATATTATTTTATTATATTATTTTAAAGAAATTTTAAAATAATATTTTAAAATAATTTCCTATTGTTAATTCTATAAATTGCTACTTATAATATTTTAAAAAGCATTTTTAACCTATAGTTATTTTTATGTTTGTTAGAAATGAGAAAGTATCTTGCATCCTTTAATTTACTTTATTTCCTTCATTCCATGATCTTTGTTGATACAACCTTGAATTTTAAATCCAAATTATTTATAATATAACAATACTGTTCATTTTATATTTCCAATTTGATATCTATCTATATCTATAGATCTATATCTACATCTATCTATATCTTGTTTACCACTGTATCCAAAGGGTCTAACACTTAACAAGCATGGCTGTATGTGTAGAACAAATTAATTCAATAACATCTTAGTACTTTACCTAAGAAAGAGTAAGATAATTTGGTTAGATATAAAAGTCTTGACTAATAGTTGTGGGACTTTCTCCTTCCTCAAACTTTTGTACCCATAGAATTTATTGTTATTAAGAAGAATAAACCTAGATTTCCCTCCATTATGGCTTTTTCTGCCTGGATTTTCAATGGGCTTTTCTTTACCCTTCTAGTCCAGAAATCTTATCTGGATGAGCATAAGTTTAATTACATTTTCACTGATTTTCTCCTGGAATGGGGTAAGCTTTTAAATCTTTAAACATCCCTTAGCTCATCTCAGTTAAAATTGTTTTGTCTTATATCCTTAATTAGTAATTTGATTCTATTTGTGTTTTTTTTCTTTGTTTCAGAGGAGTAATTTATTTGGGTTTAGGTTCTCTATTTTTGGCTTCCACATAAGTCATTTTCCTTTTCAAATTTTTAAATTTCTTTGAGATTTTTTTTCTGCATTCTAGGAGAACAACTCATATTTATCTCTTACACTATTTACTGGGTTTTGTACAGCACTGATTATGTTCTCCACTGCCTCCAGTGTAGATTTTAAGGTTACTGTTATATTGTAGTTTCAACAACTTCTTTAGCTCATTGTTTCTTTTTTCATCTTCTTCTAATCTCATTTTGACTTTTTATCATACTCTGCTTTATTCCACTTTAGTCTATCAATTTTATATTGATTCAATTGCCACCTGTTCTTCCTGAAGGATTTTTTTTTTATCTCTCTGTATATAGCATGGTTTTAAGCATACCATGGGGGATATGCCAGTAAGTCAGTGCTCTTCAAATTGTGGTGCATAGACAGGTACAAACTGAAAATTGCTTGTTACTGGTCAGTGATAAGTATTGTTAGTGCAAAAGAGAAGATAAACACTGTCAACTTCTGTATTTGTCTCACTGTTGACTCTTCATAGACTCCAAAGACTTCTCACTGGTTTGAACTACACTTTGAGTAGCATTGCTCTAAATAACCACAGCGTAGCAAGATAGAAGGTATCTCTTAGAGCCTTTTCCAATTCTTCCTATTCTTAACCATCCAGCACTAGACCATTATATGAAAGAAGAATAAAATTCTATTTTCTTTGAAAAGAAAGATACCTTATATTATGGAGTATCTTTTTTTACAGAAGCTTTGCCTATACTTTAATACAGTGCAAAAGATCATTTTCAGAAATAGGTCTTTCCTTTGAGTCTTCCTATACTTGTCCCTTTCCCTCATTCTTCAGTATTGTTTACATAAATCCCATATGAGTTCTTTCCTTTTTTTCTACCTTTATTCATTCTTAAACATAGAAAAGTGTTTTCAGACAGAGTTTGTCCACAGACAGTATGTGGATTGTATTGGATTTATACTCTGTCATATGATAGAAAAATTTCCTTTACAGATATGCAACTGTGGATGGAGGGTGATGGTGGTGGTATGGTATACAGAGGTGAGGTTAGGTGAGTATGCTTCATTCCAGTCCAATCCTCAGGTTCTGACACAATTTCACTTAATGTCCTGCTTTCCCTACACTCATCACCTTGTTCTCCAATACTCTGATCTCATAGTATTTATAAATATTTATAAATATTATATATTTTTATATATTATATTTATAAATATCATCCACTGTTTTACAGTTCTTTATTTCAGTATATGCCTCCCTTTGTGTGGTTTTCATTTTGCCAGGGCCTGTGAACCTATCAGGATTGTGTTACAAGTCAAGAACATGGAAGGAAGCAGAAGTTTAGAGGTTGCTGGTATTAAATCAAATGTCAATGGGGGACAGTCATCCTAGTTTATTTTCTATCATCTTCACACCAGGACCTAGTGAGTGACTGACTATTAAGGAGAAGGGAGAAGAAGTATTTCTATATAGTTCCCAAGTTTCTAGTTTGAATGGGAAGAGGGAGAAGGTGGTATTTATTGAAAGAGGGGCAGATTTGGCTAGGAAAAGACTGGTTTGGGTTACATATGATTTACTCTCATAATATCCCAATGGAAATTTCTAGTAGGAAGCTGTCTGTATATTTTGGGGTTATGAACTGAACTGATTCCAAAGTCATTGTCATACAGACAGAAACCATGAGTGTGACCACCGTAGGTAGAGTGAGAGAAGAATGCCAAGAAACAGCACTAAGGAAACCATTAAAGGGTCAAGTACAGAAGGAGGAACAAGGAAAATGGGAAAAGATGTAGTTTAAGGGGTATAAAAACTATCAAAAGAATATAGTTATGAAAGCCAAAGAAAGAAAATGCTTCAGAAAAGAGGGGATAGCCTGCAGGGACAAATGTCATTGAGAGGTTAAGCTAAATAAGTATTGAAAATCAATTCCCTTGATTCCAGAATTAAGTTGACTACAAGTCTAAATTTTCAGTGTTCTTGTGACTTGTTTCTAAATCCTTTAATTTATATGTATTTTTGTGGGAAATCAAGGAATTCTGCAGCAGAAGCTGTTCTCCAGCTGACTTTCAAAACAGAAGTCTACACTAGTACTGTTTTTTTTGTTTTGTTTTGTTTTTAGTATTCTTGTAATCCCTCTTTTTTGGTCAAGGACTATTTGGTTGTAAATAATAGTATCCCATTCAAATTAGGGTAAGCCAAAAGTGGAATGTTTTTAAAATAATACAAGTGTAATTCATAGTACCCAAAGTCAGGAAGTCTTGTGAGGCCTCATGAGAGACTGGAATGAGGAACTGGAAAGTGGTCAGGAACCAAGATAGCTACTTTCTCTTTGGGTCTTCCAGACTCTGTGGTTTCTTGTATCTGCTTTTCTTTGTTCATCTTGTTACTTCATTCCTCTCTACAATTCAGGTCTCTATTTCTCTATGAACAGAAAAGAAAAATGGCCTCCACGGTAGTTCTACTTTTCTCCTTCAAAACCCTTTAAGCCTGCATAGCATTCCTGAGTCCCTATTCTGATTTTCAAGAAGAAAAAAAACTGAGGAGCCAAGTTTGGATCATGTGCCATCTCTCATCTAATCAACTGGGAACAAGGCAAATCATGTATGTGCCTTTCCCCAGTGTGAGAATGGGGAGTAGGAGAGTTGACTCAGAAAAAGGAATAAGCAGGTTGATTAACTAAATTTGTTACTGCATCTTCCTCATCTCACCCAGTTCTCTTTTCTGCTCAACTTATTGTTTTCACATTTCATCTTGCTATATTTTCATTTCAGAATGTTCTCTTCTCATTATTCTCTGCTCTTATCTTTAAAAAGCCTGTCTATTTGCATCTTACTATTAAACAATTTTCTGTTTCCCATTAAAAATTAATTTTTGAAGATAATGATCTTTATCTTCTAATCCAACACAAAGAAATGTGTTCCTTTTTTCTGCCATAAATTTTCATAGGCATAGAGGATTTCTCTTTTACAGAGTATACTTTCGTACTTCTCAGAGGTTTCTCTTTTCTTCTCCTGAAAGTAGGAGAGAACTGTAATTGAGGTTTGCTAATAATAGTGTATGTGACTTGCACTTGTCCCCATTCATAAAGGTTTGGAAGAGTCCCTCTATCAAAATATCCTGGGGTAGGGTAGGGAGGGGACACAAATTGATGTGAACAAATTCTTGCCCAAACACTCTCATCTATCAGGCCATCTTCTGCTATTGCTCTAATGGACTTAACTTTTTCACCCTGGTGCCTTTATCCTCTAAATTAATCAAGGCCTGAAAAATCCATAGTCTCCTTCTGCACTCTAAGTTCCAGAAGATCAGAATCCTCAAGATAATTTACCTTTAGTCTGCCACAGCTTCACACAGAATTTATAGTAGATATTCAATAAAAGTTTGATTTTGACTCTTCCTAAAATGCAAATTTGATTATAGCATTTTCCTGCATGCCTGTAGTGCTTTAGTGTGTCCTTGAATGCAGAGAGAATTCTAGTTTCTCAGTTTGGAATTCCAAGTCCTTAATAAATTGGCTCCAACTTCTCATACTCTTAGGAGAGAAGCTCTAAATATACCCTCATAAGCATCCTAATGTGTCATTCACAATCTATTTTCAATTCCACTATATATAATTCATTCTCACAATTCCATGTCTGTATTACCTCTATCATTTCCCTGCCTCAGATTTTCCTCCCTTCCTCCTCTCTGCATGGTAAACTTTCATAGCTCCTTCCAGACTCAGGTCCATCATAACCTCCAATATCTGGGGCAAATCCTCTCTTCCCCCACAACACCTGCATCTATGCCTCCATTTATGTACCTAATGCACCTTTTTGGAATCATGTTTTTAGTTTTTATTGGTCTGTTTCCTAACTAGACTTGAAGCTATTTGGAAACAAGGATCAAGTATTTCTTATCTTTGGATATCTAGCTTCTAGTTGGAACCAGGTAAGAACTCCATAAATGTTTGATGAACAAATCAATTAGTGTCTAGATATTAAGCTTGAACATATAAAACTAAAGATACCTAAGTTGATAAAACAACACGAAATCATTACCTAAATTTTTAAGATATTTTTGTATGTTCAGTCAGCCAACATATAGTATATCATAAATTTCGAATGTAGTTTTCAGTGATTCATCGGTTGTGTTCAACACTCAGTGCTCATCACAATGTATTCCCTCCTTAATACCCATCACCCAGCCCCCCCATCCCCCCACTCCCATCTCCTCTGAAATCCTCAGTTGGAGAAAAAAATCTCAGTTTTTCTCCCTCTTTTATTTTTTCCCCTTCATTTCTCTCTTTCTTCCCCTATGGTCCTCCATGCTGTTTTTTATGCTCCACATATGAGGAAACCATAGGATGATTGTCTTTCTCTGCTTGTCTTATTTCACTTGGCATAATATCCTCCAGTTATATCCATGTCAATATAAATGATAGGCATTCATCCTTTCTGATGGCTGAGTAATATTCCATTTTATATATGTTCCACAAACTCATTAGTTAAATATTAATCAATTGACTAGCCAACTGCTCACTGTTACATGATCAACTAACTTTCAAGAAGCTTGAGTAGCTAGAGAGGTTTTGTTTTTTTGTGTTTTTGTTTTTAATTAACACACAATATATTATTAGCCCTAGGGGTACAGGTCTGTGAATTGCCAGGTTTACACACTTCACAGCACTCACCAGAGCACGTACCTTCCCCAATGTCCATAACCCTACCACCCTCTCCTTCCCCTCCTCCCCCCAGCAACCCTCTGTTTTGTGAGATTAAGAGTCTCTTATGGTTTGTCTCCCTCCTGATCCCATCGTGTTTCATTTATTCTTTTCCTACCCCCCAAAACCCCCATGTTGTATCTCCACTTCCTCATATCAGGAAGAGCATATGATAGATGTCTTTCTTCAACTGACTTATTTCCCTAGGCATAATGCCTTCTAGTTTCATCCACATCATTGCAAATGGCAAGATTTCATTTCTTTTGATGCCTGCATAGTATTCCATTACATATACATATGTATATATATGCCACATCTTCTTTACCCATTCTTCTGTTGATGGACATCTAGGTCCTTTCCATAGTTTGGCTATTGTGCACATTGCTACCATAAACATTCGGGTTCACATGCCCCTTCAGATCACTACATTTGTATCTTTAGGATAAATACCCAGTAGTGCAATTACTGGGTGATAAGGTAGCTCTATTTTCAACCTTTTGAGAAACCTCCATGCTGTTTTCCAGAGTGGCTGCACCAACTTGCATTCCCACTAACAGTATAGGAGGGTTCATTTTTAATCCTAATTTGCAATAACACATCTGGGTCCATGAAATTCATTCAGCTGTTAATTATATACTCAGAGATAGGGATGTAAATAAAATATTTATTTATTGGGAAAGCTCTTGAACCTTCCCTTTGTCAAAATAAAGTGAACTTTGCTAGTAGAGTACTACGTAAACATTAATACCCTATTCATGTCAATGATATTTGTAAGTTTACAAAGTGCTTTCACATCCCATGGAATCCTTAAACTAACCCAATGAGTTAATTAGAGTTTCATAAATTTACTTAACAAATGTGGACACTTCTAAGGCTTAATAGGTAAAATGAAATACCCCAAAACCATTCTCCCAAAAAGTGATGAAAGTAGTGCTCAAATTCACATCCTGTGTTTACATCAGGCCCTCATTTCTTTCTCCTCCTTCCCTTACCCCTCCTCCTTCTCCTCTTCCTTCTCCTTCTCCTTCTATTCATATTCTTATTCTTTTAGGGGCTCGTTTCATTTAGCAGAGAAACCTAAGCAACAAGTACATTCAATAACTGGTTCCAAAACAACAACCAAATCAATAACAATTATTTACTTTACAATATTTACGTTATTCAGAAGTGTTCATATTATTTCATTGGTTACAGAAAATAGCCCTGCAAATTAGATTGGACAAATACTGTAGTACTTATTTAGTGGTAAGAAGTCTAAAGTACACTAAGACTAGATGACTTTCCCAGGTTATTAAAAAGTTGGTAGGTTACAAGCCAAATTCCTAATTGTTTGTTCTCACCCCCCTTGTTAACCAATATCTTGATATATTTGAAAGGTTACTAGTGACCTTTCTCTAGTAACCACAGTTACTAGAGAGTTACCCCACTCTGAAAAATCAGGAAAGACAAAAATAATTAGCTTAGGGGAAAGTGTAAGTAATGCCCTATGATTCAATTCCTTTTGTACTGATTCCTCAGGAACTAACCAAAATGAATGTCATATCCCTAGTTATGCTTTATTCAGAGTAGCTTGATGTGTATGTGACACACTTCTCTTTCCTATATCATTAGTCTAGGGTAAATTTAAATAGGCCATCTCTTAGCAGATTTGTTTTAATTTTTTATTCAAATTCAAATTAATTAACATATAATGTATTATTAGTCTCAGGGGTAGAATTTAGTGGTTTCATCACTTGCATATAACATTCAGTGCTCATTCCATCAGGTGCCCTCCTTAATGTCCATCACCCAATTACCCCACCTCCCACCCACCTCCCCTCCAGCAACCCTCAGTTTGTTTCCTATAGTTAAAAGTTTTTATGTTTTAACCTCCCTCACTGTTTTCATCTTATTTTTCCTTCCCTTCCCCTGTGTTCATCTGTTTTGTTTCTTAAATTCCACATATGAATAAAATCATATGGTGTTTGTCTTTCTCTGACTGACATTTCGCTTAGCATAATACCATCTAACTCCATCCACATCGTTGCAAATGGCAAGATTTCATTCTTTTTTATTTGTTTTGTTTTGTTTTTGTTTGTTTCAATTTAGTTTCTTGACCTTAAAAAAATTTATTTTATTTTATTGTTCCAAAATTCATTGTTTATGCACCACACCCAGTGCTCCATGCAATATGTGCCCTCCATAATACCCACCATCAGGCTCACCTCATCTCTCAACCCCCTTCCAACACCCTCAGTTTTTTTCTCAGAGTCCACAGTCTTTCATGGTTTGTCTCCCCCTGTGATTTCCCCCAACTCACTCACTTCTTCTCTCCATCTCTCAATGTCCTCTGTGCTCCACAAGTAAGTAAAACCATATGATAATTGGCTCTCTCTGCTTGACTTATTTCACTCAGCATAATTTCCTTCAGTCCTGTCCATGTTGATACAAAAGTTGGGTATTCATCTTTTCTGATGGAGGCATAATACTCAATTGTATATATGGACCATATCTTCTTTATCCATTCATATGTTGAAGGGCATCTTGGTTCTTTCCACAGTTTGGTGACTGTGGTCATTGCTGCTATGAACTTTGGGGTATAGATGGCCCTTCTTTTCACTACATCTGTATCTTTGAGGTAAATACCCTACTACTGGGTATTTAACCCAAATTGCAGGATCATAGGGAAGCTCTATTTTTAATTTCTTAAGGAATCTCCACACTGTTCTCCAAAGTGGCTGTACCAACTTGCATTCCCACCAACAGTGTAAGAGGGTTCCCCTTTCTCCACATCCTCTCCGATACTTCTTGTTTACTATCTTGTTGATTTTGGCTATTCTAAATGGTCTAAGGTAGTATCTCAATGTGGTTTTGATTTGAATCTCCCTGATGGCTAATGATGATGTACATTTTTTCATGTTTCTGTTAGCCATTTGTATGTCTTCTTTGAAGAAGTGTCTGTTCATGTCTTCTGTACATTTTTTGACATGATTATCTGTTTCATGTGTGTTGAGTTTGAGGAGTTCTTTATAGATCTTGTATATCAGCCCTTTGTCTGTAGTGTCATTTGCAAATATCTTCTTCCATTCCATGGGTTGCCTCTTTGTTTTATTGACTGTTTCCTTTGCTATGCAGAAGCTTTTGATCTTGATGATGTCCCAAAAGTTTATTTTGCTTTTGTTTCCTTTGCCTTTGGAGACATATCTTGAAAGAGGCTGCTGTGGCCGATGTTGAGAGGCCACATGTGGCCGATGCATTCTTTTTGATGGCTCAGTAATACTCCATTGTATATATATTTTGAATTGCATAAATCCATACATTTTCCTCAATTGAACTTGAAACCCTGGATGTGAATATTTCTTCCCTGCTACCTGAGTTCTAATTTACATGTTCATTTCTGTAATTACACACACAAACCATTATTGAATATGCACATGGCTGCATAATCAGCCCTTATACACACAGACTTTATTTATACACACATACAACATGCACATACACATAAACACACACACACACACCTTTTGATTTTACACTACCTAGAAAGACACATATGGACACATAGGACGTACACATATCCCTAGGAGATAATGTCTCCTAGTGCTCATGCCCTACCCCACATCCATGTAACTAAATGCACTTATACACATGCACTCACACACAAATGCCAAGTTTCAAGAGTCCAATCAACTTTCAGGCCCTAAATGTGCCTAGTAAATTCTTTGGACTTCGCCCTAGGGACTGAGACTGTTGCTTGAGCAAAAGAGGGAGGATTTGCAAAGTAGGGAGAAGAATGTAGTACAATCAGAATGTAAAATGGGAGATTTCCCTATTAATAAAACAAAAGACTTTTTATTTTATAGTCCCAATCTAAGGCACTTATCTGCAAATATCTTCCTGACTACAATGTCACAACACTTTGGAAAACTTCCCCAATGAGCTTACCTTGGACATCCTGAAGCATGTCCTTCTTTCACTGTCAGAAAGTCCACATGGAGTACAGGAAAAGCAATTGAGTCCTGGAGACAGAGACCTAAGTTTGAAACCCATATCGGCTTCATAAGTTCTCTGAATATCAGTTTTCTCATGTGTAAAAAGATGATAATACTCACTACTTAGTGTTGTGGTGACAATTAAGTGTGCCAACATATGTAAAGTACCCATCACATTCTATGAGACAAAATAGGCTTTCAATTAATGATAGGTTAAATGTGTTATACTCTAAACACATGAGATGTTGCGCAAAGCCAAATTGTCTAAAGAGTAGATGTGAGATGCTTTTACAAAGAAATAGCACTTCAGCTGAATTCATTGCAACATCAACAAAATTTGGAGGGGAAAAACAAAATTTGGGCTTTTGATTAAAAATTAAGCAAGTATTTAGGAATTCTTTGGATGAGACTTTGATTTCCAAATAGCTATATTCTTTTTTATAATATTTTATTTATTTATATGACAGAGAGAGAAGTCACAAGTAGACAGAGAGGCAGGTGGAAAGAGAGGGGCAAGCAGGTTCCCCGCTGAGCAGAGAGAGCCTGATGTGGGCCTTGACCCCAGGACCCTAGATCATGACCTGAGCTGAAGGCAGAGGCTTACCCCACTGAGCCACCCAGGCACCCTCCAAATAGCTAGATTCTTGCTTTGCAGGGAGAATTTCAACTTATGGCCCATACTTCCCAGCAAAGGTGGCAAATGGCAACCAAGAATTTGGAGATGTCAGCCAGTGTGACTATAGCCTTAGAATGTGTATCCTCAACAGTTTTTGTATTTTTTGTTGTCTGCAGAAAAATAAGAAAGAGATGTCTCAAAGATTGATTGATAATTTGAATAGCCACACATCAAACTATTAGGACTTTAAGTCTCTGTGGCAGAGTGAGATATAAATTAACTTTGGGTAAATGCTTGGGATACTTATAGAAGTCTTATAAAATCTATAAAATGGGTCAATATTAGTACTCATCTACTATCTCATTATAAGGACTAAATGAGATATTGAATGTCAAGTGCTTAGAAAAAGGCTTAGAACACCTGGTAATGGTAATTATTATTATTTTTACCCACCTCTTGAATTTATTGTAACAGTGAAATAAACACACTGTAAAATATTATTTTTAATTTTATAAAGCATGTTTAATACCAGCTAGATGTATTATGAGTGAGGCGAGCTGTTCTTACCTCAAATGTTCACTGTCAGCCAAAATGGACTTCTATAACATATTTTAATTAATTTTTTAAGTCTAAAAAATCAAAATGTGGGGAATGCTCCTTCCACTTTCTACTCCCCTCCCATCATCTCACCCAGCTCTACTGGGCTTCATTAAAGAGAACACTCCCACCCAGCCCCCACAAAATGTCAAAATGAACAATGACTTTACCCAGAAAATGCTTACCAGCAATATTTGCAAAACATCTGTGCTCATCTGTCATTCTTCTTAACCAAACATGGCCATCCTACAAAGCTGTAATAAAACATGAAATAAACCTTTCCATAAAACATTTAATAAAGCTGTAAAAGTTAAATAGCTCATAATAAGCAACCATAAAAAAAAAAAGCATGTAGCCCAGTTCTTGATCATTAACTTTCATTAGGGCTTGGAGAAAAACCCAGGCCATTCTTCTAAACTGCCCAGCTTACAGTGTGGAATTGAATCAAGGGTATTGTTCCTGGGATTCTCTGCACTTTAAAGCCAAAGGGATTTCACAATTGTTTCATTGAATTGAATCTAAGATGATCAAATTCCTCTTACTGAGGTGAAATTAATTTGCCAAGAGACTTATTAAATTTCTTGGTTTGAGAAGAGAATGGATTTTTTTTTCTTATTTCTCCATGTGATGTTAAGCAATAAGTAGATGTTGTTTTTGGCTGCTCGGCACTCAGTTTTCTTTCCTAACAGTGCCCTATTTCCTTTCAGAGAAGATTTCATTGTATGCATTGTTAGAGGTTTGGGGATCCCAAAAATCAGGCCCCATCTCTGTCCAGACAAGGATGAAGATGGAGCTATGCTAATCAGACCTTGTCTCCCAGGACTGCAGTGAGTCTGCTCAGGGTGAAAACATGGAAGGGAGGAAGGGAATAAACAGCTGGTGCTCACTGGTTGTCTTACTCCTTAGTCACATCCTGATGGGTTTGTTCAATAGTTTCTGCCCTTGACCGCACAATCTTGCTCTGATTTCTCTGCTTATCAGAAATCAATCCTCTAGCCCTCTCTTTGATTTTGTAATAAACTCCTTTTCTGCTCAAGTTTTCTAGAGTCGTTTGCTATTGTTTATGCTAAAGGAATCGCTAAAGTATCAAGTAATAATTATCATTGATTACTATTTATTTTCAAAAACAGAAACACATGGTGCAAAGAAAACCACCAAAAGAAAGAATTATGCAATGATAATTTGTGTACCTCACCATTTTCCTCATCCCCCCAAAAAAAGTTTTTTTCTATTACAAATTGTATCTGAAAAAAAATTAAATCAAATGGCTGTCAAAACTGCAGAAAATACAAAAGGGAAAACATAAAACTCATATCAAAAAATTCAGCTGAGGAGGTATAGACCAGAAATTTCTATCCCACACAAAATGATTTTAAATCCCTAATAGCTGAGAACTTCATATAAATATTTGCCTAATGGCCTGAAAGGCACTGAGAAGAAATGAAATCCCTGTCAGTTGAAACCTTATAGATTACAGTTGGTGGCTCCAAATTGTTTGAGGTTAAGAGGATTTATAATTTATAAAAGAATAGTATTGTTAGCCCTTCCATAAAACAGCTACATCTCGCAGGCTCATTTTTACCAGGAGCAGCTCCCTGGAGCCAAAATGATATACAAAATGGAACACTAGCTTCTATAGTCTGTTCAAATCCCTTCGTCTTTCAGGCCAAGTTAATTTAAGTGAAAAAAACTCAGAAACTTGGAAAGTAAATTGGTACTTAATACAATTCCATCAGATCATTTTCTTTCTCCTGAAGTCTTACTCACTGAAGAAACCTTAATTAAGAAGGAGGCAGGGAAGTAGTCTAAATGCATATGTGATGTATTAAATATCTGACAGAACATTTGCATACTGATCTCACTGCTGAGCCAGGATGGAGCACAAGCCTTTATCTAGGCTCAAGGGCAGCTTGAACCCATCACTACCAAATAATGGCTGCTGTCTTTTTAAAACTCTCAGAGGTTCACATTGTAGATTTCCTTCCAGTTTCCAGTGGTATGAGAGACACCGCCAGTATAAATCTTGTTGTCACAAAAGAACAAGTTATAGTATATATTCAACCACACACACAAAAAAACTTTCAAATAACATTAAGTAAAACCCACAAAACCAAGAAGAATCAGAAACAAAACTGAAACTCTGTCCTTAAGTCACCCCCATTGTGTTTAGATCTTGAAGAATATCAAACTCATCCTAGGGTATCACCAGGGCTGTGTCTACATAATATTAAGACAATAAGTCAAACTGGTTGAAAATGAAGAAGAAAATAAAGCAAACCAAAGAAAAAAGGGGGCAAAAGGGAAAAACCTTGTAGTTCAAGTCTGGTTGACAAAAGAAATACAAACCAGTCTCCTTTTGTGAATTTTCATTTGTGTGTGGACCTAAATACCATGTGCACCCATCCACCCCCTCCCCTACCATGCCACACACACAGACGAAATGCTGAAAGAAAGGGAAAATGAACTTTGGTGACACTTGGAGTTTTCTTCCCTAGAATCATGAGTTCTAAGCAAAGGTTTTTAATGAAACAAGTGTTACTATTACTTAGCTTAAGAATGTATATCTTCTCTTAATACATTTATGAATGAAATCAAATCACTTGACCTAAATAGTCAGGAGGCCTGGCTATCCCTGGGAACCCATTCTGAAAAACTATAAGAATTGACAAATCTGAAGCAGGAATGCTGGCTGTGCGGCAGAAAACCTGACAGTTAAGGGCCTGAGTTTTAGAGCCAGAGAGACCTGGGTTCCAAACCCATCTAGCTGTCACTTGCTAGCTGTGTGACGTGGAACAGAAAGCTCACCTCTCTGAGTGGTGGATACTTCACCTATTAAATGACTGAAGTAACAACCACCTTACAGGATTGCCATGAGGATTAACTGAAATATTTGTGAAGCCTTTAGCCTGGTGTCTGGAGTGCGGTAAGCCTTCCATAAACAGTGCCTACATCTGTGAGCATCAAACATTTCCAAAGAGAAAAAAATAATACAAGCCCTCTTTAAGATAAAGACTGGAGGATGTTGAAGGTTTCTTGATGCAGAAAGAATTTGCTTTCATTACATGGAAAGTAATTTTCACTTAGGGAAAAGGCTGCAAAAGTGAATCATTCATTCCGCAAGTATGCCAACTATGTGGCATCAGGGAATTCAAAGATGAACAAGATAGAAATGGTCCCTTCCCTCCAGAAAATAACAGTCTAGAAGGCATGCACTCATGGAAATGGGCAATCACAAGGGTCCTATCTCTCACATAGTGCCCTGATGCCCCCCACAGCTCCACCAGAAACCACACCAGGCCCTCTTCCTATCTCACACTCCACTTCCTGCCAATCCAGGTAAAAGACTTGAAATCTTTGACCAGACCTTTCTGGGTCATAAGAGCTTCATAAGATGAGCAACCAGCTTCTAGCCTATGACTGTACCTTAGAACTTTATGTGTCTTAGGCTACTGTTAGAAACTGAATTGTGTGTTAAAATTTGTACATTAAAGTCCTAACTCCCAATACCTCAAGTTGTGTATTTAAAGATAGGAGATTTACAGAAGCGATTAAGTAAAAATGAGATCATTTTAGGGTAATCCCTAATTCAATCTAACTGGTATCCTTATAAGAGGAAATGTGGACACACAAAAAGAGACACCAAGGATTCACATGCACGGAACATCATGTGAGGACACAGTGAGAGGACTGCCCTCTTCAAGCCATGGAGAGAGGCCTCAGGAGAAACCAAATGTGCCAACACCTTGGTCTTGCACTTTGAGCTTCTAGAACCTTAAGAAAATATATTTTTGTTGTTTAAGGAACCCAGTCTGTGCTATTTTGTTGTGGCAGTACCACAAACTAATTCAGTTGCTCTCTAGGTGATGGCAGGAGAGAATAGGAGCTTTTGTGCCCCAAAAAGGACATACATGTACTGAATGGATGACAAAGGGTGTTGATTCTTTCACTTAAAATTTTTGCATTTAAATTCAATTTAGTTAACATATAGTATATTATTAGTTTCAAGGGTAGTATTTAGTGATTTCATCAGTTGCATATAACATCTTGTGCTCATTCCATCAAGTGTCCTCCTTAATGCCTATTACCCAGGTACCCCATTCCCCCCATCAACCTCCCCTCTAGCAAGCTTGTTTGTTCTCTATCATTAAAAGTCTCTTATGGTTGGCCTCCCTCTCTGTTTTATCTTATTTTTCCTTCACTCCCCTAGTTCATCTGTTTTGTTTCTTAAATTCCACATATGAGTGAAATCATATGGTATTTGTCTTTCTTTGACTGATTTATTTCACTTAGCATAATACCCTCTAGTTTTGTGTGGTATACACACACACACACACACACACACACGTATACACACACACACACACACACACACACACACACAATGGAATATTACTAGGTCATCAAAAAGAATGAAAACTTGCCATTTGGATTCTACTTTTAAAAGAATGTGATACCCAGTGAAATGGGCCATCTCTCCAGAAAGGTTTTCTCTATAAGGTACTGTCAAACATTGCTTTCACCCACCAAAGCACCTAATCACACATAACTACCAACAACAGGTTCAATGGTACATTTTCCCAACCAAATGAGACTAGCCAGGAGACTGCAATGAGATAGTGTCAGGCACATAATAATAATGGACTATATTTTACTGAACACATACTACATACTACATTGAACACATACTACAGTGACTGTTCTAAGCGCTTTACATGTATTAACAAATTTAATCTTCAGCACAAACTATGCATTAGTTCCCTGTCATTGCTATACCAAATTACCACAGACCAGGTGGCTTAAAGCAACATTAATGTATTCTCTCACAGTTCTCAAGTCCACAAGCTGGACTAAAGCCTGGAAGTCCAAAATTGAGGAATTGGCAGAGTCATACTCCATCTTACATCTGTAGGGGAGAATCCCTCCTTGCCTCTTCCAGCTTCTGGTAGTGGTGGGCTATGCTTGGCATCTGTGGCTTAGAGCAGCATCACTCTGGTCTTTCCCCCATTGTGACATGGTGTTCCTGTGTGTTTGTTTTCTTATAAGAATACCAGCTATTGGATTAAGACCCACTGAACTCCACTATGAGCTCATCTTAATATAACCAATTATATCTGCAAAGACCCTATTTCCAAGTAATATTACATGAAGTTTCAGGTAGATATGAATTTGGAGGGACACTATTCAGGCCAGCAGAAGTAGGGACTGTTATTGTCATGTCAGTTTTTGAGATTAAAAGACCTGAGCACAGAGATGAAACAACTTTCCAAGTTTGCCCGGATAGTCAACAACAGAGCCCAGATGGAGATCCAAAGTCCATGTTAACAGCTTCACTATCCTGCCTCTCAAAAAATATTTCCTAAATGAATAAATAACATGGTCACAAATGGCTGAGTTCCAGCATCCTCAATTATGTTGCCCTAATTTCCCTCCTCTCTCTGAGACCACTGCACCAGCCTCACAAATAATGTCTCTCTTTCTACTTTCTCCTTTCTCAAGTCTGTTCTCTGCATGACCTCCAGAGGTGAGTTTTCACAACACAGATATGATCATTACTACTGAAAAGTTCTTATTTACAGTTCTTAAACATTAGAGTTAATAACTTAGCACAGCAGTCAATGTTCTTCACGCACTGGACTAAAAACTCTATGTGTGCAGGAACTGTGTCCATTTTTGCTCACCACTGCATCTTTAACAACATCCTCAGTGTTAGGGTCCGTAATCAAAGGAGCGAGACTGATACAAAGCAAAGCTTTATTTCATGCCAAGCATAAAGAATCAAACTGACCAGTCAGGGCTATCTCTTGCAAAGAGGCGACCCCTCCCAGCCTCACAAACTAACTTTTATAGAGGTAGTTTAGCCAGGCTATACACAGGCGGCCAATGAGATTGCAATACACAGAGAAAACTACACAGTCATGCTAAGTCTGCCATACACAGAAAAAAACTGCTAGGTAACACACGGGTGGCCAATTGAATTTCAATTTACCCTAGTAGATATATGCGTGCCCCACTGATTGGATGTCTTCACGTGGCCTGACCCTCCCTTGTATCTAGGCTTTGCAAGTAAGTTCCTCTGGGAGGGGCAGAGTCAATCTAAGTTTACTGCAACAAAATGGCTCGCTCTGTTTAAGTAGGCCTTTACACTCAGGTCCCTAGTATTGACTAGTCTTCAAAAGTCATTATCAAGTGAATGGAAAGATGAACGAATGAATGAATGAATGAACAAATGAACAATTTGGGCCCGCATATATTTCTAGCCTTACATTCTGCTGCTTTACCTACAACCATTCTCTACCACTCAGACCTCCTCATCACTCATTTGCCTTTCCAGTGTTGTAGACATACTTGGCAGCTCATATCATGAACCCAGCTGATGTGCCCAGGTACCTTAGTTTACACTGTGCCCTGTGTGAGGTATATCATGCTCACTCTCAGGGCCTAGATCAAACCTCCCCTTTCCACTAGGTACATTTAGACCACACACACACATACATCTCACACACACAAATTGCTTCCACTAACAAAGGTACCATCAAACTTTGTTATGTCACAAACACTGCATTTGGTTTTCTCTATGACATCTAGTTCTAAAAGGTTTCTTCCTATCTCCACTTTTGAGAGGTCCTTCGGGGGAAGAGGCTGTGTCTTTTCTGTTTGATATTATCAGTGTCTAGCACTGTGCTCATCAGAGTGGACACTCAATAAATGTTTTCTGGATAAACAACTGAAAAATAGTCTAATGTCAATGTGTACATAAACACAGGTTTTATTTCTATTTTGACTAAGGTTTGACTGTACACATACAGAATCCAATTGCCAAATGATGAGGCAACTTCTTGGCTTTCAAAACTACCCAAGCACAGATGTCACACAGCTAAGGAAAGGCTGAAGCTGAAATTCGGATTCAAAAACCTATCTTGGGTAAACTTATGAAGATGCACTGTAGGCACCTGCCACTCCCTGAACACTTATTTGCCTATGTGATGCATAAATAAGATGTAGAGATGAAGAAATTGCCAATGTGATTCCAGCACAAAGGACTGCCTTTACATCATTAACATAGCTTTATAGCTTTGTTGTTTTTAATCAATTGCATGTGGAGTCCATTTCAGTCCATTAATAAGCCTATTTAGTCACTTCTCATTTAATGTAATAATGGGGATAGTGTGGCATGGAGTTGAGAGCATGGTATAGGAATCAGAGAAACCAAACATGCTCTAGTGTCCCCTGTCTTTAATATGTGTGTGAGCATGTAAGGATATCAGGGTGGCTCAGTAGGCTCAGTGTCTTCCTTCGGCTCAGGTCAAGATCTCAGGGTCGTGGAATCAAGCCCTGCATTGGGTTTCCCGCTCAGTGAGAAGTCTGTTTCTTGCTTCCCTTTGCCTTTCCCCCAACTCATGCATGCACACACTCTCTCTCTCAAACAAAGAAATAAAAAAATCTTTAAAAAAAAATATGTATGTGAGCATGTAGGCATATATACATGCATGTGTTTCCCTCCCTTGACCACCCATCCTCCTCTTTTTACCGAGTCATTTCATGATCTCCTTCACAAAGAGACTCTTTAAAGAGTTATTTACATATATTTATGCATGTGTCCCACTTCCTCACTTTACATTCTTCCCAGAACCACAATTAGGCAGCTGTCTTCTCACACCCAGACCATTCATACCAAGTTCAACATTGTCCTCCATATTGTCAACTTCCTGCCCTTATCTTACTTGGCTTTTCAGCAACAAAGGTCCTTATGTTTTCTACACATAAGGACCACCTTCCTTGTTTGAAATATTTATTTTCTCTCTTGGCTACTGTTAACTCCACTTTCTCTTAGTTCCACCTCCCTGCTATCTCCCAGGCTGTCCACCTGACCTTGAAATCCTGCTGTGTCTTAGGACTCCAGCTTGTTTTCTTTGTCTTTCTGTCTGTCTCTCTATCATTGGGTCCTGTCCAGTGGTCTTAATGCCATATGTACACTCACAACCCTGCCTATCCTGGCTTTGTCTCTGGACTTCTTACTCCTCTAACAGTCCCCTTGTCAGACAGAGATTAGAAGAGAAGTAAGCATGGACCCCATACAGTCAGAGTACCTGACTTAGAATCCGTACTTGCCATTTATTTGCTTCAGAACTTCGGGAATTTAAGAACTTATTTCCTCATCTATGAAATAGGAATAATGCCTCACAGGATTAGGATTCTTTTAAAGATTAAATGAGTTGAACCACCAGGTTTTATGCTTATAAAAAATAAAATATTCATTAAAAATTAAATAAATAGAAATAAAAAAGATAAAAGCTAAAAAAAAAAAGATTAAATGAGTTGACACATTTAAAATATATACCAGTTCCAAGAACATGGCAGACACTCAGTAAATTATAGCAATTATTAAGACCAGAAGTAGCAATTGAAGTATGTTCTCTTGATGTCAAATCTCTAGATTTTCCTTTAAAAACTCATTTCTACTTATGACCCTATCATATTACTTTATCTTATTTTCTTCATAAAACTTATTACTATCTGTGAAATTTCATTACTTGTGTCTTACCTATTTACTGTTTGCCACACCTCCAGCTAGGAAGATAGGATTTAAGCTTCATGAGTGTAGACCCATGTCTGTCTTGTTCACTGCTGTGATTCTACCATCTCAAAAGTGACTTGTATTAACACATAGTAGATGTTCAATATCTAGTTGCTAAATGAATATATTAATGAATTAACTGATAAACAATTTGACTTGGACTTGATATCTACACCTAGCATTTACTAGCTATGGGACATTAAGAAAACATTTAACCTTTATGAGCTTTAACTTTCTCACCTTACCTATTCAACAGAGTTACTGTGAGGGCTAAGTGCACTTAACATGCTTAGTACAGTGCCTGGTTCAAAGTAACTATTTTTCATTATGTGATAATGAAAAAATGAAAATAATCATTTGTATGAATCACAGAATAGTCTTTAAAGGAGTTGGAATCTAACTTGGAAGCAAGATAGTGCCGAATTTTTTTTTAAATGTAGTATATAGAATAATAGACTTTTAGAACTAGGAGGAACCTTCAAGAAGAAACTTTTTTATTCATTTCATGAGTATGCAAAGGTGCAAACTGATGCCTGGATAACTAGGTGATTTGTCCAAGATCACAGACTTAGAAATAGAACTAAAATCCAGGTCCCCTAACTCTAAGTCCATCATACATGATATAGTGCCTTAACTTTTCCCAATTATTTTGCTTTGATAATTAAGCTACATGAACATACTTCATACATAAGCTTCATGTTGAATTCCTTTTCAAATAAGAATAAATTATAACTACTTGAAAAGTATTTCTATTGCTGAAAAGATGTGAAAAGACATACAGATATCAACATATACACACCCAATATTTCTTTCTCCATCATTTCTCCATTCATTCTTTGATCACCTATTGTAGGTTCAATGTTGTGTCTGATGTGGAAGAAAACAAGTGGAAGACACAGTCCCAACTTTCAAGGAGTTTTGGGCACAATTATCCATGTTGGTTACTCAATAAATGCAGTGGGTTACCCAACCAAAATATGTTGAGCCTCTGCCCTGTGCCAGACACTTTGCTAGGTTCTAGGAATGCAGTGGGGGGTTAGAGTGAGGTTACACTACCATCACAAAGAGAACCAAAATAATTCAGTGGTTTGAAGAAGATTGAAGTAAATTTCTTTCTAGTATGACAATTGGAGGTAAGGTACAGGTTAGTGGGAAGTTTGATTCCACTTGGTCATTTGGAAATTCAGGTTTCTTCCCTCCTCCCCACCATTCTTTGAGGCTTTGCTTTGCATCCTCCATGCAGTGGACACTGGGTCACAATTGATTCCAGCTGGCAAGAACAGAAAAGGAAAATAAAATGCCCACATTCTATTTGTAGAAACTTAAACATGTGGCCACACACAACTACAAGGGAAGCTGGAAGATGTAGGTATCTGGAAGTCAATGAGCCTGGCTATAATTCTATCACTGTGGATGAGAGGAGGAAGTGTTTGCAAAGATAGCTTACTGTCTCGACCTCAGTGGATCAAACCTTCCCATTTTCCCTACTATGTATGCCCATAATCTAGATGGGAGACAAAATAATAAAATCCTTATGAACTATGATAAATATCATGAAAGAAACACATATGGGTCCTGAGAGCCTAGAATGGAGAGACTAACCTGGTCAAGTCCAGAGCATTCAGGAGGCAAGAGCAGCCTATGGAGAGTCCAGACAGCAGATGGGGGATGGCTTCAGACTCTGGAGCTAATCAGAACATTCATATTTCAGTCTTAGCTCTAGAACTTTCTAGCTGTGTAATTTTGAATGAGTTATTTTACCTCTTGTGCTTTATTTTCCTCATTTGTAAAAAAAGATTGAATAATAATTATTTACTTAATAATATGACTAATTATCTAACATTATTATGCCATAAATTTTATTATTATTATGTTATAGTTATCATAATCATTATCATTATTATATCATAAATTCCTTTGGTATGAAGATTAATTTTAAGTGCTAAACTACAGACACATACCAAATACAGCTAATGCTTTTCACAGCATTGGGGGACATGCAACAGGAGGTCAGGAATTTAGCAAGTAGTAATTTATGTGAGTTACCTAGTGGTGAGTACTTAGTATTTTCTGGCAAAAGCACAGGCATTTCTTATGCTAAGTAATCCAAGAGTTTCTATGTTTTTATATTTTAGTCTGTAAAAAAGCCCAACCTTGACTAAGTGTGCCCTATATGCTGAACGAGGAGAAATGTCTAACTAGTAAATCTCTGAGCTGTTGCCACCAGAGTAGGTACAAATAAGGTTATTTGTAAATTAGACATTTGCTTGGGAAGTATCAAAGGGTTGTAGATAGGAACCTCTATCCATACACTCAGGTGAATATTCATTCCTACTCTTTTGTGCCTATTTCCTTGTGTTTTAGAAATTAACTAATTTCAGTTCTAAGTCTTCATTACACTGTGCAGTTAGGATATTCAACCATGGTTTTGGGGTCTCCTCTCACATCTGGCACTAGATAAGCTTTGGTATTTTAAGGAGCACCCTATAACAGGGAAGCCCCTTTATTCACCAATCACTATAGAGACCAATTCACTCTGTGATTTGTGCTTTTTCTGTTCAGGTGGTTCCCTCAGGTTGTGGGTTTGTGACATGCCTCTGGGGAGCTTAGTGTTTACTCTTGCCTCCTCTGCCACTGTTCCCTCCGGGATCCAGCCACCTTCTTGAAGCACTGCCAGGGAGGGATGGTGAGGAGAAGGATGTTGTCCACTGCTCACAGAAACCACAAACATCTGCCATTTCTACTGTCTGAGAATTTTTTTTTTTTTTTGGTCTAGGAGAATCTCACTCTTTATGGTTCCCTCAGGGCCATTTTTTCTATCCTCAAACTCTCTAGACTACAGCCTTAGAAAATTTCCTCAACGGGCATGGAATTTTGTAAACAAAAGTCAGAAAAGGTAATTGTTTACATCCTTTGTTCCCTGCCATAAAACTCCCTGAGAAAGGGAAGCAAGATTCCACTGCCTGCTTAACTGGGGGACAGTAAAAGAAAAATTCAGAAGGAAAGATCTGTAGAAAAAGCATCTTGCTACCTTGACACCTGTGTTTCTGTCCCACTGAGGGAACATTTTCATCAGAAACTCTTCCAAAATTGTTTCACTCAGAGATTAACCTTTTTCTTTCTGCCCTGAGACCCTGGGACAAAGTACAGGACTCCAGCAGCAGCAAGCTGACTACTTGAAAAGAGGAGACACTCAAATGCAGAGGTCATGACTGTTCATTTTACCTTGTGCTGATTTGTTTCCATTAACAGTTGAATTGGTTATCAATGATTACAATTCTGGGGATTTCACATTAAATCAAGGTACCTGACATTTCTTTTGGAGGAAAACAAAAACCAGACTCTCAAAATACTGAATCTGTATTGTCAAATAACAACACTGAGACTGAGTTGTGGCACCTCCTTTAGATGGAATACATGCCCTCTGATTTCCCACAGAACCCAATACCCACCCCTAACTCCCTAAAATCCAGTTGTGGTGACAGATGACAGGTATCATCATAATTAGTGATGCCATTTTTTTTAACTGTAGAATTAAGAAGAAAATAACTATTTTTTATGGATTCCTGTTCCATGTAGAGAAATTAAAGACAGACAAGAGGAAATCTTTGCTTTAAAAAAGTGGGAATGAAAAATTTCCTTGTACAAATTAAAAATAATCCTACTTGTTTAATAGGCACATGAAGTGAGTCTGAGTCCAAGAATAAAACTTAAGAGTAGGTTGCCAAATAAAATATAAAATAACATTTGAATCTCAGATCATGGATTTTTTCCTTTGTGTAAGTATATCTTAGATATTGCATGAGACATACTTAAAACAATCATGGTTTTTCTAAAACTTCAATGTAACTGGGCATCCTGGGTTTGTTTATTTTTTAAATCCAACAACCCTATTTATGAAGCCATCAGAAAACAAATATGCCTCCAGGTTCCCTTTATTGTCTTATTAACTTTTTGCTATGGTTGTGTAGGGAAAGTAGAAGAAAAGTACCTAGAGTATCAGGAGCTGTCAGAGAACATTTGGCAGAGTGCTGGAGAAAAACAACCTCCTTACATGTAGAGAGTATAGATGTTATTTCAAATGTGGGCATGGACATTGAACAAGTGCAGATGAAGAAAATGAAGCTTCTCTTTCCAGCAGAGACCATGGCATTAAAGGGAATGAGTCTTGGATGTGAACATTAGAGACCATAAGAACATAAGGTCCTAGAACAGGATCAGCAGAAAGTGGGAAATTAAAGGAAAAACACATCTGGACCAGCCCAGGACAGAGACAACTCCTCCACCACACCTAAAGAGCTTAAGCAAATGAATTTGCTTAAATTCACTGTTCTTCTATCTCTCCCTCTCCATTAAAACAAATTTTTAAAATGAAATTGATTTCTGTCTTGAAATGAGAATTTGAAGATAAGAATGAGAGCACCTCTGCCATTCTGTGACCTATCATTGAGAGGGTAGAGAAGGACATGTGAACAAACTGTTGCATGGAGCGTGGTAAGTCTGTGATAGAAGTAGGTATGAATGCTACAGGGGAGGGAATTCTATTCAGATCTGAGACACTCTTGGAAGACTTTCTTTAACAGGTAGTAACTGAAGGGAATGTTCAAGAATAAACTAAAGTTAAGTGAGAAAAGTGAAAAATTGCATTCCAAGCAGGGAGGTCATTTTGAGGCCAGGAGAGCCCTCATATTGCCTAGAAAGCAATTCATTAACTGGCAAGTGCCAGAGAGGGAGCAGTGACAGATGAGACTGAAAAAACAGATACAAGCAGGTCACCAAAGCCTTGTGTGGCCATGCTCAGGATCTCAAGATTTCTTTTGTAATCACTACCAAGCTCCTGAAGTCTTTTAAATAGGAGTGACAAGGTCTAATGTGAACTTTAAGTCAACTGTAAGGAAAGAAGCAGACAGAGCAGCTACAGGGAGACCACTTACAAGATTATCGCAAAAGTCAAAGTGAGGGATGACCAGGGCTTAAACTATAGCAGCAAGAAAGAAAGTGAAGGAATGAATAGATTTACTACATCATATGGAGATAAAACCAATCAGATGTAGTAATTGATTGAATGGGAAAATATGAAAAATCTTGGATAAGATCAAAAAGCCGAGGATGAATTCCAGCTTGGATCACTGGGTGATGCCAACCAAGATAGGGAATACCAGAGAGGGAAGAAGATGAATTTGGCTTTGGATATGCCAAGTTTCTAGATGCCTGTGGAATATCCAGATGGAGATAATACAGGAAGTGGTGCTGTTTGTAAGACCTTCAAAGTCCTAGGCACACTTATTTCTGGAAGCCCCATCCCACATCATAGCAAACATATTAAAATATACCCACATTCCACATTAAATGTAGCTTTTGCAATAAAAAAAATTGAGAACATTTTTGTAATTTTGATTTTTTAAATTATTTACAATACATTTAATTTTTGATTATTTTGATTTTTTCAATTGTTTACAAATTGAGTATTTTAAATAATAAATTTACTTTTGTAATAAAATTAACAAAATGTTATTTTTAAATAACACATTAATTAAGCTTTTGCAGGGTTGTTTTAATATTTTTGAAGTTTATCACTTATTTATTTAAGTCTCACAGGTTTACTAGGCCTTTGAAAAGTTCACAATCTCCAGCATGAAACCAATCATGCCTGATAGAAAACTATCCAGTGAGCAGACAGTTGAATATATTAGTCTGGTGCTCAAGAAAGATATAGTTTTATGAGACAAAAATACATAAATTCTAAAAGTAAATTTAATTGCCTCAAGATAACATATAAATTGAGAAAAGAACAGGAAAAAAAAGGAAAAGCACCAATATCTAAGAGAAGGTAAGAGGAATAATTCACAACGGAGATGGTGAAAATGGTGAGAAATTTGGGAAAAAAAGAGATCAGAGAACCGAGGAGCAAAAAAAATTAGAGATCTCAGTTGATCATTAAAGTGGCGCCAAAGGAAGTAGAGTGATCCATCCAATAAAACAATGACAGAAAGTGTCTAGAGACTTGGCTAGTGATCTAGCTAGTGTGGGGAGGCCACCATATCCTAGAGATATCATCTCTAGGAACAGAAAGTCAGAAAAACTTAAGTTTGGGAAGGCTGAGAAATGAAAGACAGATGAGAATGTAGAAGTAGCAACTGTGGAATTAAGATAGGACAAAGAAAGGCCAATAGTTGGAGTGTGACATTGCCCAAGTAAGTTAGCTGGCGTTTGTTTGTTTAGATTAGGAAATTTTTGAGCACTCTTCTGAGCCCAAAAGAAATCTCCAACACAGATAGAGATATTAGAGTTAATAAAGAAAGGATGAATTGGTGGAATGATGACCTGGAAGAGGAAGAAGACTGGAGCAAGACCTTAGGACCAGTGTCTCTCTTGATGGGTAAAAGGGTATCTTATCTCCTGGGGTGACAGCATATAGACATGCTGATTGTTTGGACTTCAACATACGTTCAATTGTACCATTATTTCTCTATTCCTGTCTCCCAACAAGACCGTGCAGGCCCAGAAAAAGACTGCCTTTTAATCCAGTCCTTTGCTTCTTTTCTATTTCATTTGGAGGTAGTTTCCTGGGCAGCATGGTTAAAGGACATTAGAGATCATTTACAAAGTCCTTTCCTGGCTGCATGATTAAAGGACATTAGAGATAATGTACAAAGTTCTCTCTCTTTCAGTTTTTTTAAGAAGAAATTTCAAAGAATATATGTTTGTTTTCTAAGAACATCATAGTGGAAAAGATTCTCCTGGTTCCACGGGCAAGAGTCTTTCCAGTAATTCACATAATCAGAAGAGGAAGATGAGAGAAGAAAGAAGTGGAGGGTCTGTAACCTAAGAGAAATTGAATTCCCTTCTCAATCAGTTACATATCAATTATCTATTCGTTTATCCAAACCCTGTTTAGCTCTATTTATTATTCATTCATTCAATAAAAATGCATGTGGGCTTGGCACAGAGGCTCTAGGTTCCTATGCAAAGTGACAAATTCTGAATGAATATTATTCAATGTATAGCACCGTTCTTCCTTTTTTTGCCCTCCAATACTTCCTTCCAAATTTGAAGGGTGACCCACTGCTCAACAGTTCTAGGATTTGATGAACAATTATCTGCTGACCCTTTCTCAAGCTTTTCCTCCTCACCACAGAACAGATACAAATACAGTTCACTTTGAAAACTCTGGGTTTGGCTCTGGAATGGGAGTGGGTTTGGATTGGTAGTGTGGCATGAGCTGCAGAAGATGAGAAATGAGCATACTGACGTATTCTCCTATTAGTCCGAGAAATTCTAAGAAACTGTTCCCAAAGAGAGGTGGTAAGAGGATTTTTTTTCTCCTCTATTAGACTTATATAACTCGTAAAATAACAGGCTGCCATTTTAGAATAGTTGGTGTTGGCATGCTGTCGTGAAAATTACATGAAACTATTCTTTTTAGAAAATATTACTTCAGGTTTTAGGTTAAAATCTGATGCCAAACACAGATGAGTAGTTGGTTTACACAATTATCGCCTTTTTCTTAGAAGTAAGGGCAAAACCTCAAAACATGCCACAGCAGAAAAGCTATTTCTGTCACTGGCTAACAATTGAAGGACATCCATAAACCTTTGGAAATTAATATCCCCCAGGAAAATCCATTTGACGAAAGTCACAAGGAAGTTATTAACTAGAGTTAAGTCACTGACAAGAGATATTAATGATCTCATCAAAATTTCAAGTGCATTTGACTATCACATTGCAAGCCTTATTATTGACGACACAGAGAATATTAAATTATTCTACAGTAGTTATTTGGCTAGAGATCAAATGAAAAAAGATAAAAAGCTAAGTTCTAGGTAATTCCATAATTCTTTACTCTTCACACAATTAAAAAGTTAGTCATTAGCCTTTCTGTCTCCCTCTCCCCTAAATCTACTGATTGCTAATACAGTTGGTCCTTTTTAATTGTTAATTGTTCCCTCTTCCTTTTCCAAATGCTGATGCAGGCAGGATGAAAGTCAGAAAAATCCTCCAAGCTTTGGTTTTCCAGAAGCAGCTCAGGAAACTTAGTTTATTTTCAGATTGGAAGAGACACTTTCAAGTACACTGGGTCTCAATTGCCATCCCTCAAAGACATTTTCCACAAGGGAAACAAGCATTCTCTTTCCCACTCAATTCTCTCTCTCTCTCTGAGATCTTGACCAAACTTTCAAGTTGATACCAGGTTAAATTCCATGTTTTGCCCTTATTAATGTTCTCCATAAGTGTTAAAGCTTGACCAAGTACTGATGTTGGGTAATAAGTTATATATAAAGAGATACAGATTCTTAAAATAACACCTTTTCAAAAATAGAGTATTTTATAAGACCTTTCTAAAGTATAAGTTTATCTGTTTAGCTAAGACAATTTTCTCCCCACTTCAGAACCCCTAGTTCAGGAAACATTTAATGGATTTCTACTACTCATGTAGTTCTGTGTGAGGAGCTAGAGAGACAAAGGTAAATGTGAGATTATTCCTAGCATTCAAGAAAATCCAGAAATAAAAGCAGCCATTTGACACTATGTGATAAGAATGATATATACAGGTGATATGCCAGGAAGTCTGTGACATGGAAAAGAGCAGAGTACTTACCCAATGTGGAAGAAATGAAAAAGAGTTCAATGAAAGCAACCTGAAGGGGATGATACCTATGCTGAACTGGAAGAATGAGAAGGAATTATGAAGGAAGGAAGGAAGCTTGCATTCATTAGTGTCTACAATAGCCAGGTACTTTACACATGGTTTTCTGTAGGAAACAGTATTGTGTTCTCCTATTTGTAGATGAGGGAAACTGAGGTTCAAAGAGAGTATATAACTAGCAAAGGACAGACTTGGGATCCCAAGCTTACCCTTATAACCACGATAGTCTTCTCTGATATCAACCCTCTGTTCTTGCTCCCTAGGTCCACCATTCTGATCTCTGCAGAACTTTTAGACAATCCCTCTACAAACACAGACTTGGCGATCCACTTGGTATAGTTTGTTTCAACCAGTGTTCTGTGAGCCACTATGGATGGCCACAGACCATCAAGTGTTTTCTAAGACAAAAGCGCCCTACGGAATTGGGCATCTCTCTTTCCTCTAATGCATGGCATTCAACCTATGAACCACTTCCTTTGGCATTTTATTAAACCATGCATTCCTTGCTAATTGGTACATTCATTTGTAAAAATATAAGTGATAAATTCCCCCTTGTGCAGCTGGTCAGAGGATTCTTTCAGAGGAAGGACCAACCTTAATAGGAAAATGTTTGAGGGGCAATCTTGGGATAAGAGCACCTCTGGAGCACACATGTCAGTTGCTACCAGAGCTTCAAAGAAAAGAGCTTCACAAATTCAGCTAAGACAAAGAAAAATTAGTTATTCCTGAGACAGCGGAGGGGAAGCGGGGGAAAGGTGAGGAGGAGTGTAGGTGAAAGGGGCAAAAGAAACATATGGTATGATGTGACTTTTCTGTGACTCTCAACTTCCCAGCTAAATCTCCTGTCACACTAAATCCTCATTGAGATTATTGGACTTTTTGTGAAAGCAAGTAAAGGAGAAGCTTCTATATGCAGAAGTCCAAGCATCAGGGGTCCCAAAAGATGAGCTATAATTCTCAAAGGGACTGCCAAGAAGAGGGAAAATGTTTGATTTCTAGAGGTGTGTGTTTTGATCCATCATGGCATTTTCTTGCTGTGGTCATTTTTAATCGTGATGAATTTGACAACACCATAAAATTCAGCAAGTTTCACTATTAAAAATTCAGATTTTCTTGAAAAACAGTTAATGGTGTGGCAACTCTGGGCCCACAGTCCCACAAGAAATAACCTATGGAAGTTGGTTTTCCCTGTTAGATGAAGCACATACTATCCAGTTTGCCACAATTCTCACTATTCCATACTACCCTATGTAACTGAGTAAACCTAACCAATTTCCCTCATTCACATTATCTATCTGACCCCAATAGACTTTTGAATTTGCAACCCCAGCTGTAAGGCTGAGAAACTACCACAGATCTCTTGGTGGTGCGAATTGTGGTGGCTGGCAATTTCTTCTTGAAGAGAAGAGTTATAATATTAAGCTTTGTTTCTGCAACTAGAGAAGGAGGCAATACCTACCAAGTATTAATTATTAAGTAGGTAATTTAAATCTTCTAATCCTCACAAAAACCCTCATAGGGGGTTATTTTACAAATAAAGAAACTAAGACACATAAACGTTAAGTACTTTGGCTAAATTCAGCCTTCTATAGATGAGGACTGGGATGTGAATCAGGAACCCCAAGAACTCCAAGGATTCCACTCTTCCCTCAATTCTTAGGCTTTTATTGGATTGTGAGATCTCCTGCTTTTTGTTTTCTCCCACCCTGCCCCAACTAATTGCCTAGAGAGTTGTAACATTTTTTGAGGTAGCAAATTGTGCAGAATGTTTTGGCTATGCCCAAATCCTTTTGACTCTAAGCCAACCATTATTGGAGAGTTGGAAAATTCTGGTAGCCTCTCCAGAAGCTCTTTCCTCTTAGTTTATGTATGTGCCTCTGTTCATGTCATTCCGTAATATAACCAAGTTTTGGAATAATGGTAGGTCAGAGGGAAGATGTGGAACATGGATGAGCCTGGAGAGGTATGTTCACAGGGACCAGCCTTTGAAAGTCATGTAGCTTTGAAAACAAACACTGAGGAATTGAGGTTGAAGTGGAAGAAAAGAAAAGAGAATGCACAGAGAACGAGGAGAGACCCCTGGTTAAGAATGGGGGTAGATAAAAAAGAGGGAGAAGCAGAAAAGAAAAAGGAGAAAGACAACTATGTTTGAGTAACTGAGAGGGACAATGTTTCCCTGCAAACAGAAAACTTTCCACTGAACAGAGGAAGAAAAACTTTAAAGTTGAGGGGTGGGGGTGCTGGTGGTGTGGAGAGAA
This sequence comes from Mustela putorius furo, assembly GCF_011764305.1. Taxonomy (NCBI): domain Eukaryota; kingdom Metazoa; phylum Chordata; class Mammalia; order Carnivora; family Mustelidae; genus Mustela; species Mustela putorius. The sequence continues at coordinate 3,478,129 of NW_025421481.1, forward strand.
AGAGGGAGAGAGAGAAGAGTGCTTCACTGTTGATTTCAGACCATCTCTCCCCATATCTTCACATCACAGCACTATGTAAATCCTTTCCTTACCTCATTTAACATACCCAGCCTCCAAGGGCATTCTGTTCCTCTCTCTAGCCCAGGACTGGATAAATCTTCTTTTCTTTGCCACTTTGTCACAAGAAACAAGCTTGAATTTTTTTTTTTTTAAAGAATTTTGTTATCAGGGTGCCTGGGTGGCACAGTTGGTTAAGAATCCAACTCCTGGTGTTGGCTCAGGTTGTGATCTAGGATCATGAGATGAGTCTTGCATGGGGCTCCGCATTCAGCATGGAATCTACTTTAGGCTCTCTCTCCCTCTCTTGCTGCCCCTCTCCACTCAAATAAATAAATCTAAAAAAAAGAAAGAAAGAGAGAAAGAGAAAGGAAGAAAAAAAGGAAGGAAGGAAAAGGAGGGAAGGAAGGAAGAAAAGAACTCTTTTCGGAGCCAAGCATAAACTGAAAGAAATATACAAAAGCATGGCAAATGGATAAACATACCACCACGATGCTCTAAACTTCAGATAGCTAAGTCTGATCTGCAAGTTGCCTGATCCACCCTGAATTCTTTCATTCAATTAACTGACATTTATTAAGTGTCTATCGCGTGCCAAACACTGTTCTACGTGCTAGGTACAAACCAGTGAGCAAGACAGAGAAGTCCCTATACTCAGATTCCTTTCTCCTTTCATCTTTTGGTCAGACATCCCATATGACCACCTTGCTTTATTTCTTTCTGTCTGTTTCTGCTTAGAATATTTAGTCTGCTAGTGACTAGAACCCAGTTCAAATCAGTTTAAGCAAAATTTGGAATTTACTGGCTCATATAATGACAGGTTTCCCCCATTATCTGAAAGCAGTGTGTTCCTATGAAGTCTTTTGAAAGCCTTAATGGCATAAAGGGAAGAATCCCCATTTTCCAAAAGTTTGGTTTATATCACTTTGCTATTATAAAACATCTTCCTCAAAATGTCACAATACATAGAATAACTTGAGCGGATCTTCAGGGTATTATGCTGAGTGCAAAAAAAAAAAAAAAGCCAATCACAAAAGGTTATATACCATCCTCACTATTCCATGTCTATGATATCCTCAAAATGACAATTTTATCCACACCTTTGATGAAATTACATACAACTCGGGACGCCTGGGTAGTTCAGTTGGTTAAACCACTGCCTTCGACTCAGGTCATGATCCCCGCCAGGGTCCTGGGATCCAGTCCCACATCAGGCTCCTTGCTCAGCAGGGAGCCTGCTTCCCTCACTGCCTCTGCCTGCCTCTCTGCCTGCTTGTGTGTACTCCCTCTCTCTGGCAAATAAATAAAATCTTAAAAAAAATTCCTATTTTTAAAAATTACATACAACTGTATAGACACATTATACTAATATGAATTTCTTGATTTTTGATATTATACTATACTTAAAAACGACGTAACTACTGGATGAAACTCAGTGGAAGGTATGAAGAATTCTTTGTATTATTTTCAAAACTTCTTGTGTACCTGTAACTATTTCAAAATAAGTTGAAAAAACAAAAAAATCCACTTTGGTAATAAAGAGTTATTCATGGGTTAAAAAAAAAAAAACTTCAGCTTAATACGAAAAAAAAAAAACTTCATTAGTACAGTAATAGACTTTTTCATAAATTCTCTTTGGATTTTTTTTCTATCAGTGAAAACAGGTACTAACATAGGTCTTCACAAAAGCAAAGTGGCATAATGTGAACTTTCAGAAAGTAGGGGATACTTATAATATGTTAGTTTCCCGTATGGCTAGATCTAGCATTCCAATGCTTTTCTTAAGGAGTCCCCTTTTTTCCTCAATCCTGGACACCTATTCTTGGCTTTATTTTCAGATAGACATTCTTTGTATGGAAGTGGGATGGTTGCTGGCAGCCCTAACTCTACTGTGTAGTGCAATTCCCAAGAAAAAGAGGAAGCATATTTATTGATAATACCAGTAAAAGTCCAGTAGAGATTTCTGATTGGTCTAGCTTGGGTCAGGTGACCGACCTTGAACAAACTAAGCTAATTTCAGTCTCATATTGTCCCAACTTAAATATACAGTGACAGTCACAAACATGAAGCTACAAATGACGATCAATTCACAATAGATAATCCTTACTCCTTTCTCTTCTCAATTAATTAAGATCTAAGCATCAGATTTTTGAGGGCCATATTTGGAAATTAAAGGGAAGAATGTGTGTTCTTAAATAAGACTAGCTTCAAGGACCCTCCCCATGAAGAACAGGCTCACTGACCCAGCTCCCATCTTATCCTGTCAGTGTTTAAAGGTCTCCTCAGTTGACACTGATGTGTCTTCTTCACTTTTGACAGCATAGTAGTTGGTCTATAGCAGGCACTCCAAAAGTATGCCTGAATTGTCCTGGTGAATGGAGAAAAGAGGGAAGAATAAGAGGAGAAGTGAGGAGAAGAGGGGGTGGGAGGGGAGCATAGGGGAGAGGAAAGCAGGACAAAGGCAGTAGGAAGAAGTAGGGAAGGAGAGCAGAAGGAAAAGGAGAGGGTGGTACAGTAGTGTTCAGAGCCCACACCCTGAAGTCCAACATCCTCATGTTCAAATCCCACACTGCCATTATCCTGAGGACATGGACAAGACATCAAATACCCTAAGCCTTAGTGCCATCATAGTATAATGGATACAACCATACCTTCCTCATTGGAGTCTTTTGAAAATGACATTCAATGATGATTGTAATGCTCTTTATCCCAGTTCCTGATACATGACATTCGTTTAATGATAACTTCTAACATTACCCTTCTTTCATGCCTATTGTTACTGTTGGGGTGGGGAGGTTACAGGGATGGGCCAAGTGAGGACCACCAGAGCCTCATATGCCTCTCAGAGGTCATGAAGAGCTCTCTGAAGAGGTTCAAAATGTGTTCTGGAAAGAAAATAAAGTCTGCTACCAAAAAACCCAGACCATTTCTAGAACCCAATCCAAACCAAACCTTCTTGAAGGTCATAACGTGTTCTGAGGTTTCATTCCACTATTTTTCACTTATACAGTCCTCAGCTCTGCCAGGGCTGAGTTAGGATTTGAGCTCAATATAGCCAAATACCACAAGGGGGAAAAAAAGCCGAAGCCCTTTGCCCTGAATGTATTTCCAGGCCAACAGGGCACTGAAAGCCCTAGAAAGCTCCAGGTACCCTGCGACCCCAACATCCACCTCTTCAGAGGAGCTTCAGAGCTTCATTCTGATGGCCTTGGGGTGCTGACGGCAGTCTCTGGCTTCCTCTGCTACTTCCACAGCCACAGATACAGAAAGGGCTCACAGCAGTTCTTGTGCTCCAGCAACCTAACCACAGGCTTGGTGAGAAGGGAAAGGCTGCCAGAAGTGGGATAAATTGACTAGTTTTTCCAGAAAGTATCTTCTCTCCGTCAGGGCCAATGTAGAATGTAGTCGCAGAGCTGATCCATGCCCACTTCTTTATGGAAAAGAATTCCCCAGTACTTGGTACACTGCATATTCAATTATTAGCTTCTTGTAAAAGTAACTGTATGGAGAGTCCAATGTGATGGGTTCATTGAAGAAACTAAGTAAGAAAACTGCTTATAGAAAGTGGGAAGGGGAAGCACAGGAGAATAAAGGAGGGAGGGAGGAGGGGGAGAGAAGAGAGACATAGAGAGAAATGAGAACTATGACATCTGCTTCAGTGAAATGGAATACCGTGTGCTGTCTTATAACACCTTGTACTTTCCAGTGACCCTTGTGGATTTTGCTGGAACTGTGCAGAATAGTTGTAGGAAGAATGAGTTCTAGAAAAAAAGACATTTTGCACTTAAGATGAAAGGAAGGATAGATGAATTGAGAGACAGGAATCTCTTCCTAAGATGGGTAATAGCCATCAATTAAGCCAATGTAAAATCACTGATAAAATCATGTGAGTATGTGTGTGTGTGAGAGAGAGAGAAAAAAGAGAAACAGAGAGAGAGATGGAGAGAGAATGATAGGGTATTTTCTGAGAACCTAAGACTTTTCTTATATAGTCAGCACTATAACTTGGTGACTTAAGTGCCTAGAGATAGACAAGTCTCAATTTGAATCCCAAGTACCACTTAGTGGCTGTAGCGACTTTGAGAAAGCAATTTGACCTCACTTTTCTCATCTGAAAAGTGGACATAAACTAAAACCTATTGATAAGGATTAAATGTGATCCCATGTAAACTACATGGGCTGGGGACTTCATAATCATTCAATTAATAACCATAAAAATAAAAGTGTCATTAACAATATTGTAACTTCCTGAGACACTTTCTTGCTTCTAGCATCAGGTTTTTACACAGTAATTGTGAATTAACTTTCACTGATTCAACGAGGGGACGGACTTACCTGAACCTAGCCACAAAGAACAAAATGCAATCACTCAATAAATATTTATGGAGGACCAACTTTGTATGGGCAGTTTCAAAGGGATATAATCCCAGCTGTTTTGTATTATTACCACTGTAATTATGCATAAAGACCTAGCACAGTTCTTAGCACATACTGAACCCTCCACGAATGCAATTTTTCTCCCATCATCTTGTTCACCAAAGTGCTATTTCAGCCTCCAATATCTTTCTTATTCCAGGTTCCTAGCCCTCTTCTCTTCCTTAAGCAAATGACTTGCTAATACTTCTTGGAGATTATATGAAATTTCTCAATCTCCTATCTCACCCCCACAAATACAAATATACCCATTTCTCTAAACATGTTTATCTTCTTCCTTCCTCTTTTGAAAGGAGAAATGTCCTGCCATCTGTCCTTTGTTTACCCCTGCCTTTGGTCTACTCTCACATTTTTATCCATCCCTCCTGCCCTTTTCCTCATAAATCTTAAGTCTCCTTCTCTCTTCTCTGATTCTTGCAACCCAGAAAATTAACCCATTCTTTAAAAATACAAGCAAGTGGGATAACAACATGCCCTGTCTCTTACCTTCCATTTTTCTATGTAGTTCCTACTCTATGCTTCTCCCTCCTTTCCCAGACAAGTTCTTGGAAATCTAGGCCACCCCTTGCTGATTTCACTTCCTCCTCTCCTCACCCACAGCAGTCTGGCTTCCAGCCACCTCTCCAATCACCCTGATCTTGTCAAGGTCACGCCGACCTCTGTATTTACAGATCCAATGGTAGCTCTGCATGTCTCACCTTACTTGACCTTCCTAATCCATTTGGCACTAGGAAGCACTCCCTTTTCCACTAAATTTTTCTCAACTTCATCTCTCTTCTCTGCTCAGTTGTCCTATGAACACTTAAAAATCAGTGTCAAGAATGAACTCTCTGTCTTTCTCCCCAAACCAAACTGTCCCCGTCTATTTCATATTCTTGGTAATGGCACTGGCATTCATCAGCTCACCCAAACTAGAAACTCAAAGTCATCTTCAGTTTTTCTTTCCTCAGTTTCCATGTATTCAGTTGTTCACTGAATCCTATTATCTGTATTTTATCTTTGGGACTCATCTGTATCACTTCTTTCTATGATTGCTGCCTTTTCTCACGATATTACAACATGCATCTGAATTTTTTCAGTAGTCTCCAAAGTTACTGGAGATACATCTCCAAAAACTCCTAACACCAAAAATGGCTATATAGCATAGTGGTTAAGGGGATAGACTACCTCTCTTCAAACTTACACTTGGCCTTTTAGCAAATGTAAGATATTAAGCAAGTCATTTGCCTTTTCTATGATTCAGTTTCCTGAACTGTAAAATGGGGATGAGTAATGGTAATCTTTTAGGGTTCCTGTAATATCAAATGACATCAAAGTGCTTAGAACAGTGCCTGGAAAACAATAAATATTCATTAGGTATTAGTTATTGTGATTGTTGTTACTATTACTTACTGTTGTTAGAGTAAACTTTTAAAAAACTAAAATTAATTAAAGCACTTCCTCACTTAAAAATACATTGATTCTACAACATGGCAGACAAGATCCTACTTGTTATATTTCCTACCTGTCTTTCATTTTCACTTCTCAGGTCTTATGCTCTAATCTTATAGTGCAAACCATGCTCTTTAATTCCTGAAACTCAGTACATGATTCCCCTGTACCTCATACGCTCTAACCCTTCTTATACACCACAAAAACTCCTATTCATTCTTCAAACCCTGTATATTCTCATGAAATCTGGTTATTTTCTACCACCTCCAAATTAAAAAAAAAATCACTGATATCTATATAATATTTCTATATCTTATGTATATGAAAATGTATGTGTATGTGTAGATATACATTATTCTGTATTGCATCTGTGTATTTGCATGTATGTCTCTCCTTCTACAATATAAATTTTTTTAAAGATTTTATTTATTTATTTGACAGACAGAGAGAGAGATCACAAGCAGGCAGAGAGGCAGGCAGAGAGAAAGAGAGAAGCAGGCTCCCCACTGAGCAGAGAGCCCAATGTGGGGCTCGATTCCAGGACCCTGAGATCATGACCTGAGCTGAAGGCAGAGGCTTAACCAACTGAGCCACCCAGGCACCCCTACAATATAAATTTTTAAGGAGAGCAACTATCTTACTTACCAGAGGGTAGACAAACCTGACTTACAGTAAACACAACATCAACATTTTATATTCCTGTGTGCCTCATAATTTAAAAAAAAAATATGTATTTGTAGCAGATAGTCTCCAAAGATTGCCATCATCATTTCCTTTCTTTGTTGTATGTGCATATTGCTCCATTCATCAAGAGTTGGGAACTTTTTCCTCTTCTCTTGAATTTAGACTGGCTTTGTCTCTTCTTTGGCCGAAAGAATGTGATAGAAGTAAATGTTTTTGAACTTTCAAGCCTAGGCCTTAGAAGAATTGTCAGCTTCTGCTTTTCCTCTTTAAAAACCAGCCACCATGGGATGCCTAGGTGGCTCAGCCAGTTAAGCGTCTGCCTTTGGCTCAGGTCATGATCCCAGGGTCCTGAGATCGAGTCCTGTATCAGGCTTCTTGCTGAGCAAGGAACCCAGTTCTCCCTATGCCTGTCACACTTTCTGCTTGTGCTCTTTCTCTCTTTCTCTATATCAAATAAAAAATTTAAAAAATATATTTAAAATAATAAATAATAAATAGAGAGATAAAGTAGAATAAAAAATAAAAACCAGCCACCGTATCAGAAGTCCGATCTCTATGAGACCACTATAATGCAAGGAGGTAAGGACTATGGACAACTCCAGGAGTTGTCTCCTCCTCATCTTCATCATCATGGCCATTCAGGGGAAAAGCCCAGCCATATCTGAGACCCAATCTGCTCCATCCGTTAGGCAGATTGACCAACCTTTTTAATTTACCTGGAACTTTTACAAGTTCAGCACCAAAAGCCCCATATCCCAGGAACCCATTCAGTCCCGGGCAAATCAGGACATTTGGTCTCCCTACCTTCGGGTTTCCATCACTGTTAATATGCTCTCCATGACCTCTGAAGTGAGCCATTCAGCTATTGGAGGTTTCTGGGTTGGAAAAGAACATTTTTTACCTTCAAGATCAGTTTCTTCATAGGCTAAAGAATAACTATGTATTCTATTTCCCATCTCCAATCATGGCCAGCCACATGGTGTGGTAGAGCTTGTCAGAAATTACACAAGGAACCCAACTAATACAATGAAGACTATCCCAAAGTTACATATCAGAAGTTTCCCTTGATTGTTCAATTCCCAGTGAAATGAAAACCCAAAAGTTAACCCCCAAAATCCCCTTTTAAAGCTCAAAGTACAAAAAGCTAAATACATAGAATCAAAAATCCTCTCTTTTCCAATTTCTTCCCTGCTCAGTATCAGCTGGATGATACTTGGGTTCCTTCAGCATCTCCTGCATTATTCTCCCCAAGAATTGATAAAAGCTCCTTTATATCCAAAGGTATAACTTTTCAGTGTTGCCACCATCACCCCAAATAAAGCAACCATGAGCAAATCTGAACACTACCATTCTGAATGCATAGCACAGTTGTCTCCTTAGTACCCATCATGTAGATAATTTGGAACTACATTGCTGTTGTTAGCCACAAACCACCACTGAGACATGGCATTATCTAGGATCCCAGGGTTGAAAGAAAAAAATAAATGGGCCAAGGCAGGAAATTGAAAGGTAGTTTTCATCCAACCTAGGAGAGATGAAAGGAATTCTAACTATCACAGAAGTCTTGTCTTAGTTTGTGACTCCCTAGTTCAAATGTCCAGGTAGGATAATTCTACTCATTTCCTGTCCTTGGAAGTCCATAAAATTTCTCCTTATATTTGAACTAGTTTGAATTATATTTGAACTGTGAATTTCTGTTCCCTGGAGCCAGAGAACCTTGACTGAAATACTATTTTTAAGAAATGACTTATTAGGAAAGGTACTTTTCCCTACACCAAAAATCCCATTCATTTTGTTCCCTGAATTATCATCTTACACAGATCAAAGAAGCTATCAATAAAGCACACATTAAATACAATGTGAAAATTAGTTCTGAGAACATAACTGAGTAGATAAGAAGCATGAGCAGAATATGTTAAATTTTAATGACTAAATTGTACTTTTACTCATTTATCAACTTTTAAAAATATTAATGCTGTAAGATCTATAACAGCATTTCTATTTTAAGGGGAAGCTTTCACAGACATGTATCATAGCATGATTTAAGACTTATAGAACTCCAGAATTCTTAGAAGCATTACTGCACAGAAATAGCCTTTATTTTGGATCCCAAACTGCAAACATGTGAAGTAGACACATATACAATAGAGGGATCAAAAGATATTCAGTATCTTTTTAAATAAAATAGAACTGTATGTAGATGCTTCAAAGATTCCGGGAAAAGAGAAAATCTTCACATTTGAGTGGGGATAAGGAAGTTGTATCATATAACCACCACACTTGTCCCCAAAATTCACCATCATCATCACCATCTCTCCTAGGAACAATTGCCAATACTGTGCTAGCCTTCTGAGGTGGAGGCAGTGCTTTTCCCCTGTTTCACTTTCTGGTCCAAGGGTGGACACATGAGCCTTTCCTTCCTCATCTGTACTACAGCTTGAGACCAAGCTGGAATGTTTAAACAAGGCTTTTCTAAAGGCTCGGGAATAACACAAGGAAAGAAAATACAGATATAAGCTGAAGTCCTCCTTATCCCTTTGTTCTAGAAGAAATTCCTTTAAACCAACTGCTTCCATTCTTAATTATCATGGTCTGGGAATGTCCAGAAGCTTGTTAGAACTCTCCACAGCCTCTGGCCCCTTTGGTCCTGGGTGTTCTGTTCACAGGTGCTGCTTCTGCCTTTACACTGAATCAAGGAACACACAGAAATCAACATCTATTCATATTCCCAAGAAAGCATTGTACAAACAGGTGTATGCACATGAACACTAAACAAAGCACCATACAATCCAGACTCCTAAAGATTCTACCTAGGAACCCAGGGGAAGGGAGGACTTAAGGTCAAATATACCAAACAGGGGGAAATTTTCTTCTTGAACATTTGTTATCCCAAAGTCCCCTACCTGTGTTGAGGCCAGCGGCCGTCTCTCTCTCTCTCTCTCCCTTCTCCTTAGCAATGCCCAGCCTCTGCTCCTCTCTCATCTCTCCCTCCTTCTTGTGGTCTCTCAATCCTTCACCCCCTCAGGAGCCACAGAAGATTCTTTCCTCCTCTTAGCAGTTAGAAACCATCCTCCGCTATTTAAATACACGCTTGGAATCTCACGCTCCGGCCCGAGAAATTTATCAAAGAACTCCCTCCACATAGATACTGTGCATTTCTAAGAATAAATCTGCTGAATCCTTCTTTCTCTGTCTTTGTAAAAACCTGGAGAGTAATATAAAATTAGAGAATCTACTTTACAAATATTACCTGCCTTCAATTGTCATAGGCCTGATTTTATCTAAGCTTCAGGCCTGCCTTGATGTGGAGAACATCACGTGGAAACCACCACCATCCAACAGCACAAGTTCCTTGACATTTAGACCCAAGGGACCTCAACCAAGACAAACACACATAAGAACTTTTTTTTTCTTTTTTTTTTTTTTTTTTAGTTTCTGGTTTTCTATCTGACAATCTGTCTATTATTCATTTGACTGACTCAGGAAATCTTTGCCTTCTGAGAAAATCATGACTTCTCAAGCAGGTATGACTTTCCCCAGTAGATTATTCATGGTCACATGGTAGTGGCAGAATCCAGGACAGCTTGGTGGGCAGGTGACTGGACAGTCGTACAATGTCTCACCCTCAGAAGGGCCCCATACTTGTTTTAATGTTCTACAGTCATTACCTTAAAATTCTTAATTGTCATTGAATAAGGGATCCTGTCCTACATTTTCATTTTGGGCCCCACAAATTATGTAGCTATCTCTGACCATTATTTATAGACGAGGTACACACACGGAACAGTGGGTGGGCCTTTTCTTTAGAGTGGTCTTAGAAACAGTGGCAGCAATGGTTTTAGTGTCATTATGTACAAAGCCTTTTCATCAGGTGAGAAAAATGGAACCCCAGAGATATGAAGTAATCGGCCCCAAGTCTCACAGCTCATTGGTGGGAGGGCCATTGCTCAGCACAACTCCAGGTGCCATCAGCCTCATTATCTTAGAAGCTGCAGAAGTCACCATCTGCTAGATTCTCTATGTGAATAGTGATCCCTAGAAATGTGTCACACTGACACAGAACCAAGCCTCCGAAGCAGCATTCCCCACCTAGCACCACCCTAGCTCCCGAGGGCATCCCACCTTCCAAAGCTTCTATTCTCTTTCCCATGTCCACTAGGAACACGCACTTGGGCAGAGAAAAAGCAAAATTTTAAAAGGGCATCTCTCGAAACAGGTGCTCACAGAAATGTGGAGGATCCTAAACGGTGAAGGAAACCAGAAACTCGTCAAGAAAAGGAGGATCAGGGAACATTTTGTTGTTGTTGTTGTTATTGTTGTTATAAATTCAATCTCATAATGCTGGCAGGAAGATGAAAACACTAGAAAGGCAAAGCTGGAGTGGGTGGCTGACAGCTGCAGGCAGCTGGAATGAAGAGAAAGAATAGGGAGACCATTAACGTGCAACAGTGGGAAAAGGACCTGGAAATAATGAACGTAAAACCCTACTGAGGAGCGAGGTGACACAATTAGAGACACATGATGGGCCAGTAACACAGTTATTTAGTGCCTTTATTCTCTGCTAAAGGGGTTTTAATTTGCTACTAAGAATTTTGATGTGCTAACATGTACTGCCCAAGGAAAGGAACACACTGTTCAGATCTCAAGGTCATTTGAGCCTGGTTTTGAGGCTTCTCCAAATCGGGCATATCTGAGTCTGCCTCTGGCAGGAGGTTTGATTGAGGCAAGACTTGCCTTAGAGAATAATCCTCTTGTGTTCATGTGCAGTCATTGTCTGGCCCCTGTGGATGCCTCTGGTGTTTGGGAATTCTCTCTCTGTTGGGAGATTAAAAGAAAATTCTAAAAACTTACAAACTACAACCCAGATTAAAGCTCAGCCCCAGGGGGTAGCATCAGATGGGAAATATGAATGTAGTGTAAAAGCATCTGAACATTTGGAGTAAATTTGAAAACAGAACCATCTGTTAAATAATCAGATCCAGTAGACTCCGCACTTTGTACCACCAGCTGCTGTCAAAGAGGAGATTATGAAACGTTGTAATAAATGCTCCACTAAGCCTGTTTTCTTGTTTCAGGGTTAACTTGGGGCAGAGCTGCAAGGCTGTAGGGATAAAACTCTGTAGTCCAGGTGTATGTCCTCCTTTCAATTCAGTCATCCATGGTAGATGTAGAAAGGACCTCAAGCCCAGTATGTGAGGTTGGAAGAGGAGCAGAAGAAGCAAATTTCACAGCAAACCCCCTTCTTTAGTGTAAATTCTGACTCATCTCCCATCTCCCCTAGTATGTGTCTACCCATCTCCCATTCTCTGCCCCTCCGTGGCATCATGGGATAATCTCTGAAATGACATGGGAAGAGAAATAACAGCCAGCATTGAAATGAATGTAAGGATGAACATATTAGGGATTTTTCCCTGTACTTCTGGCTTTGTTCACAGATATAAAGAAGAAGTATCAGGGCAGAGGAGCAGTCAATAATAATCTCAGTGAAAAGACAAGAAGGAAAGAAGCTGCAATTTTCTTCCTACTTGTACACCTCAAGTTTTCTTACTGTTTTGGTCCAGTTTTAGTTCCCAAACTCTTGTTCTGAGTAGGCCTTCCTTGCTTTGATGACTGAACAATTCTGGGTGTGGACAAATGAAAGCTCCTTTGTTGATGGCTGTCTTACAGAAGAACCTATACTTCATGAAAATCTGGAGCAAAGAGTTTGGTACAAGAGCTTCCTTATATCTATAAAAACCTGGGCATTTTTTTCAGCTTCGTTCTCTCATATTGACATCTAATCTTTCAGCAAGTCCTTTTACCTCTATACTCAAAGCATGCCTCAAGTTCTCTCTACTTCCTTATACCTCTGACCTAAGACAACTGTCTCCTGACTGATCTTGTCCTGCCTCACTTGCCCCATATCAGTCCTATCCCCAGTTAGTGACAAGAGGGATCTTTAAGCTGCTTAACTCAGTTGATGTCATCCTCCTGCTTCAAATCCTCCAATGGCTTCTTATTATACTTGGGATAAAGCCAAACTCTACCTTGCCCTATGTGACCTCTCCTGCATGATGTGATCACTTCAGCATCATTTTTCGACACTCACGACACTGCAGAGACACTGACTTTCTTGTTTATTGGTTCCTACTTAAGGGTCTTTGCACTCTAGAATCTCTATGCCCAGAAACTTCTCTTCCTGGATATTCCCATAGCTTCCTCCTCCTTATTCTGGCTGCACATGTAAAGTAACTGCCACCTCTTGCTCCCCAAGTCAGTCTCTACCCAACACGTTGATTGTGTCCTTCTCAGTACCTAACGCAATCTGAAATCAGACAGCTTGTTTATCTGGTTGTTTGATTATTGCCTGGATTCACTAGAATGCAAAATCACTGAAGCCTGGGAATGTTTCTGAATTATTCGCACTTGTATCTTGGCCAGTTGCTTTAAAAATGCTTGTGAAATGAATGAATTCCCGGCTGGAGATGCCACAAAGAGATTTAGGACTAAGATCATTTAATATATCCTATCTTTTTTAAGGCTTAAAGTTCAGTGATTTCAGAGAGTTATTTGAAAATTTCAGTCAAAATATTGCTTCTGTTCAACAATTATAAATGTTTATTAATGGAAATTATTTACCCGGACAATATGCACTGTGTAGAATTCATTGTCCCACTGGTATGTAGTTATGATCATGGCAACAACTCCACATTTGTGAAGAGTTTAACCGTTTTCAAAGTATGTTCTTCCAATAACTTCCAGGAAAGAACGACTCCCATTCCCCAGTGGGAAAACTGAGGCTTGCTGGCATTAGCTGATTTCCCACAAGGGTTCAGAGATAGGGAGAGCAACTTGGTCCCAGACTCTGGCTTCCAGCTCTACTGAGCTGCCCCTCATTATCTCATTCGATGGTCTCAGTATTCCTGGGAGGTCAGAAATGCAAGGTCATAATCCCTGTGGCATTCCAGTGAAGTCTTCACATTACACCCATGTGTGCCAGCCCTAGCTGGGGAACCTCAGTCTGAGCAGATCAAGTTGAGAGACAGTATTATAAGGGGCTCTTTTAATGCCATTCAGGTAAAAAGGCAGACTCTTCTAAGTTGTCCTGTGTGCAGCACAGATAAAAGTTAGACCCTTACTTTCTCCAGCACCACTTAGACCAGTATCCAAGTCACAACCTTCAGGATCTCTGATCCTTCTCTCTCCTTTACCATTTCCACCCTTCTACCACTAAGTCACGATGTAGAGTCAGTTCTTCTTCCAACCAGTCACCCTCTCCTCTCTCACATCACTGTTCACTCCTTACTTGTGAACCAGACTGCCTGGATTCAAATCCCTGCTGGACGCTAAGTGGTATGTGGCCTTGGCAAGTTACTTAACTTTTTTATGAACTAATCTCCTCATCTGTAGGATAGAAGTAGCAAGTAGAACTGATTGCACAGGAGTATTACAAGAATTAAATATGCCATAAAGCTCTAAGAACAGGGCACAGAGGAAGTGCCATGGACCTGTGACTTATAATTATTATCATTAGTCTTTCTATGTCTTTGGTAATACTCTTTTGGATTCTCATTTTGTCTCCTGACAGGACATGTAAATGCTGTCTTTTCTGTCTCATCCACTCTCCTTAATGTATAATCGACCACATTCTTCATAGAATCCTTGGCTTGGAGCCCTGAGTGGTGTCCCACTGAACTCTGGATGAAATTCAGTTGTTTCACCCAAGCACATAAGATCTGGCCGCTGCACCCTTCTACCATCTCAGTTTATGCCACCTCTGCTGTTCTCCTCATTTGTTTACAACCTTACTGTCATTCTGCCAAGTTCTAGAACATACTAAAGAGTTTTATACCTCTTGCCCTTTGCACATGCTGTTCCTGCTATCTCTTCCCCTTGTTTTTCATATCCTTTAGGTCTCAGCTCAGAGCAGTCTTCTCCTATCTCATTTGAGAGATGTTACCCACACCCATTTCTGCCTGTCTTGCTCCTCAAGTTATTTCTAAGAGTACTTATCACACCTCCTAATTCTTTTGTATCTGTATATTTTAGTCTGTAGACATGACCTCTAGGAATTAGTGGATGTGCCTATAGCTAACAGTATTTCTAATCCCATGGATTATACTTCTTTTATACTTTTTGGCCACAGCTTCTATTTTAGGAAAATAAGTAATGAGGGAAAAGTTTCAAGATGCTTGATGCTTTAACAAACCTGTTTTAAAAATTCATTACTGCTCCATGTTATACACACATATATTTTTATGAATAAAAAAATAAAGCTTCGGGGCACCTGGGTGGATCAGTGGGTTAAGCCGCTGCCTTCGGCTCAGGTCATGGTCTCAGGGTCCTGAGATTGGGTCCCGCATCGGGCTCTCGGCTCAGCAGGGAGCCTGCTTCCCTCTGTCTTTCTTTCTCTCTCTCTCTGCCTGTCTCTCTGCCTACTTGTAATCTCTCTGTCAAATAAATGAAAATAAAATCTTTAAAAAATAAATAAGTAAATAAATAAAAAAATAAAGCTTCCCAGAGGAAGAAACAAATAGAGAAGAGTGATAGTCATAGATATATAAATGGATCTGAATAATTCAAATGTCACCCATGAGTTTTGCTAAAGAGTAATTAAAGGAGATTTCATGAAATTTCTCTAAGTTTGAAGGGAAGGGAAATGAGGACTATGAAAATTAATTATGTTGCTCAAAGGTGAAGCTGTGGTGTGTGTGTATTATGATGTGCAAAATGTCATCAGATAGTGGTACAACCCTGCTCAATGGCACATGCCCTTTGAAGATTTCCTTAAACATCTAACTATAGAAGAGCCAACTAATTTGGATGTCTTTCCCTTCCCTCCCTCCCTCCCTCCCTTTCTCTCCCTCCCTCCCACAAAGATGGATTGAGTTTCTGCTTTACACCATGTACCATACTAAGTAAATGAAGGTGATAAGACCTAGTTCTGCACTCAAGAGATGCGCATACCTATAGAGAAGACCTGTAGTACAAGACACAACTGTAGAGAAGAACTGTAGACAGACCTGCACTCAGGAGATTTACATACTTGTAGAGAAAACACATTGTGTGTAATTAAGCAATGATCCCAAGACATCACAGCTACAAAAGCAGGTACAAACTACAGTAGCAAGGGAATGAATTTTATTTAGAGGTAGCTAGAGCACAAGATTATAGTAAGGAAGGCTTCTCTGTGGTGGTGACAACTGCACTGGGATTTGAAGTTTCCATGGGAGCGTATGCATGGTCAGATGAGGACAGAGATCCTGTACTGTCATCCCACACTACCCTATACTATATCTTTTAGTATCATGTTTATTCATCCTGTCATCAGGGCAGCCCTGTCCAGGCCTGGTGCTGGGAGGGAGAAAAGTGCACTTTGAGAGTTAAAATCTCCTAAAGAAACAAAACAGAAATGGCTTTACATTGGAGACAAAGTAAGCAAGCAAAAACAAACATATGAGTAAATGTAAATAAATAAGAAGAGCAAAGAGTATTAAAAGTAAATTTAAGGGGCACCTGGGTGGCTCAGTCATTAAGCATCTGCCTTCGGCTCAGGTCATGATCCCAGGGTCCTGGGATCAAGCCCTGCATCAGACTTTCTGCTGGGCATGAGGCCTGCTTCTCTCCTTCTCTCTGCTTGTGTTCCTTCTCTTGATGTGTCTCTCTCTGTCAAATAAATAAAATCTTTTAAAAATAAAAAATAAATAAAAGTAAACTTAAGATCCCGCAAGCTCCTTGTTTCCAGATAAGAAAGGGGATTGACTAAGAGAGGGCATTAGAAGCAGTTCAAGTGGCACTTGAACTATGATGTGCAAAATGTCACTCCCCTATCACCCTTCTCTCTAGCTCTGCAAAATCAACCCATACCCTGCAGTAGGAGAAAAGTACAGTCTCCACCACCACGGAGTTCATATGCAAGGTTTTACTGCTTCCTTGCTGAATGGCTTTAACCAAGCTATCTGCTTCCATGAGTCTGTTTCTTCATTGATAAAAGAGAGTGAAGGTATTCCAAACCCATTTGTAAGATCATTTCAACATACTAGTAGCAGATAGCAGAATGTGTAAGGTTGCACTAGCACTTGATAGATCTTATCGAGGAATTATATATTTGCAACTGCAAAGCAGCAACCAAAAGTGAAGGCCAAAGGCCAAAGTGAAGGTAGCTGACACAGCTAGGTCATTCCTGCCTCCAACACTGGAAGGCTGAACACTAGAGTACCCTTGAAAGGTGCCTGCTGTGCCCCCCAGACCACGCATGTTCTTTACTCTGACACAGACTTTTTGTGGACCAGTGGTCATGCTGCCCTGCCCTGGAAACACATCTGCCCAGGGTCACAGAGATGTCAGGGGAAGCTGCTCTGACTTGATCTCAGGCACAACCTGACACTGGAGTTTTCTTTCACCAGCCAGCAAGGAAACATGTGGGATGAATTAACAAAGCCAGCCAGAGAAAGCAGCAGAGACAGGCTTCAGACAGCTCCCTGATGATGGGACAGGGTGGGCACTCTTTTGTCTAGCACTTTGAGGGCCCCAGGATGCACCCAGTGTCCTCCCACCCCCAACATTGCCCATTGGCCAACTCTCAGGCCTAAGGATGTTGGATTTGAACCCAGGCAGTCTGGTTCATGACTAAGGAATTGATGGCGGCAAGAGAGAGGGATGATAGTAAGACGGACATAGTTGCAACCTCATGGGCAGAGTAGGCTCAGATCTCAGCTTCATGTTTACAGGTCAGGAATGCTAGGGAGCCAGGCCGGGGGGAAATCAAAGGCCTTACAGCGCATCCTTACTGTCCAGGCAAAGTTGAGGCTGGGAGACCACCAAAGTCCAAATGGTTGTAGCTATAAATGTTTCATTATACTCCATTATACTCAGAAACACTTCTTTTTCCACCTGCCCTTGCTCACAGTTAAGGCTTTGTCCCTATAAGTTAAGCAGTAGCTTCTTTCCAGCCACACAGTCCCCAGGGATAGAATTGAGTTCTGGGTTTCCTACTACTCCCACCTCCCCTCAGCAATGTGGCCTGCATCTTCAGCACCAACTCTTCCCCTCCACTGGCTGCTGTCACTGAGGGCCAGTTCTCCATGGAGGTATTTCATGCCTTGGCAGGTTATCCCTGGTTAGAAGAGTAAGGTTGGTCTGCGCTGCCAGGAGTCTGCTAGGTGGTCATGCAAGCCTGATGAAGAACATCATTTCCTTTTAAGGGACACGATGCAAGGTGCTGGTTAAGGAGAAAGGAGAATGAAAAACAGGATGCTTCGTACACAACAAGGTCCTCTGGGTGGAAGTGAGGAGAGTCCCTGTAGGTGCTTCTCATAATGGACGACTTTTCCTAATGGAAGACTTCAATCTTCAATCCTGATGGTAGATAACCAAGGCTAAGGATTTTGTGACATCCTGCTGCTTTCAGCCAAGTAAAATGGATTTCTCTTCTCCTTGGGGAGAAATGTTTATCTAAGGCAGGCTTAATGGGGGAAGGAGAGAAGTGAAAAGGAGGTTCAATACAACAGGCACTGAAGTGGAGTCTTGAGTAACACTTGGAAATTGCAGTGTGATTGTTAGCTCTACTGCCGTCTGAGCTCCACACCCCTCTGTGCTGCCAGAGCCCATTTCTAGCATTTTCCCAGCTCCATTGGGTTCCCTCTGAAGGCGATACTTCACAGGAAGGCCATTTCCATGATCTTGTCTCTGTGATGGATGGCCACTGCCATCTGTCCTCCCCTAGGAACCTCGACATCTGGGCGCACGCAATCAGGCTGTGAGAACAGAACAGGGCAAGGAACACAAGGGTTTCTGCCAGCTAATTGATGCCATGAAAGGTGGAGCACAAAAGAACTAACCCCATTTTATAAAGAGTTCTAAGAGGGGGGCAGCCATAGGCTCAGGCAAGTTCTTCTTGATGTGATCTTCATAAGACCCCAACCACTTCGAATGGTGGATTTTCAGTCACTCAAGTCTTCTTCTCTTTCTTTTTTTTTCTTTTAATTATTAAAAAATACACACAATATAAAATTCACCTTTTCAGGCATTTTCAACTGTACAGTTCAATAATATTCGGTACATTCACAGTTGGTCACTGCTATGATCCACCTAAAAAACTTTTTTGTCACCCTAAACCAAAACTCTATACTCATCAAAGTCTATCTCTTTGTTTCCTCTGCCCCTCATTCCCTGGCAACCACCATTCTACCTTCTGTTCCTATGAATTTGACTACTGTAGGAACCTCACACATGTAGAATCATACAATATTTGTTCTTTTGTGTATTTAGATTACTTCACCTAGCATAATGTCTTCATGGTTCATCCATGCTGTAACATGTATCAGGACTTCCTTCTTTTATAAGGCCGAATAATATTCCATTGTATGTATAGAGCACATTGTGTTTATCCATTTATCTGATGATAGACATTTGGCTATTATGAATAATGCTGCTATGAAATGGGTATACAAATATCTCTTCAGGACCCTGCTTTTAATTCTTTTGTTATATACCCAGAAGTGGAGTTGCTGGATCATATGGCAATTCTATGTTAAGATTTTTGAGGAGCTTCCATACTGTTTTCCACAGAGGCTGCACCATTTTGCATCCCCACCAGCCATGCACAAGGGTTCCTTTCCTACACAGTCTCACCAGCAATTGTGTCATTTTCTGTTCTGTTTTATTCTGTTCTTGTAATAGGGCCTTCTTTCTTTTGGTTTCTCTTCCAAATGGGCAATTTATCTTTTCAATGTGAAGAGACTCCAGTTCACCTTCTTTTGTTCACCATAGAGGAGGGCAATGATCTCACCAATGAATTCTTCTACATGGTGCAGACACTCTTTTCATGAATGCCACAGTCCATGCCAGTCTGAATTTGGGTCTAAAGTGCTTTTCCAGAGTTTAAAAGTCTCAGGAAATCTGTTTTCTCATCATAGAAAATCCTGCAGGTGATTTCTCTTTCTATTTTTGCTAAGAAAGTTGTTCCCCTTTAGGAGGAGGGAAAAATAGGCACAGGAATGAATAATGTGGGAATGAAGAAGAAATGCAGCCTGTAGAATCAGAATTCTTAACCCCTCCTCTGCAGTTGCTACATGGCTGTGTGGCCCTGGGCAGCCATGGAACTCACCAAGCCTCAGCATGAATAGTCATGCTTGTGTCATAGGATTGATGCCACATTTATATTAAAATTTCTTCATATATGTTTGTAACATATATATAACATATACATTATATATCTATAAATTCATGTCATGTACGTACACACACAGTTTTTCCCATAAATGTTAAATGTGATCAATTCAGATATAATGGATTTCTTAAGAGCAATCACTTTTTTAACTTGGTGTCTCCCTTCCTCTCTCCCCAACCCTTGCAAATTTTTCCTCTCATAAGTATGTAGTCCTGTGAACTATCTAGTTTGTGGGTTCCTATAATTTTCTCCATGTCTATATAATCACATCAATAAATACTTGTTTGTATTGCAGATGGAAAGTTGTGAAAGCCCTTATTTTTAAAAAATGGGATGTTCATGCTTTTCCTTTTTTAAATTTAAATTCAATTAGCCAAGGTATAGTACATTATTAGTTTTTGATATAATGTCCAGTGCTTTTCTGTATTTTGGCTTTCTCACTCAACATTTCCTTGTGGAATACCTGAAAATCAAGCGACAATAAGTCAGTCTTCATTATGGCTTAATCTGTGGTTTAACTGTGCTATCATTTATTAACCATTGTCTCTTGGTGAGCATTTGGTTTCCTATGCTCCACAGCCTAAATGCCACTCATAGATTGTGACTTTTCTGGTCAATGCCCTCCACAGGTGCCCTTTCACACTCAAAATGAGATCCAGAGGCCTCACAATGGCCTGCAAGGTCCTGAATGATTTTTTCACCCTCACTTTCCCTCTACCATTTCTGGGTATTCTCTGCCTCACTCACTCTGTTCCAGCCATACTGGCCTCCTTTGTCACTCTTCAAACCCATTACACACTCTTTCTGTCTCTGGATTTTTTACTTGCTGTTCTCTTGGGTCTACATCTTTTCACCAATATCTACATAGCTTACTTCCTCACCTTCTCCAGGACTCTCAGTTAAGACCATCTCTAGCTTCCCAGCCTAAATAAGCAACACCCCTTCCTCCTTAGAATTCCATCTCTTTCTTCCCAGTTTTCTTTTTCTCCCTAGGAATTACCACTTTTTTCTTTGTTTATTATCTGACTCTTCCCCTTAGAATGTAGACTCTACAGGGCAGGCATCTAACTATTTTTACTCAATTCTGTAAATTCAGTGTCTACAACAATGCCTGGGCCTTAGTAGGGTTCAATAAATATTTATTGAATGGCTCAATGAATGCATGAATTAATGAACAAACAAAACTACACAGATCAGTGTAGGATGTGGGTCTTCAAGGGACACAGAATAGCATCTAATCAGAACCATAACAGAGATGATTTTCATGGGCCTATTAAATTAAAGTTTAACCAAATTCCTAGCAAAGAGGAATTGACATAATCCTGGAATTGCACCACATTAAGGCTTATGTATCAATTACAGATACACACATACCTAGCTACTCATTGAACTATAGAGAGCTCATTTCATGGGATACATCAGTCAGTGTTGTCTTTGTTAAATCTAGACTCAGAACCATCTGGTCTCAATATAGAGAACTCTGTATCTAGTAGGTTATAAATGAGTGAACACTGGAGTAGTGTGGCACAGGAGCTGAGAGCACTGGCTCTCAAGTCTGATTCCTTGGGTTTAAACATCAGCTCTGCTAATTACCTCAGTAAAAGCTTGGACAAATTATTTAACTGGTCTGTGCCTCAACATCTTATATGTCAAATGAAAAGAGTACAGAGTACACACATCAAAAACTTCTTGTTGCATGGGGCAAATGGATGAATATATATAAAACACTTAAAACTCAGCCCATAGAAAACACTTATGTTATAATTACAGAGGTTAAGAACACAAACCCTTGAGACAGACTGCCTGGGATTAAACCCATTCTCTGCTATTTAGTAGCTGTGTGACCTTGGGAAGGTCATGTAACTGCCCTGATTCAGTTTCATCATCTGTAAAATGAAGATAATCATATTCTCTTCTCCCAAGAGTACTGTTAAGAATTAAATTTGTTGATATGTAGAGAATTTAACAAAGGCAATATTATTGAGCCATATATCATACAATATGATGTTTTCTATCAGCACCACCACCACCACCATCAACATCATCATCATCATAATATGTGTATCTCAGATTCTGAACTACATAGGTAAGAGAGCAGATAAAAAACATCTGTCTAATAAGAGCACATAAGAAACACCTGTCCTTTCCAGGCCTGCCATATGTCACACAGGCAGTTCTATATTTTGCCCAGCAAACTGGTACTTGACATGTTTCCCAAGTCACTGCCCTTACTTTTTCTCTTCATTAATAGAGTTAGTCAACTCTTCTGTGTTCTCAAGGCACCTTGTCTTTGTCCCTAATTCCCCATCCTTGGCTAGAGGTATTCTAGGTGGTCCCTCCTCTGAGGTTCCCAAAACTGTAGCCATCTCTCACCAGAACCAGCAGAGGAGACAAAGACAAGAAAGGCCATTGGAAGCAAAAATCAGAATGGGTCACCATAGCGCCAGAAATACAGGCAGCGGTGGGGAGTGAAGTTAGCTGTTAACCTCTCCACCTCAATGTCTTCTTCTGTAAAGGTAGATTAATAATAGCACTGACTCTGTGGAGTCTCTGAAGATTGAATGACAGAAAGGGTGAGGAAGTCTTGGCTCGCATATAGTGAGCAATGATGGGGTAGAGCACAGGTGTGGTAAAGGAGCACAGAACATGGGCTGCACAGGGGGGCAGAGATAACAAAGTAAGTTGTGGTGACTGCAGTAAACTGTGCTACCTGCTTCTCATCCCTAGAGACGATTGTATTTGGCACTCCATGGAGGCATTCTTGGGTATGTGAATTTTTGGCCAGCAAAATGTGAATGAAGGATGTGTTACCTCTGGGCAGCAGCTTTAAGACATAATGCATGGTTTACTGTACTCTCTTTTCCCTGCCTCTGCCAACCAGGAGTATGTTTTGGGATGGAGACTCCATCAGTCTGGAGGCCTGAACTTTTGCTCACTTGCAATGACATGCGACATGCTGGAGAAATAAGTTTTGCTTTAATCCACTAAAATATGGAATTGTCAGATACTGCAACCTGAAAGCACCATAGTATTTCTGGAGCCTGAAATCAAGGAGGAGAATGTTAAGGGATGTATCTCATGTGCATGCTGAAGTTATTGAGCTTGGTCTTGCAAATCATTGGGAAGATGCTTTAGTCAAGCCCTCAGGCCTTTTAGGGACTCACATTCCCATGCCATATTCTCTGCATGGTGCCTGGACAAGGGTCACATAACAATAAATAAACTAGCTCCAAAATCCTTGTAATTCCTTCTTTGCCAAAAGATAAACTCACAAAACTTCTATCTGGCATTTAAAAACCCATATAAACAGCCCTGTTTGTCCCATCTCTTAGACCCATGAATCACCTTACTGTAACCACTTTACTGTCTGTGGAACAGACATTGGCAATTCTATTTTTCAGTCTTTTCTCATGTCTTTCTCTTCTATCTGTACCGATCCTCCTTTCCGCCCTATTTGTCAAAGTCCCAGTGGAAAGACACCGACCTTTGAGGGATTAAATCTGGTTCTGGTTTGTTTAATGGCACGCATAGGAAGCTTGTAAATAATTTTTGAAAAATTCTCTTATCCACTCTGATTCACATCAGTAAAATGAAGGTTATTGGACCAGATGATCCCAAAGGTGCTTTTCAGTTTCTTAAATAACTATTATTTAAGATTAAGTTTGGTAGCAAATAACAGAAAACCCCAAATGACTAGAGTTTAAGTCAAATAAAAGTTTATCCTTTACCTTTTGTAAATGAAATTCAGAGGTAAGCATTCAGGACCAGCATGGCACCTTATTACTACCTTAGCTTTGCTGCTATAACATAATACCACAGGCTGGTGGCTTAAATAACAGAAATTTCGTTCTTACAGGTCTAGAGGCTAGAAGTCAAAGACCAAAGGGCCAACCAATTCAATTTCAAGTGAAGGCCCTCTTTCTGGTTTGCAGACAGACTGCTACCTTTTCACTGTGTGCTCACATGACAGACAGATCATCTCTGTCTTATATTTTTCATAAGGGCACTAATCCCATTCATGAGGGCTCTCCCTTCATGACCTAATTACCTTCCAAAGTTTCCACCTCTAAATTCCATCTGTTTGGAGATTAGAGCTTCAACATGTAAATTTGGGGAGACACATTTGTTCCATAGAACTCTGCTCTCAGTGTCCACAATCCATGTCCTTCTCACATGCAAATACATTAATTCCATGTTCATTACCCCAAAGTATTAACTCATTCTAGCATCAACTCTAAAGTGCAAAATCCAAAGTCTTATCGAAATATCATCTAAATCAGACATGGGTGAGACTAAAGATATGATTCATCCTAGGGCAAAAATGCCTCTCCAGTTGTGAACGTGTGAAACCAAACGAACTAGGTGCTTCAAATACATGAATACCTACAATGATAGAACAGGCATAGGATAGACATTCCCATTCCAAAAGTGAAATAGAAAAGAAAGAAGGGATGATGGGTCTCAGGCTAATCTAAAACTTAGCAAAGCACACTCCATGAGATGTTAACTCTCATGATTAATCCTCTTTAGCTCAATGCTCTGTCTTTCAGACCCAATGGGGCAATAGGTTCACCTTCTGGACAATTCTCAGAACCAAAATCTGTTCTAGTCAGCCTTCTCCAGAGAGATCAGAAAAAGAGAGAACAGAGATGAAGACAGAGAAAGAGATATAGAGATAATTGGCTGAAAATTCCCATGATCTGTCACCTGCAAGTTGGAGATATAAGAAAGACAGTGGTATAGTCTGAGTTGGAGACCAAAGGCCTGAGAACTAGAGGAGCCAAACAGATTCTCCCTTCCTCGCCTTTTTATTTTATTCAGGCCCTTAACAGATTGGATGATATCCACCTATAACTGGGAGGGGCAAGTTGCTTTATTGAGTCCACAAATTCAAATGCTAATCTCATTTGGAAACACCCTCACAGACAGACCCAGAAATTATGTTTAGCCAAATATTTGGGTAGTCCGTGGTCTGGTCAAATTGAAACATAGAATTAACCATCACAGTGGCCATCAGAAAACCAACATTTTTTTCCTATTGTTCTATCATTGTCAACATGTAGTTAGAACCTAACGGTGCAAGATGGTTTATTGCGTTCTAGTCATCACTTCTACCTTCCCCTCAGAGGAAGAAAGGAAGTGATTAAAAAAAAAACAAACAAACAAAAAAAAAAACCACTTCCCTTGAAGAGCTATCTAGCAGTTACACACAGTGTTAAATTGCACTGGACAGGACTTAATCAATCATACAGCAATACTTAGCTGTAAAGGAAGCTAAGAAATACGGTCTTTATTCTGGTTGTCTATGTGTCCCACTAAAACCTGGGAATTTTATTACTAAGGAAAAAGAGGAATTGGATATTAGGCCTAGCAGTCTTGGTTAATTCATAACAGAAATCTTAGCAAACCCATCTCTCCATAGTTTAGACCTACATTTTCAGTTTATTAGTCATGAAGGAAAAATGTGGATCTCCTTTGGCTTGCCTTTTATGTGAATCTCTCAATTGTTTCAAACTCAGAAGTGGAAGAGGAGTTTCATTTACTGAAACCTAATACTATCAATGTATCACAACAAATCAGTACAAATGGTAAACTAAATATATCTACCTCAATTTTCTTCTGGTAACAAGATACTGATATACCAAAGAAACACCTTCCTTACCCCCTTCAATAAAAACACTAGAAAAAATTACAGATAGTGTAAGTATGAAACTATGTACATTTTAGTACATGAGATAAGCATGAGAATAGCATATAGCAATAATTAGAGCTTGCTCTGGAGGAAGATAAGTGAGAAAATATGGTCTTCTTATTTATATCTAGGATCCAATTGTAAAGTCAAAGAATAATGCTATCCATATATTTCCAAAGAGCAAGGAACTGAAACATGAAAACTTACTTAAGTGTCTTCATTAAGGTGAGGCCAGAGCCAACTTAACACTGACCTACCATGGTTTTTTTACAAGAAGAATTTTACCTATTTTATGTTGATACATATTATGTACATAAGCATTAGATTTATATTTTGTTAGATAGCAATGAAGATATCCATCACTTTTGTTTAAGGGCACGCATTATTCAAGAGAGAGCATTGCCGCTGACAAAACACATTTGGATAAATAAGATTCCTTCTCTTATTCACACAATGATTCATTTCATGTCACACACACTTCATTTTTGACTCATAAAGTGTGTCGCAACAGGCTTTGTAAGACTTATAATTATTGAGGCTATTTTTGCGCTGCTATTCACTGCCTTTTCTTAGCCTCTTTGCATTAATAATCAGTTTTTCCCTCCTCATTATTTTGTATCCGACCAAAGAGAACTGGTGTCAGCCAATCAGCATCTTGGACGATGACTCATTTGCATTCAAAAGCTTAAAAATATTAGGTCCTTATCAACAAAAATTAAGCCTGCTGTTACACACTACACACTGAGCTAGGATGGGGATACTGGAAAATAAGATGTGGTTCTTGCTCCAAACCTCTCTTGCAAAAAATTGAAAGGCTGGATTACATACCAACTAAGAGCCTTTCCAGAAAAGATTCACATTTTAATACAAAATAACTACTGCCACTGACTTTACAGCTAATAAACTGCCTTTGCTTGCACTGAGTTCATCTGAGCTGTGCACCAACCTCTGGAGAGAGGTGTCTCCATTATCAACCCTATTTAATAAATGAGAAAACTGAGGTTTGAGATTTAAAAAAAAAAAAAAAAACTAGCCCCCACATAACTTTGACTTTCAACATCAAAATTGTATTTAAAAACCCCATGTCTTATGTTCCTCAATTTTGGAATCTTTACAGAAAGTCTGGCTAAAAAAATATGGAGTTTTTTTTCAAAGAGTGGTCCTCAAATTTCCAACTTCAGTATCATTTGATGCCTATCTAAAAGGAGTCTGATTCCCCAGCCCACTTACAGTTTGAGTTCCACCAATGGAGGCCCTCTGCAGGGAAAAAAGAAAGGGCAGAACATTTCGGGCAGGGAGAAGTGTGCAAGCTGACGTCTGGAGTTATGGACATTTATGGAAAACTCAGAATCTGCAAAAATAATCCATTGCATCCATTTATAGATGATGTCATAGACTAACCGCTGAGTTGAAAATCTTTTTTTTTTTATAAATTTTTTATTTTTTATAAAAAATCTTAAAGGACTGAAATGCTTTTGGAATCCTCAGTCCCTGAGTCTCTGTAATACCTGTAGCTATTTCAGTCAGGTGTGGGCTGCAGCAGCTGGAAGGTCAAAAGTCTGCCTCTCTTGAAACCAGGGACACTTAATTTAATCTCTGACACAATCTGCCCCTGGCTGTAAAATTCTGCTTTCTTCCTCTGGGAAAAGACTTTTCTCACTAAGTCACATGCAGATCCTAAATAAACTGTGTATAGTAATCACCAGAGTACTGGAAGCCAGGGGACTTGGGTTCAAATCCTGTCTCAGCCACTGTACTTATTATATTTTTTTGTTTGCAAGTCACCAGTATAGCTTGAACCAACAGGAAGATTTATCATAAAGCCATGGAGTATTTCATAGATCCCAAAGGCCAATCCAGGCCTCTGGAAAGAATATGCTTTCTCTATTATGCTTCTCTACTTTGTTCAACACATCTGTTCATTTTTCTTTTCTTTGCCAGAGTAGATTTTTCTGCTGCCCTGTTTATGGGATGGAACACAGCTGTCCCTCTGCTCCCAGTAATAGCTAACAGTTACTATTCACATGGTCAGACACAATTCTAAGCTCTTTATAAGTATTGTTATATTTAATCATCACATGGTAAGAATGCCATGAATGCCATTTTTGTACAGATAAAGAAACTGAGTCACAGAGAAATTAAGTAATAGGCTCAAGGACACACAGAGAGTTCTATTATGGACCCAGGTACAATGAACTCAGAGGCAATAGATTTGTGTCCTGACTCACACTCTTTCATGTTACATAGAAAGGTTTAATGGCTATCTCTGTCTAATTTTCATATGCCCAAGTAAAACCAGATTGCTGTGTATGGCCAGGGTCTGGGGTCACACAACACTGTCAAGAATGAGAGGACTAAGCTCACCGAAAGGAAGGTTTGAGGAAGTTCCTGTTCTCCTTAAAGAAAGGCCCTCCACACCTGCTAATCCAACCCAGTGACTTTCTTCAAGCTCTTTCCAGGCTTTGGATTGCAGTTTCCTCTGACGGTGGGTGCTCCATCCCCTTCTTGGACACTCACAATGGATTCCTGCGCAGTAAAGGCTCTGAAAACACCATCAGTGGAGATAATTGCTTGACCTTAACACAGTGTTTCCCAAATTTATTTGACGACAGAAACTTCCCCCATCCTCCATATAGATGCTGAGCCCTCTGTTTTACAAAAACCATAGAAAAGGGGCACCTGGGTGACTCCGTCATTAAGCGCCTGCCTTCGGCTCAGGTCATGATCCAAGCATCCTGGGATCAAACCCCACATCGGGCTCCCTGCTCAGTGGGAAACCTGCTTCTCCCTCTCCTGCTTCCCCTCCTTATATTCCCTCTTTCACTGTCTTTCTCTCTCTTTCTCTCTCTCTGTCAAATAAATAAAATCTTGAAATAAAGAAAGAATGAAAGAAAGGAAGGAAGAAAAAAACCATAGAAAAGTTCCAATAAGAATGCTATCAACTTCCTACCACAAACACTTTAAGTTCACCTGCAGCTTTGTCCCTACTCTCCTCCTCCTCTCTAGTTATAATTGAGAGCTACCCCTTCTCCTTTCTAAGGCTCATGGGTCTGGATGATTCCATCTCTTCCTCCCTTTTCAGGAAACTTATATTATCCATTCCCAATCTCTCTCACTCTGATCTCTAACTCTCTTATATTTTCACACCTCTCTTTCCTGGGATCCATAAACCATTTAAACATGGTAAGAAGGTCTCTTGTCTTAAAGAAAAACTCTCCCTGGTTCTCACTTTCCCCTTTCGCTAATGTCTTCTCCCTTCTTCCACAGCCAAACTTCTCCAAGAAGAATCTACTCCTCATCATCTCTCAGGCATTGCTTGGGCCTCTCCTGCCTATCTTCTGACCCCAATACCCTCCATTTCCCAAATGGCTCTTGCTGAGCTCACCAATGGCCTCCATGTCATTAAATCCAGAGGACAATAAATAGTTTGGTCCTTATCTCCCACTTCTCCCAATCATATACCACTACTGATCTAGCCCTCCCTCTCAAAATGTTTTTTTCCTATAGGTTAAGGAATAAAGCCTTCTCAGGGAATCTCTTCTATTCTTCCGACTGCTCTTCCCCAAGACTCATGGTTCTCTACCTCACAGAGTCCCCAAGGTGAGTTCTTATCACACACATGGTTCCAGTTATTATCTCCAGTTCTATATTCTCCCCTTAGCACCACATTTGTATCTCTTTCTGCTCACTTGACATTTCAACTTGAGCAACTTATACAGGCCTCAAGTTCAACACAACCAGAACATAATCTCTCCACAGTCTAGTGGAGAGATACTACTCTAGTGTTCCTCATTTCATGAGAAATATATAGTCCACTGCAGTGAGAAAATAAGAAACCTATGAGACATCCTTACTATCTTCTTTTCCTCGCTCCTGATATCTATTCAGCAGAAGGTCCTACCTAGTTTAGCTCCTAAATAACACTCAAATATGTCCATCTCTCTCTGTTTCTATAGCCACCATCCTAACTGAAACTGCTCTCATGCAATTACTGGTCCCACTGTTTTCCCTCCAACTCTTCTGTTCTTTCTGCAGATCCCAGCTAAAATAATTTAGTAGTTTACTGGTACTTTCTGGATAAACACCAAAGTCCCTCATCTAGTCCCTGCCCTCTGCCCACACTCACCTGCCCCTTGCTCTTGGTATCATATGGGTAGACATGAGGAATGCTGATAAGCGTCTACAATGCACAGGAGACCCCCACATAAAGAATTATCCCTAAATGTCAAGAGAACCACAGTTGAAGACCCCAGTCTAAGCTAATCATTTTATACTCCTTACTCATGCTTCATTTAAAATTCCTGCACCACACAGCACCCACCTGACCACTAGTACAGGTCTAGGAGTGAGCACTATCCTAAATTAGCTTGATTTGACTGCAAAGAAAGACTTTTTCCCCCATGGTTGGAAGAGAGTCTCTCTTTCTCTTCCTCTGACTCATTCTCTCTTCTTCACCTCCACCTTCTCCATTGGTTAGAAACAAGAAAGCATGTTGTCCCACCTGTCGCTGACAAACATCTTATGACCATAAGAATAAAGTTGTCCAAGAACACAACTTATACACCAAAGATTACAGAGAAGAGAGAGAAAAAGAACCTGAACTTTAAGGCAACATTGAGCTATTGGATCAATGAAACCTGAAGTCCACCTTACTGCTAAACGTATTATATGAGATAAATAAATGTCCTAGTTGTATGAGTTAGATTGAATCATATCTCCTGCTACTTGAGATACTGTAAAATTGATTTGTATGGTTCCTATCAGTCCTTTATGATTCTAGATGTGACTAAGATCTAGCTGTGGCTTCTAGCCCTGTAAATATTCAATAAAAAGGTAAATAATTCAAAGAGTTTCTGGTAGAAGATGACAGAGAAGACTAAGTTTTTCACCAAATTAAAGAATACTTCCTTTCTTGTTTACCACTTGGGTCATTACACATTATCTATTCCTCTCAGGTCTATCTCAGACATATTCAGGACATGACAAAAGGCAGACAATTTATTCTACTATGATGACAGGTGTGTTTGTGACCCCATCAACCTTGCCTTCTGCCTATTTCTATGGCTTCAGTCCCAAACATCTGTTTCTTTCCCCACTTCCAATGTGCCGAATGTTAAGGAACTATCTATACCATAACCACCACCACCACTGCCACCACCACCACCATCATCCATCACACCCCCCAGATGCTGTGGTCACTTTCCATGACAATTAGGTACTGAATTTAGGATGAACAAGTCTGAAATGCTGAGTTTTGTGTTGGGACAAAATTTGGACAATAGCTAGGATGATTGAGTGCTTGTGATAACTGGTGCTTAGTGCTTTACACACCTTCTCTCACTGAATCCCCACAGCCATTCCATGATGCAGGCACCATCACTAACCCTATTTTCCAGATGAGATCATGGGACACAGAAAGCTTACATAATTTGCCAAAGTCCACACAACAAGTAAATGAAGCCCTTTTTCTTGGATCATAAGAAATGAAGATAGAGTGGGTAAAGTTCTTATGATTTAATTTGTTTTCATTAAATTTGTCTTTTCTAAAAATTTCCATTAAAAAACAATATGTACACAAGATAACTTAACTGAACATTGTGTAGACTGAGTAATAAAGTGAAAAGCAGAAGTCTCCCTACAAGGCTATCCCTTTCTAGCTTTCCAGTCCACCTCTGTGAGGGTAACAGCTAATGCTTCTGGAGCATGTTCTGCAGAAATCCCCTTTGCATATGCAAAAAAGCAGTTCTTTCTTTTAGGTCACCTTTTCTTATCCTCCCCACCACCCCCCTGAAATTTCAGGGCAGTACTCTCTGGACACAAACCATCCTTTGCCTTTTCCCTATGTCTTTCCTACCTTCCTGCCCCACCTCTGTCCCTAGGTCTCTTTGCCCTCCCCTGGAGGAAGGAATTGCCTTTGCCAACTTTTACACAGTCAAGTCATTTTGAGCACAACCATGGAATGAAAGGATGAGAGCTCGTTTGCCAGACTCTTGCAATGAGAGAAAGAAAGAAAAAAAAAAAGATCAAAAAAGAAAAATCCTGAAAAGCAGAAGGTTCCTGAATTGTCTTCCTGCAGCCCTGTGGGACAACTCTCCCTTTCTTATGTCACCCTAAATGGGCAGACTCTGCCTAGTTGCTGAAATGTCAGAGTGAGCCCTCAGTTGGAGAGTTAGATAAACACATGAGATCACTGGCAAAGAAAGACATACCCAAGGATCTGTGCTGTCCTGGAGATCCCCAAGTTAAGACATTCTCAACTGTTAATCTAGGATTCTCCCCTTTGTTCTGCTTTCACCACAGGCTGCATAAATATATATATATATATATATATATATATATATATATATATTTTTTTTTTTTTTTACTGTTTTTTAAGTTAAAGTGCAGCTCTTTCAGAAAGACCATAAGAAATAACCTTTCAAATAGGACCTTGCAAATGTATTCTATTCCAAATGCTTGCTCCATCGAGAAGTGGCACACGTTCCCACCCACTACTAATCCCAGCTCACTCTTCATCTTTCCAGTGCATTCCTCTAAAGTATCAACTTAAGTATTAGTGAGTGACAAATATTTCTTCCTTAGAAAACCAAATGGAAATTGGTCAGTGGGCACTGGAACTCTCTAGTGTAGGTCTCAGTGAGAAAGTGACAAAACAGGTGGCCCAGAGTCCTTAAGACAAGGTAATCCTTAAATGCTCATATGTGAGCAAGGTGCCCAGTACAGCTGAAATAGAATGGAAAGGAAAGAGTGACAGGAGATGAAGGAAGGAGTTATGGAAGGAAGACACCGTAGTATCTTTTACTCTAAGGAAAATGGAGAACCATTGAATGGAGACATCTGTTGCTTTGTTGCCTACCCAGCACCCATTTCCTATCCGTTACCATACTTCCATTTTCTCTCTCCCGTTCTCAGTCCACGTGGTTTAGGTGGAGCTGACCAAATCTCATGATCCTGGTTTGGACATCCAGGTCTTGCAAATCCTGATCACTGGGGTTGGTTCAGAGGTGGACATTTGACCTGATTAAGCCTAAAATTCAATTCTAGGATTTTCACTGAACTAAAGAAAAAGAGACATACTTTTTCTGCCTGAGTTGCCAAGTTGATAAAGTAAATCTGGAGTTTTCGGAAACCACTGTGGCATTATAAAGCAATAGCTTGCCTCAGAATGATGCCAGTGCAGACCCTAGGAATGGAGAGACACAGAATCCTATTGACATCATTTGAGCACATAGGTCCAGAAACTAGTGAAACTAGTGTCCCTGGTCTTTTAAGTTATGTTAATAATTTCCCTTTTCAGCTTCAGCTAGTTTAAGTTGGGTTTCTCTTACTTGAATGGGAAAAGTACTGACTATAACACTGATGGATACAAATTAGTTTTCATTTTATAATGGCCTTAGGGCCTTACCTCTTCAACCAAAGGAGAAATTAATGGCAGACAAGGTGGCAAGGAGTTCATGTGAGTTTTGTATAACATTTAAGAGAACTTCAAACCGTATATCTGGCCTCTAACTTTCACAGCTGAGACCATTAAAGACCTACATGTGCACTCACTTTTACGTCAGTTCATGAGAACTTTTCTAAACAAACATGGAGGTATTGGAATCAAATAGGCCTCATATCTGGGTCCTTCCAATGCTTGAAGCCTAGCTCCCCAGGAACTGGCCTCCTGCTTCCCTTCCCTCTGTGTCTCAATCCTTTTTGGCTTTGAAGCTGCAAGACACTTCATTTCCTTCTCCTGTGTCTCACTTTCCCCATGTCTGCCTATAGTAGATAAAATCATCAGGCTCTGTTCTTCACTCCTGCATTCACAATCTTGCCATGGCCTCTTCATGGGAACAATGTACTTCCCTACTCCTTGAATTTGAGTTTAGCAAGTTTATGACTTGCTTTGGCCCATGGCATGTGGGCAGAAATAACAATGTGCTAGCTCCAAGCTAGGCCTTAATAGGACTCATATATCTCCATTTACACTCTGTTATCACTGGTTTCAAGAAGAGGATGGGAGATTTATGGCAACCTTTCCATCTGCAAGGGTATTCAAATTGACAAGTCAAACTCTCTCTCTTTGCAGATAACATGATAGTTTATATGGAAAACCCAAAAGACTCCACCCCCAAACTACTGGAACTCATATAGCAATTCAGTAAATGTGACAGGATACAAAATCAATGTACAGAAACCAGTTGCTTTCGTATACACTAACAAGGAAAATACAGAAAGGGAAATTAGATAATTGATCCATTTTTTATAGCACCAAGAACCATAAGATACCTGGGAATAAACCTAACCAAAGAGGTAGAGGGTCCATACTCAAGGAACTACAGAACACTCATGAAAGAAACTGAAGAAGACACACAAAAAAATGGAAGAGCTATCCATGCTCATGGGTCAGAAGAACAATTATTGTTAAAATGTCTATACTGCCTAGAGCAATGTATACTTTCGATGCCATCCCAATCAAAATTCCACCAGTATTTTTCAAAGTGCTGGATCAAACAATCCTAAAATTTGTATGGAACCAAAAGAGACCCTGAATCGCTAAGGAAATGTTAAAAAAGAAAAACAAAACTGGAGGCATCACGTTGCCTGATTTCAAGCTTTACTAAAAAGCTGTGATCACCAAGACAGCATGGTACTGACACAAAAATAGACACTTAGTCCAGTGGAACAGAGTTGAGAGCCCAGATATGTACCCTCAATTCCATGGTCAAATAATCTTCGACAAAGCAGGGAAAAATATACAGTGGAAACAAGTGTCTTCAATAAATGGTGCTGGGGAAATTGGACAGCTATGTATAGGAGAATGAAACTCAACCATTCTTTTACACCATACACAAAGATAAACTCTAAAGGATGAAAGACCTCAACATGAGGCAGGAATCTATCAAAATCATGGAGGAGAACATAGGCAACAACCTCTTCGACATGGGCCACAGCAACTTCTTTCAAGACATGTCTCCAAAGGCAAAGGGAAAAAATGTGAAAAAGAACTTTTAGGAGTTCATCAAGATCAAAAGTTTCTGCAAAGCAAAGGAAACAGTCAACAAAATGAAGAGGTAACCCATGGAATGGGAGAAGATATTCACAAATGACACTACAGACAAACGGCTGATATCCAAGATCTATAAAGAGCTCCTCAAACTCAACACACACAAAACAGATAATCATGTCCAAAAAATTGGCAGAAGATATGAACAGACACTTCTCCAAAGAAGACATACAAATGGCTAACAGACACATGAAAAAATGTTCATCATCATTGGCTATCAAGAGATTCAAGTCAAAACCACATTGAGATACCACCTTCACCAGTTAGAATGGCCAAAATCAACAAGGCAGTAAACAAATGTTAGAGAAGATGTGGAGAAAGGGGAACACTCTTACACTGTTGGTAGGAATGTAAGTTGGTGCAGCCACTTTGGAAAACAGTGTGGAGATTCCTTAAGAAATTAAAAATAGAGTTTCCCTATGACCATGCAATTGCACTACTGGGTACTTACCCGAAAGATATAGATGTAGTGAAAAGAAGGGCCATCTTTACCCCAGTGTTCATAGCAGCAATGGCCACAGTCACCAAACTGTGGAAAGAACAAAGATGCCCTTTAACAAACGAATGGATAAAGAAGATATGGTCCATATACACTATGGATTATTATGCCTCCATCAGAATGATGAATACCCAACTTTTGTATCAACATGGATGGAACTGGAGGAGATTATACTGAGTGAAATAAGTGAAGCAGAGAGAGTCAATTATCATATGGTTTCACTTACTCATGGAGCATAAGGAATAACATGGAGGACATTGGGAGATGGAGAGGAGAAGTGAGTTGGAGGAAATCAGAGGTGGAGGTAAACCATGAAAGACTGTGGACTCTGAGAAAAAAACTGAGCATTTTGGAAGGGGATTGGGGGATGAGGTGAGCCTGATGGTGCATATTATGGAGGGCATATATTGCATTAAGTACTGGGTATGGTGCATAAACAATGAATTTTGGAACACACACACACACAAAAATTCAATTAAATTATATTTTAAAAATAAAGAAATAAAGTAGAAAATGAAATTATGAAAGAAACCCTGAATTACTAACACTAATTATTTAGTGTTACTGTATTGTAAGCAATATTTGCAAATATTTATCTAAAATTCAAATTTAAATGGGCATTCTACACTTTTTATTTATGAAATCCAACAACCGCTCTCTTCTACTATTTAATTCTGGTTGGTGCTAAAAAGAGATGTTCCTCCTGCACAACACACATAAACACATACACACACACGCGTGCGCGCGCACACACACCCACACCCACACACACACTTCAGGCTTAGGATCACCTACTCTATCACTTCATAGAAGAATTATTTGCAGTGAAAGTTCAGAGCATTTTTTTTTTCAGTTTGAAATGACTGCCCTGTGAATATTCACTCTAAATCCCAAGGTGCCAAGGTGAGGGAAAGAAGACATTTGGAGTTGTTTGTACTCTATGTTCATGCAGCTAACTGAATCAGTGTAAGGACTATGTTTCTCTCTCTGTTTTGAAAATCTGTCCATTCTTTACACATCAGAGGTGA
This sequence comes from Mustela putorius furo, assembly GCF_011764305.1. Taxonomy (NCBI): domain Eukaryota; kingdom Metazoa; phylum Chordata; class Mammalia; order Carnivora; family Mustelidae; genus Mustela; species Mustela putorius. Next base: position 3,514,153 of record NW_025421481.1, read on the forward strand.
AACATAGAGTTAAATTCCAGCAGCCACATATTGAGATTGCAAATGGTTGCTTATCATTCCTCAGTTCATAGAAGGACCATATCTTTTATTGTCAATTTGATTAAAGGCTTCAGCTTCAAAATAAAATTCATGTCCAAGGGGCTTTCATTTTCCCTTTGATAAACGGGCATAATTCACTTTTCTTTAATGTTATTCCAAAGAGCATTGTGTTACAATGGGGTTTTTGTGATGCCCCAAAAACATTTTTGAAACTGTTCTTATCTTTCCAGGCTCTTGCTAACAGCCACCGCAATACTCTCTTGGGCATAAGTGTGCCCAGCAAAGGTTCAAGGAATAAGTTTATAGCCTCTGGAAGTTGGATCTCCTGGATGGGAGGGAGAAAAGGTTGCATATAAATTCTTTTCCATAAAAGGCTTTATCAAATGACTGAAACAGAACATGCCAGGTAACTAGTTCCAGATTAATTTTCAATCAGCATTTTGTGAGCACTTCTAGGTACCCGGTGGTTCATAGTGGTTCTTAACCTTGACTGCACATTAGAATCACAGAGGGAGCTTTTTAAAAAATGTTGCTCCCTGGGGCCCACCTTGGAGATTCTAGCTCAGTTGGTGTGGGGTGGGGGCTGAGCATTAGTATTGTTAAAAGCTCCCTAGTGATTCTAAGGTGGAGGCAGCAGTAAGCAACGCTGATATATACAATTTCGTTTATTCTCTCCTGCAATCTGGCAAGGTTGGCAGAAGTATCAGGTATAACACATGAGGGGATTGATCATACAAAACAGCTTTAGTGACCCCCTCCTCAAGCTTGGGCCTATTTCATGCTCAATTTCATACTATGACAGCTCAGGATACCAAGAGGCTGCAAGGGATTTTTTTTTTTTTTTAATTGAGTCCTCTAAAAGATATAAATGCTCAGAGCACCTCAGAAAATTAAACTCAACATCCCAAATACGATAGATGTATTTTCAACTTTATATTATCAAGTGTTTAAAATACATAAAAGTGAGGGAGCAGCATGATTGAGCCCCCATTACTGATCTCTAGACTTCAACAATTAGGATGACTTTACCAGTTCTGCTTCCTCTCTGTTTTCCAGGGTTTTGGTTTGTTTTGCTTTGTTAGATTATTTTAAATTAAATCCCAGTGGTAGTACTGTTCAGCTGTACCTACTCCAGAATTTATCTCTAATACTGAGGACTTCTTTGTTGTGGTGGTAAAATAAAAATGGCATAAAATTTAGTATTTTAACCATTTTTCAAGTATATAGTTCAGTGGTATTAAGAATATTCCCATTGTTAGGCAATCATCACCACCATCCAATCCTAGAACTTTTTTCATCTTCCCAAACTGAAAGTCTATCTCCATGAAACACTAACTTCCCATACCTCAGTGTGGTGGCAACCACCACTCTACTTTCTGTGTCTATGAGTTTGAGTCCTCTAGATCCTAGTTACAGTGGAATCATATATATTTTCCTCTCATGTCTGGCTTATTTTACTTGGCATAATTTCTTCAAGGTTCATTCATGTTGCATCATGAAACCCCTGAGGACTTTTTCTGTAGCAAAATTCAGTGCCATTTTCATCCTTAAAAAATTAATACGATATTATTAAGATAAATTTCCTTTAATCCTCTCCCCAAAATTTGGCACAATTTTGTGACATTTATTTGTTAGAGAAACCAGGTTATTTGTTCTATAGAATTTCCCATGTGACAGATGGCACATGCTTTCTGGAAAGGATATGTCAGCCTCCTCAATCCCAATATTGCTGAAAGCTGTTAGTAGGACCAGAGACTTGACCAGACTTGGACTAACATACAGTTTTTTGGCAAGAATTCACAGGGAGTGGGACATACATTGTATTGTGCCTTTTAAGAGATAATAACCTCTGATTATCCTGCTTTTCGTGATATTATGGTTGCTCAGGCAATGTCACTATAATCCTTCTATCTGACTTCTTTGTGATAGAATTTCAACACTGGAAGAAGGCACTCTGAGGGGCATCTGGGTGGCTCAGTCAATTAAACGTTTGCATTCAGCTCAGGTCACAAACTCAGGGTTCTACTCAGAAGGGAGTCTTCTTTTCCCCTTGCTCTGCCCCTGCCCCCTGCTTGTGTTCTCCCCCGCCAACTCAAATAAATACATAAAGTCTTAAAAAAGGAAAAAGAAAGAAATTACTCTGAGTTTATGAACCCGCTTTTTTCATCTGTACACAGGAAGAACCATGACCAAAGAAGTTTAATGATTTGTTCAGCATCATGTATCAAGTAATATTTATCGAGTTCCCTCTCCTGAGAGAACCCAACCCTCTTTCCATGTAGAGGTCCATTGTTCTTCCTCATGCTTCCATGTGGCTCAGTTCTTAAAGAACTTAGTAGGCTATGGGATGCCTGGGTGGCTCAGTTGGTTAAGCGGCTGCCTTCGGCTCAGGTCATGATCCCAGAGTCCTGGGATCGAGTCCCACATCGGGCTCCTTGCTCGGCAGGGAGCCTGCTTCTCCCTCTGCCTGCCATTCTGTCTGTCTGTGCTCGCTCTCTCTCCCTCTCTCTCTCTGACAAATAAATGAATAAAATCTTAAAAATTAAAAAAAAAAAAAAAGAACTTAGGAGGCTATGAAAACTACCTAGAGGGGCTCCTGAGTGGCTCAGTTGGTTAAGCAGGTCATAATCCCATAATCCCAGGGTCTTGGGATCAAGTCCCCCTGTCAGGTTCCCTGCTCAGTGAGGAGCCTGCTTCTCCCTTTCCCTCTGCCACATCCCCTGCTTGTGCTCTCTCTGTCTCTCTCTCTCTCTTTCACCCTCTCTCAAATAAATAAAATAAAATCTTAAGAAAATAAAACTTCCTAGACTAGACCACAAGCCACAGGAAGGAAGAGAGCTTTATTCACAATTTAACTCCTTGGATAGATGGTACAGAAAAAGGGATTAATACATATTTGTTATATAAAAGAAATACAAAAGTGAATGATTAGTCGATTTAATTAAAAGATGCAAGAACTTTGGGATCACTTTTCTAAACATATGTTTCTATCGATGTCTTCATAAAAGAATGTCCCAATAGATTTTAACAGCTTCTGGCCATGATTCCATCTCAATATAAATTTTAGATACTTGTAAAAAGCAGTGTAATCCTTTGCCAAGTGCCTTTTCTGAGACATCTCACAAGAGGTAAAGGAATGGCTTTACCTCCTGGTGGTTTATTTTCATTCCCCAATAGGGCTTTGAAGTCTCTTACCTGGGTGCTCTGTTGTGCCTCTACAACTTCCAGACAGCAACCAGGGTGAAATTTTTCAAATGCAATTCTGATCATGTCATTCCACCAATGAAAACCCTCTGATGTTCTTCCATTGTGCTTAGAATAAAGCCTAAATTCCAAGCTAGGACCCACAAGTTTCCACCCATACTACTCATATCTCTTTCTCCAGCCTCATATCAGCATCTCTTCTCTTGAACTGGCCTCTTTTCATTTCCCTGATCCTAAAACCTGCAGCCTGGTCCCACCTAAGATTTTGTACCTGTTTTTCCCTCTGCCTGGCCTGTTCCCCTGCAGGTTTTCCTAAGGGTGGTTTATTTTCATCCTTTGGGCCTCTAATCAACTGTCCTAGAAAAACCTTATTTAAAATGAGCCTCCTCCATGTTGTTTCTATTCCATCGCCCTGGGTATTTACTTCATAACACTGTATATAATTACTGTATTAATTAGTTTATTTATCTGTTCCCTTGTTGACTATCTCTCTGTTCTGTTAAAATAGAAGCTCCATGAAGACAGATAATTTGTATTTTTACCACTCTATTCTCAACAACTAACACAGAGCTTGGAACAGAATATAAGCTCAATAACTATCAGGTAAATGAAGCAAGACAAACCTTTAAAAGCCTGTGAATGCAGAATGCCTGGATTCTTGCATTAGCCTGCCTGCTTCTCTACCCTCAACCCAATACACAGCCTAGCGTTTTGAGATACTATGGCTCAAATTGGCCCCGGACTCTAGGAAATGTTGAAGGAGCCCTGGTTTGCTTGGATCTCGCATATAATCCCCATCATGTTGGGCTTGACTCTATCTTGGACCTGAGATCTAACTCCTAAGGCTGTGGCTTATTCCTTGACCTAAATATCCACATTATTTCTCAGGCCATCTATAAACTCTGCCTTGTTCTCCCTCCTTCACCCCTTCCCCTTGCATTTTTCTTATTCACTCACCCTCTATCTTAGGCATTAGATCCTGGTCCATATCTCATCCCTGTGCTGGGACCACACTACTGTTGACATGGTGGGTCTCCTCTGGATCTATCTCCATATCCCCCATCAAAACCTTTCACTTTCTCCTTCCACCAACTTTTGACCAAAGCAGCCAACATCCAAATGGTGGGTGATGTTAAGTGCTGGTACACTAAGATCAGGCAAACTTGGCTTGCTTTTCCTCTATGGAAGATGGAAAGGGTGTCTCCAAGATCTTGATAAGGAAGAGGAAGTAAGTCCGTTTTTCTCATAAACACTTAGAATAAAAAACCATCAACAGGGCAGACTTGAACTATTAAGGCAAACCACATGAAATTCCCAGTATGCTACCTACCAAAAAAGACGACTAATTCATTCAGCCCAACACATTTCCTGCCTGCCTCTCCCACCCATTCATGGCACCCAAAGGTATTGTCAGTTGTTTTAGAGTAATCTGGAGTGAAGAAAATATGGACCATAATTAAAGGGTGAAGTCTGGGACCAAACAATTCTATAGAAGGGATAACCTCCCAACCCCCTTGCCAATGCTTAGGATACTTAAAGCCAAGGATAAGAAAGAAATATTAGTCATTCATTCAATTCCTCAGCACAAATGCATTCAAGTCCTATGTGCACTAGGCACTATGCCTTTTACTTCACATTATCTTTATACTTTATGTTTAATCCTAGCCTTATTCTCCTTTTCAAGGAAGATCTTTATGTTACAACAAAACAACTCTTTTTAGGGTCAGAAAAATCAAGCTTTGGCTCCGAGATCTGTTCTTAATTACCTGCATGACCATGGGACAAATTTCAGACTCTGAGTTCTGAGTTTTCTCTTTGATAAAATGGGTATAAAAAATACCTACACTATACTCTTAAAATGAAATAAATTGATCCATATGACAAATACACTCACTATGAGAAAAGTCCCTCTTCTTTTTTCCATAAATGCTTTTTTTATCCTCAGTTTTTCATGTGGCGCCATACCCTCTGGTTCCAATAAGTTTGTACAAGTTGAAGCAAACACTTATATTAAGTGGAATAAAAGTCTGGGGTAAGGTTCATAGACAGCAGGTTAAGAATCCCTGATGTATGTTTAGGTGTTCTAATACTCAGTGTATGACTCTGACCCCAAATGATCAATGTTGCTGTTTGCTTTCCTGTTCTATTTTTGGATGTTTGATAAACACACTAATATCAAAGAGTAATATTGGAGTTTGGCTATCACACTGGACTTTGTCACTGCCCAAAGCCCTTGGCCAGTGTGATCATTGGTTATGACTAATTGCTGGCAAAGCTGCAAGGAAGAGTCACTCTTCTACCCTGCTATGGGAAGTATAAATTGAGGATACTTTTTTGGAAGACAATCTGACAGTCCATGTTAAAAACCCCGAAATGTATATAATTCACATTCTAGAAATTCATCACTAAGAACATCTGGCAGGAAAATAATATATTAGATGTTTGCTTATAAAATCTTGGAGGGGAACTTCTCAATATCCAACCAGAAACCTAATTAAATCAAGTATAACTTCCCATAAAATGGAATAAAATGATCCACTAGAATTTTCATGATGAAATGAGAAATTCTAATCTATTGCTAAGTTAACAAACCCGATTATAAAACAGCACAGTATATTGAACACTACATCAAAAACTAGTGATGTACTATATGTTGGCTAATCAGACATAATAAAATAAATAAATAAATAAATAAATAAAACAGTACAGTACAATGGATTTTTGTTGTTGTTGTTTTGTGTCTTATTTGTTGTTTTTACCAAATACACCAAAAGTTTAACAATGGTTACATTGGCATGAAGGGATTATTGGTGGATTTTGTCATCCTCTGTGTTTTTCTATATTTTCTAAATTTTCAGCAATCTATATAAAGTACTTACACTGTTTTCAAAATTAGGAGGTGGGATGAAGGATGTGTCTTTTGTTTTTAAGTAGTAGATTTAAAAACAACTCTAAATAGCACTCCACCATAGGGGAATGGAGTAGAGAGCAGTGACTTATGAAAATGATGGAGACAAAAATAGCCATTTATGGTCATGAAAGATGTAAGGATCAGCCTTGTTGATACTTCCCTCTTCTGTATTGTTACATGTTTAAAGGATGTTATAACTTTTCCAGGCTACATGTAGAAGATTGTCTTGACCAGTTACATTTGACTCAGTGAATAATACAATGGAATTTCAGGGCAGAAAGGAATCTTCAAAATCAATTTGTTTTGCTCTTTTTCTTAGATGAGATATCTAAGCTCAAAGAAGCCCATTGACTTGTCTTAGGCTGCAGAATTAGTCATGTCCTTATATATGACACAATTTAGAAAGTAGATTGAGGTCCATATGATGAATGAGGAAAGAGTATCAAAGATTAGAAAGACCCATCATAAAACTATCCATTTGCAACAAGGTGGGTACACAAACAGTAATAAGACAAGAGGAATACTGTGTTCACCAACATTCCATTGAAGGAGAGCACAGTGTTTGTTTCAAGGAATGTTGTGATAAACTTACTTGGACTGGAAGTTGAAGCCTTGGGGCCATGAAATGGTTTTGTGCCAAGGCTTCAGGAAGGTGGAGCAGAATCCCTCTCCATTAGAGGAGAAGATTGTATGTGTTCCTTTAAAAGGGAAAGATGAAGAAAGAGGAGAGAATGAAATGTTGGTCATGAAATGTTGGTGAGTAGTTCGTTTTTTGGAAGGTCCATGAAAGAACTGTGTTCTGCACCCAAGTTGGGGAAACCAGTAGGTTGACGTGCCCCAAATCATCCCAGTTTACCTAAGACTTTCCCAGTTTAGTGGTCATAGTCCCATGTCCCAGGAGACCCCCAGTCTTGGACACACTAGGGTAGCTAATCACTCCAGGGCAACAGCTCATTGTCCTCACAATGTATAAATTAAATGAGTTGAAGACTTCATTTAACATCTAGTTTACAAAATAGCTCCCTAAAAATCCAAAGGACTGTCAAATTTTGCAAAACACTGTCAAGTTTTGCAACAGGTTAAATGACCAAAAGGGGAAAGAAAATGTATCTTCCCACATACAAAGAATGTATAATTTTTCAAAAGCTGCTTCCTAGGATAATAGTAATGCTTTAAAGTATTTATGAATGTGAGAATCTTAATTAGAAAGCTTCTGTCTTGCCAATCTTTTGCCTGATGAACAGGGATTAAATTCCTACCCTCCCAATAGTGCAGCACTCCAAAGTTCTGTGATACATGTAGAAATCACATCTCCTATAAATAAAACCAAACTCCCATACATAAAAATGGAGTTGCAATTGTTGTACTATTTCAATGTTTCAAGGTTTCAATGAGCTCTTGAGTGTAGTGATGACTTAAAAAGTTGTTAGTGTCTTTGACTTTGACTGGTTAGAACTGTTATTGGCATTTCTATTCCATTTTTAGATCCTCTGCCAATACACTTAAGATTGAAAGCAAAAGAAAGCTGAATGTAAAAAGCTTCACATCATAGTGCTGGGTAGGAAGTTGGTCCCCCACCTGTAAAAGCTACCACATTGCCCCCTCCTAGTTTTTCCCATTTTTTCCTTTCCTACTGTAATTCTCCATAGCAACAGAGTGAGGATTTGGTTGGCCATTACCCATGCTCTTCCTGCTTCAAAGGAGAACTTGCCTTAGGAAAAAGAGTCAGGCCAATGGGAGAAAGATATGCCTTCTTCTGGTCATGGAATTAAAATCCTCCAGTATTGGACAGAGCAGTCATAACTGTCTTTCTCATGGTCTCTTTGTGGCCATAATGGTAAAATGGAGTAAGGAGGAAGTAATGAAAGATGTGAATTGAACCAAAATACTATCCATTGAAATCCTAAATAAGAGTTAGGAGGACGTTGTTCTAGTGAGTAGAGAATAATGGTTCTTAATCTTGACTGAGCATCAGAATCACCGAAGATATTTGTTAAAAACAGAGATGACTTCGGTTCCATTATCAATTTCCTCAGTCTGTAGGTTGGCCATGGCCTGAATGTTTGTGTCTCAGAATTCATACCCTGAAATCCTAACACCACAGGTGATAGTATTAGGAAGTGTGACCTTTAGGAGGTGGTTAGGTCATGAGGGCAGTGCCCTTGTGAATGGGATTAGTGCCCTTATAAAAAATGTCCTAGAGAGATCTCTTTCCATTTACACCATGTGAGGATACAATAAAAAGTCTGCAACCTGGAAGAGGTCCCTCACCCAACCATGCTGGGACCCTGATGTTGAACTTGCAGCCTCCAGAGCTGTGAAGAATAAATTTCCATTGATTATAGGCCACCTCATTTGTTGTTATACCAACCCAAATGGAGTAAGATAAGGTTTATATTTTTAGTGGGCACATGTATATTTAACTACTTCTAAGAACTTTGAGTATGGCATATGTGTGGTGCAGTGGGTCTCAGACTGGGGGTTCTGAGACAAGTAGAAAGAAAATTTCACTTTGAGAAAGGCAACTCCAGAGGTTAAGAGCACAGGTTCTGAAGTCAGGAAGACCTGGGTTGGAATTCCAACTCTTTCTCTATGCAATCGGACAAATGACTTAAGTTCTCACTTTTCTTGGATATAAATTGGGAATGAAAATAAGACCTTCCTATATAGATGAAAGGAGACAATGTTTGTAAAAAAAAAAATTAGAAACACATTAACAAGGTATACAGCAGATAGCAAAAAATGGTCATTACTTCTCACTAGTCACTTGGTCCTCTGTGAGTCTCAGCAAACTCATCCACAGAATGGATTATGCTCAAGGCTATCTCTATAGTGACTCTCAGTTCCCATTCTCTCTGATTAAATAGGATGTAAAGTAGTCATTGCAAACTTTTTCTCTAAAGGAAAAATTGTGAACATTTTAGTCTTTGCAGACCATATGGTCTCTGTTGAAACAGCTGGCCTCTGCCATTATAATGTAAAAGGAGCCATAGTTAATACGTAAGTGAACAAGTGTGGCTGTGTCACAATAAAAGTTCATCAACAAAAACAGGAAGTGAGCCAGATTTAATCCCGGGCTATAGATTGCAGAACTCTGATTTAAAGGACTAAAGGATAAGGTGAGTTCTCTCCACTCTCCAGCAGTGTGTCTTCTCCCAGTAGTACACTTTTGAAATATATTGAGGCACAGAGAGATAATATAATCATAACAACATCTCCCATTACATATGCTATTCATACAATAAGACTTTGACCACCTCTCATCAAGAGGTAGAGTCAATACTTCCTACCTTTAACACTGGCCAAAATTATAACTATGGTATGATGGCATATATGTCTTTTGAGACAAATTCATAAAAAGCGATATAGCTTCCACCTGGTTTCCTGGTTCCCTGGTTGGGACATTTGCCTTTGTAACCTAAACACTATGTTCTGAGGAAGATAAGGTCCTCCCTGTGATAAAACCCACATGGAGAGAAATTGTCCATCAGCACAAATTGTCAGTCCTGTGAATAAGCCATCTTGGAACAATGAATAAGTCATCTAACAATAGAAGGACCACCCCAACTGGGAGAAGCAGAGATGAAATATTCCTGCTGAGTACTGTGCAGGTTGAAGTTTCATGAACCAAATAAAATTTAAAAAGAACAATATTCAAGTGACTGTACCTGGTGCCATAATGAGATAAGATTTGGGGATCTAGAGAGGGGTATAAGTATATTTTGCATAAAAAACAAATGTTAATTATTGTGACCAGAAAGTAAATTAGAGAAGATTGTATTTTCTTAAAAAAAAAAAAATAGTGGTATAACAATAGCTCCACTCTCACATGTTCTTCTTACAATATAGCCTCGGCACTCCTCTTTCAAAATATGATGCTCTGTGACTTCTGAGGAGGTCATAAAAGGTGATACAGCTTTTACCTAGTTATCTTAAAATGCTAATCCTTGGTGTTCAGCCACCAGGCTGTAAGAAAGCCCAAGTTCTCCTGTGGAGAGGTCCCTGTTGAAACTGTCAGCCATGTAAGTGAGCCATCTTGGAAGTAGATCTTCCAACCTTAAATGTACCCCCCCAGGTGACACCATGTAAAGCAGAAATAAGCTTCCCCACTGAACCTACCATATTGAAGATTTATGCTATAAATAAAAGATTGTAGTTTTAAAGCTATTAAGTTTGGGAGTAGTTTGTGACATATTAGCAAATGGTGGCGCTCACAAATGAATACAGGTATTCTAATTCTCAAGTCCACATTTGCAGTTTATACAGAGTACTGCACTGCCCAGATAACCCCTGAAGGAAAGAAGGTTATATTCAAGTGCTGGGTGTGCTGCTTACCAATAGCTCTCAGTCCTCAGGCTTCCAGAGTAATTGCCCTTGGCTGAAAAGAGACACCTTGCCCTAAAGTCATGACTCCCTCGAGGGACAGTTTGCATCCAACATCTGTTTCATGTAGAGATATGAAAGCTCAGCCTCCTTCTCCAGTCTGGGCCAGTTCTGAAGGGCTTCCCCAGCTTCAGAACTCTCTAGGGTCAGCTAAGGCCTTGCTGCTGCCATGCGACAATACATCCTCTCTCCCAATCTGCTTCTTTCACTTCCTCCACAGGTGCAGATCCTGAGAAACATCCACCAAAACTTCCTGCACACAAATATCCACTTCAGAATCTTTTTCTTGGGGAATGCAGCCTGCAACACTATTCTTATTCATCATTAAAGTAGAATGAGATGTCCATAAAGGATAAGCTGAAGGCATTCAAGCACAGACACTTGATGGGGCTAGTTTGTCAATGTAAATAACTTGAATTGATTGCCTACTGCATGGGGATATAAAAATAAACTGTCTTTATCTAGAAATTCTTACTGTCTAATAAAGGATATACACAAACAAACATGAATTGTAATACAATGTAATAAGTACTATGAGAGAAAAGGATTCTAACACATCCATGGGAACCCAGAGGACCAGGAAATGTGTTTCCGTATTTTGAAATAGAGGAGAATGTAAGCATTATATAGGGATCTGTAGGCACTGCTAAAAATACAAAAGGACAGCGCTAGTAAGTGGTATGGCTAGAAAAACGTTCACAGGCTGGACCATGAAAGACTTCAGTACCAGGGTTATGGGATGTATTTTACTTTATAGAAAAATAGGGTTCCACTGAAGACTTTCAAGAAATGGATCATCAGAGTTATATCATATATTCTGGAAAGATCACTGTGGCCACATCTTGGAAGATGATTTTTAAAGTGGCAAGACTGGAAATAGGATTTAAGGTTTGCTGTAGCAATGATCTGGATGTGACTCTGATCTTTTTTATTCTTCATTGGAATCAACTAAGAAAAATGGGAATTCTGCACCTCTCCCCTAACTCCCTGCCAAAGATTAAACCACCTGGGCAGTCTATGCTAAATGTGGATGCCTGTACTGATTCAGCTGAGCAACTAGCTAACTAATCCTCTCTTCCATGGAGAGGCTGAGGAGGCGGAAGAAACTCTAACAGTTCACCAGTTTCATTAGGGAAAAATAGTTCCACTAGCCCCCAGTACTCCAGAGAAAGCACCAGTTATTCAAAACGAGAATCTGTATTATACACTTCTGTGACATGTCACTGCCCAGTCAAATGTTGAGACACTCTGGGCACCCCTAAGGAGTCGCTTCCCTGCCCCAGAGTGTCATGACCACTCAGGGACTTCCCTCAAGGATGAGAACATTTCTGCTGGAAGTGTATTATCAAGAACATCTAGTCCAGCTTGTGCCAGAATTTACTTGTTTGTGCTTGTCTTAAAACAGTTTTCAGCTACCATTTCTTTGGTTCACAGGAAAGCAGAGACCTGTGAAGCATGCAACAGCAAAAGAAGTCTGGAGGAGGTGGTTTTCATGATTGGCTGGGAATGGAGTAATCTCAGCATCAGGACATCTAAGATTTCCAGAAATTTTCTGGAATCCTTTGAGATTCAATTCCCTTGTGATTAGAAGGTGGGAATAGAAGTAGCGAGAAAAGGGTCTGTTTTCTTTATTTAACTACAATATACACATACATACACACACAACTCCAATTCACTTACCATTTTAATTTCTTAAAATAAGTATTACTTGAGCATATTAAAAAATTACACAATACAACATATTATAGTAAAAAAATAAGTTTTTTTCTCTTTCACCTTGTCTTTCTCTCATTCTCAATTTCCATGTCAGAGGGATTATCATGTCCAATTTCTTCAATATCCCTCTAGCAATATTCTATGCATATATAAATATATATATACATATATACACATACATGTATATGCACACATTTTTGCACATATGGTAACATACTATTCAAACCATTATTAATCTTGCTTTTCTATATTAATAATATATGTCAATGATTCTACTGTGTCAGTAGAGATAGAGCTTTCTTATTTATTTAGCAGTCACATAGAATTCCAATATATGGTGGTGCAATAATTTGTTTAATCAGCCTCTTACACTGATAGACACTGAGATCGTGTCCAAAAGTTTGCTACTATAAATAATCTTGCAAGGAATATCCTTGAATGTATACATGTATGTATTTGTGCAGATGTGAGCATTTCATAAGTGTGTAAACTTATAGAATTGGAATTACCGTATAGAAGAGTATACGTGTTTAAAATTTTGAAAGATTATGACAGATAGGCTCTGTAACTTTGCTCTTGATGCTCCCACCATACCCCTTCCTCAGTCACTAATGACTTCCTACTGCAAGCCTGCACCTCTTTTTATGAGGTTTTCTTCCTGGCTATAAAAGTGTGCTTTGTGCACTCACAAGGTAGGCCAGAAAAATTGGGGACTGAACATACCCAAGAGAAGTCCTCAGTCAATGACAAATAAATGCCCCCACTTTCTTCACCTTTGGCAGAGAACAACTTTATACAGAGTTCCCTAGTGGAACTGAGCTGAGCCTCAGCTATCCACAATGATAACTCCCTCATTAACATACCCTTTTATTGACTTCTTTCCCTTTCTGCTCCCTTACCAGTGCTATATGGGATCATCTTCTAAGAAAACTAATTGTGCTCAAATCTTTGTCTCAGGGTTCTTCCTTTTTTTTTTTTAATTAAACTTTTTACATTTTTAAAAAAATTTTATTTTATTTTGTGTGTGTGTGTTCCAAAATTCATTGTTTATGCACCACACCCAGTGCTCCATGCAATATGTGCCTTCCTTAATAACCACCACCAGGTTCACCCAACACCCCACTCTCTTCCCTCCAAAACCCTCAGCTTATTTCTCAGAGTCCACTGCTTCTCATGGTTTGTCTCCCTCTCTGATTTCCCCCAACTCACTTCTCCTCTCTGTCTCCCAATGTCTCCCTTGTTATTCCTTATGCTCCACAAGTAATTGAAACCATATGATAATTGACTCTCTCTGCTTGACTTATTTCACTCAGTATAATCTCTTCCAGTCCCGTCCATGTTGCTACAAAAGTTGGGTATTCATCCTTGTTTCTGATGGAGGCATAATACTCCACTGTATATATGGACCATATCTTCTTTATCCATTCGTCTGTTGAAGGGTATCTTGGTTCTTCCCACAGTTTGGTGACTGTGGCCATTGCTGCTATGAACACTGGGGTACAGATGGTCCTTCTTTTCACTAAATCTGTTTCCTTGGGGTAAATACCCACTAGTGCAATTGCAGGATCATAGGGTAGTTCTATCTTTAATTTCTTAAGGAATCTCCATACTGTTTTCCAAAGTGGCTGCACCAGCTTGCATTCCCACCAATAGTGTAAGAGAGTTCCCCTTTCTCCACATCCTCTCCCACACTTGTTGTTTACTGTCTTGTTGATTTTGGCCAGGAAACACAATTTAAAAGTACCCTCCATAAAGGCTGTTGTAACTTGCACTTCCACCAAGACTGTCTGTTCCCCATCACCACCACAATTCCATCCCCACCCCAACTCACCATCAGTTTTATTGTTTATTTATTCATTTTTTCATTCATTCAAAAGATAATTTTTGAGCATTTTCCTTGTTTCGAGCACTTAGCTGGCTCCTGGATATAATACAAAGCACTAGAGATCAGACATACCTCCATTACCTATATTCCTCCTCCTTTAAGTTGAAACCTGAATTTTTTTAAGAAAGGTAAGTCCAATATTATTTCACAGTCAGAGCAAAAGCATGGAAAAATGCCTAATGTTGATTAAAGAAGCACAAGAATAAGGCATTCCAAGAATCTGTAATCAGCAACAAGAAGACAGATTATCAAATCCTCCCCAGGTTTGTAGAGGTTGAGGGTTGAAAAGAACAGGAGATGTCAGACCCTTGAAGTAGGTCAAGGGGACCTGGGACAGAAGATATTCTTCAGTGATTTCACATGGTGATCTAGACTAGGGTCTGGTCCAGGACAAAAAGAAACTGTGTAGTGAGCAGTTCTGTCATACAGCTACAAATGTTCTGCTTTCATGATTTATGAACATGTTTTTGTTTTTCAGACTGCCTGTTTTCATAGTAAAGAGCTTTATTCCCGGGGCGCTAATTAATGGAGGTATTATTGTTCTTAACAGAACAAGAAGGAAAGTCACCCCTATCCTGGATAAATGCCACAGTCTGCCTTCTCTGCTCCTAAACCAGGCTGCCAAGCTTTGCTGGGAAGAAGTCCCTCCATTCCATAATCATGGACTCCAACCACAGCTGGGCCCTGGATACTTTGAGTATAAATTGTACTTGTCTGTGATTAACTTTCCCCCATTTTTCTCAGCAGTTATTTCCAACTTTCTCCTTTCTCTTTAAACCCTTGATCTTCTACCTGTGGCCTTAACCTAAGCACATGAAACTTTTTCCAATTTAAAGGGAAAAAACAGACAATCCAAACATGGGCTTCTCTACCCACAAATCTCTCCACATCTGCACCAACTCCTGCTCACTATTACTGAGAGGACTCAAGAACCTCACCTATTTCCCTGGTCCTCTCCAACCCCTTACTCTAGGGCTCACCTCCTGTGTCTCTTGTATCAACACCTTCTCAAGGCCTTACTATAGCCCTTTATTTTAAGCAAATAAATATGCCCAGATCTTTCCCATTTTTAAATAAAAGGTGCTTTTTCTGTCATTCTTTCTAACTGGTTCCCTCTCAGTTCTTTGATAATTTGATGCCTTCAAATAAGTGCCTATCTTCATTGCCTTTCCTTCTTCTTCTCCCAATCATTCCTAACTCCCTACATCTTTATCCACGCACCATAAACACGTGTACTGTTCTCCTCTTCCACATTTTCAATTCCAGTAAACTTTTCCCAAAGCTCACCTTCTTCAAAATCTCTATAACAATGAGTCTCAAAAGTGGTCTCCAGACCAGCAAAAAAAAAAAAAAAACACCATCACCTAGGAACTCCTGAGAGACTTAAATTCTTGGGCTACCCTCAAGACTTACTGAATTAGAACTGCTTGGGCTGGGCCCAACAATTTTGTTTTAGTAAGCCCTCTAGGTGACTTTGAGTTTAAGTTTACTACTTCCTCTTCTCTTCCTTTGCAAAATTCTTTCTTCACTTAGTTTCTGTGAACTAGATAGCGCTGGCTCTTCTTTTACATTTTAAGCTATTCTTTTTAGTCTCTTTCTTCCATTCATCCATAAATATGGTTTTTCCTGGTGTTCTATTATCTCCCAATCTGTCCTGCCCATGTGATGTCATCTATTTATAACACTTTAGTTAAAACCTGTGTTAATCAAAATTCTTGGTTATAAATGGCAGAAAATGCAATTCAACTTAAGTGATGTTGAGCAATGTTAAACAAAAGATGGAATTTATTGGTTCATGTAACATGTTTGTCTTGCCCCAGGATCTTAAATAATCTTATCAAGATTTGGCCTCATTCTCTTTATTTGTTAGTTTTGCATACATCTGAGTTAGTTTGGTTTCCAGTCCAGGCCCCCTCAGTGGGGTTTCTTGAAGCTCCAAAAGTACAAATTCTCAGTTTCAGAGCCATATTAGTTTATGTGCCCATCCTAAACCAGCCATTGTCTCCAACAAAGTAGAATATAATTACTTCCTTAAGCCTGAGTCATATCACCATCTCTGCTGGTAGGAGTGAGGTCAACTTTTAACAAACTGACCTTTATTTAAAAGCACTGAACACTTACTATGTGTCCAGTACTTTTCTTGGCTCTAGGAATGCAACAGTTACCAACAGAGTCAGTCCCTAGGCTCATGGAGCTTATATTACAGAGGGATATATAGTCAGTAAACAAAACAAGCAAGCAGATAAATATAAGCATAGGAAGATAAAGGGGTGGAGAGTGATGAGACTGCTGAGGGGTATAGGGGTAACTTCCCACAGACTATCAGAATATTAATAGGAATAAAGAATTCTAGGTGGGTAAAAACAATAGATACAATTACCAGGTCTACATCTTTAACAATTATAACCAACTGCCTATTGACCCTGTCACTTAATAGTAAAATTAAAATGTCCCAAACTAAAATTAGCACATTCCCTACTTTTAACTTTCTGCTTGGTTTTCTTTGAATAGATTTTTCTTTTTAAATGAATAACTTTTTAAACTAATAAGGATCAATTATTCTCTTTATCCCCTCAAATTGGAGGTTATAAATAACAAAGGATAATAGATTGGAAACCTCACCAACAGGAATGGATAGAAGCTACAAAGACTATTTTTGAGAAGTCTTAGGTAGGAAGCTTGTGGAAGGATGGCCAGAGTGCAAAGAAATAAAAAACCTATGGACAACAGAAATGAACAACTTCCCATGAGTAACCTTCCTATTAAGTCCCTTCCAATCATCCAATGAAGTACTCTGGGTAAAATCTTAAATCTAGAATAATTTCATTTGCCTGTTGTCTCCAGGTTCTACCCAATGGTTCCTGATATGAGCAAAGCTGATTATTTAATTTCCCAAGTCATGTTTCACTCATCAAATCATGCCAGTTCTGCCTCCTAAATGCTGCTGGAAAATATTCCCTGACCCACATTCCTGTGACCTCTTCTCTAGTCCATGGCTCATCATCTCTTTTCTCACTCTCTCATCTGAATCATACCCAGTCTTCTTCTTATAGTCTTATCCCCTCCCCCAACATTCTTCACATTATTTCCAAAAGTCATGGATTTCCAAGCAGGTTGACTTGATGTTTCTGGTAAAAAATAAATAAATAAGTAAATAAATAAATAAATTTAATGTGAGGCTGCTTAGCCTGATTAATATTTTCTTCAGCCACATTCACCTGCTCCAGGTACTCGAAAGGGATTCAGAATTGAGGTTTTGCTTGACAAGTATGATGGAAGAGTATTAAAAGAGATGAGCTGGAAAGATAGAAAATGGTATGTAGGGAGTAGTATACTTAAAAGGAGGATTTGGGAGATTATCCTTTTTTTTTTCCTTTCCTGAAAACATGTTTATCTATCATATTCTGAAAATAATGGAAAAGAAATAGATCGAATTCACTTTAAAGTGGAAGCATGGTTCAGCAATGGAATTTTAAGTGATAATATTTGGTAACCTAAGCAAGTGGCAAATGCCACAAATCCCCAAAGAGAAACTTGAACCCAGAACCCTCAGATTAAAAGTTCGATACCCTACCAATTGAGATATCCAAGATAGTGGTAATTGAAATAGTAATGTCTGGGTATAGTGTATGTGTGGGAGAGGGGGTGATAGCCAAGATAGAGTGGAGGAACAGAAGATTGGATACAAGGAGGTCAAGGAGTTCAAAGGTCACATTGTCAGATGTACTGTTCATATGGATGCTGAAGTCCTCGAGAATGGTGACAAGAGCAATGATGGAAGGAAAAACAATGATACAGACAACAAATCTTCAATGCATAAAGGGGAATGACCAAAAAGACAATCAGTAATAGCAATAAGGTGGCAGAGAAGGTGGCATATTCTGAGAGTTTGTGCTCCCAAGGAGGTGGAAGTGAAGTAGATTTGGATAAGAGAAAGAAAAGTCAGAAAGTAATCATAGGGAATAAGGAGGATACCTATCCATCATCCCAGACCCTTTTGTTTATGAAATATAACATAAAAAAAATAAAAAGAATCTCAAGAGAAGACTGGGAAAAATTTACATCCTCTAGAGAGACAGATGGGTTTCAGTTAGAGCAAAAAGGGGAAGCAAAAGAAGATGAAGTAACGGGGGATTTTGCTGATGACATGTCATGAGTTCTAGAGAGCACAGCAGAAGAGTTCAGGGAAAGAATACAGAAGACTAAGTCAGATTAAGGAATGTGTAGAGCAGGATAAAGAGTACTCACAATGAGATATGACCTGGAATGTAAACAGGGATCAAAAACATGATGGATTAGTCCATGTGGTCTTTTAGAGAGAAGTTAGTAACCAGCTATGATTGTAGTCTTTTCTCTGAGACTAGTACCTGAAACAGTTTTCAGTAGTGAGTGGGAAGTATGGAAAGCAACATGGTCTTGCTAAAAAGCATGAGAGAATTCTTTCATGTGTTTGTTAGTCATTCATATGTCTTCTTTGGAGAAGTGTCTGTTCATGTCTTCTGCCCATTATTCACTTGTTTTGGGGGGTGTTGAGTTTGAGAAGTTCTTTATACATCTTGGATACCATCCCTTTATCTGTACACTTTATTATTTACAAATATCTTTTCCCATTCCATGGTTTGCCTCTTTGTTTTGTGGACTATTTCCTTTGCTGTGCAGAAGCTTTTCATCTTGTTAAAGTCCCAAAAGTTCATTTTCGCTTTTGTTTCCCTTGCTTTTAAAGAGGTGTCTTAAAAGAAGTTGCTGTGGCCAATGTCAAAAAGTTACTGCCTATTTTCTCCTCTAGGGTTTTGATGGATTCCTGTCTCATATTGAGGTATTTATCCATTTAGAGTTTATCTTTGTATACGGTGTAAGAGAATGGTCAAGTTTCATTCTTCAGTATATAGCTGTCTAATTTTCCCAGCACCCTTTATTGAAAAGACTGTGTTTTTTCCCTTGGATATTTTTCTGCTTTGTGGAAAATTATTTGGCCATAGAGCTGAGGGTCCATATCAGGGGCCTCTATTCTGTTCCATTGACCTATGTGTCTGTTTTTGTGCCAGTACCATGCTGTCTTGATGATCACAGCTTTGTAATACAGCTTGAAATCAGGGAACATGATGCCCCCAGCTTCAAATCAAATCCACAGTGAGATACCACCTTATATCAGTTAGAATGGCAAAAATTGACAAGGCAAGAAACAACAAATATTGATGAGGTTGTGGAGAAAGGGGAACCCTCACACACTGTTGGTAGGAATGCAAGTTGGTACAGTCACTTTGGAAAACAGTGCAGAACTTCCTCAAAAAGTTAAATATAGAGCCACCCTGTGACCCAGCAATTGCACTACTGGGTATTAAACCCAAAGATACAGAGGTAATGAAAAGAAGGGCCACATGAACCCAATGTTCATAGCAACAATAGCCAAACTGTGGAAGAAGCCGAGATGCCCTTCAACAGACAAATGGGTAAGGAAGATGTAGTCCAATTGGGGAAGGTATGTGCTACGGTGAGTGCTGTGAAGTGTGTAAATCTGGCGATTCACAGACCTGTACCCCTGGGGCTAATAATACATTAAATGTTAATAAAAAATAAAAAATTATAAAATAAAAAAAGAAAATGTGGTCCATATATACAATGGAATATTACTCAGTCATCAGAAAGGATGAATACCTACAATTTGCATCAACATGGATGGGACTGGAAGAGATTATGTGACGTGAAATAAGTCAAACAGAGAAAGACCATTATCATAGGGTTTCACTTATTTGTGGAACATAAGGAATAGCATGAGTGACATGAGAAGGAAAGGAAAATTGAAGGGGGGAAGTCAGAGGGGGAGATGAACCATAAGAGACTGTGGACTCTGACAAACTGAGGGTTTTAGAGGGGAGGGAGTGGGGTTTGGGTTAGCTGGTGATGGGTATTAAGGAGGGCACAGAGTGCATGGAGCACTGGGTGTTACATACAAACAATGAATCATGCAACACTACATCAAAAACTAATGATGTACTGTATGGTGACTAACATAATGTAACAAAAGAAAGAGAGAGAGGAAGGAAGAAAGGAAGGAAGGAAGGGAGGAAAAAAAGAAAGAAGACAATTGACACAGGAAGGGAATGACTGAATTTCTTTACTAAATATCTGGATGGGCAGAGAAAATTTTGACAGTCCTTGACAGGTGATGACATCTAAAATGATATGTCAAAGTGTTGAATGAGAAATGAACATGTGATTTCAATTTATTATAAATATGTACAATAAAAATGTTTCATTTTAATGCAAAAAAAAACCAAACCAACAAACCATGAGAGGCCCTGTTAGCCTTATAAGGAACCCCAAAGAAATTCTATTAAGCTCTGCATAAACTGTAACCTTTTCAGGGACTGTTTGTATTTTTAAGTGAGGCTGTTTCCTTAACTGAATGGAGGAAGAGACTTGAGCCTCTGCATCTTGCTTCCTGTGACCCATTTTTATATATGTTCCCCAATTCATCTCAGCTAATTGTCTAGAGAGTTAATATGGCAGAACAAAGATTACAGCTGCTATTCTCCTATCATCAAATCATCAAAATAAAGTAAATACTAATACTTACTGTAATGTTTTTCTAAATTAAAGCTAACAAATATGACAGAGAGATCACTGTGACTATTTGTGGTATGAAGAAATTTCAGAATCTGAAATTTTTTGGATAGTTCTTAGGTTGGATATTTAAATTTGGTTTCCACTGTGGATTAATGACAGGGATGATACATTTTATACTAGGTTTATAGTAGTATTTCCTAAGAGGTTTGCAATCATTCATGTTAGCTAGCTTATTTATCAAGACTTACATAAATTTGGGAATACCCAAACCAGTTTGAAACGGGTCACCTTGAACTTGACCCAACTTTTCTACTAAATAGAGGCCATCAGAAAATTCTGTATTACAGATAACACAAAGTAAATTCCAAATTGGAGAACTTTATGTTAGTGGTTTGTACTAAATATATACAAGCATTCTCATACCTACAACATCTATTCTATTAGCACTTTTTGTGTGCTCAATCTGTGAGGTAGATATCCATATCCTCATTTTATAGATAACTAGCCCACAATCACACCAACAGTTAATGATGCCGCTGGGATTTAAGTCTCAGTCCATTTCAACCTGGGATTGTAAATAGGAAACCAGAATGAATAACTTGTCCAAGGCCATAGAACTAGTTGGCAATACTTCTGGGATTTTAAACCCAGATCTTGTCTCAACTTCTGTGACACTCATTTTGGAGGGCTATCATTTACTATTTCCAACATGATGCTTCTATGCCCCAACCTGGACCATCTTGAAGCTTGGCTTATCCACTGAAAAATCTAAACTTCCTTTCTTTTTGTGTTACCTCTCTTTCCTGAGACACACAAATCTAAAAGAAATATTTTTCCCAGGCAAGTGACTATCAGTGTGTCAAAGAGGTCATCCTTACCATTTCTTCTTCTACAAAGTGCCACACGAGTGAATATATGCAGTAAAAATACACATTTCTTCCTTCTTGTTCTCTTGCCCAGTTGAGATCACTGTACCTCATTATTCTGTACATATCCTTCATCAGATCTCCCTTTCTCCATTTCAGTAAGATATCAAATGAATAGGCAGTTGGACTTGAGGTGGTTTTCAAGGTCCCTTCCAATTCTAAAATGCCATGAGTCCCCCAATCTGTATTTCTCATTCTTGTCTTGAAATATAGTACATTAAGCACTGATAGTAGATATGTGTTTTTGTTGCCACCACCCTTCCACCCCTGACTCCAGCAAAAATATGCATAGTAATTATTTTAAGTATTGGATTTGCATGTCTGTAGTTTCTTCTATGATGTCAAGTAATAAAGTTTCATCATAAGGATGAAAGGTGGTCATGATTTTCTGTACTTGCCATCCACGTTTTCAAATACTCAGCAGTAAGATGAAAAGATGACATTGATTAGCCTGTCTGTGAGGCTGAGAATAGGTATATATTTATCAAGTTGTTTATGTTCTTCATGTAGATGTCTACAGATTGGCTGTTTTAGAAATTGTCTTGGCAATTTATCAGTTGAACGTTGTCTATTGCAGCTTTTGATTTTTCATGAGTCTTCTCAAATAGCCATCCACCTACACCTAACACAATTTTGGTACAGTTCTATGAGATAGATTGAATTATTTGCTGCCTATAAACTAAAATTATCATAGTTTTAATTCAGTTATATAAGGAGCAATATCTAATTCAGAAATGCATTCAAGATGTTTTATGTTCTAAATGTTTATGAACTCCAAGAAATCATAGCTGCATGAAGAAACTGAGGCATGTAGACATTAACTCACTTGCTAGAATACTGGCTATGAAGTCACATTATAACACACAAGCCTTTATTTTTATCCCAATTTTCTTTTTATTGTACCCACTTTTGAGAAGTGCTTTTTTCCTAAGGAAAATACTTCATTTATATCCAGTTGGAATCAGACCTTTAGAAATTCTTACCACTGTTAAACTGTGATTTCCCCTGCTCCTGGGAAGGTAGAATCAAGATGGAAAAACCAGCATATATATGTGCTGGTGAGAATGATGCAGGATGAAGGGCTAATTGAGAATACAGGAAAGGGGAAGAATTTCTGGAGTGACGTCCTTGAAGAGGCAAGAGGGGGATGCAAATGGTGGTTGGGGTCAACTAGGAGCATAGATATTCACACCTACTAATAGAAAAGAAAGCAATACACGTAGCAACAAAAGTGAGTGGATAGAAAAGTATTGTGGGAAGAGCGTGGAGGAAGTCTCTGGTAAAGCTTCTATCGTTTTGATGAAACAGGAAGTAAGGTTTTCAACTAAGAGTAAGGATGGTAGAGAATTTGGGAGAGAAATGTAAACAGCCATCTACAAGAGGAGGTGAATGAACAAACAAGAAAAATAAAGTATGATTGCCAAGATCAAAGACCCATTCTCCCCTTTCTGCTCACATAGCAATAAACACATATCAATAATCAGAAATCTAGAAAGTGATCACATGTTCAGTTTAATATTTCATGATTATATGGTCTCTAATCTTTTTTGTGTGTGTTTAGTGTCTCTTAGGCAAGATAACAAGCTTCTCAAGCCCATCATAGATCATATCTCTTCTTTCTTTGTGATCCTATAGTGCCTACCAAAGGTGCTGGGCATGTAGCAGAGTTTTAATGAATGCTCACTGCATTCAGTTAGAACCATAACCACTACCTCTCTAGAATCAGAATTGACCTGGTGTGCCAGAGCTCACAAGTCTGATCGCAACACAGAAAAAGGTGTGGTTCATAATGGTTGATTTTGAGCTCCTTGGCCTTTGGGGCTTGGGGATTTGAGCTGGGCATAGTGGTTAGGAGAGCACCAACTAAGAAACAAATACTGGAGAATGGTCTGCTATGTGGAGACTTCAGACCACAGAGATGGCTTTGGAAGACTTACTATGTTCAAGTAATGTCATGAGGAATGCATGACAGAAGTTTATTTAGCCCATGGCAAATACAGTAAAATCTTTTTATATCTGTAACATTTAGATGAGTTTACTAATATTTATTCTCAATCTATTTGCTTGCTCATTTTTTAAAAACATTTGAATATTTGTTTCTTAACTCTGTGCCTTCAATTTATAGAAACTACAATTTCAATGAGGAAGACATTTGATTCAATTTATAGTACTAAGCTTATCCTGCCAGTAAAAGGTTTAAGCAACTTGAGATTTTAGTTTTTGTTATTGCTTCTTGACACCATGATTACTATAACAGCTGATTTCTATATGTTCAGTTTTTTTTTTTAAGAACTACCTCTTGATTCTATTTCTAATCTTATTGCAAATTTAAATTGTCTACCAATTCTTGAATCTAACTTATTTCTACCTGCATTTTAAAAAAAAAAAAGTTACTTGGGGTTCATGTTGTTTAGTTAAAGCCCATAGTTAGTGCTCACAGCACACCATCCTTTTGTGCTTCTAGGAGGCCTTTCTTCAAAGTGGGTCACTGACACAATCAATTAATCTACATAGTGGATATTGGACTACAGCTAGAAGAATACTGGTTGTATTTCCATTTCTTAGAATGTTGTCTATTCGGCTCAATGACTGATTTATGAATGAAGGAAAAAATATACAAATAAGTGTCTACATGCCTACATAATGCATACAAGAGAAGGACATGAAAAAGTGAAATGAGAGCTTACAGGGATGAGTCGTCTCTTCTAGCTAGCACGGGGGTGAGGAGGGCATGAAAGAAATGCCAGAAGGATTAGGAAGGTGGAAAATGTACCAGAATTTTCAAGCTAAATATGCTGGGATTGAGACGGAGGTGAAGATAGTTTAGTAGGAGCTACAGGTACAAATGGAGCAAAGCATGTTTAGAGTACAGCAAGTAGTCTAACTTGGCCCAAGGGACAGATGAAGTTATGTAACAAGAGGTACATTTGTTTGCAAAGATCAGTTCAGGTTGAACTGCAAAGGGCTTGGAAATAGAATTAATTTCATAATAACTTAAAAACATTTGTGTGATTCAAAGCATTACCCTCCAGGATAGAGAACTTTGTGAAGCAGATATCTATAATCTAAAATTCTAAATACTTTTTAAGATGACTCTTTAGAGGTTGCTTAAAACTCCTCCTTTCAGAGATTTTTATATTTAAGCAAAACAACTAATAGAAGACTCTTGCTCTGATCATGCAGGACATTGAGAGATCTGATTTAACAAAGGTTGGTTACTGAGTGATAGTCAAGCTGATCTATACCTGTACCTGCATTTGTATTTCATGCCCCTAGACCTTTCCAGCAAAGGTTCTGTTTGACCGTGGAAATGAGCATGGCACCATCAGGCTAAACTGGGAAAGATCTCAGAATGGAAAGGTCCTTCAGGATCTCCTTTGCTTGCTTTTTCTTTTCTTTTTCTCTTTAGTCCCATTGTTTTTTATGTGTTTGTTTTGTTTTGCACACATACACTTACTTAACTGGAACTATGGTATTTCGCATTATAATTCCACACATATCATATTTCAGGTGTGTCTCCGTCTCAGTTACTAAAATCAGACTTCCCGGGCAAGGAGAAAGCCTCCACTTTGCTCCCAGCAGATGATTGGGACATAATGAACATCTGGAACATATACTCGGCTTCTTTACATGATTACTGATAGACCCAATCCTGTTGTGTTCTTCCAAGACTATAAAAACGTGTTAACATGGTTACATCACACACTTCAGCTGGTTTGTATAAGGCATGATTTTGCCACATGATATTTACTTTAAAAAGTAAATAATAGTCTCGTTCAAAGTGATGCTGTAACTCGGGGCACCCATGTCAGCCCTGCCCTGGCATTTCTTGCCCATTTTCTGGACTGAATGAACTTACTTGACAATAAGCTATGTAAGCATATTTTAGTGTTAACTACTAACTAAAGCAGCATAGTTTAGTAGTTATTGGAGGATGTTTTCTCCAGTTTGGGGTAACTCCAGCTTCAGTGTGGGTGGCTGGAATACCCCCATCTGATGAGTTGTATCTTCTAGTCCTATGTTTCAGAAATAGCTCTCCTTTCACGAAGAAAATCCCTTCTGTGTAGGATAACACAGCTCTGGGTTTGGCATGTTTGGGACATGGTTGTCACTAAAATTTTTCAAAAGGGCTCAGTGAGGATCCTGTGGAATTGTTATTTATAAATTGCAAAAAATGAAAATTTATCACCACTGGTGCTAGATGCTGACAATTGCTATTGTCTGGTTTTCCTGACTGCACTTAGCATCTGTTCTTGGTTCTTCTCTCCCACTGAAAAGATTCCCTTCATTCCCCATACCATGAACATTGGGTTTATGCTTTGTCTCTTTTGTATTTGGGTCCTAAGAGTTGGCCAGGTTTGGATCACAAGAGTCCTTTGCCCCACTGAGGCTGTCTTTGGGGGCAACACCTGGCAAATTATCTTTGATTTGGCAACATTTGATTCATCTTAAAAATTCACAAAAGTGAGTGGATAGAAAAAGTTTAGATGTTGGAAAACTTGACCTAGATAGCCTCTTAGGGGAAACAGATGCCTTCACTTAGCAGCCCTAGCCTCTCTCCAAACCCTGCGAATGCTACAAATGCCTCTGGATGTCTCTTGCTTTCCAAAGTAGTGGAGTGAGTTTAACAACCTTGGCACCTTGCAGAGAATTTAGTCATTCCAGGACATGGGATTGCTACCTTGATGGGAACTCAAGCCGGGAGGGAGCCTGCCAGTTGGATTGGCAGTGATCTAGCCCCAGCAAGATCCAAATCTGAAGTCACCATCTTCCTTGTGGAGAATCAAGGATGGAAAGCCAGAGAGCAGTTGATTAAAGAGAACTAGTTCAGTTAGTATTCATTAGCCAGCAAAAGAGTGGAAAGAAAGGGGGATATAAACAAACACAAAGCATAACTGGGAGCAAAAGGCCAAAATACAAATTAGTAAGCATACAGTCTGGTCAAACCATCCTACCTTGAATTGAGTAAAGTCTGTAAGACTTTAGGAACTGTCCCTAATCCACCCTGAGCTCCACTTGGGAATTGCCAGACAGGTAAAGTCATAGCTTTCTAAGAACTGTCAAGCGGCACTGGTTCTAAGGCAGGTTGAAAGGGATTTGCTATGTTTCTTATCCCAGGACAACCGTAGATGTTTCCCTAAACTTAAGAAGTATAGAAACAAAAAGACTGAGTTTGCCCAAAGATTGAGTTTGCCCTAATCTCTAAGTGTCTAAGAAGTTGAGCATAAATAACCCTTAAATAGGAAATGTTAAGGTGTTTGTGACTCATTGAAACGAAATTAATATAAATCGGAATAGGATGCAGTAGATAGATGCTGGACAGCGTGAGTTGCTTCACTACAGCTGCCCTCATTGACATCCTACAAATCTATATTCTGTTCTTATAGCAATCGTAAGAGTTAAAGTGGTTTTCTGTCTGAGGCAAGCTCTGCCTGATTTTCTGCCTTGGACTCCTGCACCATTTGCGCCTTGAGAGTAATTGTCCATTTAAGCAAATTTGGTTACTTGTTTTGCTTTATTAGAAGTCCCATAGTATAATGAAAAATCTGAAGGGACTTTTTTCTCTATGTTTCTGAAGCAGCAGCTCAGGCTGGAAGTAAACATAATCTTTCCTTGTTGGTTTCTCCTAAAATGCTCCACACATGGCTCTCCCCAGACTCCACCCTAAGGGCCCATCTCTGAACTTTTCGGACTAGCTATTTCGGAAATTAGTATTACAGTTATTCTAAATTCATGTTTAGAATTAATCATCTCTTTATTGAGCAGCAATGTGAGTACAACATTTTACAATGGGGGGTGTAGGGGTCATATAACAAAATACTGAAAAAGATCATTCAGCTACCAAAGTTGTGCAAATCATGCAATGTTGTATATTAGACCAGCCTGAATTTGAATCCTGATTCTGTAGTTTACCAGCTATGGGGCGTTAGGCAAACCATTAAATTTTCCTAGCTCAATTTTCTCTTCATTCATCCAACAAATATTTTTGAGAATCTGAGTATGTTCCAAGAACTGCACCAGGCACTTTGGAATGAAAGTGGAAATAGAGTATTTCTTTGAGGTAAGTGAGAATTAACGGAGACAATTAAGGTAATAATGGAATAAAAAATTGAATATAACATATATACAATAATGTTAGAGATTATTATCATTATTAACTAGCAAATATATATTGAGAAACTATTAAAAAGCAAGCACTACGCTGGGGCTAGTGTTATACTAACGGACAACAGGTTGTGAAGAAGCCATGATAGGCCTTAGAACGAGAAGAGGTTGCTGAAGAAGGGGGTGTTTGGGATGGGAGGAGAGAGACTTAGATGTGGCCCAGGGACTCTGAAGAGGTGTGAAATACATGAACATGGCATTTGAGGATGGAAACCAGAATTGGCTAGACTGACATGAGGGAAGACTGTTTAGAAGCTCATGTAATAAACCAGGAATTCATTA
Organism: Mustela putorius furo; assembly: GCF_011764305.1. Lineage (NCBI taxonomy): Eukaryota > Metazoa > Chordata > Mammalia > Carnivora > Mustelidae > Mustela > Mustela putorius. Next base: position 3,542,231 of record NW_025421481.1, read on the forward strand.
ATTCAAAACTAGAACAGGGCTGGGCAAGTTGAGAGAAGGAGGCTGAACCTTTTGTAGACATTATAAGGGAGAGCGCCAGAATGAGGGTGATGTTCGATGAGTGCGTACATATACGTGTCCTATAAGTAAGCCAGGAGAAGACAGTAATCGTAGAAGTTCAAAAGATTTGCAGAGGTAAACCGAGTTACTAAATACACATCCACTCCAAAAACACACATATATGCTACATATTAAGTCAATACTAGGAACAGATAACACCTATCAATGATGTCTTCAATAATTGTTTGGACTTTTCCTGATTATAAAAGTAATACCTGCTCAATATAGAAAATAATAATAATTGGAAAATGCAGAAAAGTATTAAGAAGAAGGTTAAAATTACTTGTTGTCCCACTACTGAAAGGGCCATCACCCCCATAAAGCCAGGCAAGGCGTCAGTCTCTGAAGGCACAAGCATGAGGAAATTTCTCTCTCCATTTTGCCAAAAGGCAAGATAACACGATAGGCCTGAAACTTCTCTCCAGTGATATAAACAGCTATTTCTAAAATAAGGGAATGAATACATTACCTACTATCTAGAGAAACTAAGCTCAAATATTTATGTGTGCATGTGTTTGAGGTATATGAGTGTGTTGTGAGTGTTATATGCACACTTGTCCCCCTTAGTGGTAAGGGAAAAAACAGGGTTATTTTGGGCACTAATGACTAGTATCTTCATAAAATATAATGACATAATCAAGGCAAGTGCCTTGTGACTTCCTTTTATAAATGATCAGGGAATAATGAGTACAGGAGCCAAAGGTTTAAGGAAAATGTATGGGAGGAAAACTCAGAATTGGGAAATATAATCCATTAACTTGGGTTTTCCTTTCTGAAACTGGGAAAAGACTCTTATTATTGTTCAATTTAAGTGAGGGAGAACTATTGAGTATACCTTTACAGACCCAGGGGTGTGCTGGTTAATATATACGTCTTGACCAATTTTGGTCAAATTCTAGATGTTTCTGTGAAGACAAAATTTTTAAATAAGATTCAGAATTAAATCAGTAGACTTTGAGTAAAAGCAGATTATCCTCCATAAAGTGGGTGGGCCTCATCCAGCTAGTTGAACACCTCCTGGGAAGAAGAGGGAATTCTACCAATAGACCACCTTTGGATTCAAACTGCAACTCTTCCCTGAGTCTTCCACCTGCAGGCCTATTTGCAGATTTTGGACTTGCTAAGTCTCCATATTCACATGTGCCAATGCCTTAAAATAAATTTAGATAGTGATAGATAGGTATCAATTGATGTTATCAGCTCTGTTTCTCTGGAGAACTCTGGTCAGTACAACTGTGTTTAAATATTTATTTTGAGCTCTGAAAGAAACTGAGGACTACACCATGTGTTGTGAAAAGGAACAAAGTATGTTCTAGACATATCTGAATGCCTGCAAGGTGTCCACAGCTGACTTTCACTCTGGGATCAGGGGTCTGTGCTTGGCAGAGGATAAGGTACAGTTTCCAAGGGTACATGCTTACCAAATGGATCATTACCAAGAGTTTCCCTAGAATCTGTATCTCCTCTTCAATTGATTACTCAAACTGCTATTTATGCAGGGAACCTTGTCAGGAAGCAGTCTGAAATATTCCCTAGCAGCCATCTTTAAATAAATAATTAAGGCTAGAGACTGTGTTCCCTGCTCTTAAAGAACACAACAATACTTTTCTAACTGACCCACATGAAGAGTGGTAAGCTCTGATGAGTAAGTTTTTCTAGCAAGTTCAGGGCTCATCAGAAACAAGACCTTTTTGCATCAACCTTTATTCTGCAAAATCTTTATCAAGTATAATTATTTCATTTTTCTACTAAAAAGTACTTAGCAAAGTAGAAACAATCCAATCTTTCAAAATGGAAGCTCTGGAAAGACCATTAAGTGAGTGATAGACACTTCCGTTCTTCTTACCTAGCACTGCTCTCAAATCGACCTATGTTGTAATGTAACCCAGGTCTGTTGTTTCACATGTACCTCAAGGCATGATGCCATTCCCAGAATTAATCACAGATTTGTCTACATACAAATCTTTTTATACTGGGGGGTCATGAGAGAATTAAGATTTTTTTTCCAGTCTTTTAGCTAAGCAAGGACTAACTGATGGGGAAAGGAGAAAACCAAAGGGCTTCCACAGTACAGAAATCTGAGATCATGGCTACAACCTCATCCCCCACATTGCCCGAACACTGGGAACTTCCTCATTCTTATACAACTTTTGTCCATGCTGTTCCTTCTGCCCAGAACAGCCTTTACTATTTTCCTGTCATCTTGAAGGTAAACTCATACCTCAAGACCTAACTCAAATGCTATTCATGGAGCACTGAGTGGGGTGAAAAAATAATGAATACTGTTATGCTGAAAATAAATAAATTTAATTTAAAAAAATGCTATTCATTCCCCCAAACTTTTTCCAACATCTTTAAACTCTATGAAAGACTAGAATAAAAATGAGTGTGAGCTTAGAAGGTATTTAAATTACAAAGATCCATAATTAATACATATATAGGTGGTATTTTTCTTTGTTCCCTGCTTTTTCATTGTGGCTATGTACTTTTTTCCCCAGCGCACAGCATGTTCTACTGCAGTGATTCTCAAACATCAGACATTCAAATACCAATTACACTATTTTTTTTTTTTTTTAGTCATAACTGTTGGCCACTTGTAATAGTATTTACTTAAAACAATTTTTTCTTAAATTGATTTTTTAAGAGTTATATATCTGTTTCAAAAACAGCATCACTTGCCTTAAATAGAAGTTATCGTTAAAAATAAATACCAAGAAAATAAAACCGTATTGTTAAATTCTGGATAAAACCACTGCATTTTGTTTCATTAAACAAGTCACTTTTCTATCCACCAATGCCCTACCCTTCATTTTCCTTTTTCACTCTCAAGAGAGCTTATGATAGTTTTCACGTGAATTAGCTTTATTTTTAACATCACTTATTTTCCAGGCTTTCATTAAATCAACAAAATGTTTTGAACTCATACCAGAAGCTCAGCTTTGGGACTGCGACCACGGGGAAGACATTTGCACCCTCGCTGAGTTATCATCTTTCTTTCTCCCCTTAGCTCTCTTCCCCTTTTAAAAATTACAGCAAATCAAATATCCCGGTTTATTTATTTCAAACAGATGAAAAGATTAAACATCAGTGCATCTTAAAGTACATTTGAATCCAACGTTTTTCAAAACGCCCCATTCCTCCAATACACACATTAACCAAGATTGCCGTGGCAGTTTCCCCACAGGCCACTAGGCGGCGCGCACATTTTTTCGATTTCGAAAGAAAGTGCGTATCTAGGTACTACTCCTGAACTTTGGAATTGGTGTCTCCTTTCCCCACTTTCTGTTCAACTTGGGGTATTTGTGGCGAGCCCTCAGGTTCTTTCACTCCACTAAACCATCCTCGACCCATGCAGTGACTCCTTCCTTGTCTGCCATTACGAAGAATTCTTTCACTCCCCAAACCACAACAGTTTTGCTTCTGACTGTTTTCAGCATTTGCCCTTTTGACATTTTTGAAGAAGTAAGATCCAAGTTTAATGTTGAAAAGAAAGCACTGATTTATTTAGTGAGAAGATTTCTTCTCCCTATTACCGTTTTCCCTAGCTGTGGGGAAAATGCTCCTCTAAGGATTTAAAGCAGCTCCTTTGAGCTAAAGATCTTTCTGAGGAATAACAGAGCTCTTTATGAGATCTTTCCGAGCTGACATTGGTGCCCTTGTCAGCAGCATGTTGTATTTTTTAAGGTCCGGCCTTTTTCTCTGATTTTTACATTCTGACTTAACAAGGCCTTGATTTCGAATGCTGCCGAATACACTCCCAGACCAACTGTCCTTACAAATCATAATCCAAGACATACATCCAGGAGTTCCTACATTCTTTGCCTTGAGGATGGCCCTGGAACCTTCGACCTCACCCTTTATCGGATCCCAAAGTCCCCTTCCCGCTAAATATCCACCCTGAGCTTTTCTTGGGAGTCAGCAAAGACATTAATGAAATAAACTGTCAGTATATACACCCTGTTGCCCATAGATAGGAAATTGCCTTTTGGATGAGCACCTCTGAAGTTAACGTGGGGACCTCTGGGAACAGGGCTTCAGCAAAAAGAGTGAAGGCTGGGCCTTGCCCACCCCTTCCTGTGAATCTCAATCAGCCTGTTCTTTCAAGAGATGAACAACTTTCTTCCCCCTTTCTTTCTTTCTTTCTTTTTTTCTTTAACAAAGGTGTCAGAAGTCTTCTGAGGCTGCAGCTTTATGCAAATACACTACTCAAGAAGCTGGCTTTAGGGGAGAGTTATTTATATCCCACAGGCATTACACATGCAAAAGGTGAAACTGTGAATCTCTGAATTTCCAGGAGTGGCTATTTTCATGATGAACGCATCCTTGCAGTTAGCTATTTTGGTGGTACACAATTCCCATACCTAACTGTCAGATTGTTCTGGGCAGGAGACTACATAATGATCCAGTAATTTTGGAATGACCCTGTATGTTTCTCTCCCGGTGGGACCGCATGACCTGAACTTTTTCTCCGATTAGATTTACTACCACCTTGGTCTGTCTAGTAATAGATACATTTCATTTCTTTTTCTCCTAAACAGCTACAGCTCTCAGTTATTAAAAGGTAATCATGCGGCACATTTATTGCCCCTTTCCCGTTCAGACTGACTCCTGGAATTAGCAAAGAAAATGGCTATGTCTCTAGGAATTATTGCCCTGCTCTGTCGCCGGCTCACCCTACCCAGAAATACAGACCATTCTCCACATCGAAGTCTACAATAATCACTTCAGGAAATTGCTTTCCCTATTGGAAACTGAGAGCTCACATCGGAATGTTTCCACAGCACAGCTGATGATAATTACGACTCACTGAAATTTCAGTTTTCTTTGATTGTGACATAAAAACTGGGACATAAATTAAAACCCAATTATCCTTTAAGGGTAATTGGGGTTATAAAACCAAGAGACTGTGAGTCAGTGTGTCGATATCGCAGGAGCACAATGTCTGATGGAACAATATGTGTTCTGTATCCCAAACAGCCTTTCACTTGAAACGGTTGGGGATAAGGTGATCTGTGCACAGTGCATACCAAGAGAGTACATCAGACTGGGTGACAGCCTTGGAGAAATGCAGTGAGCTTCTAGGACATCTTGGAGAGATTAAAATATGTGAAAACTGCAACAGGAACCTCCTGGCCTTCACCTGTGAAGGTGCACAGCGGTAAAGCAAGGCTCCCAGCACCAAGACTCCAGCCAACACCTGAGTGCGCACTTGGAAAGTGTGTTTCTTTCTACTGGGGCAATAGGCACAGTTCTTTGGTTTAACACAATCTACGTCATTATGGTCCACGAAAGGATGGACTTTGTTTTTCACAAAGGGCATGATCCACAAAGGCTGCAGAAAAGATTTTTGGTAAATCAAGTCATAAATTAACTTCACGAAGAGGAGCTCATTAAAGGAAGATTTGGATTATTATTTAAGGACAGGAAGTGCCCATATACCTGTGGCTCCCTACCAAGCCACCTCTTGAAGATGCATATGTGCATAGGCTTCGGATGAAATCATATTCACCAAAATTTCCCAACCATGTACCCCAAACCCTCTCGTGACACATCCGTCATTCTGGATTGCCCAAAGAGTTTCACTTCCCTGTCTTTCTAGAGAATTTCTTATTCCCTTTCATGTGCAGTGTTCATATTTTTAAAAGAGTACATACCTACCACATGCCAGTGACATTTTTCCTTTCTGGCTCTGCCCCTCAGCTGAAAGCCCTTGCAGGGCTTTGACTGTGATGCAAGTGTTGGGCACATAGCAGACACCCACTAAATGATGCTGAATGGGATGCACCATCAGACAGCATAACTCCAGATTTTTAATTCTTCTTTTTAGAAGGTAAACATTGCCGTAAGTTATTAACTACACAGAAGACTTGACCAGCCCCAGCTCCCTTTCAAAACCAACCAGGTTTTACTTTGAGGGCACTCACCTCTGCAAACAATTTTCCGGCCACAGGACAACATAAAGGTCCAGACTAGGGTATCCAGCAGACCTCTGTTTTCAGTGGTTGCGTCAGTCTCATCAAGTCCCCTGAGAATCACGAGAGAGAAATGCAAGGTCCAGGTTATTTCCACCAACCCTGGGAAACCAAGCTTGGATAGACATCTAGGGAAAGTGTTATGTCTGATCTGGGCTTTTGCAACCTTATTTCGTAATCCACTTTCTTATCTACTATCTCACAAAACCAAAGAGCAATTGGTACAAACTGTATTGATAAAAGATCAGAACTTGATTCTCAATGGCAAAGGCAAGTATACATTATAAATAGCAAAACAGCTGGTTTGGACCATGTTGCTGGCCACTCATCCAGTTGAGGGATTTGAATGACATCATAACCCTTGAGAGGGTATTGCTAGCCAGCTGGTGTTATTTAGAATACACAAAAATTGGAGAAAGAAAACACACACACACACACACACACACACACACACACACACATACAGGTTTGAGTTATGCAGAAAAATATGAGTAATGGAAAAGAAGTTTGCCCCTCAGGTGCCCTTCCCCTTGGTGGGGCAGTGGCAGGGTGGCGGGGGCGGGGGCGGCACTGGTGATAGGAAGCCTAGTAGAGAAAGGAAGAAAAAGATTTTATTTTTTTCAATTGGCTTTATAGCTTAGCAAAGTCTTTGCCCTGTCACGGGCAAAAAGCATGAGACAGTGTCCTAAAGGGAGCCAACTGCAATGCTGCCTGCCCCTTTTCTAGGTTCTAGGAAATGAGATCATTCCCCTTGCTTGGCAACTAGGACAAGGGGTCACCCCAGTGCTGTCTTCCAACCTACTTTATCCCAGTCGTTTCAGGGTTAAAATTGTGAGGTTTGCTCGAGATGGTTTTTTTCTTCATTTCTGTTTTTTAATTTTGCATTTGCCCTGGAATATTAAATTGCTTGCCCATCCCCCATCGTATGTTCCTTTAATACCGGTAAGGTGTATTAGCAGATGTGTTGTCTCCATGCCCAGTAGAAAGTTAATCAGAGAACAGATCCTTATTTTCTATGGCAGCATCAGTATATTAATGTCTGCTAACCCTGTCACTCACACACATTCTTTTAAGGGAAAAAAATGCTTCTGTGCTCTAGTTTTAAAATGCAAAGGTATGATGTTATTTGTCACCATGCCCAAAAAAGTCCTTACTCGATAACTTTGCCAGAAGAGGGAGAGAGAGAGAAGGCAAATGTTCCCCCAGCTGTTTCCTGTCTACAGTGTCTGTGTTTTGTAGATAAATGTGAGGATTTTCTCTAAATCCCTCTTCTGTTTGCTAAATCTCACTGTCACTGCTAAATTCAGAGCAGATAGAGCCTGCGCAATGGAATAAAGTCCTCAAAATTGAAATGTGACATTGCTCTCAACATCTCCCATCTCTCTGGATTTCTTTTTGCCTCATTATTCCTGCTAACCAATTCATTTCCAGACTTTGCACTTCAGAAGCAATGGGAAAAATCAGCAGTCTTCCAAACCAATTATTTAAGTGCTGCTTTTGTGATTTCTTGAAGGTAAATATTTCTTACTCTTTGAAGTCATTGGGGAATTTTCTTTAAATTGTGTACTGTTTGCTTCTGCCTAGAAATGTTATTCACTTTAGAATTTTCATTGTTTCGGAACTGGGAGTTATTTATAAATTGCTGAATATGCAATTCTGTGGGATCTGAAAAACTAGCTCCGGGAGATGGATGCTTTTACACAGATATCTGTATGAGTAGAAACTATTGCAAGGTACTTATGCTAAATCCTCCACTTCTGCAGGGCTTCTGTGGTATCATTATAGACGATTCCTTTAAATCCTGACTATGGTTAAGGGCTATAGAGCATGGATATGAACTTTTGGATTTTTTTTTTTTGCAGGTGCAGATGTTTTATTTTTAAGACTGTGTTCATGTGTATGCATATATGTGTGTGTGTGTGTGTGTGTGTGTGTGTGTGTGTGTTTAAGTTGTCAGGACTTTTTATTACAAGCATGCTACATATGAAGAGTTACCTTTTAGGAGATGTTAAAGCTTTTAAATATGATCTTTGGAGCTAAGGTCCCAAAACTCTCTGCACTTCTGCCCAGAGAGTCAAAGTTACAGCGAAGTTTAATATGCTCTTCTGAAACAGAACTTGACAACTCTTGCTGACCCTGCATATTTGTATGATTTAAACAAATGCATGTTGTATATATGGAAAGCAGAAACTTTCTAGCAACTGCATGTTTAAGTTTTCTCTTTGGAAGGGGACTTTCATAGGTGAAGTTTGGACTTGGGATTTTTGTGTTGTAAAACTCTGATTTTTATACTCGGTGTTGTAAAGTCTCTTTAGGTAAATTTGGCTGCCGCTGTTAATGCCAACTTCTCGTTTCCAATCACTGGCCCTAGTTCAAGTTTCCATTCTCAGCAAAATTATATCCTTCAAGACTTGTGTTTTTCCAGTTTGCAAGCATTTTTAAGCCGCTGTCACTGGCTCCTAAGTGCAATTGCCTAAGAGCTCAATTCATAAAACGTCCTTGCCACTTAGTACAGCATTCATTCGCTGTTTTCAAATACTCCACCACTAGGATTTTTCTTAGTCAAGTAAGTGGCTTAGGAGTTAAGAATACATCTTTGTCGGGCACCTGATTCTGCTACCTTCCAGTTGCCAAGACACATGCTGACTATCTTGCTTTTTAAAAGAAATGAATTCTCTCTATGTACTATATACTATACTATATATATAATATATATACGTGGTCTGACAGCTCAGGTTTTTGTCTCACTACTTAGGTGATCATAAAAGGTGTCGTTGAGTGTTATCTCTGCACTGATTACAAGTTTGGAAAACTGTCTCCAAATGAACGTTTCAGAAATAGTACTAGCAATGTTGTTGCTTTTCCCCTGTACCTGGAGCAAGAAGTGGCTTAAGGGAGCTGCATGGTCCTTCAAATGTAATTCAATTAAGTAAAGGTGTCTTGCCTAGAGGCAGAACTCACAAGCTGATTGTACTGTGAGTCTCAAGGTATTTGTAAGTGTTTTGGTTCAGAGGGAAGGGGGTAAGGCAGAAGACTGGAGCTTGGGATCCCTGTTCTGAGCAGCTACAATAGGCACACAATGTAAATTGGTGCCTTGAGCTGGCAGGGGGTGGGTGGGTGGGGTCAAGGGTAAAAGGGGGGGGTTGGAGGGGGAAGATGGACTCAAATCCCAGCTGTGCAATTTGTTCATTGTTCGAATGGACAAAAGGCAGTTTACCCAGGCTAATGGCATACCTGCCTGGGTCTCCAAATGTAACTAGATGCTTTCACAAACCCCACCCACAAAGCAGCACATGTTTTTAAGTCCTCAGTTTTCTATTCACATCAGCTTCATAATACCCACCCTGACCTGCTGTAAAAGATCTGGAACACACAAAAAATGGTTACACCTACAGTGAGTATTTTCTTATGACTATTGCCCTTAAATTTTGCTGGGCATTTTCAGCACATCTGGAATCAATTGATATTCCATTTACTTAAGATAAAAAAGAAAGGTCTCTTAAATTTTGAATTTGGGAATGATTTTTGAGAAACAGTGCTCTGAATTCTTTTTTTCTTTTTTTTTCTCTTCTCCTTCTGGTTCTTCCTTCCTTTCTCTCTCTATCTTTCCTTTCTCTCTCTTTGTTTCTTTTGTGCCTGGCAAAATAGACGAACAAGAAAAGAACGGACATATGGGGCCACTTGTTTCAAACTTTTAACCCCTAAGCAAGTTTGTTATTACTTTCATTGGGGGGAACATAATGTGATAAAATTCTCTGGTTCTCTGTGGGTGTGCTGGACTGTTCCCTGAACTAAAAGAAAATGCAGTGGAGGTTTTCTCTTATCCTAGAACTGTAAGTGCTGATATTTAATCTAACAACATAACTCAGCAAAATAGAAAGAAAAAGAAAAAGAAAAAAGAAAAAAATTATAAAAAATAAATCTATATTTTGAAGTGCCAGTGGTCTATATGTGAGAACTTACATGTGTTATGCCAGAAATAACTATGTAAAATACAGTTCTGACATCTCACGGAGTTCTTAATTCACTAAGGCTACCTCTTTCCATGGATTTCACGAGAACTGAAGAACTTCAAGCCATCTTCAGTTACAGGTGCTTGGCCTTCAGCATTACTATAAACTCAACAAAGAAGGGAGGGATGGAGGAATAAGATTGGCAGAATAGCATGCATTCTAGAACTGGCCCATTGCCAGAGTGTGGGGTATGTTCTATAAGATCAATTCGGAGTTTGCTCTTTTGAAAAAGGCAATGAAATCCAGACAGGTTGGAACTGTTTCGATTTCCACTGGAAATACTGAAGGGGAAAACCCCCAATTATTTTATGACTTAAAAAAAAAAAATGCAGATTGGATGAGAATCTGTTTCTATCAGTCTTGGTGGCTTTGGCTCTGTGGGGATAGAGGGTTTCCATGCAGAGGTCCTATTGAGAAAATGGAAGAAGTGTTCAGTTGAGCTTTTACCTCCTCTTCTATTTTATGTCCATTATTTATGATGGTTTGCAAATGGAGGGCACTTTTCATCTTAAACTGTTTTACAAGCATTAACTAAGTATTTATGTTGTGTTAACGAGAGTCAGGGATTTAAAGTTTTTTTTTTTTCCAGTTGCTGAGCTGAAGTTGTGGCCACAAAAATGGAAATCTTAATTAAAATGATGGAGCAAACTCTGCCACTGATGTAGAGAGCCATTAGGTTCTGAGTTCATGGAGGGCCAGGAAGGCAAATGACTGAGTCTGTTTCACCAAAAGGGTTGGAGTTGAATGGGCCTGTCACTACTGTGAGGTTCAGAAATCCTCTTTTTATAATGATCGCTTCCAGCGTAACTCCATGACCCTTTTGATAAGGTCCCTTGTTTTCATCCGGCCAATGATTCTTCTAAGACCACTGAAAGTAAATGCATCTAAGGGAAGTGAAGCTACTCACCTTGGGAGGCTTCCTGGAAGAAGCCACATCTTTGTGCAACAAGGAGCGATATGGAAAAGTTAGTGATCACCTTAGCGACCTTAACGTTGTTTCTACTACTTTGAGAGAGGATGAAGCCCTAAGCCACAGAAATTCTGCCTTCAGCCAGACTGTTATTTGGCTATTATGGGGGTCCCTCAGTATATTATGCTATAAAATGGTTACAGAGACACTTAAGTCCCTCTAAGACATAAAGTCAGAATTCCTGTGACAGAAAAAAAAAAAATCTTTTGCAGGTTTTGAGCCCAATGCCCTGTTCATGGAAGGCAATCTCTCCACATATGTTGACTTGATATTTTACTTGACACAGAAGGCTTTAGAATACAGAAGATGTAGGGTCTACTTAGCATGAGCCAATTTCATTCCTAAATCCTATTTTTCCTGTTTCTGGTTTTTTGTTTTGTTTTGTTCTCACTTCCACTTGCGGTTTTGTTAAGTGTTGATATTCCCCAGGTAAGAAGTTATTCTGCCTCTCTGTCTTCCTCTCTGTCTCTGTTTCTCTCTTTCTCTCTCTGATTAAGTGAAAACAAAAACAAAAACAAAACCCTGTAGGGATGCCTGGGTGGCTCAGTTGGTTAAGCCGCTGCCTTCGGTTGAGGTCATGATCCCAGGGTCCCGGGATCGAGTTCTGCATCAGGCTCCTTGTCCAAGACAGAGCCTGCTTCTCTCTCTGCCTCTGCCTGTCACTCTTCCTGCTTGTGCTCTCTCTCTGACAAATAAATAAATAAAATTTAAAAAAAAAAAAACAAACCTATAATGACATATAACATTTTCGCAAAGACTTTTTTATCCACAGTAAATTATCTTTAATCAGTAGCTGGAAAATGTTGTTCTAGTTAACTTAATATTCTGGTCCATAATGAATGCCTATGCCATCTGTGGACAACAATCTTTAGAGAATTTAAATTAATAAAATGTATTTGGCCCCAAATCTGGAATGAGCATAGTTTAACCTTTGATAATTCAAAAGGTTTATCAGGATCTCTGAGTGCTATAGAATTCTACCGTGATAATAGCATTTTCCATTTTCCACTTATATAGTAAATGTTTCTAGCTATTTTATCTCATTGAATTGCCATGGAACTTGTAAAGAAGAGGTTCAGTGAAGTCCAGAGTGGCAAGGGGGTTAAACACAGGTTGTTTGATGCCAAGCCATGCTCAGTTTACACCACCCTGTGGTCTGTCTTGCACTCTGTTGCAATTCTGTGCAGGGTAGTTCTAACTAATGGCAATAATGGAATGCTAGGGCTGATGCACCTTTGTCTCACCCCCACGGCCCTTGCAGGGACCAAGGAGCAAACATGACCATCCTTCTATTCTTTTGGCAGGTAAAGCTGCACATCATGTCCTCTTCTCATCTCTTCTACCTGGCCCTGTGCTTGCTCACCTTCACCAGCTCCGCCACAGCTGGACCAGAGACGCTCTGTGGGGCTGAACTGGTGGATGCTCTTCAGTTCGTGTGTGGAGACAGGGGTTTTTATTTCAGTAAGTAGCCCCCCCTCTCACTGCTCTGTGGATTTACAACCGCAGGGAGTGTGTGAATAACTGAGCGACTGCCCATGGCTGGCTGCCGTCCTCTGCCTCTAAGATTCCTCACCTTAAACTAAGCCTAGTGTGTCAGCGGGGCTGTGGCAGGTTTTGCAGATTTAGGATGGAATTTTCCTCCTTAGCAGTTTGTCTTTTAACTGCTTCCTGCCGAGCTTTCCCAAAATTATTGTACTCTACCCTCACTATCCCTTTCCTTTAAGTAAAAGGAAGGGGACAGAATGACCCTGGGGAATTGAAGTTTTTGTTTTTGTGATCTGTGGATGCCCATATAAACATATGGAAACACCAAGGCCTGTTTTAAGTGCTAGGTAATTCCGAGTAAAATAGTAAGGTGGACTGGGAAAAAGAATTAAGGGGCAAATCCCAGATGTCACCATGCAATACGAAAGCACCAGGGACAGAAGGTGAACTTTGCTCAAAGGCACATTTGCAAAAACATAGCCACTCTCTAAATGCAAAGTGAAATGCCATATTAATTTGTCCTCTATGCAAATTGACCTTGATGTTTTGTTATTGCCTTCCTTTTCTCTGGGACTCTCCTGTGATCTCTCCATCTGGAAAAGGGTTTCTGACAAATGTGGGGTTACTTAGCCCATAAGTAGGTCTCAGGTGATTAAAAAGCTGACAGTCAATAAAAAATAGACAGCCCCGTCAATGTTTGCAAGTAATAAACACAAACATAAGCCAATGTTGCCTGGGGGAAATGAGCACTTACAGAATCTACCTCAGAGGCATCCATCTTATTGTATAATATATCTTATTGTCCTTACTGTATAGGACTGTGAAAGATTTAAAGCCAATTGCTCATTCTATATAATTATTTAGAATTTTAGAGAGTTCCAGGAAACTGATGTTGAGGTCCTCAGTGAGCATGAATCATTCTTAGAGGTTCATTATCACTCGAGTGTAGACAGCTTACCTCAGTTGCCCACTAAGCTTTGAATAGCTCCTCTGATGACTCACACACTTCCAGTCTTTCTCATCTTCTTCCCAGGGAAGGTGGTGTGTGCCTGTGTGTATGTGCAGTGTATGCACAAGTGTGAGTATGTGTGTGGGGAGGGGGGCTGTATAGAGCAGTCTGGGATGAGTCGGGGAGATGGGAAGGGAGAAGCCAATGGAGGACTGATGATTTGTACTCACCATAGATTTGGCAACAAATAGTCTTTAAACAACTAGTGACAGAGAATGAGAAGTGCTACCTGAATGGGCAAACACCCTTCTCTGTTTCCAACTAATGCTTTAATAGAGTGAATTCATTTATTTTTCTGGCAATAAAGAAATTCTATCCAGTTCTCTATTGTAGGGTTGATGAATAAGTTCATTGGGCAAGTACTTTTCAAATAGCAGACTTCTTTTACCTTTGAAATATACAATGAAAGGCAAATGTGTTACATCAACATCATCCAATGATGAGATGTCATTATTCTTTACTTTGCTGCTACTGATCCACATATAAAAAATGAATAAGTAATTCTCACATATTATGTCCGAGAGGATTTTTTTTTTTTTGCCTTGATAATCTGTTTTTGCAATTTCCTTTGATCCAAGGATCAAGGTAACTGCCAAGCCCACAATTGTCTTCTGTTATGTGCCAGGATGAATTGTCTTGTTCAACTTCATGTGTTCCAGGATTTCCATGTAGAGTGCAAGAAAACTGGATCATTCTGTGCCTGTGATGTTTGCATTAGATAATGAAAAATGGGAATGTAAATAATGATTTGGTCTCAAGTAACCATATAATCCTGATATATGTGCACACAGATGGTTAAAAGTATTGGACAACTAGGATGAAAACTGATTTCAAGGCACCAAAAAGGTTCTTTTATTGTTACTACAATGATTAAATTTTAGCAAATATTTTTCAATTCCATTCTAATAACTTGAAAGGGAAAGGTTATATTCAGCAGCTTTTGATGTTTAGAGTATGACATTGGATCGAAAATGGTTTCATAGATTGTTGTGATTGTTGTCAGTATTGTCACTGAGACTATGTTTCATAAATTCTGCCTTATAGAATTCCATGACTTACATATTTTATTTGTCTGACATAGACCAAAATTACTCTTTTTAGCTTTCTAGTGAATTGGACAATCCTTTCTGTCCAAAAGAAGTTAACCCCTTTAAGTTTTTTAATTCAAAACATCAATGTAGCATCTGCTACATTTTAGACATTGTACTAGGCATGAATGAGATGTCTAGAAATGAATGAGAAATTTTGCTTTCAAAGAACTCACAGTCTAGTTAGGAGATTAAAAAAATACACCTAAGTATTTTCAAGTGTCATAAGAGAAAAATAATCATAGGAGAATAGATTATGGCTCTTTACCCTTTTCCTGAATATTTTGTCCCATTTGAAATCACCTAACCAGGATCTACACTCTCAATGGGCTTCTTGATGCTGTAGACTGTTTATTTACCATGGAATCCCAGTATCTAGCTCAATGCCTGGCTGAGATAGTAGGGTCTCATCTCATCTTGATCACTGAACTGACAAGCTTGAATTAAATTGTATCCAACTGAATCCAGTGGAATGGAATGGAATTACTTATTTGGAATCTTAGTTTGGAATTAAGTTTGTCAAGTACTTTGGATAATTCCTGCCTCCTATTTACCCAGGGGTTGGATAAAATTGTTTTTCTTTCATTCAACTGAATATGGTGGATACTAACAATGACTTAGAGTCTGCATTTTGGTCATAATCCGTAAGCATACATTGATGGTCTGTTTTGTGTCTGAGCCAATTATTCTAACAAGCATTAACTGTTGTCAACAAATTTTATTGAGTTTCCTTTTTGTCCCCTGAGATTTAGTGTTTGTGGACAAGTCAGCTCTAAGCATTTATGGGTCTTTGAGATACTTTTTAGAGGAAAGCAGTGTTCTTCAACTCTATTCCCTGTCAATTGACTCTTTTCATTGTTTTTACCCTTACTTTGAAAGTTTTATTGTGGTTGTGACTTTTATTTTGAGCTGCTTCAAATCCATTTTGAAAATATAGTTTTGTTGTCGTTTTCTTTTTTTAAGAATGGAAAGCTGTTTCTGATCTTCGTTTAAAATCCAAATATCTAAAAGAAAATTGCCTCAATATTTATCCTTTTTGTCAGGTCAGAAGGCTTAACAAGGGGGATTTTTTTAACCTATTAGAAACAGAACAGTTCTGAATTTAAAAAAAAAAAAAATGTTTACTTTGTATAGACTGACCCAGTGTGTGAATGAGCTCATATTTCTCTATAAGCACAAGTTCCACTACAACATAGTGGAGGCAACCTTCTAGATTATCTGTTTTGTGAACAATTTTTCTAGCATAAGTAGAACAGTTCCTCTATAATTAATGCAGCTTCCCCAGACATTTTACAAAATGAAAGTTCCAATGAAGGGCTAATTACTAATTCTTCCCTATGCATCATAGTAAGAGAAGGTATCAGCCAGTCTTGTGCTCTCACAGTCCTGTGAGAAAAATGGTGGCGTAATGAAGTGGCACATTGGGAAAGAGCTAGCTATTATCTCGCCAGATTGACGGAGCCCTCATAGAGGAGGGCTTGTTATAACCTCATTTTGCATGAAACATAGCAAGAGGAACAGAGCTTCAAGTGAAAAAGAAGAAGTTAAGCTTGCCATAGATATAATTTTTTGACAGTCATGGTGATTAAACATTTTAACATGTACTTTAGGGGCTTGTGGAATTTCTGTCTTTGGAGATACTTAAAAATTTGACAGACAACCAACCATCTTGGATGGTTTCAATTAAGAGCAACCAAAAGAAAGGAAGTTTCTGGGGTCCTTTTTAGTTTTAAGAGTCTATAAACAGTCCCTTAAATAAACTGTATATGCTTTACCTCAGTGGTCTGGGAAAAAGGAGAAGTAAATCAATGAGAAAAGAAAGTTGGATATCCTTTCAGCTATTCCAGATTTATAGGTTTTGTAAAACATGCTTCCAATGCACAGTTATTAAGAACAGGTCTGAATAAAATAAGGCCATTCTTCATGTGTTAAAACATACTGCTTTATAGAGTTTAAGTGAAACTTTGCAACGAAATTCATAGTTATTGATTGTAATAACCTTCCTAGATCTAGGTATTATTATTAACTCAGGCTTCTTTCATTTGAAATATAGTGCTCAGAAAACTGCTCCCGGACCTGTCACTCATTAGCTGTATGACTTTGGCAGGCATTTAAGCTTCCTGGGTCAAAATGTCCTTGTCCATAAAACAAGGGGATTTTGTTAAAGCAAATGACTTCTTCTAATTTTAACAGACTCGTAGTCCAGGTTATAATGAGCAAGGATTTGGTGCTATTCAGGAAAGTCGAACCTTAAATTTAAGTAGTGACCAAAGAACTTTTAGTGTTCTTTATCTTCCCTAAAGAGTTTCCGTTTGCCCCCAAAGATATAAGATTCCAGTACTTACAGAAAGAATAGCCAGCTTCTTTGTTTTGCTTTATTTTGTTTTAAGCTGGATTTCAACCCCTCAGGAATGGAACAGAAGTTCAGACATGACCAAATACGCGAAGGTCATCTAACCAAAGGAGCACATGCCTCATGCAAGCAGATTGCTGTGTTTCTTTGTGAGGAACGACCAGCTGACAGTTCTCATCTTTACATTTTCTCACTTTCTTGGATGTGAGAACAAGGGAGTAGGTCAGTTTTTAGTTGCCCTTTATTAATAACCAGAAGGGGCAAATAAGAATCTATAGGCTTCTAAATCTTGACCAACTTCCTTTTGCCAGGCCTACTGAAACAGCCTTTCCAATTAAAGAAGAGAGTCTATAGTTCAGGACAAAGATATACACCATTAGCATTGCTTTGAGTGGGGCTGGGGTTGAGCCACACCACTTGTATTCCATGGCTTGGTACCCCTTGGACGGCCAGCCATGCATTTGTATGACAGCTGGTCAAAATTAAGGGTACAGTCTCTGGCTGTGGAAAAGCTTTTCTCTTTGAAATTATTTGGCCCATGTGCGGTTTGACCTTATGGCCCTGCCCTCATTAGCACCACTAAGTTACTAGGCCACAGATATTCTTAAAGAAAAGTAAGGAGTTTTTTGTATTAATGCTAAATGCTTGCTACTACTCTTTAAATATGCCCAAGAGGACCAGTCTATACAAACAAAGGACCACTTAAAAAGTGATAGTTTCTGTGAGAAATTAGAAGATAATTTGCATTTTTCTGACATTTTAATATTCTTTAAGACTATCTCCCTGATGGAGAATTATAAGAAGCAGAAGAGTGGAGGGTTCAGGACCAAGAGCATGGTCTCTACTGCCAAGAATTCAGAGTTTGAATTCTAGTTTACTTGGTGGGTGGCCTTGAGCAAATTACTTAACCTTTTTGTTCCTCAGTTCCTCATCTGTAAAATGGGGCCTACCTCATAGAACTGGTGTTAGGATTAAAGGAATTAATGTATTAGGACATATTAACTTAGAATACTGCCTGGCACACAGTAAGTGCCATACATATGTTAGCCACACTTATTTACTTTCTTGTGGGGTCAGTTGCAGAGTCTATTGCAAAGGTTGAGGTATCTGAACAGCCCAATTAGTTAGACACTCATTTTCTCTCCTTAGGGGTAGCTGATAAAACCTATTATTAGTAGTAATAGCAATATAAATAGAAAGAAGAATGTCTTGTATTTGACTAGTATATTTACTTTTTCAAAATTCGCTTGTATCAGCTCTCTCACTTTGGTTTTATCTCTGGAAGGGAAGAATTATTGCTTCCTTGGACAAATTAGAATAATGAGACGCTGAGATTTTGTTATTTACATCACTGGACAGATCTAGAACAAAAGTCAAGTTCTCTTGTCTCCAAGAAGCATGTTCATTTGGCCGTTTACATTATTCAGAGACCGAAAATGTTATGGCTTAGGGAGACGCTTCCAAAAATCCTATCCTTTTCTGAGAGAGAGTAATACAGTTGATTCTGAACACTTCTTTGAAAAGAGGCATGAGGGAGATATTCATGTGATGACCCTACATTTTATCTTCCAGAAAATTTAGGAAATACTAATTGAATATCTTCAGGGTGCCCAAGAAAATCTTTGATTAAGGGCTATTGCTGTTCAAGAGACTGGACCCTACTCAGGGTAAATACTGCAGCTCACCTGTGAGCACCAGGATATGCAGTACAATCCGGGGGAACTCTTCTTCTGGACAACTTCACATTTTCTTCCTTCTCTGCTAGCAAACGTCAAGTGCGTCATTTCTTGCATCTCTTAGTTCTGTTGTTTTTTCTCAAAGACCAACTGAAAAAGGGCTGTTTGTTGGGACTGGGAATCTTTCTCTGGGCTTATGGAAGAGAGGTGGTAAAGGAGAGGTGATCACAAAGTGCCATAATCCAGATAGTGTGCCGAGCAGAAAGAGACTTCTCCAGCTTGACTATGGGAGGAGGTATGAGACAGCCTGGGGTTTAGATGTAAGGCTTTCACCTGTGCAGATACCATTCAACCAGCTGTTTGACACTGTTGGTTTGGGATGTATTGTTTCTTAAGTGGCTAGTGAGTTAGGCACTTTGGATCCAGAAGACAGTCAAGACTGTCTTCTCTATTTTTCAAATTCCCTGGGCTACCAGAGGCGTTTTCCAGACATCATGTACCATGCCAGCCTTCCTCAGAGCCTCTGTGAAGAGCCGACCTCACCCCTCTAGCAAACTTCCTTCCCATTTCACAGTCTATAACAAAAAAATCAGACACTGAAAACAAGTACAAGATCTCTCTCAAGTAGACTTCTCATTGTTCTCAATAATGGGCTACAAAGCCTTTGCTCTTTCACAAAGCCGGATGTCTTTGACAACCATGGTGGCAAAAAATTGCTCTTGCCCGGAGCTGCTGCCCAGGCAGAGTTCCATCCTACACCTCTCTCTGAAACATCAGCAAGCTCTTACATCACAAATAATTATTTTTGGTTGCCTGGAAAGTTCCAATCTTCAGGCCTTATTAGCTGTTAGACTAAGAAGATGACAACACAGCATTTTGTTTGTCTTTATCTATATGCGATATCATGTTTAAAACAGCAAAGAGCTGTTATTTGACGTGTGATTCCTTAACTGCAGTAAGTTGTAGGCCATTTAATGCATTGTTTAGTCTCACATTGGCTAAAGCGACTTAAAGAAGCACTTGGCAAGCTCTGGCTTTTCATTCTTGGCATAGCTGCCCCTCTTACTTTTTCACTGAACCTTAAATACCAAGAAAAACCCTTCACTTACTTTATATCTGGCATATTGCTTTATACAATTGGCCAGAACTTTTGCATGTGGCCCTCTGCATTTGTCCTAGGGTAATTAATGGCTTTGCAATATTTGATCAGCAGCAGCATGGTTACAAAGAAAAATTGTGCAACTTGTAGAGACCACACACTCTTTTAAATTAAAACCTTTTGCATTTAATGCTCAGGCATACTACAGGATAGGGTTTCCATGCCAAAAAAAAAAAAAAAAAGGAAAGCAAAAAAAGAAATGCCATGCTTCAGCATCTGGAAAGACACCCAAGGTCCTGACTATTGATTAAGTATATATCTCTCTAGTCCCTGCTTCTTAAAAATACCTGATTATTCAAAGGAAGTAAAATTAAAGACTGCTACAAGGTTGGAACCCCTTGAAAAATAGTCATACATCAAGAATGAAACTCATAGAGAGGTGACGTGTCCAAGGTCACACTGTTACTTAGTGGCAGAAATAGAAAAAGATACTATTGATTCTCTTTTCTGATTCCAATGTGGTGTTTGTCTTTTGGCAACAATGAACCCTGCCTATGTCAAAGTTACCCAGTATATTAAAATGGGCTGGGACAGGCCTCCAATCAGGCTCACCGAAATGAATATAGATCTTGGTGGCTCTCTCATTCCAGTAAACTCACCTGAAACTTAAATTTAACACTTTCCCTTGGTGTAGAAATTTGCACAAACTAAAGTAATTCCTTGCCTGTTTCTTACACATTACACAAAATCTTCAGATGTGCTTTAGGCATTCCAAGTCCACTTAAGGTCATAATTTAGACTATTATTGTATATTATATTATTCTGACTCTTTGGTCACTCTCTCCAATGTCAACTTGGGTAGAGCTGCTTTGGAATGACTTAGCAAAGCTGTGCTCCTGGAAAATCTGAAACAGTCTGACGAGTTGTTGGATCAGCTTTTTTTTCTGGAGATTTCTCTGACGGCCCCAGGCCAAAAGAAATTTACACCTGATTTTTTTGCAGACTTCCAGGCAAATGCTCTATGAATCTCTTCAGCCTTTCTTCTTTAATCTGTGGTCTTTATGAGATATTAAAAGATTATTGGAATGGTCTTTTTAAACTTTGAAATTGGGTTAGTCATAGAGTCAATTCTGTGGATATGGCTGGGAAGACGGCACTGCCTCTGTGCCATTTACCCTGATGAAATGGCTCTTTCATCAGAGGCAAGTGATGAAGAAAGTCTGCATTGAGCCAACGCACATGCAGCCAACAACTTCTGATAATCTACGAAACTGGGGAAAGGAGCACCAAGAGTTAGAATTCTGCATTAAACTGATTTGAGGACATTATAGATTTTGGCCTCCTCACTTCTCCTTCCACTGCCCCCAGCTCTAGCCCCTTTGTGAGACTAAGGGGCATGTTTTTAAATCCTATTTTATTCCTGTACTCCCCGGTCACCTCCCTCAGCAGTGTCATTGGCAACAGTTTCTCAACCTCAACACTATTGACATTTTGGGCCAGGTAACTTTTTACTGGGGGAGGGGAGTTCTTCTGTGCATTGTGAATGTTTAGCACCAGACTTGGCTACTACCCTCTGGATGCTAGTATCCTTCCTCTGAGTCATGACAATCAAAAGCATCTCAACATTGCCTGATCCTCCCAAGGCAGGGGTGTGGAATCACCCCTAGTTGAGAACTACTGGACTAGAGGTCTCCAGAAGGGAAGCAGCTAGAGGGATGGGAAAGCCATGAGTGAAGGAAACAGAAAAGCTAATTATCAGTCACTGGTGAATAAGGAGTTTATGTTCCATTGCCCAGAGTAAACAGTGAGAACATTCACTGTGGCTTTGAAAACTTTTTTCTGAAATTAAAAGAACTCTTCCTATAGGCTATCTAGAAGGTATTTTAGGCACTCCATTTTGTGTTATAGCTATGGAACTCATTTATTTTAGTAACAGCAGTAAAGGAAGGTAGAAATGGTATAAAGCAAAACTTTGTGCTTAGAATTATAATGAAAAAAAAAAAGAAATATGATAATGACCACTGGAGCAAATGAAAAAGGAGATCATTATCTATGACCTCAATATTTATGGCATTTTCCTTCTTAGTCATATAATAAATAGCTGTTAATGTCCCATAAGTGAAAACGCCTGGCTCAAATATGGTGGCCACAATTTTTCTCTTTCTTTCTGTGTCTTTCCGATCTAAATATCATCAGAGGCATTTTATTGCCCAGAAGCCCCAGCAGAAAACAGAAAGATCAATGAAGTATTGCATAGGAAACTGAAGTTCCACATTTAAGTCTCACCCAGTTCCCCTACTTAATAGCATTTCTTCCCTTTGGCACAGTTACTTAATATGCTTGGTTCTTACATTCTCCTCATTAGTAAAGTGGGAATTAAAATATTACACCTTGTTTTGAGGTTCAACTATAGAAGGGCTTTGAAAACCTAAGAGGCCATCCAAATATGCTACCATTAATTGAATGAGCTGAGTGCTTTACCTTGTCCCTCTAATCATCACCACGAATTATTTCAGTGGTTCAACTTCAGTTATTAATGGTATTGACCCATCAGTTCAAGTGTTCTGCAATAATTATAATTTAGAAAAGTTAATTTGGCAGTGTACCACCTCAACTTTATTAATCAGAAAGAAAATTATATTGGTATCTTCTTTTAAGATATCACTTTGCATTTAGATGGCCCAAGACTTAACTAATGGATTTTCAGAATGTTCACCCAGTATTACTACTCATGTCCTCAATGCAGGAAGCAGGGAAAAAAAGGCAGAGCTTATCACTTTACCACACTAAGCTTGCTTAAATATTCTGTCTCCTCAAGGTGGTTAGGTAGTCACTGAGGTTTCACATGTAGGCAAAAGATTTCCATTCTCCCAAGTCAGAGATTTCCATTCTCCCAAGCTATTGGTGATTTCTGCTCAGCCTCAAATGCAGTGTTCAGCAGAGGGAATGTATTCAATAATCAGAAAAGTATCTCTGAACTCTCAGGCTGCTGAGTGTAATTCCTTCCTTATCTTAGGCTGACTTAGGACAACTGAATTTTTTGTTTGGGCATGTCTTTGATGAAATAAAAATTGTGAGTTTTATCACCATATGGCCCAGTGACCATGTTCTTCTGTTTCAGAGGCTTCACATCCAACAGCTCTCAGAAACATAATATTTGACTTAGCAAAGACACTTTTGAACCTCACAATCAAATACTGGTCACTGCTACCATGAATTTTCATTCTATTTTGAGCTCTTTCAGAAAAATTAAGTTTAAGTTGTTGTTGTTGTTGTTGTTGTTGTTGTTGTTGTTTCTGTCCTCCACAGCATCTGGTGTTGGATACTTAATAAAACTGTTTGATTTGATGTTGACAAAATCATTCCACCATTTCCTTCTACCAGTCCCCAGAATATATCCCAAGGACTTTCCACTTGTTACTGCCACCATTAAGGATCTGAGATTTAAGGTATAGGATAAAAAAGCTTATCTGAGATATCATTTCTTGGGACCCCTTCACTATTGCCCTGGTAAGAATTTCTGCTAGCTCAACAGTAAGCTAATTCTAGTCAA
Organism: Mustela putorius furo; assembly: GCF_011764305.1. NCBI lineage: Eukaryota > Metazoa > Chordata > Mammalia > Carnivora > Mustelidae > Mustela > Mustela putorius. Next base: position 3,565,548 of record NW_025421481.1, read on the forward strand.
CAGAGAATTTTCAAGGTCTACCAGAAGAGCCTTCACAAAGAAGTTCCATCTGTGGAAGTGGCTTTGAAAACAGAACCTCCCCTCAGTTCCTCTCTGTTTCATCTGAGATATTCATACTAAAAGGAGTGATGATTGTCAAGGGAAGGCACATAACAAATGGTCCATCTCTGGCAAATAAACCCCCAATACAAGTATAACAGTGAGAGCACAAGCCCTCTGAGAATAAGTAATTTTTTATTTGTCACTGCATAATTGAAGAATTGGAGATCTAGAAAGAACCATATAGAGCAATCTGGTTCAGTGCTCTCACTTCCCAGAGGAAGGAAGCAAGATCCAGAAAATAAAATAATAGATGAGGTCACAAAGCACACTGGTGGGAAAGCCAGAACGGCAATTTAGTCACCTCACTTAATCCAGGGTTTTTGCACAGGACTACACTGTAAACTTAACCTTGATAACTCACATAAAGTTAGCACTAGCAACTCAGGATTACTGTCAGTCAGTCACTTCTGTTATAGTGCATTAGAACAGCACTTTGAAAATCTGAGCCCTTAACCAATCAGAAAACTTTTTTTTTTCCCAACTTTTGTCACCCATTGGATAACATCATCAAGTCTCTTTATTCCAAATCTTATCAACCTTACTATAGGACTAATGGATTTTCATAGATTCTAGTAGTTTGATGGATTAGAAATTTTAAAGAAAATAGTAAAGAGTTAATTTCCTTTTAGAGATAACTTTAATTTCAAGTCCTGTCAGTTGGTTGCCTAGTTTATTCATTTTGTATTGCTTGTTAACTCAAAAGCCACCCAAAACAAAAGGTATTGTCAATGCATTATTTCTGTCTCCACACATTCCTGACTTGCTAGCCTTCCATGAAGGTCTTCCATGAAGAAGCTTAAATTTTCCTACGTATTCTGAGTTTTATGTTTCTTTCCATTAAAGTTTCCAGCCGTTCATAGACATATTTAGTTTGGCAGAAGGTAGTGGTGACTCATGGAATGAAGAAATTTAAAAGCAAAGCTACTGAAAATCGATCTAATTTCTTTTTGGGGTAATTTGGGAGTGAGCGATTGATAATTTGTCTAATTTTTCCTAGTTTCATCAGCTGCCATACTGCCAATATTTGTTCCATATGGGTGCTTTGTTATGACTGAAATATATAACAAATTTCAGCTGCAACTATATCTAATATGGTCAAAGGCTAAGACTATTGTTGGCTCATTTTCTCATTGTTTTTGGCTGGATACCCTCAATCAATGGTTATTGAGTGAAAAAACAGGATCATATTGAAACCATTTTCAGCATGTTCCTTCCTATGGATCCAGCCATTTCACTGTGAGTTTGTCAAGCACAGCAAATGTTCCTTATTAAAGGGATGATTATGTTTTCGACATAGATGTGACTGCCAGTTAACTGCATTCACCTTATAATTCCACTCTCTCGATTTGGTGTAGAGATGTTTTTGGCTTTCCAAAGATTCCTTCTTTTCAGCTGATTCTTGCCTCCCATTATGGAACAGATATTTAGGGATAGATTCTGAGATCAATGACATACTCATACAATAAGCATCATTTCAGGCTTACCTTAAGATAGACAGTCTGTGGGCCCTGAGTTATTAGAATCATAAGACTTGTAAAAGGTATTAGTGCCACAAATCTGGCTGGCATTTCTGTAGATTACTAGTGCTTTGCATGCAATTATGGAAATCTCCCTTACCAGAGAAATCAGACCAGGGTTTAGGAACATTGCATGAAAACACTATGCTGTGTAAGCTATAGACACAGAAGAACTTACTTCTGGCTGGTTCTAAAGTAGGCACTGATCACTGACATCCATCAAGTAGTTTATTTCAGTCAATATAAATGATTTCAATATCCTCCTCCAACAACAACAACAAAATGTCAATAATAAACAGAGAATTTTCTTAGAAGAAACCAGACGTTATTGAAGACCATCGAAAGTGGCAAGAAGTAGTCTCTTGTTTATGATAGGAAAGTTTGTTTTGATTAACAAATGTTCTAAGCTCACACATATTACATAGTAAAAATACAGTTTAGTGTATGAAGACTACAGCCTTGCTACTCGAAGCAACCTGAAAGCTTTTTGGAAACACAAAATCAGGGGCTCTACTCCAGACTAATTAAAACAAAATGTGCATTTTAAACCAGATGCCAGAGGATTCATATGCACATCAGGATTTGAGGAGCCCTGGTCTAGGGAATCAACAGAAAATAACAGGTACATGTTGGTAGGTGATTCATCTGTTAGAAAAGAGAACACAAGATAGTCAGGGCTGAAAAGTGTTGGAACCAAACATGTTTATGATCATTAACAATATATATGCCGATTCAACCATATCAAGTCCCCAATTCCTTCGCGTTGGTAGAGACTTTCCTGGGAGGAAGTATAGAACTGCTCCAAGGATAACCCCAAGGGCTGACCTTCTGTGAACTGGAAATTGGAACTCCTAATTGCTGTAGCTGCAATTTCCAAACCCATCACTGGGGCCAGGAACTGAGATCCAGTCCTTTAGATCTTGCCAGCTTCTTTTTCAATAGTTACATTTTATAAGAACAGCCAAGCAAGAGTCCTTAAAAAAAATATTTCTAATTGCATTGAGTGGACAAATGTGTTTTACTCATATCAAATTGCTTCCTTTGTCATGTTTAGCCAGGTTTTTATATTATTTCTTATGACTCTGAGTTGATTAGTTCCATTAGGTTTGCTATTGGAATTTAAAAGAAATTGTTTTGAGCTAAGAAAACTGGGTTTCTGTCTCCTATTGGAACATAAAGGGTAAACTTTAAAACTGCAGCTGGCTCCCAGTTGAAAGCCTTCACTAGACCCTTTCTGGAACTAGACAAGTTCCCCAGACTGAACCCATTAATGAAAGTCCAGATATCTAAAGGACATGCTTGTTCAGAAAGACCTCATCCCACACTAAGGCAGGTAAAAGTGAGAGAGGTCCAGTTTATAACTTCTTTTCCTTGAATGACACGAGAAAAAAAGAGGGAGGGCTTTGAATGAGGGACTTTGGGTATCCTGGGTTTACCCAGAGGTTTACCACTAAATAACTTGGTAAATTTGGTGAATAGTCCCATGAGTCTCAAAACCTGTTTCCATTGGAACAATAATATTAAGTTGAACCATGACATTCCACTTCTGAAATGGGGTCACTATGATCTCTTTTCACAATTCTCCAGAGGGAAAAAGTAAGTCATAGATATAGTTTTCAGAATTTTTTCATATACATTTTCCTTAAATTTAAAGTATCTGTCACCTCCTGATTATAATCAATTCAATTGGTAGTACTGGACTTAGCTCACAATTATATATTTAATTTATTTAGACTTAATCCTCAGCATTTTAATGCAACGTCCCTTACTCCTCAGCACTCTACCCACTGAAAGAATGTTGACCAGGCACTCTCTAGAACCTTTTCCAAAACTAACTTTTTCTGTTATTTCATGGAAACCTCTAAAATCATTTAAGAAATCCAACAGGACATAGAGCTATTATTGTTTCTTTACTAGAATTCTTCTTTCATTATTTTTATTCAGAGCTTTAGTAAAATGTATGGAAGTAAAATTATGGCATTAATCTATTAATCAATAATATAATAATATAATTACTATAATTATATAATTATAATATCATTAATAGCATTTACTGGGCACCTATTCTGTGCTAATAGAGAGGATAAAGCCATGCCTTCAAAGAGATTTCTCACTTGTATGTGAGAACCCATTAAATATCAATCATGAACCCCAAGCTTGGATCAGATAGAATTCTTCCTCCCCTATATTATTCGAACCTACACCATCCATTGAGTTCCCTCTTGTTAGCAAAACATTAATGATGAAAGGCATGAGTAAAGATACCTACTACCCTCACAGAGTTATTTTAAAGCAGATATCACAAAATTGTGCCCTATTCCTACCCTACCTGAATCTAGGCCACAAACATGGTTTTTTTGCACCAACAAATACACTTTCTAAATTTTGGAATTATAAAAACTAAAAGATTTTTGGCAAGTTAGGTGATCTAGTGGTACTAATCAGCATTCCTGAGTAGCTGCTATTAGCTAGAGGTTTTTAGGTGGGATATGTGCCCCTTTAGCCCACCACAGTGCCTTACAAGCTTGCTTTATTCATCTACATACCCATGGGGCCTCAGCATACACAGACCTGTGCCACCCCTTCCCCAGATATACAAGATCTCTTTGGATATTAACCATACACCTTTCTTCTTTATTCAACACAACACTCATTTATTGCCTTTGTACTATCACCCACACATTAGATTAGCCACTGCTGATTCCATAAACTTTTCTTTAAAGTGTTTCATTTTTCTCCTCAAACATAGCAAGGGTATAGTGCAGATAAAATTTAAAATATGATCAAGTCTTCCTGGTGAAGGAAGAGCCCAAGTATGAAAAACTGAACATTCAATAATTTAGAGGCTATCAGAGGGATATTTCTTCAAGAGTAAGTGAGCTTTTGGACAGTGACCTTGTAAGGAAGGAAAGACCAGTTTCCCAGCCAACTCAATGGACAAGTTACGCAATCACTCCAAGTGTTTAGGACAATGGAGACCGTCAAACTCAACTCTTCAGACAAAGTGAGTTGTAGCATTGTAGTTTGTTTTGCACCAAGATCCAGAACAGCTGTTACCAATTCACTGGAAGATTACACATGTGTCCTTCCTTCCATTCCCATCACTATTTAGGTCCTCCTCATCACTCACCAGAACTATTGCAACAGCCTCCTCAATGATCGCTCTGTGTCCAATATTGCTTGACACCAGCCATCCCACCCATGAAATTAATCTTTCTAAAGCACAGTTCTAATCACTTTATTCCTTTTCTAAACAACTTCAGGGACCATCCATGGCTAAATAAATTGAATCCAAATTCCACAATTTGATAGTAAGGCATTTTATATAAAACCTCTATCTAACTTTTCAACTCTATTTTCTAACATTTCCTTACAGCAAAGCTCAAAAACTGGCAGTCTGTAAATTGCATCCAATCTTCAGAAGTATTTAGTTTGGCAAATGCAGTGTTTTTACAAAACTTTGAATTATCTGTCTCTTACATCTACTTTAGTACCAAAATCTTCACCACTCTCTATTACATTAGTGTGGCCCACTGACTCCTTTACAGGATTTGCTTGGCTGTTATAGGCATTTGAGTTTACAAGTGCTCCCTACATAGTCCAACATCTAACCTAGATGATTTCCTACCATATATATTATTTTCCTGGGTTTTCTTCCTGTTTTTTTCTTTCAAATGTCACCTCTTCTGGAAAATCTTCTACCAGGGCACCTGGGTGGCTCAGGGGGTTAAAAGCCTCTGCCTCCAGCTCAGGTCATGGTCCCAGGGTCCTGGGACCAAGCCCCACATGGGCTCTGCGCTCAGCAGGGAACCTGCTTCCCTTCCTCTCTCTGCCTGCCTCTCTGCCTCCTTGTGATCTCTGTCAAATAAGTAAATAAAAATCTTTAAAAAAAAAATTCTACCAGATGCCAACTCTCTTTCCTCTGAATAACAATACTATTACTCTTACAACACTTAAAATCTATTCTATATTGTGTTTTTTTGGTGAGTGTGCATGCTTTATACCATCTGGTTGGCTATAAGCTCCTCAAAGATGACGACTGTTTTATTAATCTTCTGTAAAATCCCACATACTCCCTTGTACACAACACAGTCAATTTCTGCATGGAATTAATTAAGCTATCCATTTTTCTTTAGTCTCCCAGGCCTAGATTGGTAGTGTGTGCCCATAATAAGGTAGTAACTCATTTGAAATGCAGACATGGCTGAGTTGGAAGGTCCCCATGGACTCTGAAGCATTTTCAGATAGAAAGTGAGAAATGCTGTATCTAAAGAAAACTACTGAGGGAATTTAGGTAAATAGAACATGATCCTTTCTGTTGGAAGCTGGCTGTGATCTTCTGATTAAATCCCTATTGCATGTCTCACAAGGAGCATCAGCATCAGTTTAGTATGCTTAACTTTGTTAGAATTACAGGAGTCAGTCTTTGTGGGGTGGGGGGGGGGGTGCTGAAACAGTGAGTTTAGCCAGTGCCAGGTAAAGCACAAATACCCTTGAAAAAAATGAAAGAGAAAGAACTTTGCACACTGCATTCAAAGATATCCATTTCCAGAGTTACTGAACACTCAGAAAAGCACTCTCATTCCTGTTTGCCCTGGCAGAAGGAAGAGCCCATCAACAAGTTTAAAGGTTATAGAGTCAGAACTTAGTGGCTCCAGGGGCACCTGGGTGGCTCAGAGGGTTAAGCCTCTGCCTTTTGCTGGGTCATGATCTCAGGGTCCTGGGATAGAGCTCTGCATCAGTCTCTCTGCTCGGCAGGGAGCCTGCTTCCCCCTGCCTGCTCTCTAGTTCTCTGCCTGCCTGCTTGTAATCTCTCTCTCTCTGTCAAATAGATTTAAAAAAAAATCTTAAAAAAAAAAAAAAGAACTTAGTGGCTCCAGAAATGGATCCAACTTAACGGATTTTGATCAGAATGACCAGTTGTAAAATAAGAACTAAAAGGCAGAAAGCCACTCTTCTAAAATAGAATTCAATTAGGCAGTGTTTTATGGACTAATATGTACCCAGGATGGTACTAGAAATCAAGAAAAAGCTAAAACAAGAATGAAAGTGGGGACAACTAATATATTAACAAGCACACACCATATTCTCCAGATATGACATAAAAGCCTGCCTTAAGTTACTTCAGTCTGGTTAAGAATGCAACATTTACCCATGTGTAGAAATTATCATCAAGGTAAACTGAAAGCATTAAAATAAGTAATAAAATATAAAAATGACATTCTTTTTTTTTTTTCTATTCCTCCTGGACATGGCAGATGTCAAAACATGCTTACTAAATTTCCAAATGAATATTGAGAATTTTCATTCTTCTCTCTATATGTATAGTCTTGTGAGATTTTCCGTTGATGTTTAAAAGGAAGTGGAATTTGTCGCCTTCATATACCTTCTGTCTGCCTGGGTCCTTAACTAGGTAGAGGTATGGATGTGCTCTGTTCCTTGAGAGAGGCAAGAAATAGGCAAACAAGTTTCTTTGACTTTGAGTTGATGGGAAGTACGTGAAAAAAAACCTCCTTCTGTGAATTTGCCTGGCCAATCTTTCCAACTCAATCTCAATGATGTATCCAAATTCTACCTGGAGTCATGAGGTTCCCTTTGCATCTGATTCTCTGTATTTCCCTGTCCAGACATGGTCTGACACAGAGAACATGCGCAGCATTGATTCCTTTTCTTTCAGCACAAGGAGTCCTCAAAACAGATATTTTCCCAGATTAAACAGAAATCTAACTGTGCATATTTGGGTATATTTGAAATACATATTTTTATATAAAAATATTTATATAAACATATTTTATATAAAAATATATATTTATATGATGTGTTTTTTAACCAAAGGGACAATGTTGGGTATCAAAAGGAATTCTGATTATGAGGTGAGGAGACCTGAACACCCTGAGAAGACTTTGATACTTATAAGCTGAGTGCCTTTAGGTAATTCTCTTTTTTTTGTAAACAGGGTACTATCAAAACTGTTCTGCCTCCAAAAGGGGGGGTTTGTGAGTATCAGGCAAAATAATACCTCTGGAGTCATTCCATAGTTTCTGGGTAATTAAGGCCTAGGTTTCTAGAGATAACTTGAATGAGGTGTTGTTTGAATTGATGGAGTGCTAGGCAAAATACGTTCTAAAGTTGCGACTGGGTTAGCCAAAATGACATTCAGGCACCTTTCTCCAGAGGTTGGGACAGCCATTCCTTTGTGGGTCATGTGTCCCTTTTTGCTGGAAATACAAGGGGAAAAGTAGGAATAGCTGTATTATCGGACAGGGCTTCCTGCATTCCACCATCCCGTGAGTAGGGATAAGAGGTTAATTAAATAGATCTCTCGGGCAACAGAAATGATCAAGGCTGTCTCTGGAACACAGTTGCTTCAAAAAGTAGGCTTTTGTTTCAGGAAAATCTCCCACAGAGAAACATGGAACACCAAAGAGAACTATAAATAGGACTATCATTTATGTCAATTATAAATAGATTTGTTCCCTTTTGATTAGAAGATTAGTTCTAGCTGAAAGTCTGTAGTTGAACTGAAATGAGGGAAAAACTCCTGACAAAATATTATTACACGCTAACTGTTAGATTTGATACCTTTTCCTCCCTGGGGTGTTTTCTCTAATTTTCCCTAAATGAAGACATTTGTGTTTAGAATCCACTTTTAGTCTTTGAAGTACATTTATTCATACTTCATCACTTCCTCAGGATCTCTCTTTATCTTCTAGATTAGAATACACACACACACACACACACACACACACACACACACAGCACTTTTTAAATGGAAAAATTGAATAAATTGAATATCAGTGTTAGGAATGCAAAAGAGGTAAAACTCTTCTTGGAGGCTCCCAAGATGGTCACCATACCCTATCACAAAAGTTTGCCTTTTCATGAAGGAGACTCTTTACCAAATTATAGGTCCTTAGCAAACAAATAATAGAATAATGACTGAAGGGCCAAAGTAAAAGATCTGTAGACGAAGGGTCATATCCCATAGGCTGTTGCTACTTAGCACTTGTCAGATATGCAGCTATTTTCCTTTCATTCTATATGGAGCAATATCTAGAAGGATCCCAACTCTTTAGGTCTGGTTAGCCAACTCCTTGTCCTCTGCTCATGTCCATGACTCATTTCTTCCCAGGGCCAGAAAGAGAAGTGGTAGCTTCCCATTCAAGCCGTCTTCTAGGTTCATCCTGGGAAGATGGTTTGTGGATGGAGCAGCAGGGTGCTGCTGTACCAGGCATGATAGAATGCAATGGAATGTGTGTCTCTTGCCTGCTAAGATGAGGGAATGGTAAACCTTACCTGAGTCTAAACTACCTTGCCTCTTGGAGACTCTTGATTTCAACTATCCAAGACTCAGCATTAAGAAAGAGACTGTAGGTGAGAGTAATTGGGAAGAGAGGGCAGGTGCAATGAGCAGGGATCTTTCTGGGAAATTCCTCCCCCACTTTAAATGCCTTATCCTGTGTGTAAACCTGGCAATTCACAGACCTGTACCCCTGGGGCTAATAATACATTTTATGTTTATAAAAAAATTAAAAACTTTTTAAAAAAATTTTTTAATAAAAAATAAATAAATGCCCTATCCTGATTTCACTGCAGGATATTTTAAAGTGAGCTTAACTTGTCAACTGGAAACTCACTTCCTGACCCAAGATTCAAGGGAGATTTCTGGAAAAACACTAATCAAGGATTTGGAAAGCCTAGGCCCCAACACATAGAGAAATATATTGAATATTTTTAAAGATATAAAATTCTTAGAACTGTTGGACAGGTTTCTGTGTGTGACCTCTCTCTTCCAAGTGGCATTGCTCAACAGCCCAGCTCTCATCAGAAGGCTGACATCATGCTGTTGTGCAACTCACAGCCATTGCAATGTCACTTTGCTAACTGCACTTGCTGTGCGTTCAACTACTAAGAAGCCGAGCAGCTTTAGGTTTTGAGTCAGAAGTTCTGAGCAGGATCATTCCCGCGAAACCTGAACCCTTGTTTCTTCTAAAAAGTCAAAATACATTTGGATCTTGCAAATCGAGAATGTCAGAGCCAATATTTTCTTCTTTAATCAAAACCCAGGAATGCCACAGTGGGTGGCTGGGGCCATGTCCTCTCTTTTTCTCATTCCCTTCCCCCACACTGAGCCAAAATTCTCCAGGCTTGAGAGAGCTGAATGTGAACAAACCTCCAGACCTTGCATGTTTAGGCCTGAACTTCTCTACTGAGCACTGCCTTATGGTGGACTCTGACACAGTTGGATGTGAAAACATGAGACTGAGATCATGCATTTGTTCCCAGACAGATAGGTAAACAGAAAATAGGAAAGGCTTCTTCCCACTCAGTCTTGCATTCCCAGTCAAGTATTTAGGATTCTCTCCAACAGCCAAACTCTCCCTCCAGTGTTGGCCATTGAACCTGATGACTCTTTGATGGGGAATCTTCCATCCTCCTCCCCTTGGATCACTCCTCTAGCTCGATCTATGATACACTTTTCAAAATTGAGGAGATGAGACCCTTCTCCATTCTAAAATAGGCTGAATGTTCTTGGGAACTTCACAAAGAGCTCTCTCTGAGTCCTGTCTTCTTCACAAATGTGGCAATGGCCTCCAGGTTGGGTTAGGTAAAACATTAGCACATTCAAGAGACCAGGTTTACCTTGTTCCTTTTGTGTTGCTGTCATCTTTCAGGGAAATCTAGAAACAGCAGATAGATGAATCTGCCCTTCCCTCCCCCTAGGGAAAAGGAAGGGAAAACCCTCACATTCTTCAGACCTCACGAATCACTCCAGAAAGTCAGTAGTAACTTTGGTTAATGGGAAGTTTCAGAAAGGAAGCTTCCGAAAATTTACCATGATGCCTGTGAAGCGAAATAAGGATACTAACATTTGTCTAGAAGTTACATCTGGTGTTTAAGAGAGGCTTTGAATAGATAGGATTTTGATAGATGGAGAAATTCTAGGTAGAGAAAACAACTTAGTGGAAAAGCCATGAACAGCAAAATACAGGGCATCTTTGCACATGCATAAGCCATCCAGCCAGTTGTTGGGGCAGCATGCTTGTGGAGAATAGTGTAAAATAAGCCCAAATAGATATGTTAGAGAAACATTCATATTGAAGATTAATAATAACTAGAACTTTCTAAGCATTTATTATATGTTTGCTACTATTCTAAGCACTAATATGTATTTGTTCTTTAAATCCTCACAACAAAACTGTGAAGTGTATACTACCATAATCTTCACTTTAAAGTGAGACTACTGGGTGCCTGGGTGGCTCAGTGGGTTAAAGCCTCTGACTTCAGCTCAGGTCATGATCCCAGGGTCCTGGGATCGAGCCCCACATCGGGCTCTCTGCTCTGCAGGGAGCCTGCTTGCTCCTCTCTCTCTCTCTGCCTTCCTACTTGTGATCTACTTGTCTGTCAAATAAATAAATAAAATCTTTAAAAAAATAAAATAAAATAAAGTGAGACTACTGAGGCATAGAGAAGGGTATAATGTGTATAAAAGACACATAGCTTCTAAGAGGAACAAAACCATGGTTTTAATTCAGGCAGCTGCCCCCAGCATCCATTGTACCTGATAGCCTTTTAGCATACTGCCCATAGCATGCTTTTATTCTTTGCTTTTTCTTCCATTCCCTCTTCCCTAGCTGAGGAAATATTAGGTAATCTCTAAGGGCAAGCTCATATATTCCTTCTTTAGTGAAATCTCTTCCAACTCCACTGAGTTGGAAGAATTTATCTTTCCCTAATCCAAGTTCCTCTTTGCTTGTATTTACAGTAATTTTTCCAATCTTACTTATATTAGAGTTAAATTTATGTGCTCATTTACAAACTTCTATAGGTCAGACTTGTCTTTATATCCCCTTTTATACCCTCAGACCCTGGGATAGTGCTTTCATGTAGAAAGTGCTCCATTGGGGCGCCTGGGTGGCTCAGTGGATTAAAGCCTCTTCCTTCAGCCCAGGTCATGATCTCAGCGTCCTGGGATCGAGCCCCGCATCGGGCTGTCTGCTCAGTGGGGAGCCTGCTTCCCTGCCTACTTGTGATCTCTCTGTCAAATAAATAAATAAAATCTTTAAAAAAAAAAATGGAAAGAAACAAAGTGCTCAATTAACATAGCTGAATTGAATATCAAAGTCTACTGGCTGAAGCTTGGAGAAATGTTCCCTAATCCCACCATACCCCATTTGTATCATCTTTCCAAATTCAAGACAACAACAACAACAAAAGACTAAGAAATCTTGAGTCCTACAGGGAACACTTCCACTCCTGAAATCCTACAGCCCATCAAAAACCATTTGGAAAAGCACAATGTGGACAATCCTAGACCACAGACCAAGAACACCATTCCAGGGTTACCCTGCTTGGCTGCAAAAGAATGCTAACTCTAACAGTGCTTTAAACATGGCCACATGTGGATAAAGTATCTCACCAAGGGCTGTGGGGTTCCAGGATTTCTGAGAAGGCTCCCTTTATTCTAATGAAGTTCTCGGTTTCTCAACCCCCAAATCCCAACTCCCTGTGGGAGACTCAAAAACACCCAATTTAATTAAAACCTCTGTTTTTTCACGTTGAAGTCACAAGCTTTCACAGGGTGCAACGTGTTGCTAACCCAGCAATTTCCAGATTAGACTGCTCAGCAAGGCAGGTGCTGTTTTCTTTTTATGGTCACGTCCTTAAATTGCTTTGCTGCTTAGATATATCTGAGGTCCAGGTTGCTCAGACAGATTTCAGCCCCAATCTTTCCCTCTTCCACCCAGCTCTTTTCTGGCCTGGAAGATTTCTTTCTCCCATAGGTGGGGTTACCCAATAGGAAGAGAAAGTCTTATCTTTTTTAAAAAAGTATCCTTTTAATGTTTGTCATGAGTTACCTCTAAGTTCAAAGAGTCAATAACAACAAGTAAGCACAGTGTGATGCCTTTGGAAGGATGTCAGACAAGCATGTGGAATGGCCTACAATTATCTAATTGTCAAGGCTAACACTAACAAATTGAGATGTGCACAGTTGAGTGCTGAAATGTGATGGATGAGTGCACAGTTATTTACTGAGCATCTATTATATGCCAGGCTCTGAAGCAGTATTGGGAATTTAGAGCTGAACCAAACTGACACTTTTTCTGTCTGAGGCACTTAGAGTTGAACCAGAAAGCTCCTAAGTCCAAGAAATGGTGAGACCCTTATGCTCTGTATTTGTCTGGGGGGAGAACTATACAGTACAGTCCCCAAGATTTCTTTTCTTCCTAATCATTAGAATATTTTTTCTAATCATTCTCCCATTTTTTTCTCCTTACCCTCTCTTATTATTGTTGCCCTCTATAGCAGGCATTGTTGCACACCTACTGTTTCAGGCATTGGTTTAGATGCCTCGTGGCAAAGAAGCCTCGATGTCAGGGTTAGTTCGGATTCCTGCTCTTTCCTCTCCTTATCCCAGACAATCAAAGGAGGCAGCTTAAATTTCATGACCAGTTTGCTTCTATCAGGAGTCAGACTCATTGTTCTCCTCTGTTTTACTATACATACTCGGATATTCCATGTACACTGGAGTCTCTTGTCCTGGGAGAGCCCACAGTTCCTGAGGTGTTAAGTAAAAGAAACCATTTATTTATGTATTTACCTATTCTGTGTAAATTTATTACCTATTCTGTGTAAACAAACAAAATAGAGAATGGTAGGAAACACTGGGTAAGTCTCACATTACTTGTTTGATAAATATCCAAGTGCCTTGTGCAAGGGAGAGCAATAGTCTCTGGTTCTTGACTGAATCTGTAAGGAAGTCACAGGTTTTGATTCAACTTCATTGATGAACTCAATCCCATTCTAAGAGCCGAACGATTTACCTAGATGAGTTCTGGGAAGAGACAAGTCAGATTTAATGTAGAGAACCATTGATCAAGTCATATCAAATTAGATATGAAACTGAGTCACTTGATATATTAGAATATGCATTTTGACATTGTTTATTTTTCTTACCAGTAGACTTTCTGGTTTTCCAAAATCCTTTTCTTTGTTCTCTGACACTGTCACAGACTAACCTGCTATACAAGATCATCTGAAGCTTCACTCAAGACTAAACCTTTGTGATTCTGTATCCCTAGACCCCAAATCCTGTAATTAACAGAATTTTAGGAGAAATGACCAAAGACTTCTCTTCCAAAAATTTACACAAGGTGTTATTGGAGTCTTATTAGAATGGAAAGAATGAGTCAAAATTAGTTGCATAGATAGTAGGATAGGATATTGATAAACAGCATGTAGAACTTGGGAAAATAAAATCAAGAACAGGAGAGAACTTGTTTAAGTACACCAAATAAACCTGAAAGAAGAGCCAATGTGTCCTTTATCTGTATTTGCCAACATAGAGTAAAAATCATAATCTCTAAAGGAGATGGTTCAAAATTCTGGGTTGAAAACCCTGGCCTTCAAATGGGAGGTGAAAAGAGATTGAGAAGTCCAGAAAAGCAGTGTTTTATCAGGTCTAATTTAGTCCCAGAGCTATTGGGTGTCCATTTGTCTCCAAGTGGAGCATTGCCTGGTGTCTGTGTTTCTGTTCATGCAGAAAGCTGCTGGGGCCATCAGAGCAAGAGAGACTTCACAAAGAAAGTCAGAAAGCAGTGCCAAAAGGCAAATACGGTTCCTATCACAGCCAAAATAGTTCACTTAGCTCTTTGTGTTGCTCTTTTACTCTGTAATGGAGCAATTTCTATGAGAGTTGTGTAAAAGTAAGGAGATTTTTAGCTTTAAGCAGCAAATGAGTGAATTGGGCAAGAAAAGCATGAAATTCAGCTAGGGAAAGAGTGATAGGGAAATAATATAAAAGCCCTGGAAAAGAGTGCTTCCTCTTTAGAGAATCTACTATGTGAAAATCCACACTTGTAAAACAGATACACTCTGGATGGATTTTCTCAGCTCAGAAAAAGTTATCACTTTACTAAATGCTTTTGGGAGTTCTCATTTAATGTGGCTGAATATCTCCTTTTGCTCTCTCTCTCTCTCTCTCTCTCCCTCTCCCTTCTCTCTGCCTTACATTTACTGGCGATGAAAAGGAGAACCCATAAGGTGTAGTCCCTCAGAGGTCCCTGTGCCTACCCATGTTTGTGCTTCATTTTTACCATAGTGACAAGACTTAGAAATATGATAGGACTTAGAAACTCTTGGTAGACCATAAGGTAAGAGTTTCTGTCAAGAATGGAGATAGAGGGGGTACCTGGGTGGCTCAGTCAGTGAAGAACCTAACTTTGTCTCAGGTCATGATCTTGAGGTCCTGGGATTGAGCCCCACATCAGGCTCTCTGCTCAGGAGTCTGCTTCTCCTTCTCCCTTTGCCCCTCCTCCTCTGCTTGTGCTCTCTCTCTCTCTCTCTCTTTAAAATAACTAAATAAAATCTTTTTAAAAAGTGGAGATAAAAGGACTATAGAATTATAAATTTGCAAAAAACCTTCAAACTCATAAAATCCCTCTGTTCTTTAACATCTTGACAGAAGGACTCTGCTGAAAGCCCCCAACTTTACTACCCCACCTTGGTTTACAAACAGAAAAGCATAGCAATGGGGTGTTAGACCAACCCATGATATGGTCATCTCTTACGAAGAGAGGTCATGCCTTAGTTATTCAGCAGGATTTTTTAGAACCTCTATGGTACCTTGTACCTTCTCAGACACTTAGACTTATTCTACTTTTTATTATGGTTATTAATGGGTTATCCCATCCCCTGCTGAGTCATAAACTCCTTGAAAGCAAGGGTTTTGCATTACCCAACTATTTTCACATACCTTACAACACTTAAGATGGTGCATCTTAAAAATGGCAGGTAACAAAAAGTGTTTGATTTTTAAAGTGACTTGTTTTAAAACTGAATTCCGTCTTAGTTCTATAGGAAGACTACCCTGATTAGAAATTATTCTCTCAGACATTAGGGAGGGTTTGTGCTATGGTGAATGCTACAAATTGTGTAAGACTGATGATTCACTGACCTATACCCCTGAAACAAATAATACATTATATGTTAATAAAAAATAAGGCCAATATTATTACAAATAATACACATATTTCCTGCTGGTAAAAAACTAAAAAAAAAGAAATTATTTTGTCACCATAGATTTAAATTTCCTTAATATTCTCTTAATAATTAATCCATAATTTCTTGGATGAATTTATGAGTGAATGAGTCCATGAACAACTGCTCATGGAAGGGGCTACTCTGTTTCCCTGTGAAGTTAGGGCAGCATTGGGAGAATGCTTTATTATGTGACCCTCACTCTTCTGTTTCAGCCTAGTATTGCTGATACAAAGGTGTCATCATCACCGTTAGTCCAATACTGATGTAACCTGAACTTTTGCTCTGTGTTATCACAGATCTGGGTGAATTTCTTAGAAAAGAACAGTCCCTGAACTAAACTGTTAAGTAGACAAAGTATAAATTGGGCCTCTTCCATAATGTCAAGTGCAAGGGAGGCCCTAACTCTCTTCTGCCTCTTTCATCCTGACCCCCTCCCCCACTGCACCCTCTGTAGCAGCACCTGGTAAACCCTGCCACAGAATTATAGGACGGTCAGGCTTGCCTATTTTATACTTCTTCCTACTCCATTCATGCACCCTGAATGATCTGTTACCTTCCTTCCCAGAAGCTCTGTATAAATATATCCTAATCCAATGGGACAAAGCCATAAAGAGGTCATTTGAGGCTCTAATAATAAGCCAGTGACCTTCAATAAACTTTGCTCTTTAAAGAAGTAGTTATCATTAAGACTCTGTGCAAGTAACAATTCCATGGTTACATTGACTTAGCCAACATGGAAGTTCATTTCTCTCTCACATACAAGCCCCAAGATACATAGTTCAGAGCTGCTGAACTATCAGCTGACCAGAGCAGCTCAGGTACCAAGGTTCCTTCTAATTTTCTGTTTCACCATGCTTACAAGTGTGGCCCTCATCTACATGGCCCAAGATAGCTGCTGGAGTATCTTAGAACAACACTCCTTCCAACTGGAAGATTTTTAAGAAGAAAGGGATACATGCTGTTTGTCTTTTTAGGAAGGATCCCAGAAGCTGTATTGTGAAACTTTCACTTATATTTCACTGTCTAGAATTTGAGCAAATGATCACACATAGCTTCAAGGGAGGCCGGGAAATATAATCAGATGAAAATGAATGTTTCCATTATCATGGAAGGAGGGAGAATGGATATTGGACAATGAAAAGAAATCCCTGCCAGAAGGACCATCCCAGAAATCTTTAAGTCATATCACATAGATGTTCACATATACCCTGCAAAAAGCAAAGGTGGTTCTTATGTCAGCCAGATGCAGATGGCGATTCTGGCAGCATCACTTCATCAGTTCTGTGATCTCTGAACCTTTTTCCATGCTAGCAAACATGGGAACAATACCTCCCTCTTAGGTTCTTATAGGATGATATAGGATGACTGGTGATGCATAGCACAGTGTCTGACACAGAGTAGATGCTCAGTCAACATTTATCATTATTATTAATATTATTATTATCATTCTGCTCACATATGAGATCCCGATCTGCTGTGTTCCAAGCTTTAGGCCAAGTTGGGCATGACAACATTAATAAAGCTCCTGGTGGTCATGTTTCTTGAATAATTTCACATCCTATGCATTAGCCAGATGTGTTAGAGCAAATGAATGACTGCTCAAGAGAGTGTCTTTATCCTTAGTTGTCCTTTTCTTTCTGTCTTTGTTGGATGGTGTCAAACAAGACAAAAGCAATAAATAAACTTCTAAGCACTGCAAGAGATGATAATTAGAATCAGCAGTACTCAAAAATGATGGAGGGAATAGTGGGCTTTTTAGAATACAAAGAGTATTCATTGCCATTTCACTCTGTTTATCAGGTCAAGCAAACTACTGTGGAAAGTCACTCTGAAAAAGGGTAAAGAAATATATACACTGCTTTGGCACTGCTCACTATGGTGTATCAAGTAAATGGGTTAAGAGGTATACTTGGCTTTTTTTCCACTCTTCCCTACTAAGTTCCTCTTAGAAGATGCTCTGCAATGCACTAAGTTCCTCCCATTGTGTTCTATCTAGTCAGGAAGTTGATATTCTGATTGAAAAGTACTGTAGTTGAGTGATTTGGTACTTGGGCAGACATAAGTTTAAATCCTGGCTTGGCCACTTAATAACTGGGTTATCTTGAGAAATATTATTGGACTTTTCTAAGCCTTGGTGTTTTCAACTCCGAGATGAGTTTGAGGAGTTCATTATAGATCCTGGATATCAACCTTTTGTCTGTACTATCATTTGCAAATATCTTCTCCCATTCCGTGGGTTTCCTCTTTGTTTTTTTGACTGTTTCCTTTGCTGTGCAGAAGCTTTTGATTTTGATGAAGTCCCAAAAGTTTATTTTCGCTTTTGTTTCCTTTGCCTTTGGAGACATATCTTGAAAGAAGTTGCTGTGGCTGATATCGAAGAGATTACTGCCTATGTTCTCCTCTAGGATTCTGATGGATGCCTGTCTCACGTTGAGGTCTTTTATCCATTTTGAGTTGATCTTTGTGTACGATGTAAGAGAATGGTCGAGTTTCATTCTTCCACATATAGCTGTCCAGTTTTCCCAGCACTATTTATTGAAGAGACTGTCTTTTTCCCACTGTATATTTTTTCCTGTTTTGTTGAAGATTAATTGACCATAGAGTTGAGGGTCCATATCTGGGCTCTCTACTCTGTTCCACTGGTCTATGTGTCTGTTTTTATGCCAGTACCATTCTGTCTTGGTGATCACAGCTTGAGATGAGGATAATAATGGTGTTCATCTCATAGGATTGTTGTAATAATTAAATGAGATAGTACACGTATAAACCAGATGTCCCCAGGTTTTCTGGTCTTCTTGGGTCATACGTTTATCCACTATCTACATAAAATGGCTTGTGACCCCTTTCCACATTCCATGCCCAATAGCTCTAAATATTTGGGGCACCAGACTTTTCCTTAGTTGACTCCACAGTTTGCTTCCCCACTATTTCCTACTCCTATTTGTCACTCTTGACTCCTGAAACTGCCTTTTTCCATTACCTGCCCCCTTTGCTCTAGCCCTTCAAAAGATGAACCAAGGTAGGAAAAAACTAGATCCAGGAGAGTCGTGAGTGCCTGGAATTTTGCAGAAGCCCTGAGAGCTATGATAAATAAGACTTGATACAATATATTGCATACCTGGATAAAAGGGGAAAGGAAGAGCAAGTAAACAAAAGTAATTGTAAAATTTTGAGTCCGGATAAGCAGGAGGATGGTGGTGCAGACATGGACAAGTCCAAAGGAAGATTTGACTTCAGTTGACTTTAGTCAATGGCAAAGATGTTGACTTTGGTTTTAGAGATACTGAATCATAATGGTGCATTCAGGAGACAATTCCCATGGCTCATTACTAGTGCTGGTCCAAAGCTCAGAGAGACAGCGCCCAAGGAAATAGGTTTGGAAGTTTCCCTGTACACATGATAACCAAATCATGACCCCCCCCACCCCAATATTTAATTTTTAATGTTGTTTTTTTTAATAAGAAGGAAGAAATAAAATTGTCATTTTGGAGTCTCAAAAGAACTGAGCATCGTCCAGTTACATTACAAATGATCTCCCAAAAAGCTCATTCTTTTGGACCAGAAACCGAGTTTTTAGTCATTATTTTTCTAACTAAAATTTAGAATTATAGAATTCAAAACATTTTTTATTTGGATTAAACTACATTTGGAATAAGCCCTAAAATGTTCCTGGTCCAAATGCCTCACTTACATATGGGGAAATTGACCTTCTAGAGACCCTGTGTGACCTATTCTTGTTCACTCATGCTGGACAGTGATGCCAGGTAACCATAACCTACTAGTAGAATTTCTGTTCTTCCTTGCTCATTTTTTTCAGCTACCGTTCAGCTGCAAATGGTATGTTTTAGAGATTTTGCCTCATGAAAAATTTTCTTTCCAACTGAAGTACAAACACAGATAGTGAGGAGACAGTGTAGTAAAAGGAGTTGGAGGGCCTGGATTTTAGTACCATACAGAAAGAACTGGTTATGTAACATGGAGGCAGTCATTTAATTTTTCAAGATATCTGTTTTCTCAGTTGAGTAGCAAGGAGATTGGTCTGAATTAGCTCTGAAATGCCTTGCAGCTCTGATGTTCCTTGATTCATGGAGGTATCAACTGTCTTCAACTGGATCCACATTTTCTAATCCCACACAAGATGGAGAGCGGGCCCATTCCAGTATTTGGGGAGGCCCATCAGGACAAGAACTGGCCTCTCTCTGTGGGGGCTGGAGAGGGGAAGCAGCTGAAGCAACACTATCAGTTTCCTTCCCATTCAGAAGAGAACAATCGAGCTCCTCCCAGGGGAAACCATTCGGATTTTGACAGTGCGGGGTCTGTCTTATGACGGGAATGAAGGATTACTGAAGAATGGGGGTGCTTAGCGGCTGTGATTCTGAACACAAAATCAAAGATGGAAGGAAGTCCAAGAGGTCCTTAGGTCCAGTCCCCTGTTTCTGTCTAAGCCTTCCAAGGCAGATGGTTGTCATCCTACATTTAAAGATCTCCAGGGCAGCTTCCCACAGTGCCCTGGGTCAGCATGTTTCCCCTTTACAATCAAGAAATTCTTCCTGGTATTTAAGTGGAAACACTTTCAGTATAGCACTAGTCTGTTTGCCCTTGTCTAGTCCTCAGTGGAGATGAGGAACAATATTCCGTGTGAAAATAACACTTCTTATACCTGACAGTGGTAAATAAGTCAGCTATTAGCTTTTGGTGTTGGGGGTCGGGGGTTCGGGGGGGCTAAATCTTAACTCCATTTTCCATCCCGTTAATCTTTTTTGTTCTTTTTGTTCTTTTTTTCTTTTCCTTTCCTTTTTTTCTTTTTTTTTTTTTCTTTTTACTCCTAGCTGGATTCTTTCCAGCTTCTCCAAATGAGTCTTAAAATAGGAGGATGAAATCTGAGTTCCCACTCTAATTAAAACCTCAGCAATGCCAAGTTTTGTAGAAGGATTACTCTCTAGGCTTTCATTTCATAATTCTCAACATACGCCTGCCTCATGTTACAATTTTGTTGTAGTACTTTGCCGCTGACTTGGGGCCCATAGCTATTTACCTTTAGTACTTGTTTCTGCCAGTTGGAGTGCATTTTTATCCATTTTAAACATCTTCCTGCTTTTCATGACCTCCCCCTTTCTACGTTTTTTAAAGGTCACCTTAAATTCTAATCCTTCCTTCTAATATTTGAAGATCTTTTCCAGGCTTAGTTCAATCTGAAAGCATTCTAATCTATTATTTCATTGAGAAAGGAGTCTCAATTTTCTCCTAATACCCACAAGCATGGTTTGAGCATGAAAAGCATTGCAGACCACCCTTCTCCAGTCTTCTATTCAACAAACATCTTTTCAAGCACCAATGATAGGCACTGAGAATACAGTGATGGATAAATCATAACTTCTTTACCCACCCAGTAACATATACATACAATGTATACAAAATGTATTCATGAAGTACTCACTCTTTGCAAACCTGTGGTGGGTATAGGGACTATGACAGTGAACAGGACATATAAGGCTTTTACCTTTGTGGATCTCACATTCTAAGGGAACTAGAGGAAGAGGGAGACAAAGTACAAGTCGACAAATATGTCAAGTCTTGATATGTCTAGTCCTTTAGAAACTTTGTTCTAAAAGAAACAATGGGATGATAGACATCATAGTGGTGGCTGTCTTAGATGGGACAGACAGGAGAGACCTCCCCAAGAAGGGAACTCTGAAGACCTTGCAACTTAGCAGGGTTCTGCTATTCTGAACCAATCCTCTTTAGCAAACCAAACCCTCCTCATGGCCTCTTCTCTCAGACACAGGAATAACTGTTTCTGTGATGTTAATGGTGGATAATGCACTGTTCCTTAGTAATTATTCACATTTCCAATTATTTACATTTCTACTATTCATGTTCTTTAATCAAAAAGAACAGTAAATGAATTTCAGGATATAGATGCCTTAGTTACATAGGAAGTTAATAGACATTCCTGGAAAACAAGGGTCCAGTGGTCCCTAAGGTATAGAGAGAGTGGACTTCAATACCATCCCATAAATTTCTTCACTGCAGGGTCTCTCATAGCCTTGAATAGGTTGATGAACTTTAGGACTATCTCAAATGGGATGTTTACAGCTGTTCCCTAAGCTTTGGCATGAAATCTGTGAAAGAATATTTTGTGATGAATGCTGGGCTTAGGAGATGTCTTAGATCCTTTGGTGACTTTTGACACTGGGTTTGGCATTAAGGATATGATTCTAAATCATAAGCACACAGTATGCAGGCTAGCCTCGGATGTTTCTGAATGGTATGAAAGGGGTGAAAATGAGCTTCTCCAGGACCCTGGGCCTGTACTTCTCTTGCTTCTACAGACCATGGGGTATTTTGAGAGTCTTTTGAGTGTCTTGAATTTCCTCTTTCCAGGAAAATACGCAAACATACATACTTACACTCATGCGGAGGGATCACAGGTCTACAAAAATGCATGCATGGACTAGAAGATTTCTAAGGATCTGTTCAACGTTAAAGTTCTAAGTTTCTGCTCTCAGATCATACTGACCTCTCAGTTCATATTTTTTTTATTAGCCTGTGGATTTCTTGAAACTGGTTATTCTACCTCTTCCCAGGCTCATTCAGCCTTGGTGGAGTGCTCAGTACGCAAAGGATGCTAATTATCTGTGTGCCTGTGGTCGCCTCCCCAGAGGGTCCTGAGGTGGCTGCTGCCTGAGAAAAAGCCAGGGAGAGTGGGGAGACACCCCCCCCCCAACAAAGAAGTACCAACCAACCCTGGGGATACCCATTTGGCTTCCCAATTAGTGAATGAGATCATTTTCCTTCTGATCTTTTCCAGAAATAGATCCGTGAAGAAGGCGTGCACTGAAATGACCTAGCAAGGCAATGAGAAGGAAGTGACTAAAAAGGGAATTATTAAAAACCCAACTTCTTCTTTAAAAGGGAAATGGAAACAGGGACCTGGAGGAGGGTTATAACTGCCAAGCCAGCAGTGGCTCCTGCTTTCCTCCCCATGCTCCCAATATGGATTTCCTGCCTGCAGGGTACCGTTTGATTTAGAGCTATGGGAGCCTCACACACACTCTCATGAGAAGGGCTTGGAAAAGAAATAGAGCAGCATTTGCCCTCTCCCTGCCACTTCTGTATGAAGGCAGTAAGATTTATTAACCCTGTTTCCTCAGCAGGATTGATCCTGATACTTGCTTGAGAAATTGTGATGATTATGTGTAGCCTGACTGACAAATAACAAATTATGATTTTTTTTCTTTTTTACAAAACTGAATGTCCTCTGGTTTATATAACCACCTTGATTCTATAGGCACTCATCAGTGGCATACTTCCCTTTCACTCTCCTTTGCCGTGAGTTTTGAATGATCCATGAAAGGATGTTTTGATGATGTGGTCCTGAAGGTGTGCCAAAACCCCACCCCATCTTTTTGGCTTCTCTGCATTACCCTGGGTGGTTGTAAAGGGTGAAGTCATAGAAAAGGTAGATTTGGGTCCTTAGGAAGTCAGTCTTCTGAAGTAAGATTTACAATTGAGCAGATTGCCTTGAATACCCACCTGATAATTTTGAAAGCCTAAAAATAAATTGAACCTGGTACTTAGAAAAGGTGGCTTTCAATATTAGAGGACGTCCCTGTGTTTCTAGCTTTCCATGTGATCGGGGAATTTGTTAAGGCTCTAATTTCCTTCCTTGCGACCTGGCTTGTCTTCAGGTGCTAGCTGGAAGTCAGAATGACACAGACTGTGCAAATAAAAAATGCAGGGAAGGGGAAAAGGTCAACATGTGTTTTCCGTTTCAGTTTAGTTTCTTATTTTGGAGGGTTTTTTTTTTTTTTTTCCTTCTTGCAATAAAACTGGTCCTGCTACCAGACTAACATATGGATATTTTTATTAGGCAATCATCAAAAGAGATATCAAACATTTCTGGAGTTTCTATTTTTTTTTAAGATTTTATTTATTTATTTGACAGAGAGAAATCACAAGTAGATGGAGAGGCAGGCAGAGAGAGAGAGAGGGAAGCAGGCTCTCCACTGAGCAGAGAGCCCGATGCGGGACTCGATCCCAGGACTCCGACCGAGATCATGACCTGAGCCGAAGGCAGCGGCTTAACCCACTGAGCCACCCAGGCACCCCCATTTCTGGAGAACTCCGTCCTCATTGGCCCTTTCCTTCTTGCTAGTGTTCTAGTAAATCATATATTACATGCATGTATTGGAAGTCTACATCACACAGAGATATTGGCCTTGGCGTCATCTGAGTACTATTTAGAAATGCACATTCTCAGGCACCACCTCAGACCTACTGTAACAGAAACTCTGAGGAGTTTCTGGGGCCAGCGATGTTTTCACTGAGGGCCAGTGATGTTTTAACCAGCCCTCCAGAAGATACTGATGTAGGCTCAAGTGGGAGAAGCCTTGATGTACATCATTGTGCAACTGCCCACCTCCTGGTTGCACACCGGATGCTTCAGGAACCCAGGCAGTTTTATAATGAAATCCATCCTTGCATGGAGATTAGTAGAGACAAATCGTGGGGTGAGGTGGTGGGTGGGAGGGGGAATTTTACTATCTGAAATCCAAGGAACTTCCAGATTCCTAAGTCACTTGAACTCTCAGTTTTCTCATCTACAAAATGGGAATGGGAGTTATTCCCATTTTGTAGCTCCCAACTCTGTCTTGTAGGGTTGTTGATTTGGCTGAAGGACAGAATGTGTGTGAATGTGATTCCTGAACTGCAAGGCACTCTATGCATTTAGCTCTAGAGTTAACTATACAAATCAATAATGCTGAAGTGTATTATGAACTGCAGGCTCCTGGGGAGTAGGAGAAGAGGGGCAGGGTGCAGGCAGGGACTGCGTCTCCTTTGTCCTCATCAGTATTCTGAACCCTGAGTCCAGACAGCATAATGGCCATTCATTGACTTTTTGCTGAATAATTATAACTAATATTTGGTAAATGTTTACTCATGCAATCATCAAATAACCTTTGAGGTGGGTACTATTTGTATCCCCTTTTGTGGATGAGGATTGAGATATTAAGTACCTTATCCAGGCCCCCATAGTTAGAAATGGTGGAGCCAGCATCTGAATTCAGGCAAACAGGTTCTACAGCTCTAACTTCCCTGCACAGCCTCACAACTAATCCATGAGTAGTGATGCTATGGATGGTGAGGAGAGGAGACATTTCATGTTTGCTCTGTGCTGCTCACTGTTCCAAGCTCCCTTTGTGCCTTACCTCATCAAAACTTGAGAGAGGTACATACTATTATCATCGCCCTTACTAATATGATTTATTTTTGTAAATGATCTGAGGAAGTAGAAAGCTATTTCAATGAAGGTATTTACTGCTACATTAGTTAAAATAAACAGAGACACAGAGACTAGTCTTGATGTTGGATTTCTTCTGACCAAGATAAAAATGCCTTCATAGTGCACCTCTATGCATACTGTTTGTGCATTTGACTTACCAATCCACTAATCAATAAGCTTTTATGAAGTGCCTCATTAGTGCCCAGTGCTGTCCTTCTAGACACAGAAATATAAGACACAGTTTCTGCTCTTAAGATGCTTCAAATCAAGTTGGGAAAATGTGTCAATCTTCATAAAAAAAGAAAATAAAGGCTAAATAGGTAGTTAAATGCTGGTTATGATGTATAAAGTAATCTATTTCACACCTTCAGAGAGGTTGGTAGAAGCGAAGTCCTCAGACAGGAATTTTCACAAGGGTCTGAAGGAAACTCCTATTGCTAGACTCAGACTTCAGTTGATCTGGGCAACTGTCATTGAACTGTTGATTTCAGCATCCCTGCACACATTCTCCTTCTAGGCTATCACAGTAATCAGGATTATTAAGGGAATAGTGACCTGTTAACCCCTTTTTATCTGTTTTGTTGACTTATCCTCCGTACCGAGAGCAGTATCTGGAACATATTTGGTGCTCCATAAACATCTGTGATTAAATGATAATAAGCAGGAGAAGAATAATGTGGGAGAAGAAAGACGGATATAGTTTGCCAAATTTGGGGTTAGATGGGGAGGCCAACGGTCAGGGATACTACTCCCCAAAACTGGGTGAGGCAAGAGCCTGGCATTCCATGTAGAACTTGGGTTCAGAAGGAGAACAGGAACAGAGACTTTTGTTATTTACAATACAAATTCCCCTGCTCCATACACTGGGGCATGATGTTGTCTGGCCTCCTTGAAGTCCTACTCTCCTCACCTTAGAGAAGAAACCTCATAGGTACTTGGTAATTTTGAAAGTTGAGAACCAGGGTCTCTTGTCATCAATTTCATTTTTCCTGGTTTTATTTTTACTTAGCAAACTTTTGGATGCCAAGCCTAAGTCTTGGTTAAACCCCATGTTTCCTTCAGAGGAAACTGTACCAGTAATTGAAAACAGAAATTGGTTCTTTTATTCTAATTCATGGGATGCAGGTAAGATTCCTGTTTGTGCTCCACCTTGGTTGTGTCTTTTCTAATCCTGGGAAAATATCTGGATATAATTCTCTGCTTTAGTCCTTTGGTCTTTCCTTTGCATCTTTATGCAAAAATCAAGGTCTTTCATCAAAATTGGGTTGTCTGACCATATCCTTTGAGACTTAATGATTCCACTCCTGGGAATTTATTCTTTATTTTTAAAAGATTTTATTAATTTATTTGTCAGAGAGAGAGTCCCCATGCACAAGCAGGGGGAGCTGCAGACAGAGGGAAAAGCAGGCTCCCCGTTGAGCAAGCAAGGAGACTGAGGAGGGACTTGATCCCTGGACCCTGGGACCATGAACTGAGCCACTTAAGGCAGCCACTTACCTGACTGAGCAACCCCCAGGCATTCCAACTGAGAATCTGATCTTTGTTTTTTTTTTTAAAGATTTTATTTATTTGACAGAGAGATCACAAGTAGGCAGAGAGGCAGGTAGAGAGAAAGGGAGATGGAGGGAAGCAGGCTCCCCGTGGAGCAAGGAGCCCGATGTGGGACTCAATCCCAGGACCCTGAGATCATGACCTGAGCCGAGGGCAGAGGCTTAACCTGCTGAGCCACCCAGGCGCCCGAGAATCTGATCTTATAAATGATCTCAAACAGTAGAAAGATGTGTACACAAAAATAATGCTAGATTAGTTAAAATAATGATAAAACCAGAAATAGCCTAAATGTCTAGTAACAGGAAAACGGTTAAAGAGCTAAATGATGAAAAATCTACTCAATAAAATATTCTGCTGCTTTAAAATTATAATTATGAAGATTATGTAGCAATGTGTAAAATGCTTGTAATATAATGTTAAGCAAAGAAAACAATATTGCATTCAATTAAGGCTGTGACTACAGCTATGTCAAAACGATGTGTGCACCTGGATGAGAACTAGAAAAAAATGTTTAAGTGAAGATAATATTATTTGTTGAGATATCAAGATTATGGGTAAAATTTCTTTATTTCAATTTCTCCTGAAGTTGTTATAACATTGGTAATTCAAAAGAATTGGAAACAAGATGGCCCAGCTGCTGCCCCATCTGGAACTGGAAAGAATCACAGTGTACGGGGTGAGATGTGAGCATCCCATACCCAGCTGTACCCCAAACTGCAGGATTGCATAGACTTCTCTCTCAAGGGCTGAGGCCATGCATGCCATTCCTTCTGACACTGTCTAAAATACCTAGTGTAAAACTGTCCACAGCTCATGCTCAAACCATGGGGTTGGCTGACATAGATGGCCTCCTCCACATCCTTTATGGATATTAGCATTACATGTCTTTGAGAATCAGTTACATATTCAGTTACAGTTACATATTCAGAGTAACAGTTACATATTCAGAGTTTTTCCTCACCAGGGATTTCTCCCATTTTCAAGGTGTCCTCAGTTGAAGGGAACTGGCTCTGCAACTTTCTAACTGTATGATTTGGGTCAAGTTACTTAACCTTACCAAGCATCAGTTTCCTCATACATAAAATGGATATAGTAATAATGCCTACTCCATGTAGTACTGTAGGATATAAATGAAAAAAAATAGGAAAAATACTATTTACTATAGTAGTTTAATACAAAGCACTCAGCAAAAGGAAGCTATAGGTAATGTTTTTATTGCAAAGGCCCCCATTGTTCTAAATGTCAAAAAAATAAGTTTAAATATAAAATCAACAAAAGAATGAATGAAATGTTGCCTTTCACTCCCAAGAGAAACTTGTGTTTATTGGAAAAGTTTGCAACCTCATTTGATTGTATCTTTGGGTCTTATTATAGTTCTTTCTCTTCCACTGGCTAACCAGTATCCTCTGGGTTTGAGTCTTGTCAAGTGTTCTTGATGCAGGGAGGTACTGTCTGCACTAGAGTGTTTAAATCATGTTAGGGAGCTTAACTAAGCATCCAAGCAGGGAGCATGGTTGAGCACAGTAACTCTGACATTTGAAGAAATGCATAATTTCAGGCCAGATAGAAGGCTAAGAGAAAGAGACACTGCTGGTGATGCCGCAGATGACTAACCCAGATGAGGGAGATGGGAAGTCTGGGAAGCCAAGAGCAACAGCCAAGGACAAGAGAGGAATTTGGTTTGAAAGGAGAGTGTTAAGACATCAACAGCCTGAAAAGAGAAGTCCAGGGTAATTTGTGGCCTGTTGAGTACCAGGAAAAAAGATGTGGCAAAAGAAGGCACAGATGTTGTGAAGAATGCAAGGAATTTATGACGATTCATAGTCTAACTCCGGGAAATGTCTGCCAAGGGCAGATCTCAGTGGACCGTGGGAGCACTGGTTCAGTGAGAAGATATGTAAGGACAAGGACTTCACAAGTGACCTTTACCAGGGTATCATCTTGAACCAGAGCAAAGGAGGAGGAGGAGAAGAGGAAAACAAGAAGTTGTTTGAAAAGAAAAATAAATGTCAGCAAGTCTTTAGAAGTAATTAAAATGTTTCTAGGCCAACAGCCCCCTTTGTCCTATCATTCTTTTCTTTAAGAAGTCCTCATCAATGACATGAACTCTGAGTTTAGAAATGAGGATGCATGCAACTCTCTCCCCCATTCTCTTATCAGAACCCTTACAACTCATTCAAAGAGCTTTACTTCTCTCCTCTCACCCCAAGTACGTAGAAGTTGCTACAAGACCTTGAGGATCATTTCTTCTTATCAAACTGAGGGTTTCTATATGCAGTTTTTATACAAACACGCATCTAATTGACATATTGGAGATTATGGAGACCATAGCTATCAAGAAGTCAATGGACTTGATATTCTCCTTTCTCACAGGTATGAGAGACTTGGTGGGGGGTTGCAGGGAAGAATATACTTTCTGGAAAGCTGGGAAGAGAAAATTGAGACTGCCCTGCTAAAAGACTCAGCATCAGGAGAGATCTGTTAGCCCTCACTTGGGCCCTCACTTCCTGCCGGAGTTAAGACAAAGTTAATTTGCTTAAGTATTAGTATAAGCAGTGCCTCCATGCAACCTTCCCAAACCCAGATCTGAGCCAAAGAGAGCAGACAGAAGGCAAGTGTTAAAGGAAATAAAATGTCCCACAAGCAATATCCTGTCCCAATATGACACATTAGTCCTCAGGTTACTTGTTCCCAATGAGGCTAATGAATTCCCCAATCATGGATAAAGTGAAAAACAACTTCTGGGGCAACTGTCTCTAGTTCTCAGAAAGTAAATTCATGGAAATGAGCGACTGGATAGAAGGCCAAGAGGCCACTGCCTCAGAGTGGAATCCCAGAGCGGAGCAATGTGGTCATTCACAGCATGTTTGACTATGTGAGGAAAAAAATAAAAAGAAAGGAGTTTGGTTTCTCTTTTGTGATTTTGAATATCAAAGATGAAAGTGTTTTTCTTTGCTAAATTTAGTAAAATAAGTAAGAAAATCAGAGATTTTACTTAGTTGAGAATAATATTTGCTAAATAACGTTCGTAAGTTTTAAAGAGGTAGGCATGCTATGGGTCTTAGATGAAATTAAATTAAGAACAATATTTATCGTGGACACAAGCCACAACTTAACCACATGTATCCCTCTCCTTATTCATAATTTACTTCTTCAATTCAGAAAAATAATATTTGGGGGAAGAAGATTAGGATGAGTGGGTGGTTAAAAGCTTACAGGCTTAGTGATTTGCCAGATTGCTAAGAAATCTCTTTAGTTGACTTTAAGTTTGCTATGATGTCCAAAGATGTATGAAATTCTAAAATACAATAATTTAAGGAAAGCCTTTCAAGTCTATTGGTCATGTTTAAATAATCAAATGTTAAGAGAAAAGGGAGAAAAATTATAGCAGCAAAATTCCACTGAAAGAAAAGAAATAAAAGATGGTCTCATGAGTCCAGAATTTACCTGAAAGTTCCTGAAATAATATAATAACCCTAAATGAACTGTTCAGTCTAATCTGCATATCCGCTTGGTATTTTGATAAATAATACTACAACTTGAGAACTCCTTGTACAGATTTTAAAATTTTAGTAACCGTAACATTAGTTTAGTTTACCAAAAAAAGAGGTGATGTTTGAAAAGCCATGTTTATAGTGGTCATCTTCTAATTTTATCTGCTGGGCAGATGTTGGGTACCAATTGTAGAGATGATGACCTATCTGGAAGCCCATTCACTTTATCAGAGATGAGACAGCATATGGTTGTAGCTGGAATTTTCCAGGGAAACTATGCGTGTGTTCCCCTGGAAGAAACTGAATTATCTCACAGAGGATTCATATACCATACACAGACACCAAGAAAACCAGCGAAATAAAGTTGTAGCCATTCTGAGGGCTACAAGTTTAGCATTCTGGCCAACAGTATTAGCAACCCTCCCAGGGCTTGTCTGCTTATTCATTTTTTGAAGATGCAGCTTTGTAAAAAGTAATGGTAAAAGACTGTGCCCACAATTTCACACTAATTTTCATTTCCAAGTGCCCACACAAATGAAGGCCATCCCTCACCTACTCCTCTAAGCCTTCAGGACCTTGGTTCATACAATGTAGTTTGATTCTCGCTGCTGTTTCAACAGCCCCAATAAATAACTCCCCCTATTACCCTCTTTCTAATTCACACCTGTATCCTCCTTGAACTGGCTTCTTCAATCCCTATACATGGTCTTGTCCCCTCCTCTTACTCAAGCCTGCCTCCCTATTAGACATTCCCTATTTTCTTCCGTCAAATCCAACACTGATCCTTGCTTTTCCTAAACTCTTTCCTTCCTAAAATTTATTTCATAATAAATTTAAACCTGACAGAGAGGAAATTCCTGATTGTCTCATCCAACTTCTCTTCACAATATATTTCCCGATGATTAAGGAGAAACACTGATATGCCATATGTACATTATTGATTAAAAAGTGGGTAGCATAACCAGCCAGATAATCCTTACGGTCATGTTGTTAGGAGTGCTTGATGCTCTCCAGTACTTTGGTGGTCAACGTGAGAAAATTGGATCTCAGAGAGTTGAGGTGACCTGTGAATTTGCACCAAGGATCTGGAGCTAAAATCCAATGTTGCTTTCAATATACCACATGGCCTTCTTCTTCTTCCCTCTCTGCATATGACACTCTTGTAGGTGTTACAGAAACACTTCCCAGGACCTTTCAATTCAGGAACAGCACTGGTAACACACCGGCATGAAAGGGACATCACACACAACCCAACTGGCACTAAACTGCACGCCATGTGGTCATTTATATCATGTAACACCCTGGCCACTTTCTCCTTCCCTTCCTCCTCCTCCTTCACTCCCCGTGTTCAATCTGTCGCTCACTCTGGCTGTTCCTTCTCTACAATAATGCCGAGAACTATGTCTGCTGCTGTGGAGGCGGCCTTCCAGCAGCTCACTCCCTGAGGCAGGCCCAGTGCCTCTCCTTACGGGGCCTCCCCCTCCCAACACTCTCCCGTCAGACACGCCAGACTGCCCTGGCAGCTGTCACCCCTTCACCTGCCATCCTGACTGTGTCACACCCACCCCTGGGAAAATCTCCAGATGTGCCCTGAGCAAAACACAGAGGCCTGAGTGGGGAGACTGACAGGGAACAGGGCCCCTGAGAACGCAGAGCAGGAGCCAAGTTGCAAAGAAAAGAGAAATGATAGACTTTAGAGTGAAACTAAAAATAAAGAGAATGTGTTTCAATACTCTTTTGGCTGATTCATCTTTCTGTGGCACCAGAGAGAAGGGTGTTACCCTCTATTCACCAGTGCCTTGTGTTTTGCCTACAAGGCCTCTCTTACCACATTTGAAAGAATAAACGAACAGTAACAATGCAAGTAGAAGAGATAAAGTTGGTAGCATGGCTACAATCTCCAGGTTGGAGCCAGACTCATCTTACAATTTCCATCATATTCTTTCTTAAAAAAATGAGATAAGTGAAGTCCATATACGTAATTCCTCAACATCCCTTCATATTCTTTCTCTTTGTTGTCTATTTTTATCTTATTCAGGCATGGGTCCAAGATGGAGTAGTGACTAAGTGGGCCTGGTGACACTGTATACTTGGTGACTGCTTATTCCCAAAGTGAGGTTGGTAGGGGAGGTAGCCCTAGTTTTCAGTCATTCTGGGGAGGGAACTAAACTCTAATTCCTAGGCTACTATGAAGTCTGCATAGAAATTGTCTTAGAATTCATCAGTAAGTAAAAACATCAGCGGTTGTCAGTAGGAAGAGAGGAGAAGATTCAGAAAAGAAGAGGAAAGAAAGAGCTGAGGCATGAAGTGAAGAGAGAGGAGAAAAATACGGACGCTGGTGGAAAGTGATTGGGAAACCACTTCTCACCACCTATTTTGCCCGCACACACCTCATGCCTTGCAACACTGTTTCTCAAAGAAGTGGATGGATGGGGATGGTAACACTGAATAGCTATTGGGGAAAAGTCAAAGGTAACAAGAGTTCAAGATAAGCCCATATGACTTTGCCTTGTTTGACTTGATAGATGCACCCATTTTCAAAGGGTCTATTCTAGATTGAAACTATTTAGAACAATCTAGACAAACTATAGTTTGGATATCCTTTCCAAGGGAACGGTTATTCATTTACTTTAATGGCAAGTAGTCCTCCTCTATCTAGAAAGGATCTTTTCAACAAAACATTGGAAAGGATACATTTT
Organism: Mustela putorius furo; assembly: GCF_011764305.1. Classification (NCBI taxonomy): domain Eukaryota; kingdom Metazoa; phylum Chordata; class Mammalia; order Carnivora; family Mustelidae; genus Mustela; species Mustela putorius. The sequence continues at coordinate 3,598,240 of NW_025421481.1, forward strand.
TAAGATTAAGAGAGGAGGACAACACCTGCCCAGCGAGCTATGTTATCCAACTCAACTCCGTAATTATACTGCTTAAAATAGCTAACATTTATCCAGACCTTACTGCATACCAGACATTGTACAAGATACATTGCACACATTATCACTTAATCTTGGAGGTACTCTTTTACATATGTCCATTTTCTATAACTTCTGAGTCTTAGAATATTTGGTGCCTTGCCCAAGGTGAACAGTGAATAAGTGGCAGAATCCAGATCTGTCTGATTCCAAAACCTGTGCTTTTAGCCATTCCACATATTGCCTCCTTCATTGGTATGACTGATGTCACAGGCAGATCATGCTCAAATCCTGCAATATGTTCTAAATAACTGAAACTATGTAACTAGAAAATGGTAGCTAACTTATATAGCAGGCCCAACTGAAGTCATTCAAACATAAAAATGACCTCTTGGCATTTGATTATCGTTTACCTTAGACGTTGATAAACCAAACCATTCCCTTAGGGCAACATTTCTGTCCAGCAAAGCATTTCTCTTGCCAAAACATAATTTTGTTGGCTACATCTATCTCCTCCAAGCCTTGGAATCAGACCTAAGCTAGTAAATTGTGCTGTCCTGGCAAGACGGTTGTCCTCCAGGGCATTGTATCAGGCTAAAGTAATACATCATGTTGCTTCCCACTCTGTTGGCCCATTTCTCCAGAGTCCTAAAACGGTAATATTTCTGCTCTTGTCCCTAGGCCTTGTGCTTTAGTTTCCTGGTCTTAGAGATAGAGGTGGACTAAGTAACACTATTTTTACACCTGCCCTTGAGATGAGGCTTCCAAAAGAAAGGAGGCTTTAAAGAAAATGGAAGCCCCATAGATCTCTCCTTCATTCCTTTCAGACCCACAGATACACAAACATTGACTTGATTGGGTAACGAGAAGATTTTGGTCTTTTGGGGTTGTGGGGATTTAGTAGCTGAGAAAGAGTTGCTGAGTGGTGGGGGTGGGGGTGGGGTCAAGTAGAGCCAAGATTCCTAGAAAAGATGACCTCGTCCAACTGAGAAGTAGTGGGACCAGCAAACACCGGCAGTTAAAAATTAACATAGGCCAAAATGAAATCAATGCCTAAGTCTGATAGGTTTTCCAGAAAAGTTCATGATAGGTAATTCATAGAAAAGTGGACATTTTCTCAGTGTTCACTTTTGCAAATGCCAAAGGTCAATCCTACTTGGAAAGCTCTTGTGTAGAAAAGCAGAAATGTGTAGAATCCACTAGCAACATATAAGGCAGAAAAACTTCTTCAAAAACAATCTTAATTTCAAAGTGTATGACAATAGCCTTGATACTGATGGTAAGTCACTTGACTCCCTGATACATGTGTAAGTGTGTGCATGTATATTATTCTAAGTGCATAATAATGTACCTAGTTTACAGAAGTGAAAGCCTCTTTCTGTGTCTTTACTAATCGTATGATAACATATATCTCAATAATTGTTTTCATTCAAGTGTGATTTCCATAAAAATTTTTTAAAGGTAAAATACTGACTCATCAAAAGTCTTTAAGCTAAATGCCAATCCTATGAATTCAGAAAATATCAACCATCAATGTATCACATTTTGTGTTTGGATAAATAGCCTTATCGCAATTTTCCTTATGTTAGAAATTCATGAAAGGAGTCTAGTTTTCCATATGAAGCCATAAAATGTGTATGAAGGATTGAGAAGTAATTCTCACTTTTCCACCAATGAAAATAACAATTAAAATGCTAAAATAGAGACAAGTTCAAGATTACTCATATTTTACCCAACTTTCCTAGAGTATACCATGCAAAATTATGTCAACTGAATGATTTTTTATTAGACAAGGTGGCCCATGGGAAAACATTGCCCTAAGAAATTAATCATTCTGAGTTACTCTGAATTGTCAACATGTCTGGAGGTTTTGGATAAATAGTTGGTGTAAGAAACCCAATTTTCTGGCTTCTGCGGATTCTTACTATAGTAGTTAATTTTGAGATCAATCTTCAGTTAATCAAAGTTAAATGGAAGTAGTTTCTTATTACTTAATAACTCCATTTGTGTTTTCCATCAAACACATAGTTGTGGATTTTTTTTAGAAACAGCCAACTTGAATTGTCTTATTTCTTTTTCTCTGCCTTCCAAGTATGATTGACTTTAGAACCTATTCCTGTTAGCAATTTCTAGAAAATAGTTTTATTCCTCAGAACCCAAATAGTCGCAAGTTGTGTCTTCAGAACAGAATATTTCCCTGTTTGCAAAATGTTTGCATTTTTCATTGTTTAAATATTGATACTTCAAATCAATGTCTCCTCTTTCCATTGACAGGGTTTAAATAATTAAAGTAAAGCTTTCTCAATAGGAGAGGAAGTTTCAAAGGAAATTAAAATTCAGTACAGCATCCCAACTGCCTTCCGAGAAACCTATAAGAAGCACAGGCATACGTAGCACCAGAAGAGTTAGTATCATTTCTACCAGTAATGCACAACTAGAGTTCTTTGTTTTAGAAATTATTCTCCCAGTTTAATCTCAGCATTACACCTTCTCCTTCAGAGATGGAGGGAAGCAAGTTGCTTGCCTCCATGACAAAATGTGAGACTCAGCTAATTGGTGTGGTTTTGATGATGCCACAATTCTGCCCAAAACCCTTGTAACTAGCAAGTTTGCCCTGAAGATTATTGAATTACTCCACTGACCATGCATTATTTAAAGGGAAGTGCTATTATTATAGAAGCCAGCTGCTTAACCATTGGAATTCTGTCTGTTCGCCTACTTTCAAGACACAGCAGTGCACTGTGACTACATGTTATGCCTATGCGTAGTGGAGTCAAAGCCTAGGTTAGGTGGTGGCCAGTTTGTCTGCTAAGCAACATTTGGTGTGCATGCTTTGGAGCAAAACTACTGACTAATTAAATAAATAAATAAGTAAAATTTCAATGTCAAGACTCTGTCAGCAAGAAAAAAATTTGTCTGATTTTATACGTGTTATCTGTTCATGCTATATAGTCACTTCATGAGTATATAGTCACTTCATAATGCCACTACCACAGAACTCTGTGAATGTACCTACTTGTAGAAAGGACTCTTGTTTTTCTATTCTATTTCTTTTTTGGTAGTCCCAAGTGAGGAAAACATACTTTAAGCCTCTTGGGGAACTCAAGTAATAAATGGAAAAAAAAAATATTTTCACTTTCTAAGTTAAAAAAATATTTAAACCTCTTTCTTGAAGACAATGTAAGTAACTTCCAACCATACTGAATATTTGACCTAGAAGGGTTTTCTCCTCCACTTTTTACTTGTTACAGAATCTGAAATAGATGGCACCATGGCAGTCATACACTGTGTACAGTACAGGAATATGTTCCTAAGATCTCTGGCAGGTGTTCATATAGTCTTTACTTAACTGTTTCTAACAATGGGTAGTTCATTATCTTTAAAAGATGTTTATCCCCTTTTTAACACTTTTGAGTACAAATTGTTAGAAGTTTCTTCTTATACTAAGGCAATATTTGTTTCCCATTCACCTACCAGTTCTGACACTGCCCACTGGAGCAGAATTACATAGTTCCTAATGAGGAGTTTATAAAAGCAAGGATAGAAAAATTCATTCTATCTCATTTAAAAATTAATCATGATGACAACAGCTATAATTTACATGTCATAATAAGTCCCTATTTTCCTCAAAATTGATATTGGAGCAAATGATTTTACAACCTTTCCAGTGAAACATATTGTTTCAGTCTTCTAGTTTTAGCCCAAAGCAACAAATACCAAATTTTGGTTCTCTAAAAAAAGTAATAGGAGTGTACTGGTTGTGGGAATACAAAATGGTCCTGCCACAGTATGGAAAACAGTATGGAGGTTCCTCAAAAAATTAAAAATAGAACCTATAATCCAGGAATTCTACTTCTGGGTATTTATCTGAAGAAAATGTGACACTGGTTTGAAAAGATATGTGTACCTCTATGTTCACTGCAACATTATTTATAATAGCCAAGATAGGGAAGCAATAAGTGTCCATCAATAGATGAATGAATAAAAAATATGTGGTATATAGTATATATAATGGAATATTAGTCAATCATTAAAAAAATGGAATTTTGCCATTTGTCGTAAGATGGACAGACCTAGAGGTATCATACTAAGTGAAAAAAGTCAGATGGATAAAGACAGATATCATACAATTTCACTTATATGCAGAATCTAAAAAACAACACAAAGGAACAAACAAAACAAAAGAGAAACAGCCTAACAGCCATAGAAAACAAATCAGAGGGGAAGGAGTATAAAATAAACAAAAAATAAGAATGCAATGTGCAACACAGAGAATAGGTAATAGCATTGTAATAACTTTGTATGGTGACAGACAGTAGCTAGATTTATCATGGTGACCATTTCATAACGTAAATAAATATTGAATCACTACGCTGTGCACCTAAAACTAATATAATAGAGTATGTCAGCTGTACTTCAATTTAAAGAAACAAAAGAAGTCATATGAGGCATTTGAAGATAAAGGACAAAACATTGACCCTCAACTGTGGCCTCTCAATTAGTGAGAAATGATTTCTTTGGTTACATATCTTGATGTAGAACCAGAAATAGAGCTTATTGGACACTGCAAAGGATGAAATAAACTTTAAAAGGCAATAGGCAAACATTTGCTGTATTCATTTATTCCCAATGAAGGGCCATTAGTCTGTTGTAGATTATGATGAATATATGAACAAAGAAAAACATCTTTCTAGAACTGTGGTAACTAAAGTTAACCAGCAGTTACATGTATGATAAAATCCAAGACTATATACCACCATTTCAACAATATTTTTTTAAGAAGATATGGATATAAGGTAAACTTTTTTATGGGGCATTACAAAAAAGTCCTAAATTTCTGTTCCTAAATTCATTCATCTATGGACTGGAAAAGCATAGCTATTTTATAGACTGAGCCATGTTAAATTCTGAGCTCATCTAAGAAAGATGACAAAGCAGGTACCCAGGTATGTTTGTTTGTTTGTTTGTTTTGTTTGTGGGTATTTTGTTGTTGTTTGTTTGTTTGTTTTTTGTTTTTTGCTATGCTCATGATTACTTTCCATTTCATAAGAGGAAATAGACCTGTGGTGAGGTTCATGTCTACTGATAGTCTCCAAGAAGGGAATATGCAGTACATCGTGTTTTCTGTCTACCCAAGGTTTAGGGTGGTGTCTTCCTCCAGAAGGAAGATTACATTAGAAATGCATGAAATGGAAATGCTAAAGGGGTCCTGGAATTTCAGACCCAACCCCTCTCCATCTCCCTAAGCATGAATTTTGCAATTAGTTGTTTCTGAGTTAGCCAAGTTTGAAGGTTTTTGGAACCTCCTTTACTGCCCCACCTTTAAACTTCAAATTTCTATTCTACACTATACAGCAAAAAAATCCCAATTATGTCCCATTAAGAAATGTATCATTTCAACAAAGAGCAACCATTACCTATGGTGAACAATAGGGATACCTTAACGTAGGCCAAGTCCCCTTCTTCCCACCCTAAGAGAAAAACCAGTGTATCAGCTACACTTAACTGGCTGACCCCATCAACCTCTTGAAATATCCACTTAGCAAAAAGTATGTAGAAGTCCTTTGTGGATTACAATGAACCGTGTAGGCCCATTTGTGTCTTTCCTCTAATTTATAGTCCCAGGAAAAGATTATAAAAACAAAAAACAAAAAACATTGTTTACATTGCCCAGGGGACTGGCTAAGTCTCAGCTTGCCAGAGCCCGGCTGGCGAGCAGAACCAGAGAGTCTTCTGTACTAGTGGATTCTCCAATGGCAAGTGAAAACACTACTGAGGCTTCAATTGGGGCCAGCTGCCTGTCCCTCCCAAACCCCTCAACCATGAGGCACCCACAGGGCTTGCCCCTAAGTGAGAAAGCAGACCCCACCCAAAGAGACCACAAATGAACCCTCCCTGAGTTACTACCCTCAGCTGTGCTAAGAATGACAATAAACCTGCCTTACGGGGAGGAAGCATCCTCAGACTGCTGCGCCAAACATCAGGAAAACATTTGGGTTTGTAGAGGATGCCATGAACGGTTGGCCCTTCAAGCAGCAAGGCAGCCAAACTAGTTTGGTAGCACGCCATTACCAAGGGTCTGATCTTCCCTAACTAGGGAGTTCAAAATATACATGGGGATTTTGACCTTCAAAACACCATTCTGCAAAAATGGTGTCATTATTGCACAAACGTAAGACTTTTTGTTTAAACTATAACATTGTCTTCTGTGTCGGGAATAAAGATTGAATATATGCCAGATTGATTGATTGGACTCTTCAGGATCAGTGGTTCACAAATTTTCCTCCATGAAGGCTGATTATCAATGCAGAAGACCAGGCCTCCTGCCTCCCAAGTGAAGTAAGGGAGATGAGAGAAAGCCAAGTGCCAGTCCCCCCACGTTTGCCTGAGTTACAGCAGTTTCACTTTTGTCTGCCTTATCTATTGGTATATAAGCATGATTTGGTTTAACAGAAGTTCTACTTTAACAAAAAGATTACACAGAACTTAGGTACACTTTCAGTTCCCATGGCAAATTCATGTAAGCTTGTTTTGCCCTCTCTTTTAATTCTAGAGCCAGGAAAAATGTGTCCAAATCAAAACAATGCAAAATAAAACTAAACCCAAACCTACTTGCCAAGTAAAGAGGTCTAACTAATTTGCGAACATCAAAAGAAATTTGATTCATGATGTGCCCTCTGGGTAATTAGAAATCACATGAAAGATGGACATTTAGTTCATTCTGTCTCAGTGTAGTAGTTATTTTATAAGAAACAGAATTGATTGTTCTGGTCTCTCCAGGGTGATAGTAGAGGAAGCACCGTCACACTTGTACTGTTATCAATTCCAAATTCCAAGGCTTCTGGATGCACTTAACACTGAAGCTGTTTTGTCACAGACTATAAGATCCTGGAAAAGGGTACTCAGAGAACGTAACAAACATTTCTTTAGGATCTGCTTTAAGTCAGGTGATGTTCTAAGCACGTTTCATACATTATCTCATGTAATCCTCAAAGAATTCTTATAATGAAGATATTATTAAATATACTTTACAAATGGATAAACTGGGCCCAAGAGGCTTAAGTGACTTGTCCATAGTTACACGACAGGTTTCCTGGGCTCTCTGAAGTACTTGAACTCTGCAGGGAATATATCTGAGTTTGAATCCTGATTCAACCCCTTATTGCATGAATTACTTAAAGCAAGTCATTGCTTGAGTCTCAGTTTCCATATCAGTAAAATGAGGAGCCCTTTCCAGACTTAAAACTCCTTTGATACTCGACCTGACGTCACAATAGTAGTAGTTAAGCAAAAGAGCAAACACTTGAGCCATCCTGCTATATAAAACTGTATAAACAGTTTAAACAGTTTATAAACAGTATAAACTGTATAAACTGTGACACATCTGTATAAAAACTATACAGATTTGCTAAAAAGATAAAGAAAACTTAAAATATTATCTTCTTTTCATTAATATTCATAGCAGCCTCCAACCTAAGCGAGTATTTAAGGAAAGACTAGATTTGGGCATAGACAAGATCCTTGACTACAGGTTTCTGAAAACTCGAGAATTAACACAAATCAAGTACATGCTGCATGAGTTGATGCTAAGGAGTGTGGGGCAGAGTCCAGAGACACATCAGAATCCAGAAGGATCTGTGGGGTCAGGAATTGTTGGGGAAACTTTAGGAAGAGGTTGAGATGTGTAGGTGGACCAGGTATGAAAAGAGAAGAGGCTTCAGGGGCTGGGTGGAACTCTGAAGAAAGCCGTTTCCCCTCTAAAGCCAGGCCACTGTGTGTTTGATTTGCACAGACAAGCCCACGGGGTATGGTTCAAGCAGTCGGAGGGCACCTCAGACAGGCATTGTGGACGAGTGCTGCTTCCGGAGCTGTGATCTGAGGAGGCTAGAGATGTACTGCGCACCCCTCAAGCCTGCCAAGTCTGCCCGCTCTGTCCGTGCCCAGCGCCACACCGACATGCCCAAGGCTCAGAAGGTAAGCCAGCTGGTGGGGAGGGATCCACCATCCTCAAGAGATTGAGGATACTTGTGGGTAGGCCAGACAGAAATTATGCCCCATGATCTCCTGGCTTACAGGTCAAAAAAGTACCATTCTCACCTCAGATATCCATCCCTTTGGTCACTCCACATTGCATATTCTCCTTTCCACTGCTTTGGACAGTCTGATACCAGAAGACAATGGAGAACAGTCACTAAACGTGAGCCTTGGTATCAGACAAAACTGAAGTCCTAATTTCACCAGTCACCAGCTGAGAGCCCTTGGCCAAATAACATGGCCTATCCAAACCTTAGTTTCATCAGTAAAATTGGGGTAATAATATCTACTGCATCAAGCTGTTTTAAGAATTAATAAATAGACATGCACTTCTTTGCACATCCTGCACAAATTAACTATTGGACAAGTGTTACCATCTTTCATAATTGTAATTAATAACAAAGCATGTAACTTTTCAAGTCTAGTATTCTGCAAAGGTGTAAAAAAATATATGTTAAAATGGGAACTATTTGAAGTTCACATTCAGTAACAAATTCAATTAAAGAAAACCCCCACTACACATAGAAATTTCTGTTTCGCTCTAGAAATACCTAGAAATTTCTAATGATCAATATCTGTAGGTGTCTTTATCTATGACCTAGACTTCAAAGAAACCTTACAACTACTATCTATACCATCAAAAGTACATAAATCATCTCAGCATATTAGTCACTTTATAAATTTTGTTGAATGAGTGAATAAACGAGTAAAAAAATGAGAAGTGCTTAAATTTTAGTCCTGAAGTAGAAAGAATGAGAACTGAAGAGTCAGGGGTAGGTGAAGGAGAAAAAAAGAAAGTGAGGAAGGGTGGGTAAGGAGAGCAAAGTCCAAGTAGGTCTCCTTGGGAACGTTGTTTGAAAAACCAAAACCAGAAAACAAAAACAAAAAACTGTGGTTTTACTCTTTGGAGCCAAAACTAGCATTGTGCAGAAAGCATAAGAAGAGAAACCAAGAAGTTCACAGTGACACATGTGCTGATTCCTGGTCGGCAGCTGAGCCTGGAGGATGACCAGGGAGCTTAGTGGAGAGGTGACCCCAGGGAGCCACCATGAATGATGGAAAGGGCTTGGGCACAATCTGGTGCACAGAGAACACAGTAACCAGTGGGTAAGTCAGGGAGCAAGCATCATAGAAGTAACTTAAGTGAATGTGTTTGAGAAGTGTGCTTGAGGGGACAAAGGCAGGTTAATTCTTTCTCTTCCCAGGTGACCCAGTACCTCAAAATTTCTAGCTGGGGAGAAGGTGGGGGTCAGAGATAAGTCCCAGAGTTCTAGAAGTTTGGGTCTTTTGGCTGTGGCCTAGACATCCCTCCAGCACCAATGTTGTCTCCTGTACCACATGGAGCCCAGGCATTCTGGGCTGACTCAAAGGCTCTATCACACCAAGGGAACCACCTGTTCTCAATACAATTATTTTTGTGATGTTTACAGTATCATCCCCCACCTACCACCAAGAAAACGAAGTCTCAGAGGAGAAGGAAAGGTGGGCCAAAGGAACGCCCAGGAGGGGAACAGAAGGTGGGGACGGAAGCAAGTCAGCAGATGGAAGGAAAGAAGAAAGAGCAGAGAAGGGAGACTGGAGCTAGAAACTGAACACAGAGGCAAAAAAAGGAAACTGGAGGAGAGAAGGACTAAGCAGACAGAGGCAAGGACGATGAGAGAGAAGCAGACAGCGATAAAGAGAAGTGGGAAGTGCTATAGAGGAATGAAGAACAGTAGGCCTGGTGGAGCTAGATAATGCATGTGATGGAAGGAGAAGGAACCTCTTGTAGAATGTGGATAACAAACATGGAGATAATGGAAAAGAGAAATGTAATGCCCGAGGAAGTCCAAAGGAAAACAGAGGCAAGAATGAAAAAAAGAACACAAATTATGAAAGAGGCAAATAAGACACTACATTCCCCTCAAAAAAAAAAAAATAAGTAAATAAATAAGAGTTAAAGAATTAAGATAGAAATCAAGGCTTTGATATGCATTTTTAAAACTTTGTGTGAAGCTATTATAGAAGAATTGCCCAGGTTCATATATCTCCAAAGTTAAATATTAGCCCAAAATTCTCAGCAAGACTGAATTGTGTCATAGAAGTTCCCAGATTTTCTTTCCTGCAGTGTCATTGGAGGCTGGGATTCTTAGTCAAGTCCAGGTTCAGGCCAAAGGGCACAAAGTATTTGCCTAAAAGCCTGTGAGGCCGGTGAGGTAACCTACAAGAGAAGGTCACTGAACCTTTTTTTTTTTTTTTTTGCACTTTGGAATCAGATATAAAAATGTGTTAGTTGTATCATCTCTTGGGCTGCCATAACAATGTATCACAGACTGGGTGTCTTAAGCAACAGATATTTTCATACATTTTTGGAAGCTAGAAGTTCCTATAAACAAAGAGGACATGTTTTCAATAATGAGAGTCAGGACTTTAACAAACAAGTGGCCAAGGAGAGACACAATTCAGCCCATAACAGAAGACTTCTAATGTCTGATTATTGCCTTCTTATCCTATCTTCTATAAAACTCTGTGTGTATGTCTATCTCTGTCCTATATGCACACACACACACACAAATCTAGGTTTTCAGATATGAAATCTTGTAAGTTTCTGTTCCATGGAAACACTAGGACAAAAAGCTTCTGAAGTTGATGGGTTTAATCCCTTCACTTTTAAGATAAGAATACTGAGATCCATATAAGGGTAAAGGCATGCTTGAGTTCTAAGCTTCCCTCCTTCTGGCCATCAGAGAAGAGCACATAATCAACATGGACTAAGAAATAATTCCAAAAGGAAAAGACAGGGCAGAAATAGATGGCACATGAAATCTTCTTAACTTAATAGTTTTTCCTGAAGGTAAAAAATAAAGCCAAGTAGAACCATAGAATTCAGGTCTTGTAAATCTTCTCCTTCAGCTTCTTTGATTTAATTAGTAGGCTTAGAGTCTTCACAGATATAAAACAAAGTCTCAAGATCACCCAAATTATGAATTATAAGACCTAAGAGAGGGTGTAGGAAAGAAATGGTCGCCAAGCAAATGATGACACTTGGTGTAAGAAGATGACTAAACCAAGAAGTGAAACATTTCATCCAAGTAACCTACTTTGAAGATGTCATGGTATAGAGGAACCTCTTTTCTGCCTGATCCTTCATGCCCCTGATGCTTTTACTTCAGGATCATCTTTGCTCTATGGTGCAGTGAAAACACAGGATATATAATAAATATAATATAACAAAACATATAAGGCCATGCCCAAGGCTCAACCTGGGAGGAAAAGTCCAATCAGAAACATGCCAAGCCTAAGTTGGGAGCTAAGCCACTTCTGCTGTGGTTACAAATGCTTGGCCTATCTGAATAGACAAGGGTAGGCTGGTGCCTTAGCCCATCTAGCCAGCCACCTTATTCAGGAGATGCAGAGCTCTTCACTAAGACATCCATGCTTTGAGACCAGTCTCATGCATAAGCCGATGTTTATTGTGACCACCACCTGAGAGTAGCCTGCATACACAGATGGTTCTTCAAGTTCCACAGAAGAATTAACAATTCATGTCCTATGGAAAGGTTCCTTAAAGGATTATCTTGTCCCTATTTTATTGTTGACTGGGAAAATGTCAATTATGACTCAGGGTTTTGGATAAACTCTAAATTATACTCTATGATAAACTTCATTCAAAAGAAGTGAGTCAGAGACTCTAAAAGAAAAAAAAAAGGAATGGAACTTTCTAGTTAAAAAATGCTTAACTCTCATACTGTGGATTAAAATACATTTCTTTTTGGAAAGGGTTTTATCAACTCTAAAGCAGTCATCATGAATGCCTACATATGATTTCTGAATAATATGAAGAAATTAAGCATGAAGAACCTATTATTGTCTTTCTATCTCCTCCTTTCTATAGTCAATACCAAGCACCTAGTGATACATGGCATATAATGCTAGGTGGATGGGTGGTGGGAGACCATAAAAATAAGCATCATTGCTGAGATGAAATGATTCCTCTCATCCTTGCATAGGGCAATGAGGCATGGACAGAGTAAAAAAAAAGAAAAAAGAAAGAAAGAAAAAGGAGGGTAAAGGAATTGCACTGATACAGGCTAGCTTTGCATTTCTAGAGATTAAACTGAAATCATTCAAGGACCCACTGCTAAAAGTGACAACTGGCTGAGTAGTACTTTATAGTGAACGTTATATACCTGTTGCGTTCCTGGATGTTTTCTTGGAAGTGAGCTGAGTACTGATCATCATTTAAAATTCTGTTTCTACCATTTCTTGGTGCAAATTGATGATTGTGTGTAAAACTAATGGGAAGATGGAAGGAGTCATGATCCTGAAATAAAATTGTCAAAAAATACTTTTATTGAGCACCTACAATGTGCTAATCTCTGTACTAAGATGAAGGGAAATTATAAAGATTGAAGATGAAGTAAGACATAGCAGTTAAGAATACAGACTCTAGAGTCATGCTTCCCAGGTTGAATTCCCGACTCTTACTTACTGAGAGTGGCCTTGGGCAAATCATGTCATTCACCTGTGCCTTGGTTTTCTCATCTGTCAAACAACAGTGCTATTTGAATCTACTTTCTATGGTTGTAAGGATTTATTGAGATAATATCTATATATATGTATATGTGAGCATTTATGTACAAATACATATTATATTGCTTAAAATGATTCCTGGCACATAGTAATCACTATTAAAGTTTTAGTTAACATTATTTTATCTAGTTCTGAAAATTAGAGCCATCCGAAAAGAAATAGATCCCTTTAAGTAGAAGTGAGTCTTGTATCACTAAAACCTTCAAGGCCAAGCTTGCTAGCACTTTTTGGTGAGGTGGTATCGGGACTTCAAGCAGATGATAGAAGGGAACTCAGTGACCTAAGAGTCTTTCCAACCCAGAGAACCCCAGTTCTATGAATAATTCCAACTTAAGTGAAAGCTCAGCTCTCCCATGTGAGGAGCTGTTAACTTTTATTTCAAGGTCACAGAATGAACTTTCAGAAACCACCATTTTTCTCAACCAGTTAAAATCAAATGTAATATGTGTTTTCATTTCATGGTGCCTGAGGAAAATTTAATTGTAGCATGAACTCCAGCTCTTACTAGTTTTAAATAAAATTGCCAAAATAAATAGAAATGTGGGATATTTCCGGGCTCACACAGCTTCCGGGACATTTCAGTTTCTAGGGCTGCCGATCCAGTGCCTTTCACAAGCATTTGATCTTCTTTCAAACATCTCTTGAAAACAAACAAAACCTCATACAGCTTCAAATGTGCGTGCTGTTAGGATGTAAGGGTGGAAAAAGAAGCCAAAAAAAAGGAGTCCTCCAAGAGCCCCTAGCCTCTCCCTTCACCCCTTGACCACCGTCCCACCAACCACCAACAGGAAATAATGTTTTCTTAAGTAATAACATTTTGCAATTTCTCAAGTTCATTAACATCCATGGGGAAAGATGAGGTCTATTCTCTTACTTGTCTGTGTGAAGGGAATAAGTCTTTTTCATTATTTAATAGGTAACAGGGAGCTGACTTTTAATCCAAGGGTAAATTTGATAGTTTGAAGGTAAAGTGGTGGACACCTTTGGTAGCAATAAGAAGATAAATTGTTTTAGACAAATCAGGATGCCCTTTTATGAAGATAGGGATTTGGGGGTGAATCGTTTCCCAAAATTTTTGGTAAATACAATTTCTTGGCTTTTCTTTCAGTGAAGAATTCCTCAGGTTATATGCTCATCAAAATGATTAAAAGCCTAGCTACTAACTGCTATGGAAATCAGTGACAGTATTTATTGACCTAAGCAAGATAACTCCACTTTTAAAGAAGGAGCAGGTGAAGTTAACAAATGTTCTTCAGTGGCCACTAAACTTCCAGGTCAAAAACAGCTTCTCCATCCTTAGGGTGCTAACTGAAATTTGAGCACCTGTCCCTGATGTCCACATGTTTGGAGTTCATCTTTGATGGGACTCTTTAATGCCGTTAGTGCTACCTCACTTTTATCCAGCAACCAAAAGAGATTATTTAGAAATACTGACTTATGTTTAAACTCAAAAAGAGAGAAATAGAAATTGAGAATAACAGGGAAATTATGCAAGATGTAGGACAATGGACCTGTAAGTCCATACCTGGTACTTCTAGTGAACAGCCAAGAAAGTCCTCACCATATACTAGAAGCTCAGTTACAGATCTGATGGAATATTGTTAGATAAGCAACAAGAGCTAGAAAACATTTGGAAAATTCTTATCTCTACTTTATTAGCTAATATGGTTATAGTCTTAAGACCCATTGGTCAGGAAACTAACTCTTTTGAAAAGTGGAAGTTTGAAAGAAAAAAGAATGCATCCAACTAATTTTAATTCTAAATGTCCTTGCTGGTAATTTACAATCTATAATTAACTACAGAAAATAGTTTTGAGGAGAAAGGGATTCTTTCTTTTCTCTACTTTCTTCATGTGTATGTGTGTGTTTATGTGTGTTTATATAGTTTTGTGTTATAGCATTGTTGCAACCACTAGGGATTTGGAGTGAATCACTTTCCAAAATTATAGGTAAATACAGAATCTTGGCTTTTCTTTCAGAGAAGGCAAATTCTTATGTGAAAACTACTCATCATTCAGGAGAAATCACATTATTCCTTTATCTTCTCAAAGGCCCAGGTTTAGTCCTAAATTAAATATTATTCAGGAAATAATGGGAACATTGTTGAAGGGGCAGAAAGTAGTCACTTTTCTTTCTATTGTATATTCTAAAGGTCCATGTTTTTCAACTACTTCCAATCTGATCTACAGAGAGAGAGAATGGCTCCATAGATCAGAAAACAGAAACTTTCACATGGAACCAATTTGGAACTTTAGAAATTCTGAGGTCTCATTCTTGACCCAGCACAATCATAGCCTCAGTGCATCCAGCCTGCATTCCAGCATCCCCTGCCCCTACTTCTATTAGAGATTGGGGATATTGGAAAAAACAATCCAATGCCTTTTGTACCACTTTCCCCTTCCATAACCATAAACTTCTAACTTCCTCAATTCACCCTGGCATACATACACTTCTGTTCCCATTGGATCATATGAAGTTACATACATTTATTTGAGTAGGCATGTATCACTATCTCTCTGGAAAGAAAGTGGTAATGATTTATATCATCCTACATGGCTTTTCTAATTAGTAAGGTCAGAATTTCTATAGGAAGGTGGGATGTTAAAAGCAAGACCTATGAAAGACTAAGCATGATGGCAATTCTTCTATCTGGTAAAATAACCCCAAAGTTTCCACTGAGAGACCAAGAAATTTAACATCAAACCCAAACTGACCAAGTGGCCCATTCTTCTAAGATGAGATTCTTATGCCAAAATGTTTTATAAAATTCTGTGTAAAATATATAAATGTTTATATGGGGCTTTCTGTCTGGCCAGATCCAGGAAGTCAAGTAATCAAAGACCAACTCAAAGACCCCTGCCATCTGCGAAAATACGATGTGCTCTTTTCACAGCTATAAATAACAATTATGACAAGACAAAAATTTCAAATGATTAGGTGCAAGATTAGGTGCAGGTTGAGGGTTGGGTAAGGATTTCTGTTGACTGTTGTAGACTTGGGACTATGCAATATTTATGCCTTGGTGTGAGTGTGGCATGTTTGAATAGTTCCAGGAGGCATTGTAGGACTAGAAAATAAGGAAAGCATAAATGAATTAATAAATATATAGCATTATTACTGTCACTTTGTCAATATTGGCTGACTTAGGCCACTGTTGGATGTTCTGGTCTTTCTGTAAATAATGACATTTATTTCCTTCTTCAAATGAATATTAGGATAGAGACAGAAGTGAAATGAAGCAATTTTGATTTCTAAAAACTATATACATGCATGAATTGTTCTTGTGCCATTTTCTGTCTTGGAAAAGCTCCCCTGGCACCATGCATGTTTACTTTTATATGCTGAAAGGCTCCCATCAACCTCAAACAGATGCAAATCACTTTAACTTGTCATAGTGTTATTTTGCTCATCCTAAAAGTTCAGACAAGTCTTCCAAACTTCCAAAATTTCTCTCAATTCAGTGAGGAGGAAAATTTAGACACAGAATTTGAGTGTTCTGCCCAGATGTGTCACACACACAAAGAATGAGTGGAGGAAGGCAACACCCTTTCCTACTAATCCTGTGAACTCATCACTATGGCGTTGAAATGACACCAAAAGGTACAACCCTGGGCCTCACATCTCCTCAGAACATAGCAATATAAATCACTTCATACACTACTTTAAATATCCCAGTGTAAGTTATATGTCAGATGTATGGCATTTTGGAGGCTTGAGAAAAAAAAATAGTCAAATCTAGTTTTTAGGTAAAAATGTGCTGAAACTTTAGCACATGTCAGTGAAATTGCTAGAATGTGGTGTTTCACTTTTAAAATACCATGACATTTGAACCTTTCAGCAATTCCAAAATCAACTCCCTCTGGGGAAGATAGTGTGCTTAAACTTTTTTTTTTTTTTAATTTAAAAATGTAACACAAACACAAACAGCTAACTAAACAAGCTGCCCATAAAATCAACAGTCTAAGCAGTCTGAACCCTGAAGTGTTTTACAACATCCTTCAAGACTATTAAAGGCAACATAAATACCTCTTGCCCACAAGGGAAAATACCCTTCAGCACTTTTTTTTCCCTTTCTTTTTTTTTCCAGGCTTTTAAACAATTTTGGTAGTGATTTCTTACATCACAGAAATTTTTGAAGTAGAGTCAGGTGGTATCCTCTGAAGAGTAAGAAAGTTTCTAAATCTGGATAATCCATGAATAATTATGGGACAAATATAAATTCCCTAAATCCTAGGGATTCCTAGGGATGCACCAGTCTCTAGAAAAAAGAAGTATACATCTGGTATCCCAGCATTCAAGGGAGCCCTGAGCGCTCAGTAAATAGGTTCCCTTTCTTCAGCCAGGGAAAGGCAGCACCCTCCTATGGGATGTGCTTTGATACCAGTAACTATAAAAGGTCAGTGGGCAGTAAGAATAGCTGGTATTTATTAAGCACATGCCTGTGGTAAGGATTACAGTTAATTATTTCAGTTAATCTTCATCATTACTATATAGGGTAAATATTAAAATTATCCCCATTGTAGAGATTTAAAAACTTGGGCTAAGTAAGGCTGAATGTCTTACCAAGGTCTTGCTCTAACTAATGGCCAGACCAGAATCTAAACTCAAGATGGACTCCAGCGTGTTAACCATGCACTGCACTCTCTTTTCTGCATTTTTTTACTGATACTTCTTGTACCATAACCCACCAACTGTAAGTCCCAAAATAGGAGGGGGCTCTGTGCTATTTGTCTCCATAAAGAGCATAGCTGGAAGTAGGAAGCCATGCAAGGGTTGCTATTTAAACTCTATTCTACTACTTCTATAGAAAGATTAAAACAATTTAGCCAGCTTTTCGGGTTTGCTATGTTTGTTCAAAGCACTGTGTCTCTGGGGAGGATACAGAGCTGAAGGAAACATGTTACCTGCCCTCAAGGTGCTTACTTTTCAGTGGGGAAACAAACACAATTTATTCTACAACACATCAGGTGTTTTAACAAAGATAGAGGCAGAGTGGACTCTGATAGCACCGAAGCCTGAGCAAACTGGTGTTGCTAATAAATAACTTCACAGAATGGATCAAAATCAAGGGCTCTTGAAAGAGTAGGCTCTCTCGCATGCAGTTATGCCAGGTAAACATGTAAGGGAGATCACCTGCACTCATAACAACATTATGAGGTGGGTGCTCTTATCCAACCCTTTCATTTTACAGAAGAGGAAACAGAGGAGAGAACAATGTAATGATTCTTGAGGTCCTTAATTCCTGTGTGGGGAGGTAGGATCCAAACTAGGTATGTAAGCCCAGGTCTGTGGGGAAACAGATGAGACAGGGTTAAATGAGTAGGATATTATTAGGGGAAATACCCATGTGAAAGAGGGGAGGAACTGGAAAGTCTGGGCAAGCCATCAGAACACAATGTAAGTCTGACCGCAAGTGAAGGAGAAGGGCAGGCAGAGATAATGTTGGGTGAAGTGTCTTGGACTGCTGTACAGTCTAAGGAAACACTCAGAAAAGCCACTGGGTAGACCCTGAATCAAAAGTTTGGCAATAGAAGAAATCTTATGTTTCCCAGGAATGGGTCTACCTTATATCCCCACCATACTCAGTCTTGGCATTAGAGAAGATGCCAGCTCTGGGCCATTCACCATGGCCAGAGAAAAGGGTCTTATTGGGAAAAAATGGCCATTCCCACCATAACCAGAGAAAAGGTAGGATGAGGTAATTTCCAGAAAAAAAAAAAAAAGAGTCTAAGCAGAACGACATTACATCCAGTCTATATAACTTTTACTTTGTTGAAGAGGCAACTATCCCACCAGGGATATCCCACAAGTCTCTTGAAATGTGCACATTTGTCCTTTGGTTTTAAAAGTCACATCCCAAAGCACCAAGTTGTTCTTATGACACTTACTCTCTTGGCTCCCAGAGATGAAAGTCTGACCCAACTCTCCTGGAATTGGAACTTGTGATTCCCTGAAGTAAAGAGATAATCAAAGTTGATACTGAAACATATAAATTGTCCTCCACAATTTCACGTGTCTCCAGACCAAACCAGCAAAATAGCTAAAGTACATCCACTGTATTATATATGGTAATTACTCATCCCCCCCGTCATTTTGCCCTTTTTAGGAGAAGGTCAATGCTGAGTTAGGACTTTATGCTATACAATAGGCTGCTAATATTCCATGCTGGACAATATTTTCCTAGCATTTCTCACAGGGTGCCAGGCTTTTATTCGACTTTATGTCATATAATACTTACTTGTTTGGAGTAGTTGAGATGGAAACACAGTCTATTGAAAATGTCACTGCTTCCTCTCTGAAATTTAAAGAGACTATTATCATCCTTCTTTTAGATGCTGTTTCTCAGGCAAAATCTCATAAAGATAGGTGGGGCAAAAAGAAGGGCTTATAATATCCACAGGGTTAGCTTTTGCTAAATGAATAGTGTGCTACTAGATTCCTATCAATAATAATATAAATGGGTCCTAGCTCACTCTTGTGGTAAGGAATGGTACCCCTCCATAATTTAGAGTCTTGCCTTACCCTCTAAACAAGAATATACCACATCTGGGATCATGGGAAGCTTATAACACTGTTAATTATTATTATTGTTGGAAAGATATTTGGATCTTGAAGCACCCGATAATGTTTTATCTTTTGGGGAAACAATATGGTAGAATGGCTAACTGGTAAGTTCCAGAATCAGAAAAAAATTGGCTGTTTAGTTTTTCTAAGCTTCAGATTCCTTAAAGGTAAAATGAGCAAGACATAGTATCCATCTGCAAGAGAACTAGGAGAATTAAATAAGAAAAATATGTGCAATTAGCATGTATAATATAGTGCTCAGCCCTGAGAGATAGAACTATCTTATTAAAATAATAAGTTGTCTAATTATTAGTCCTAGGTCTATCAGTTTGTTCTTATGTGACCTCAAGCAAGTCACCAAATCTTAGCATGCCTTAAGTTATAAATAAGACTGATGCCAATATCATGTTACTGGTGATTACCGTATAAACTACAGGGTGTCTGCAAATGTTAATCAAGTTATTGTGTTACTGTCATCGTTATTAGCTCTCAGTGATCTTTTTAATCAAAAAGTTTGTGGATTGCTTTCCTTTGTAAAACCAGGAGCTAAGATAAGAGCCAAAAGACAATAGGAGAATGTGAATGTCATGTAATATCTCAGGGCATTTTCCAGCTTCCTAAATATCTGAGTATGGTACACAATGTATTATAATGTATATCACAAATTAAGATGTTCCAAAACTTTTTCCCTGATGAGTTGGTTAACGTTTCCTTCAGGGTGATAAATTTTCTCAATCAACCTGAGTGAGCTAGAGGACCAACATTTTTTTAAAAATAATCTTACCTTCCCTGGTGTCAATAGGAAACAGTATTTACTCACTACTGTTTTCCTTTCAAAAATCTGCCTAGTTGCATACTAGAAACAGTTTCAGCTGGTTTGTTTGTCTTGGACAAGCTGTTGAAGTGAAAAGTTTTTGCTTGGCTGAATGTGGGACAGTTTCATAACCCTCAAGAAGTGCATTGAAGGTGGGTGCCAGCTCAGGCTACTTCTAACATGCCTCCACTTGCTGCCCATTGTCAAGGGTGGCCAGCGTAATTAAATTAAGACAATGAGCAAAGCAACAGATGCGACTGGGACCAAATCTCTGAGTGCTTTTGTTTTGTCACTGTCATTGTCTGCAACAAAGAAGTCACATGTGAGAGCCTGGGAAGGGAGCCAAATGCAAACCAGACAACATCCCAGCTGGGTTTGAACAGCCTCCACCTTATGCATGTGTGCATGGGAACCATGCTACTTGGAGCAGTGTCTGCTCCACTCAAGTGAGTTTCTGCCCATGGCTTTGCTGCAAGGCCGAAACAGACTCAGAAGAAATACGCCAGAGGATCCCTGTGCTCAGACTGACACTTCACCTCTGCTTTGAGAGAAAAGAAGAATCTGTTGGGGGAAAGGATAAGATCCTTATGGTTGACCAATCTAACATCAATTCTTTTTGCTACAGCCCTCATGAACTTGAAGAGGGACGGAAATAAAGAAGATACCTGAACTTTTTCTTCTGTAAATCTGGGGTTTAAACATCTCTGGATGTTTAAACTGGAGACTAAACAGTTTAGTTTCGATGTTTATATATTTAGACTGGAGATTAAAGATTAATCATTTTTTAATTTGTTACTATTTCATTCTTGAGCATTTCTCTTAGTGTGCTCATTATCCAGATACTTAAAAACTTCTTTTTCTAAGCTGGTATGGATGTGAAAGAGAAAACAGAGCAAAATCAAATTTGCATATTTTTAGATCTGTTATTTAATTTGATTAGTAGTTTTGTAGAGAGGTGGTATCCATAATAATGACCATGTGGGGGTTTTGATGAGCCAAATACCATCTGCAGGGTCCATTGCATACTAAACAGAAAAGTTTCAAGGAGTTTGAGACAACAGTGATCCAAATCTGTAGCTCCATTTTTTTTTTTCTTCCATTTTTCAGGAGAACTCCTTTAAGAATGCAGAATAACATGTAAGATTAGGAATGTAAATTTACCAGTAGCTTAAGAGGAATGCTTTATATAGTTACAAATGCATGTTAAGTGGACTTGGTAAAATTGTATGATATCTGGGAGGAAAAGTGCCAGTATTTTAAACAGATGCATTTCAAGCTATCCTATACAAATGCCAAACTTCTTCCCACAAGTTTTCAATGGCCACTGAGTTAGTTACTTTAATAAACATATTTTCACAGCAACACTATCTTCTTTCTATTTAGTCAGTACAGGATATTGACCATCAACTTATAAAATGCTAACTAGCTTATTTGAAGAACTTGATGATAACTCCAACATTCCATGCAGAGCTGAAAAATACATGTAAGAAATATTACCAAATCCCAATGGGCCTCCGCCAGTAGGTATTATTTCCAGGGACCATAGTTGATTCTGTCCCAGCTTCTCACACCCTACAGGCTCAGGTCTGAACATTTTCCAAAGTCCCTTACAATGACCTATAAGTTCCTAAGAATGATTGGGTTGAGAGGTCATTACCTCAGCCAGAAGGAATAATTTGGAGATTACAGACACCATAGTGAAAACTCTTGGTTTTGGTCATGATGAAAACATGTTCTGGGAGAAAGCAATATTGGGGATTCTTGAACTTCATTCTGTACCAATAATGATTCATTGTGTCCTCCACTAAGGGCCTCCTGGCTAGAGGTAAAACCAAGAGAAAAGGCACCTTATGTTCATGCATACAGATACCATTTCCTCCTGTATTTAACCCACATCTTCTTATTTGTATAAATATACTTTTCTATTTAAATATATTCAAGTATAAAATAAAAACTATAGGAAAAGTATAAGGACATTATTAGATAGTCATTATAGTCATTTGATTCATTCTATAGCTATTTATTGAGCAACTGCAATATTCCAGGCTTTGTTTTAGACACAGGGATGTAAATAGTGAAGAGACAGAGATGGGTCTCTAATATATAGGGCTTCTATTCTAAGCAAAACTCAATATTCCTTGGATGGTAACAGCATTGCTTGCAGATAAATGAATGGTAGCACCAAAACAAGGAACCTAGAGTTTCTAGTCCAGGAATGGTTTCTAATGAAGATGAAATAATAATAATAATGACTTAATAATATTAATAATAATAAAAATAAATTGTTAATACTTATGTAGTGCTTACCATGTGCCAAACCCATTATAAATCTTTTGGTGTACTAATTCTTTAATTCTTAATCCTATAAGGTAGGAACTATTATTATGCTAGTTAATAGATGAAATTGAGACACAAGAGATTGCCATTTGCACAAGTTCACGTAACTAAAACTGAATGAGTCAGAATTTGAACCCAGCTCAGTATATGTGATTTACAGATTCTAAGTCAATTATAAAACATCCCAATCTTTTACTTCTAAAACTCTCCCTCTCTCCATAGGAAGAAAAGAAAAAAATGAAAAATGTCTCCTTTTTACAAAAATTAAGCCCCCCAAAATGCACTAAAACAACAGAGGATGATCCCAGAATGTGTTGTGGGTTTTTTTTTTTTTTTTTCCCCTCTTAGTAGGAAAAGATGCCACAGGCCAGAATTCTGGATTTTTCAGAGTCTCCTTCTGGTCAACAAATCTGTGATAGCAGCGGGTGAATAAAAACACACTTCTGTGTGATTATAAGGCAATCTCTAGTCCCCATGACAAACCAGGGCACATAAAAGTAGCCTAACTTTCACTAAACTGAAAGCTAAAGGCCTATTTACATATGTCTTTCTTAGAAAAAACAAACAAACAAACAAAACTGGCCCAAGCTCTCTGTGAGATTGACTGATGAGGCATCAACTATGAAAGGTTGAGACCCAGTGTTAGAAATGGATGGGGAGGGCACATGAAACTTCAACCAGTTAATGTCACTTTTTCTCCCTTATTTTTAGGAAGTACATTTGAAGAACACAAGCAGAGGGAGTTCAGGAAACAAGAACTACAGAATGTAGGAAGACCTTCCTGTTTTGTGAAGAATGACATGCCACCGGCAGGATCATTTGCTCTGTAGGAGTTACCTGATAAACACCAGAAGACCTACCAAAAAAATAAGTTTGATAACATTTCAAAAGATGGGCATTCCCCCCCAATGAAATACGCAAGTAAACATTCCAGCATTGTCTTTAGGAGTGATTGTTAAAAGCTTTGCACCTTGCAGCAATGGTCCTGGAGTTGGTAGATTGCTGTTGATCCTTTATCAATAATGTTCTATAGAGAAAAATATATATATAAATATATTAGTCCCTGCCTCTCAAGAGCCACAAATGCATGGGCGTTGTATAGATCCAGTTGCACTAAATTTGTTTCTGAGTCTTGGCTGCTGGAGCCATTCATTCAGCAGTCTTGTCTAAGTGGTTTATTCTTTTCTTTTTCTTTTTTTTTTTTTAATTTGCACTTCTTACTACGCAACACAGGCCATTTGTTTTACAGTGTCTGGTAATCTTGTTTGTTTATCTCTACCCTCCACTTCATCATCTTTATATTTGCCAAATTTGGCCTCCTCAAGAGCAACACAAGCTGTCAAGTAGCACACCCAAAAGATTTTAACCCAAAAAATTCCATCTGTGGCATCTGTACCAAATATAAGTTGGATGCATTTATTTTAGACACAAAGCTTTATTTTTCCACATCTTGCTAAAAAAAAAATGCAAGTAGTTGCAATTTTGAGGCCAATCATTTTTAGGCATATGTTTTAAGCATAGAAAGTCTCAAACTCTCAACAGTTATTTCAAATGATGAGTTAGTGTGCAACGTGATTAGTAACTTTTCTCTTATTTTTTCCATATAGAGCACTATGTAAATTTAGCATATCAAGAATACAGGATATATCACAAACAGTATGTAAAACTCTGTTTTTTAGTACAATGGTGCTATTTTGTAGTTTGTTATACGAAAGAGTCTGGCCAAAACGGTAAAAGGTGAAAGCAAAACAAAAGAAGCCTGGAGCCGAAGATGACACAAAGGGGAAGGGTCCTAAAAATCCATCCTTTTGGGAAAGAAGGCAAAGTTCCCCCAATGATGCCTTCCAAGAAAAAACTTAAGACACAAAGTCTGCTAATGCAAATTTGATTGGGGAGTCCAGAGAGGAGTGGAAGAAGCAGAAGGCTAGGAATTTAATAGTTCTGGCTTTTATTTCTCACTGAAGGAACAAACATCTGCTGACTCTGTCACAGACTCACCACTGTGTGACTTTGGGCAAGTCACTTCACCTCTCTGTGCCTCAGTTTCCTCATCTACAAAATGGGGGCAAAACGCCATCTACCTACCTCACGGGGGTGGTATGAAGATTACAAAGATAAAGCTCCAGATTTTATCCTGGATTGCTAGAAGGGCACAAGGGCAGAGCCCTTCAGTTTCTGGGTTGCAAAGAATTATAGAAACAACCCATTCATGGCATAGCTAGGAAACTGATCAGCCAAATGTTCCTGACATGCTAATTCTTGTCAATGTAGCTATCCTACTAACTATTCAACTATCCTAGTTAAAAGCTGCCAGCTCCATCTCTTTCAAAACCCTTTCAAAATGAGTAAGAAATATCTGATTTACAATTTGCTCTGAATTCTGCACTTGGATTTGTGAATACAAAGTGCAAAGAGAAAAATGAAAAGAAGAAAAAGGAAAAAAAAAAAAAAGATTTCCACCAATGAAAGAGTGACTGTGCCATCTGTTAGCACTCACTGACCCTTCCAGGCAGTTACTAGTAACCTAGTAATACTTCTTGTAATATTATAAATGATACTTTATTCATTTTGAACAATATAGTTCTCTTTCTCTTTCCCAAATTCTCTTTGGGCAATCTAAAAAAAATGGCCCAAGATTTCAAATATTGAAATAATATCTAATTCTAAATAATCACAAAATCACTTTCTTTAATGAGTTTTGCTCTCACCCTTAGCTATATTTACATATACATTTTTTTTAATTTTTGTTAAAATATATTTGACTCTAAGAGTTGCTAACTGAGAGGCAAAACTTTCCTTTAGAACTAGAAATTTTCCCTTATGTCTGCTTACCAGAGTGACCCCTGGCCCTCTGCAGATGCATCTTATCCATTTAACTGAAAATTGATATCAGGAAAATCCAACAGTGAGGACAGGCCCATGGTGACCTAGAAAATGTTTCCCATCTACATACTAAGATTTTCTTATTACAACAATGAATCATCCATCATTCACGTCTTTTTATCTGCCTTCAAACATTTTAGTGAAAAGCAACCAGGCCTGATTACTTCATGCAAATTGTATTTCTTTATTCTTGGAAATTGTGCACGGAAAACAAAAATAACATCTTTAGTTTTCATCCCACTGGTTCACCTCAAGGTTCAGAAACCAGAAAAAGTCCAAGACTTCCTGGATCTTCAAGCATATGCAAAAAGAAACCCGATGTTGTGGGTCCCCCTGCTCAGCCAGTAAGTGCTTAAACCCTCAGATCCTCAGCATTACTTGAATTGAGCACCTCTGGCACGCTGAGCAATGTAATCACTACGCACAAATGTAAAAGAAACAGGAAGTCATTTTGCCCTTTATCTGTTTTCAGACCGTTGTGTTCTGTGGATTTAGACGCAGGACCTCCCTTTCCAAAATGACAGTCATTCTGCTTTTTATTTCTTGTTCTTCGTGTATACTGTCTCCCAGCAACACTTTACATGCAATCCTCTGCAGACCTATGGGTTTCCAGACACAGCTGGATATAGTAATTCTAAGAATATCTATGACTTATTTGATTCATTTAATAATTCTATTCACAGCCAAAATTATCCTAGTGAGGAAAGCTTAAATATATAAAACTATATTATTTTTAATTTTTTCTGACACATAATCCTCTCCAACTGTATTATAAATCAATGAATAAAAATTAACTAATTATACTAACTCACTATCTAATTTTTAAATGCACTAAAACTAGAAGACAGATCAATGTAAAACTTCAGAAGTCAGTTGATCTACACACTACAGTGGAATGACCCGGGACCGATAGAAAGGAGCACCTAAAATTTCATATCTCAAAACTTTTATAACCTTTGCTTTGGATTTTTCAAATGAGGCAATTTCAAAAGCTTTATGAAAAAGCTGTAAATATCAGTGAGAATGAGCTTTCAGCTTACAGGCTTAGTTCTAATTTAACTGACAAAACTGAATGCCTAGATCAAATTTTGGTTCCCAGTTCCCCAAATAACATCACAGTATCTTTTGAACATTTTAAGGTGAGGAGGCTCCACTGAAAAAGTAAATGTATCCTTCCATCAGAATCCATTCTTCTAGAAATAAAAACTTGCAACATCCCCACACACAACCACCACATGCACAAGCACGTGCACACACACATTCAATTTAAGAGAGCAAGAAGAAATCACTTCCCTGAAGAAACTTACTAGGAAAAAAAAAAAAAAAAAAAAGCCTGGCCTCCCTTGGGAATCCATCCCCTTCTTGGAATGTCAATGTTTGTGTAGATGAAACCATCTCATGCACTGTGGCTCCAGGGTTTCTGTTACTAGTTTATGCACTTGGAAGACTTCTTAAATGAAAGATGTAGCACATCTTGCTTTCCCATTTATTGTTTGGCCAGCTATGCCACTGTGGTGCTATTGTTTCTTTAAGAAAGTACTTGACTAAAAAAAAAAGAAAAAAAAAAGAAAAAAAAGAAAATAAAAGAAAAAAAGAAAGCATAGACATATTTTTTTAAAGTATGAAAACAACAATTCTATAGATAGATGGCTTAATAAAATAGCATGAGGTCTAGTTACCACCACCTTTCAACTTTTTATCACTCACAAGTAGAGTACTGTTCACCAAATTGTGAGTTTGGGGGTGTAGGGACAGAAAATGGAATTTTTGTAAAGTCAGAAGGCTCTGTTATTCTGCTGGCTCTCAAACTCAGCAAAATTAGCAATATGTTATCCAATCTGAACACCTCAATCAAGAGCATGGAGTATACATAGGGGAAAAAAGAAAGGACCTTATAGGCAAACGGCAGAACAAAACATGATAAAGTTACTTATTGATTTTTGTGCTCTCTGCTCTAAAACAGATAATTCAGCAATGGAGAAAATAAAAACAAAGAGAAACAATGCATAGATTAAATCTGCTAAAAATAGCTTCTGCCACATCCCCCTTAAGTCATTCTTTGGCATTTACTGGTTTATAGACAATACTCTCCCTTCAACTAAACATCTCAGAGCAGTAGCTCTCATAAAAAGCAATCACTGATCTCATTGGGAAGTGTTGGAAAGTATTTCCTTATGAGATGGGGGTTATCTACTGATAAGGAAAGAGAAGAATTTATGAGAAATCGTTGAAAGAGATGGCTAACAATCTGTGAAGATTTTTTGTTCTTATTTTTGTTTTGGGTTTTTTTTTTCTGTTTTTTACTTTATACAGTCTTTATGAATATCTTAATGTTCAAAAATGACTTGGTTCTTTCTTCCTTTTTTATATTGGAACGAGGGATGATAAGTTAAACCCACATAGACTCTTTAAAACTATAGGCTAGATAGAAGTGTATGTTTGACTTGTTGAAGCTATAATCAGACTATTTAAAATGTTTTTCCTATTTTTAATCTTTAAAGAGTGTACTAATTTATTAGAGACAAATCATGTTTGGCTCTCTTCATAAAAAAGAGCAATCTCATTCGAATCACCTGGGCTTTCCCATCAATGTTTTCAAAAGATGAATCTGATTTATCCATCATTATGGTATCATTCATTTTAAAAATTTTTAATAGAAGAATTGTGGTTCTTTATGCCCCTCTCTTGCAATGATCATGAAGTTCAGAATATGAGGGAGCTAAAAACAAGAGGAAAATTTTCTTGATTCTTTGTTTTTGGTTTGTTTCAATGCTAGTGTTTAATCCTATAGTACATATTTGCTTATTGCTATTTTAATATTCTAAAAGACTTTCCTATTAGGTGTTAGAAACTGATACATAGATATTTATGTGATTTCTATTTAAAAAAAAGCGGGGGATGAGAGGACTGTCTAAAACTTTAAAATGCATATGGTACAGGATAAAGATACCAATTGAAATAACCAAGTCCTATCTAGAGCAACACTTTTTTGGGGAACCCTCTCATATATAAGACAGAAGCCCAGGGAGTTTTTGAAACTGTCTCTATTCCTCCAAGTGCTTATTCATTTAGTATTTGCCTCAAAATTTTAAGGAAGGGTGACCAAACTTAAACCCTGGAATTAAAGGGATCTCTTTAAAATATATATATTTCACATGTTCCCTCCTAATTTATGATGACACATTGATCTTAAACATGGTCCCTCTTTCTCCCCATTCTTCAGCTGTCATTGGTAGGGTCTGAAGAAAAAAAAAAATTGTTAACTTTAAAAGAGGATCACAAAAGTCCAAATGTTATTGCCCAGTTGAAATGGGAGTTTAGATGGAGAAAGTTTCCCATACTTAATCCCTATTGAATCACCTGAACCTTCAGAATGACCTTTTGCAAGCCTTAGAATCTGCCTTTTATTTAATTGCCCAGGCCTACTGCATCCTAAAGGTAAATATTATTCATTTTCTTTTGGCCAAAATGGACTGATGTAAAAATAGGAAAAATAAAAAAACTCAAAAATCCCTTCCAAGTCACCCACTGGCCCCATTTACCTACCCAGAGCAAAAGCACTTCTGTTAATCCCTTAATCTGATTTTGTTTGGATATTTATCTTGTACCTGCTGCTAAACACACTGCAGGAGGGACTCTGAAACCTTGAACTGTCTACTCACATCTCTTATCTGTGTCTTTGTATCATTAAAATGTCTATTCAAAAAATTAAAAACTTTCAAACACCATGCAGCTTGTATTCAGTTTACATAAAGGCCCCAAACACCATGTTAGATCTCCTGTTACTAAGAGTTAATGAACAATGAGAACTGGGATTGCAACATGTGTTTTGCTTCATATGGTTTTATCACACTTAAAGGCCAAGTGTGATAAATACTTACAGACACTGAATCTTTCCCTGCTACTTTGAAACCAGAAAATAATGATTGGTCATTCGTTATCTGTCTTAGTTCAAAAGCATATTTTTTATTAAATTAATTCTGTATTTGAAATCATTATTCATTTATGGCAGAGGAATATCAATCCTAATGACTTCTAAAACTGTAACTAACTGAATCATTATCTTACATTTACTGTTAAGTAAGCATATTTGGAAAAATGTATGGCTAGAGCGTCATAATAAAATGATATATCTTTCTTTAGTAATTACATTAAAATTAATCATGTTTGATTAACTAGTTCTTTTGGACAATGTTGGTGTAATGTGTCATTCCTTAAGAATTCTGTTGTTATGTAGCATTTTTATTAATTGAGGTCACTGCAACAAATAAACAAGAAAACTTACCCAGAAAAATAAAACTAATCATACACCAGAATGGAGATATCTTATAGAATTTACAGATTATATTTAAAAATAAATGTTTCAAAGAGCTTGTACAAACTATGTAAGAGATGTATGAATTGTACGATATATGTATTAACAATAAAGCAGGTGTAATTAACTGATCCCACTCACTGTAACCCAACAGTGAGTTATAATCCATGACACAAAGGGTCTGGGAAAAGATTTTCTATCAAACAGGGCACATAATACACAAGTAGCATTCAATATTCACCCATATTGTGAGATTCCATAAGAATGTGGTCTCTTAGCCCTGAGTTTTTATTTCAATAAATCTCGCTAAATCTTTGCTGAATATCAAACGCACAACAGCATTTGTAGAAGCACAGGGTGGAAGAAGCACTTTCTTGTTTGAAAGTATTTTGTCCTATTTTCCTTTTCTTAAAACTTCCATGAAGTATTTGAAAACTTACCTGAATGTAAAAAAGGCTCAGGAGACTTGTACTTGATTTTAAGGAATGACTAGCAATACCAGTTCATTATTTTCCCATGTGCATCTCACCAGGACTCCCGTAACTCCCTCAGAGTTACCGCAGCTCTCCTTAACCCTATCCTCTAGACCTCCTTGTCCTATTTCTGCTCAACATCTTGCTGCCTATGGCCATGAGCTTCTAACTGCATTGCTTCTCTCCCTAGACAATACTTTTCTCCCTTTGGCCACACTAGGCTAAATTGGGTGCAGTCTTTCACTTAAGGTTTTGGGAATGATGAAGTGGGAGGCAATTAAGCACGTGACAAAAATTGGCTGCTAATGTCAAACATCACTATTAACTAAAATTCATTGAGGAATTTTGGCTGCTCATGTGCCTCTTGTCATTTTAGTAAGCCTCCTTCCTCCCCTCAGCAAACTGTTCCTGGAATTACTTCCTATCCAACTCTCCATCCTCTCCCTTAAAAAGAACTTGCAGGGAGTAATGGGGGTTAGGTGACTTGGGTGGCTCAGGCAGTTAAGCATCTGACTCTTGGTTTCAACTCAGGGCATGATCTCAGGGTTTTGAAATCAAGCGCTCGGTGGGGCTCTTCACTGGACCTGGAGCCTGCTTAAGATTCTCTCTCTCCCTGTCCCTCTATCCCTCCCCCTTCCTAAAAATAAATAAGGACATGCAAGGAAATCTCTTTTGTTCTCCTGCAGAGCAATCTTGACCAACCCAGATTTACCCATGACGGAAGTGACAATTTTATTACTCACTTTTTATTACTGAATATGCCCCGAAGATTATTTTTCCTAAAGAGAAAAGCAATTCTGTCCCTAAGAGGAATTCTGTCTTCCTTCTTTCATCCAAGTCGAACTGTAGCCTCTTTTAAAAAATGATATTTTTTCCTTCCTATAAGGTCTATATGAGTGGTAATTATCACCACCCCAACAATAACGGTTAATACAGCTGATTAATAATATTCAATTTGGGGTGACTAGATGGCTCAGTTGGTTATACATGTGATTCTTGATTTTGACTCAGGTCATGATCTCAGGTTGTGAGACTGAGCCCATGTCAGGCTTCATGCTGAACATGGAGCCTGCTTAAGATCCTCTCTCCTTCTCCCTCTGCCCCTTCCCATGGAAAACAAAACAAATAAAAATAGTATCCATATTTGCTGAGTACTTACTAGGGGTTAGTCACTATGCCAAGTGGTTTACCTCTATTATCTTACTGGTCTTTATAAAAATTATCTGAGTCAGGCACTATTATGAACCCTATTTTACAAGTGAGGAAATGGGAGATTCAAAGACATTATGTAATTTGCTAAAGGTCACAGAAAGGCAGGATGGGCTTGAATCTGGGTTTAAGGACATCAAACCTGTGTTTTTACTACTTTGCCTTTCATGCCCCAATCCAGACACAAGGACAGTTCCAGAAAGAGACAGATACATTCCTATTAAAATGTGTTTATACATGGTACAGGCAGAAATACAGGTAATTGCACCTTTGAGTGATAAACTATTTATGAATATTACATTATCAAGATCAATAAGCATTTTTGCTCAATAACCCATGTATCTAACTGGGCTTTCAACCTTACCTGCTGCCATTTCTCAGCTCCTTCACACTGCAATGTCAGTTCTTGGCATTCCTTCACATGGTGTATGTAATATCAGACGTTAAAACAATCTCAGGATTCCTCAGTGAGGAGGTATGATTTTTGTCTTTACAGTCCAAAAATAAACCATTTCTACATAAGTAAAACTAGAAGCTGATGATGAAGAAGCTTGCCAAGTGTTGTCACTCTTGCCTGTGTGTCAAAGCCAGTGTGGTCTGAAGGAACATGGTTGAATCAGGGCTTCCACAGATTAAAAATGTAAATTTGGAGAGTCAGTTTCATGAGACCCATGTTCTTATATCTCTGCCCTTCAAAAGGGCTTAGTTACCCCACTTCCAGGAGTTCCAAAGGGTATAAGGCTAGCCCTACTTGGCATTTTGGAAATGTGTAGGGACATTTGGGGTTGTCATTCATGGTAACTGAGGAAGGCATTATTGGCATTTAATTGGGCAGGGTTTAGGGTTTCAGAAATCTCATGTAGATAACAAACTTATTTGTCAACAAACTTATTTATACAACAAACTTATTATACAACAAACTTATTTGTTATCGACTTATTTATAGCCTAGGCTTAGGTTATAACTCTAATTTACTTACAAACTCAAAGTATTTCTGCGTGATTTTAATATAAACGGAATTTTTCAGGAATGCAATTACCATGTAAATTAAGAAGAAGGTGGTACTTTTTTTCACTTGGAACTTTGCCAAGTATTGTCCACAATTTTAGAAAAAACATCATTGATGACAATGCTAATTGTGCTGTTTAAATCTCTCCATTCTCTGAGCAGATCAGTCTACTTGCAACTGTCACATTCATGAATCTCCACCTAAGTGTAAACATCTGACCACTTCATTACATGTTCTAATAGAGTTGTGTCTGAGCCTTTTTATCTTATAATGCATGTTTTCTTATTATAAACTGTTTTCATTTTAGTTCTCTTTTATATTATAGTTCAGGCATCATTTTGATTTTTATTGAAATTGTATATGTCAGCATTATCTATAAATTTCTCTTCGGGACACCAGAGGATATATCATAAAATATTTGTTACATAAAGGAGAACTTGGGTTTGATAGAAATGAACCACTTGTCTATACATACCAATTATGAACCTTCCTGGGTCATAATGACAGGTGGATGGCAGAGCCTTTGTCCTTTTCTTAGTGAGGCATCTTTAAAGTGTAAAGCTGAGCTGAAAGCTGGTATCTTCCTCACCTGTTTATGGATAGAGATTAAATCTCTTTGGGATCCAATAAAGGATAATGGTTATGGCTAATATAACATCTGGTTTCTAAATGTTCTTTCCTTCACCCTGTGATGGGATGAGATGATTCTAAAAAGAATAAAGCAATCAGTAAAAACAGAAACAGATGTAAATTGGATTTGAGACAATTGCAACAGTACATCAGAAGTAAAATTTGACCTTGGATCTCAAGCAAGGTACGACATGTGACCTATAAAGGAGGTCTCTCTCTCTCTCTTTCTCTCTCTCTCTCTCAAGATTTTATTTATTTATTTGAGAGAGAAAAAAAGAGAGCAGGGGGAGGTGCAAACAGAGATGGAGAGAGAGAAAATCTCAAGCAAACTCCACATTGAGCATGGAGTCCAAGGTAGGGCTCAACCTCATGAACTGAGATCCCAATATGAGATAAAACTAAGAGTCAGACACTTAACCAACTGAGCCACCCAGGCACCCCAGGAGGTTTCTCTTTCTAATGGCTACTACCAGGAAAGTTAAAACTGGAATACCTGTCCTATAATTTCCAAATTCTATTTTGTTTATTTAGCTCAATGGCTCCAGCTTAGCCCCAGCCTCCTCCAGGGGAAATACTAATCTCTTTCTCCAAATGGCAATTGGAGAGTGGTGGGGGGGAGGTCCTAGTCTCCATTTATGACTAGTCTCTAAGTGCAATGGCCGAATCCATCATTCTACTCCACAAATATGGAACTGTCCTTCCAACTCCAAATCTCTGAGAGACGGAGAGAGAGAGTAAAGAGAAAGTGATTGTTCCTCTAAAGAGGAAAGGAGACATAATGACAGAGGGAGAAATGATAGAGTTGGGCTTTGCCACCTTATGACCTAGAACTTCTAATTTAGCCACCCTTATAAAACCTAAAATACTCAAAGGCAAGGTTACCTTAAGACCAAAACTCTCTCTTTCTTTTGTCTCTCTCTGCTTTAAAGGTCATTTGGAAATGGAAACCTGCCCATCCCCCTCCTATGGCCAAATAAATTTTCTTACACTCACTGTTAATACTGATAAGTCCCTTCTGGTATCTCTAGACCTTACTGCCATAGTAAAAGGTACACTGAAATAATTTATTACATATTTAGGCTATAATATACTGGTCATTTATCTGTTCGCTCTCATATCCATTTCCCAACATTCCCTTCTTTGACTATGTTCATAAGGAACATTTCCTAGTCCCTGTGTTCTCTGGTTTCTGAGTAGGTTTGCCTAATAATAAGAGGCACTAAGGAAAGAAGCAGAGCAGGGGGAGGGAAGAAGCCAGGGTATTGCCCCCCGTTTTCTCTCTCTGCTTCAAGTAGCATCTTTGGCAACAATGGCAGTTCCTCCCTCATGGACCCTGTCTCTAGAGAATCAGCACTCTGTCCCTGGAGGAAATCTAGACCTATCCATATAGTTTTTCTCAGTTGGGAACACCACCTCCTCTCTGGGTCTCTAGTCCTAGGGATGGTGGGGAATTCTTGATATTGATATCTGGGTTGACTCCCCTTTCTAATTTGTCTAATCATTTCTTCCATCGCTTGTATTAAATACCCTCTGTTTACATACCTAGAATGATTTCTGTTTCCCTCATTGGACCCTAACTAATACCCAAAGGAATAACATACTGGTAAGAAGCATGGGCACTGAAATCAGGCAGACATGGGTTGTGTTGTGGTTCTGACACTTCTGGTTGGAAGCTTTGGAAAATTAAAATAATTTCTGTGAGGCTGCTGCCTCTTTTGTAAAGTGATAATAATAATAACAATATAATATACCTCTTATTATTTGAGGATTAAACATGATCATGCAAGTCCCTAAACTTCTAGATTTCTCAAAATAGTGAAATTTCCAAAAATAAAACTATAAATTGAATTACAGTGGGAAAATATATTTGGCTAAATAAGAAGTTCTTTTAGAGAAACATCGACCATTATGTCATTACAAGGGAATTTATTTAAATAACATGGATATAATCTCAGAATAAAGGGAAGTTTAATACATTAACCTTTAGGGAAACTCATCACATTGTATTAATTTGTTCTTTTCATCTTTTCAGTTTCTTTTTTTTTTTAAGATTTTATTTATTTATTTGACAGAGAGAGACCACAAGCAGACAGAGAGGCAGGCAGAGAGAGAGAGGAGGAAGCAGGCTCCCTGCTGAGCAGAGAGCCCGATGCGGGACTCGATCCCAGGACCCTGAGATCATGACCTGAGCCGAAGGCAGTGGCTTAACCCACTGAGCCACCCAGGCGCCCCATCTTTTCAGTTTCTTTATGGCTAGATTAAAACACTGGTGCAGTTCTGCATTGGTCTGCTTATCAGCTCTTGTGTGGTGTGATTCCTAACATTTGTACAGTCACCTTCAGTATCACTACTTCCATTGTTATTATTAGTTATGAGACAATTAATTAAAGATCTAAGATATCCAAGGTAGAACATCTCCATTGGCTTGTCACACTCTTTTTTAATTATTATTTGTTCATTTATTTACTTATTTACTTATTTTGAGAGAGAGAGCAGGGGGAGGAACAGAGAGGCAGAGAGAGAATCACAAGGAGACTTCATCTCACAACCCTGAGATCATGATCAGTGTTGAAATCAAGAGTCGGGCACTTAACTGACAGAACCACCCAGGTGTCCCTTGTCATATTCTTTTCTGTATACATTCTGGCTCATAACCTCAACTTTTCTGACAGTGACCAAGTGATCAGTGTCACTTTTTTCCCTAATTTTACTCTGACTTAGCAAAACCAGGTGAACAGTACTCTTTGAACCTAAAATTCCTTGCACTACAAAGGCAATGTAAAATCTCAAATCTGGCATTTTCATGCTGTGTCACTGATCCTCTTTATTCACCCCAGCCCAGCCATCAGGGCTACAAACTTTCCAAATAATGATTTTTAATTACTTATATGGTATTTTCAGGCTATCTCTAAGTAGTACCAAAATAATTCCTCGTGTCACTATAATCAATTCAAGAAAACAGTAATTAAGTCCCTTGTGTGTCATTATGTATAACCCAAACTCCACTAATTTTTTAACCACTTTTCCTGGATTCATCAGCATATAACTTTTGTTATTCTACCACTTACTTTTAGTCATATTTGTTCTACACCATATTCTTCTAAGTCATCACTGTAATTTTTGGCAATCTATTTAATTACATTTGATGGTCTGGTCTCTTACTCCTCGACCTTTCAAATTTTCCATAATGTCAAATAGAAATATCCCTGATGTGGCAAACACAGAGTCCCTGAAAGAAAAGTGAACCTATTTTCAAGTCCTTCCTAAGCTGTGAGGATTTACTTTGAATCTTTCAATATGTGCAAAATATTATTCCAAATCCTCTTTGGGGTTGCTCCTGTAGGACCCAGGGATGTATCATTCAACTGGAAAAGCAATTTGAGAACGTCTAGGATTGATTTTTGAAAATGCAGTATCCACAAACAAGACTTCAGATATTATCCCAGCAAATCCTGGCAATTCTGTGCTTGCGTAGAAGATGCCTCCTGTGGGTTTTTCCAAAGGTTGTTCTATGGACATTGTCACTCGTTTAAACACAGGACTGTGTATGACTATTTAGCAAGAATTCTGAGAGTAGACTTTTATTTCCCAGTAAGAGTATGCAGCAAGCTAGAGCAGCCTGATAAGATAAGGAAAATCTGTCAGTGAAAGGTTTGCTAAGAGAGTCTTTTGGGTACATTCATGCTCGCCAGGGTTTATTTGTACAATATTAGTAAGCTGATTCACAAAGTCAGACTGATAATATTCAAATATTTCCAAGAAGACACTTGCACCGAACAACCCAGTCTTAGATCATCACACTGCCTTTTACCTGAGAAGTAAATAAATGTGGAAAAACAGATGTGGGTGGTCTTAAACAATACAGTTCCATGTGCTTTTGGTCATAACATTGTCTCTGAAAATATGTTCTCTGTCCACAAGCTGAAAGAGGGAGGCAGACAAAATTTCTTGAAGAAGCAACCCAGATAAACCCACTTGAAGCCATTCTTTCAGTATTTTAATGGATTGTACACAATCAATCACACTTTCTCATGGGCCGCTTGGGACCAATGCTACATAGTTTAGAGACAAGTAGACAAGATTAGGGGTGAAGTCTGTGAACCACAGAACACAGTTTTCTTCTCCATGAAACTAACTGGCCCTTCTGGGGATCAAACCCTTGACCTTGGGCTCATTAGCACTCTACTCCAACCATGCCCAAAACAAATACAGGTTTGAAGTTCCTCTGGCTTCAAACCACACATAAGAATGTAATCAACAGAGCCACAGGGAAACACATAAAGTAAACACTTTCTATATAGGAAAAAAGAAAAGAAGATTTGGAAAGAGACTACATTCTCTGAATCCCTTAGTCATCTTAAGGCTTACTGGAAATTTCCACTTGGATATCTTCCATCACTTTGACTTCAACCCATTTTCCTCTCTCGGCTCCCACCTCTGTAAGGAATTTACCATTTGGAACTTCTGTCTATGGCACCATCACTCAATCAACCAAGTTCAGAACCTTGGAGTTCACCTTAGCAACACATTTGACCATCTAATGCATATTTAGTCCAAAATAAAATCCCCCTAAAACCTGTATTCAAACAAAAATTTAAGGTTTGTTAATATCAAGTATTGACAAGAGTATGGAAAAACAGGTATTCTCATATTCTGCTTGTGGATGTATATTCTAGTTCATTGGAGGGTGAGTGGGCAGTAACTATTAAAATTTAAAATGTCTGTATCCTCCACCAATTCAACTCACTACCCTAGGGACTCCCTGACAAGTCTGTGCATAAGGAAAGCATAAGGATATCTGATGCAGCATTATTTGTTAAAGCAAAAATATGTAAATAATATCAATGTCAACAGTGTGGAAATGATTAAATAACTCTGATTGCATTCAGGTAATGAACACTATCATTTAGTATTAAAAATGGGTTGTATCTCTATACACTACATGAATAGATGTCTAAAGCAAGATTTAGAATGATATCTATGGTGGCACATAATATATGCAATAGAAAACAAAACAATACATTTTTCTATGGAGATAAATAGATAGATGATAAATATCTTAATCCATTCAAGTTGCCAAAACAAAATAGTACAGACTGGGTGGCTTATAAACAACTGAAATTAATATCTTACAGTTCTGGAAACTGGAAGTTCAAGGTCAGGGTGCTAGCATGCTCGGGGTAGGGATTTTTTCTGGACTGCAGACTTTACATTATATCCTCACATGACAAAAGGGTTAAGAAGCTCCATGGAGTCTCTTTCATAAAAGTCCTAATCCCATCCATGAGGCTCTACCTTCATGACCTAAGCATCTCCCAGAGCTCCCACCTCCTAATATCAACACAATGACCATTAGGTTTTCAACATTCGAATTTTGGGCAGATATAAATATTCAGACCATATCAATAGACTAGATAGATAGATGTAAGAAAAGGAGGGTGGAAGAAGGGGGAAGGAAAGAAAGGAAGATCATTTGGAACAAGAAAATGGATAAAAACACCTAAGGAAAGAGTATGCAGAAGAATGAAGGGCCGGGGACTAAATCCCAAGGAGCCATATTACTCAGAGTTTGGGTAAAGGAAGAGGATTCTGAGAAGCTGCAATGCCAAAGATAGGAAGAGAACAAAAACATTGAGGTGCCACAGAATGAGGTCAAGAAAATGTTACAAGGAGACTGTCAGTGTTCCACTAGATTGAAAGGTGATAAAAATGATTAGTAGATTATGACTTTTCTTGAGTAATATTGGTAGATAAGAGAGAGAACACACATTAAGGTGAAGGTAAAGAATCAATGAGATGTGAGGAAATGAAGAAAAATGTATAGAGAACTTTTGATCAAGAAGGTGTCAGAGACAAAAGGGGATGTGAGTCTAAGTTGGTTTTAATGGAAAATACTAGAGAAGGCATGTATGATAACAGAAAGAACCCAGTGCAAAGGTAAAGATCAAAGACAAAAGTGAGAGAAAGGGAAAACTTGAAGAACAAAGTCCTTGAAAAGATGAGAAGGGATAAGATCCAGACCCTTGTGGGGGTGGAGGGAGTCATATTTGATAAGAGAGGAGCTACTTCTTCAATGATAACAGGAAGGAAAAAAGTGAAGCTTCAGATAGGCTTTTAACGTTGGCAACAAAAGAAAAAAATGGGGTGTGCACGTCTGAGGATGTCTACATTTTCTGTGAAGTAGGTAGGATTCAAGGTCATCACAAAAAGAATGAAACGTTTTCATCAACAACAACATGGATGGATCTTGAGGGTATTATGCTAAATGAGATAAATCAGAGGAATTAGACAAATACCATATGATTTCACCAAATGGAATGGAATCTAAAACCCAAATCAAACCAAACAAATAAGCAAAAGTCATAAGTACACAGAACAGATCAGTGGTTACCAGAAGGGAAGGGGTTAGAGGTGTGGCCAACCGTAGGGTGATGTGTGGTAACTAAACTTTCGGGGGGGGGGTCACTTTTTGGTGTATATGGATGTTGAATTATAATGCTATATGCCTGAAACGTATATAATAAAAAAATAAAGTGAGGACAGTGTAGGGTGTGAGGGTAGTCAAAGTTTGAGGTGGGAGTAAAAGGTCTAAAATACATTTATTGTGGTAGGTAGGAAGACAACCTTAGTACTGAAATGTATTAGCAAAGAATATCTATTTGAAGTTGAAGATTACAAATATATATGCCAATATGATCACCTGTCTGTGACTATAGGTTAAATATACTAGAGAAAATGAGCAGCATTAAGTTTTCCAGTAAATTTATAGTCAATCAAAAAGTGTACATTCTACCAAACATTTATTTTTTGAAATCAAAGAATTATTTGGAGAATATTGTTTAGTGTTGTTTCATTAAAGCTGTTCCAAAAACTTCTCCAAAAGTTTCTTAAATGAAAAGTATTCTTTTTGTTTTTGTATATATATGAACTAAGAAACAATAGGTGTAAATGAGTTACCTTTGATCCTTCTCTTTCCTTCCTTCCTGTAGCTACCTCGAGCCAGCAAGCCCTCCCATTCTGCCTTTTGGGTGTTTCTCTAATGTGTTCCATAGTTACTGCTATTACTTTAGCCCTGCATATCAGTGGGGCAGAAGATAGTTGAGCATAAGAATCCACAAGCTCTATCCAAACTGGTTCAAAACTTCTAAAGACCACACTGTTTTGATTATTATGGTTTTGTAATATATTCTGAAATCAGGGAGTAT
The DNA here is from genome assembly GCF_011764305.1 of Mustela putorius furo. Classification (NCBI taxonomy): domain Eukaryota; kingdom Metazoa; phylum Chordata; class Mammalia; order Carnivora; family Mustelidae; genus Mustela; species Mustela putorius. Next base: position 3,638,342 of record NW_025421481.1, read on the forward strand.
GGTGCCTCCAGCTTTGTTCTTCTTTCTAAAGATTGCTCTGGCTTTGGGGGATCTTTTTTGGTTCCATACAAATTTTAGATTTGTTATATTTCGGTGAAAAGGCCATTGGAATTTTGATAAGGATTGCATTGAATCTGTAGATTGCTTTGGGTATTATGGATATTTTAACAATATTAGTTATTCCACCCATGAGCATGAAATATCTTTTCATTTATTTGTGTTTTCTTCAATTTCTTTTACCAGTGTTATAGTTTTCAGTGTGCAGTTTTTTTCACTTCGTTAAATTTATTTTAATAAATTTAAAATTTTAAATTTCCAGTAATTTTATTATTTTTGTTTTGATTATAAATGTAATATTTTTCTTAGTTTCTCTTCCTGGTAGTTTGTTGTTAGTGTGTAAAAACACAACAGATTTTTCTATATTGATTTTGTATCCTGCAATGTTACTGAATTTATTAGCTTTGAAAGTTTTGGGTAGAGACTTTAGGGTTTTCTATAGAGTTGATCCTTGAACAAAATAGGTTTGAGCTGTGTGAGTCCACATATACATGGATTTTTTTTTTCACTAAATATAGTACAGTACTATAAATACATTTTCTCTTCCCTATGATTTTCTTAATAACATGTTTTCTTTAGCTTACTTTTATTGTAAGAATACAGTATACAAAATATGACATACAAGATATGTGCTAATCAACTGTTTATGTTATTGGAAAAACTTCTGGTTAACAGTAGGCTATTAGTAACAAAGTTTTGATGGAGTCAAAAGTTATACACAGATGTTCGGCTGTTCAGAGGGCCCATATCCTTAACCCCTTAACCTTATTGAAGGATCATTTGTATGTAAAATCATGTCATCTACAATCAGTGTCAGTTTTATTTCTTCCTTTTCTATTTAAATGCCTTTTATTTCTTTCCCCTAAAATTTTCTAATTGTTCTGACTACTCTTCCAATACTAAGTTGAATGAAAGTGGTGACAGAAGGCATCTTGGTCTTGTTCCCATCTTAAAGGAAAACCATTCAGCTTTGCATCATTGAGTCTGATGTTAGCTTTGGACTTGTTATATATGACCTTAATTATGCTGAGATACATTTCATCTATATTCATTTCATTGAAAGTTTTTTTTTTTTAATCATAAACGATGTTCACTTTTGCCAAACGCTTTTTCTGCATCCACTGAGGTGATCATATGGTGTTTATCCTTTATCCTATTAATGTGGCATATCACACTGATTGATTGAACCATCTTTACATCCCTGGAATAAATCCTGTGTGATCATAATGAATGATCCTTTTAATGCATTGCTGAATTTGGTTTGCTAATACTTTGTTGAGTTTGGGGATTTTTTTTTTTTTTTTTTGCATTTATATTCATCAGGGACATTGGCCTGTAATTTTCTTTTTGTGGTATCTTTGTCTGGTTTTGGTATCAGGATAATGCTGGCCATATAAAATGAGTTTGGACATGTTCTCCGATTCTTTTGAAAGAGTTTGAGGGGGATAGATATTAAATCTTCTTTGAATGTTTGCCAAAATTCACCACTTAAGCTGTGCAGTCCTGGACTTATGTTTGTTGGAGATTTTTTTATTACCAATTCAATCTCCTAACAAATAATTGGTCTGTTCATATTTTCTATTTTTTCATGATTCAGTCTTGGAAGACTGTATGTTTCTAGGAATTTATCCATTTTTTTCTATGTTGTCCAATGTATTAGCATAGACTTGTTTATAGATTCTTTGTATTTCTTTGGTATCAGTTGTAACTTCTCTTTCAGTTCTGACTTTATTTATTTGAATCCTTGCTCTGCTCTTTTTTTCTTAATGAGTCTAGCTAGAGATTAGTCAATTTGGTTTACCTTTTCAAAGAAACAGCTCTTAGTTTCATCAATCTTTTCTAATGTCTTTTTAGTCTCCATTTAATTTATTTCTTCTCTGATCTTTCTCATTTTCTTTTAGTAAATTTTGGCTTCATTAGTTCCTCTTTTTCTAGTTCCTTTAAGTGTAAAGCTAGATTGTTATCTGAGATTTTTCTTTTTCTTGAGGTAGGGCTTATCACCATAAATTTCCCTCTCAGAACTGCTTTTGTTGCATCCTATATATTTTGGCATCTTGTATTTCCATTTTCATTTGTCTCAAGGTATTTTCATTTCTCCTTTGATTTCTTCATTGACCCATTGATTGTTCAGTAACATGTTGTTTAATCTCCACATATTTGTGGAGATTAACCTTTTCAAGGTTCCTACCAATGTAGTTAGAAATAATGTGCGATGATTTCAATCTTCTTAAATCTTTTGAGACTTATTTTGTGAGCTGGTATATGTTCAATCCTGGAGAATGTTCTATATTTAATTGAGAAGAAAGTGTATTCTGCTTTTGGATGAAATGTTCTGTGTGTGTATGTGTGTGTGTGTGTGTGTATATATATATATATATTAAGTCCATTTGGTCTAATATGTCACTTAAGGCTGATATTGATTTTCTGTCTAGGTAATATATCCATCGGTGTAAATAGGATATAAAAGTCCACTACTATTATTATAGCACTGTAAATTTCTCCCTTTAAGTCTGTTAATATTTGTTTTATATATTTAGGTTCTCCCAAGTTGAATGCATAAAAATTTATAAATGTTATACTTATTGGATGAGCTCTTTATCATTCTGTAATGTCCATCTCTGTCTTCTATTACACTCTTTGTTTTAAAGTCATTTTGTCAAGTATAGCAGCTATCCCAGCTTCCATTTGCATGAAACATCTTTTCTCCATTCCTTCACTTTCAATCTGTGTGTCCTTACATCTGAAGTGGGTCTCTTGTAGGTAGCACATATATGGGTCTTTTTTTCCATTCAGTCCCTCTATGTCTTGATTGGAGAGTTTCACCCATTTATATTTAAAGTAATTTTTACATTTTTTATTAACTTATAATGTATTATTAGCCCCAGGGGTACAGGTCTGTGAATCAACAGGTTTACACACTTCACAGTACTCACCATAGCACATACCCTCCTAAAGTTAATTTTGTTAATTGTTTTCTATTTGTTGTAGTTCCTTTCTATTCCTTTCTTTTCCTCTTGTTTTCTTCCCCTGTGGTTTTTCTCTAATGTTAATGTTTAGATTCCTTACTCATTATCTTCTGTGTATCTACTATAGGTTTCTGTTCTGTTGTTACCATGAGGCTTACATATAAATACATATGTCTATTTTAAATTGATAGTGTATTAAGTTTGAACACATTCTAAAACTCTACATTTTTACTCCCCAACCCCTCATGTTTTATGTTTTTGATATCACATTTTACATCTTATTTTGTATATCTCTTAAGTATTATAGTTATAGTTATTTTTACTACTTTTGTCTTTTAACCTTCATACTAGCTTTATAAATTATTGATCTGTTGCCTTTACTGTATAATTTCTTATAAGACCAGTTGAGTAGGTTATGAACTTCCCTGGCTTTTGCTTATCTTCTTCGATTATGAATGATTACTTTGCCAGGTAGAGTATTCTTATTTGGAAGTTTTTTCTTTCCAGCACTTTGAATATATCATTCCACTCCTTTCTGGCCTGCAAAGTTTCTGCTGATAAATTGCTGACAGTTTTACAGGGGTTCCCTTGTAAATGATAAGCTGTTTTTCTCTTGTTGCTTTTTATATAATAATTATATTCATCAGCTCTATGACTTTTGTTTGGTACTTTCTTTCTTTTTTTTTTTTTTTTAATTTCTTTTCAACGTAACAGTATTCATTGTTTTTGCACCACACCCAGTGCTCCATGCAATACGGGCCCTCCCCAGTACCCACCACCTGGTTCCCCAAACCTCCCACCCCCCGCCCCTTCGAAACCTTCTTATACTTTCTCTTTGTTGAAGTTCTCAGTGTGTTCATCCATTCTCTTTAGCTCAGTGAGCATATTTATGATGACTTGAACTCTTTACCAGATAAATTACTTATTCATATTTTACTATGGGTTTTTTTTCTGGAGTTTTATTTTGTTATTATGTGTGTAATATATTCCTCTGTTTCCTCATTTTGCTTGACTCTGGGTTTATATTTGTGTACTAGGTGAAACATCTCACCCAGTCTTGAAGGAGCAGCCTTGTATAGAAGATGAACCTTATCATTTAAATTAGCCCTAGATCTTGTCTCCTGAACTTTTGTGATTGCTAAGAAGCCTGATTTATTCTTGATAGAACCCTATTATTAAAGGTATGTCAAATGTTCCAGAAGACAGGATCTCATCAGCACCTAATTTCAGGCTGACTGGAAGCTAGAACTTCAGGAAGCAGCTTTTATTGTATAAAAATGCATACTGTCCTGTGGGGTTGCAATTGTAAAGCCAGTTGGCCTTCAAACCATGTGACCTGGAGAAGTCCCCTCAGGAACAGTTGCAAAAATCAGGACTCCAGACAAGCATATTAGCTCCTTTCTGGGAGGTCATGGAGACATGTAGTAAGGTCAAGAGAGAGCACAAAAATGGCATCCCATGCTGTGTTTCTTGAGAGCCTCTAGATGTGTGGTAAGCTTAAACCTGCACCTCAGACTGAAGCTCTTGGATGAGTATATAGGCCTTTCTCACAGGAAGACTAGGGTATTTTATTTGGTCTGCTGTCTGTGCAGTGCCTTGGAGTGTTAGCCCACCGGGAACCATCTCCTGATTGCTTCAGATCCATGGGGCCCAGAAAGACTACTCCTCCCTTGCCCACCAGACCTAAGTGCTCAAGGGGCATCCCCCGTACGACCTGCATGTATGGCTTTGAAGGGGCCATAGGAGCAGCACAGAGGTGGATCCCCTGCTGGCAGGTAAGAAGGAGAATGCAAAAATGGCATTTGCCAGTGGCTCAGTCCCCAGAGAGTTTTAACAAGCTCCTGTCCTTCTAATAGATGTTTTAAGATTAGCAAATTAATTTTATCACTTGGTCTGGGTACTGTTCAAACTGCTGGTTTTTCACTGAGTCCCAGGCTAAATGAGTCTTCATGTGAGCTCTTTAAAAGTGGAATCTTCATTCCTTACAGCACTCTGGTTCTCCTGGACATAACCATATTGGTTTTCAGAGCCACATATTTTGGTGACTTGTCTCTCCAGGACAGATCCCAAGGGCTGGGATGTCTGATGTGGAGCACAAACCCTTGGTTCCTTAGGGATAAGCTCCATATTTGTGAGATCCCTCACAATTGTGGGTCATCATGCCAGAAGTGGGATTTTAGCAAGACTACATTTCTGCCTCTCCTACTTATCTTGATATGGTCCTTTTATCCTTTGTTGTGAAGATGCTGTTCAGCAGGTTTTCAGAAGGAATCATTAGCTATAGATTCGTTGTGTCTCTGGGAGGTAAGTTCAGGATCTTCCTAAGCCATCTTCAGGCTAAGCTCTTAAAATCTCCATTTTTAACAAACTTCTCAAGTGATACTTTTTCAGTCAAACTTCTCAAGTGATACTTTTTCAGTCAACATCTGTCCACGTATGGAACACACTCTACCACATGCAAGGTATATTTTGGTCTTTCTTGACTCTGGAAAGAAGCAAGCACGTGTGTGCATGCACACACACATATGCACACGCACACACACACACCACTGCCCCACCTAATAGAGAAACAAATCTAAGAAAGCGAAGAAGACTTCCATCTCTGAACCAATAAATTACCCTCAGAGATGACTGCTTGAGTCTAAAGTACATAATAACATTTTGTGTGTAAGATTTGTTTATGGAATGAATAAATGAATGGAAACACTTGAGTCCAAGGAGGGGACAAGGAGATGCTACATTCAGTAGGAATCTATAAGACTGGAAAAAACTTTTGCACATCCTGTGTTGAAGAGCTGCCAGGGAGAAGAAATGCTTAAGGCCAAGGAAAAGTAGTGTAAGAGGAAAACTTAAAGAGGAGTATGAAGCTTGGAAGGAACCACATATGAAATAAAATGTCATTTATTCTTTTCTAATCACAACTCAGTTTAATGAGGAGATTTGGCAGGGAGGGGGCCCTGGTTGGAATAAAGATGCTCTATTAACCAAAGAAGCCAGTGGAGATTACGTAGTCAAATAAACTATAACAGTCTTCCCTAATTTACCAGCTGTTTCCTTTCTGTTGAATGGAAATAGAAAAATTAAACCTCCTAAACTCAATATAAAAATAATTCCTTCAGACTTTAGAGAGTATGATCAGGTTTTTACAAGAGAAAGTATTTAGCAGTGACTTAATAATGCACCTTCAGAATACAAATTCAAGGGACCAGACATGGAATGTTCATCAGCCTTTCTAATGATATTCACAGAGTTATTTTTATGCTTAATCAAATGAGTCTCAGACAGCTTTTGAATATGGAAAGGATGATACACAAATGTTTGTGCCAATTTCTGGTTATGCACTTTGCTTAAAAATTGACTTGGACTAGTTGGATTTTGGCTGAAGGGTTTTCTTGGTAAGAACACAGTAAAATATGTGGGCATTTCGTCTGAATTGGGAAGGTGTCATTTCACTTTGGGTCTCAGGGTTGTAAAAGTTCAGCTAGGTGACAAAGTGACAAATTCTCATTACACCATTTAACAAGATTTTCTAGATTACATGTTGAAGTAGGAGATTTCCATTACCATTTCCTGGATGGGGAATACATTGAAATCTTCTATTAAAAGGATAAATGACTCAAAACATAAAAATTAAAGCATGTTTCCTTCATTTGCTTTTCTTGCTTTAGAAATGCAAATTAATAATACAATTTAGAAATAACATAAAGCATCTAACTCAAAACATTTGTTTCACAAATGAAAAACATTTGTCAGATTTAGTTCAAAGTTAGAGCACCTAATAGTTGATTGGATTTTTAATAGTACTGCCGACTTAGTATGACTGAAAACCTTTTTGATTTTCCATATATGCACTGAAAAGACCAGTGCTCCCTAAATAATATCCCATAATGGACAGTTGTCCTTTTCCTCAAAGTCCTTGTCTTCAGATCTTTCTCACAATATGCTGGTTTCTAGGAAATACCTGGTGGAATAAAAAGCAAAGAGAAGAAGGAAGACCCTTGCAAAATCTTACCAAAACTACCAATTCATGTGAAGAGAAAAAAAAAATCATTTTTTCCTTGGCTAAAGTAATTTAGTTTGGCTTTCCACATGACCCAAATTCACCAGATAATTACCAGTTCTCTGTTTCTCTTCATGCCATTTTGGTCTGGCCTTTGAATCCTGAGTGTACCCACAGTCCAAGGGATTAACTGAAAATTTCCCCTGACATTATTAAATCCATATACCATGCATTTTATGGCCTGCTGCAGGACCCCAGATTGCCAGCACTAGGGAATATGCTCAGGAGATTGCCCTGTGTCCCCAGATCAGATAAAGGGAAAGAAGTTATTTGAAAATATAGCTGGGGTCGCAAACTACACAAGTGTGGAAATATGTCTCTCATGTCATTTTATCCTCACCACCTTGCACACTACCTGGCAGTCAGATAGAAGTGGCTGGATAAACATTTCTTGAAAACACATATAAATAAATAGAAAATCAAAAAACCCAATGTAGAAAGTTGAGACAGTGAAATGTAACTTACCTCTGGGTTATTGTAAAAGAAAAAAAAACTGTCAGTTTGTCAGATCTATACTACACACACAAAAATTTGCTCCGGTGTGGCTGAATACAGATAGTAAGAACAACTAGAAATAATAATTAGTGGACACTTCTATGTGTCAGGCACTGTTCTAACTAAGTCCTTCATAGGTATAAATTCATTTTAACCAAAGCAAACCTATGTAGCAGACGTTGCGATTATGCCATCTGGCAGACAAGGAAACTAATGGGTTGAGAGTCTCATAAATTTTCTCAGAGGTCCTCATCTAAAAAGGGGAGAGAAACAAGATATTAGGCACATACTCATAATCACTGTGCTCTGTTAACTCCCAAAATTAATGTTAAACCTAATGAAGATAGCCGATGACTCAGGATACTTATGCTAGGGGCTCACGCTCCGCATCTCCACCCACCTTCTGAGAAGTGTGGCTGTGTTGGAGGTTATTTGTTAGTGTCATTGGCCGCTAAAGGAGAAATATCCAAATAGGTGCTTTTATGGAATCTTAGCAAATCTCGGGACCTTGTGGGGTTTCCCTTCTGCTGAGAGCCACGCAAAGGTGACATGCAGGCTGCTGTTTATGGAAGGTCCTCAACAAAAAAGGTTGAAACAGCTAACACGGCCCTCCCCTAAATGGCACCTGATTTTATGCCATAGATTATATAGCCTGTTTCCTTAAGGAACTTTCCTTAGGATTCTCAAGGATTTTTTTTTCCCTCTGTCAACAAAACTTGTCTCTTCCAAATCCAAAGTTCTGGCATTCGAATCTATGCTTCTGTTGTAGGCTGCACGGACATATTTTATTAGTTTCTTTCTTTTTGCTTCCTTATCTAACAATCCTAACTGTCCTCAAAGCAATATAGATGTCTGTGGCTAAACAGGGAAGAAATGCTGAAATATAAAGAGAGGTTAGTATTTCAAAAACAAAAATAAAAATAAAAAACTCTCTTTCATGCCAGTCAACCATAGTCTACTCAATTTAAGAAATCATCAAAGCTATAAACATTGAGGTACATAAACAATGAGTCTTGGAACACTAAAAAATAAAATAAAATAAAAAATAAAACCTCACATAAAAAAGAATCATCAAAGCTTAAAAATTTGTTTCATTGAAATATGTTGGTTCATTTTCTTTTGTTTCATTTTGCCTCCCAAAACCTGTGGAAGCAATTCTTGTACATGGCCTGATTTGCTTCAGAATGGAAAACAGCTCTGGGCCTTAACTTTTGTCCTAAGTCTGCCGTTAACTTACTGCAAAACTTGGGCTGGCCTCCTCCCTGCACTACTGGATAATCTCTTCCGGTTGTACAACCTATGGAACAATCCACCACTTATAAGGCAGTTACCATGAGGCAAATCTCACTGGGAAGGGGTATATGCCTTGCCTCTCTTGACTTCACAAGAATCCTAAGAGCAAGGAAAGTATTTTCATCCCCATTTTATAGATGAGGCAACTGAGGCTTATCATCCAGGTGTGGTGATAAATCCAACATTCAAACCCAGGTTTTCTGAACTCTGAAGCCCTTTTCACTCTACATTTGTGTGTGAGTGTGTGTGTGTGTGTGTGTGTGTGTGTGTGTAACTACACAGCTGCTAAGTCCATGATAGGGGAAACATTAATCAGAAAATACACATTCCAAAACACATCTATGCCCACTACTGGAAACACCCAATAGCTAGTCATCCTAGTCAAAGGGCAGAGCCCTGGGCATATCTTTATCCAAGAAGATACAGAAAGCAAATATGAGTGAACAAGCAAATTCCCTTCGGTTGACCAATCTGGGTTGATTACATTGTTGGGACAACTTCTCACCCTTCTAAGGCAAGAATAGAGTTGCAAAATTTTTAGAAAGGGCAAGGCAGAGACCACAAGCATTCTGGCAAATTCTGATTTGCAGGAGCCTCTCATGATGACTTATTTCTGCTGAAATGATAAGGATCCCAGACAGGCTCTCTGGGCAGGAAACTCCAGTGCCTAGGGAGGGAACCTAATTGGGAAATGGACAGTGAACCATATGCAGATTCTCATATCCCTGACACAGCAACAACAACAACCAAAAAAGTCTCTTTGCTCTGCATGGCAAAGTTGTTTTCCCACTGTGTGCGTGGGAGAGAGATGACGCCTTCTGTGACAGTAACTGTGAACAGGTTGGGGGAAAATAAGGGTCAACTTCCAAGAGGTCTGTTAAAACTTTTCCTTTTCAAAGTCTGAGGAAATAATAATGTGTCTGCCCAAGTGAAAGTCTATCTGTTGCTATGCATTCAGTGTACCCCTTGCCTATCCACTCAGAAGTCTCAATTAAAATTACAGCTGTGATTTGTGTGTTGGGTTCAGAAACTCTCCCATGGCCATGGCAAAGGAACAAAGGAAAATACCCTTGTTGGTTGTTACACCTGCAAATGGGATGAATGGAGGTTGATGTCAGCTGCATTCGTATTATATCTGGAATAATAACAGTGCCTTTCATTTGCAGAGTTTTACAGTCTATGAAGCCCTTTTGTGTACATTTCATGCATTCACTTAACTATGGTACCTCCCTTACAGAAAATAACACAAAGGGACACTTTTTGAAAAATCCATTTCTGCAGCATATAGATGACCAAATGATTCTGAGTGCCTTAGTATATTCATTACATGGTCATAGCACCCTCAAGACTCCCCACTCGACAAATTTCTACTCCATCATAACAACAGTAACACACACACACACACACACGCACACACACAGAGCATATAAGCATACTTCCTGCTTTTAGTTGTGTTAGGGAGGGAACCTAATTGGGAAATGGACAGTGAACCATATGCAGATTCTCATATCCCTGACACAGCATTCTTGCTTACACATTCTTGATATGCGTTCTTTGATATGAGTTCTCAATATGAGTCAGATATATATATAGCGACTATCTTCCAATTCCTTATGGAGTCTGTGACTCATACTATTTGTTGAACTTTGTAGCTAGAAAAATTACTAGCGGTTCTTTAGCTCAATCTCTTCATTTACAAATGAGGAAAATGGGCCCAGAGAGAAGTTTATAAAGCTACTTAGTGGTAAAATTAAGATGTGAACCCAAGTCTTCTGATTTTTTTCTCCTGAGCTGTAGCTAATATTCTGCACTGGTAAATTCTTAAGTTGTGTGACTGTCATACAGTGTGATATAATCATACAATTCATATATAGTAAGTAAAAATAAAACAACCTACTGACATGTGAAAACAACATGGATATATCTCAGACTTAATGCTGAGTGAAAAAGTCAGACATAACAGCCATGTACTCTGTGATTCCATTCATGTAAAGTTCAAAACTAGGCAAAACCAGCCTGTAGTGGTAGGAATTAGATCTCTATTCCTTGAGAGAGGACAAAGACTAAGAGACAGTATGAAAGAGCTTTCCCCTGGTGTTGAAATGTTCTATATTTTGATGTGGGAAGTAGTTGCATGGATGGATACACATGTAAAGATTCACCAAGCTGTACATTTAACATTAGTGCATTTTATTGTATATATGGTATACATTCATAGAAAACAAAGAAGAAAACCAAAGCAGAGACTTAACTATTTCATATTGACTTGATGGATATTGAGCAAAAAAAGAATAATTCTGGCCCTCAAATGATTTTTAATCTGAATTATTCCTTTTGGCTGACTTTCACTGTTACACAAACCACAAAGTTGCCAAATCTCCATTTTTTTGAATAGTCTGGCTCTGCCTTGAACAAGCTGTGGGTTGGGCTAATTGACCTTCAAAGTCACTCTTGGTCCAAATTTCTGGGATTTTTTGAAAGAGATGCCAAAATATATATAATCTCTGAGTGGGAAGGAACATCAGAAAGTGTCTGGTTCTTGTCTGCTATTTTGTAGGAACAAAGAGTGAACTTGGAGAATGGAAACGACTTGTCCAAGGTTGCCCTGATAGTAATTCTGTGCAACTCTGCAAATGTCATCTCAACTCAGTTCAGCAAATAACCTGAGTACCCACTAAGTGTCGGGCCCTGAGTCGGATACTATGTTAGGTTCCCAAGTTCCATAAAGCCATAGCCAAAGGCGCCACTGTGTTGCTTTGTGAAAGAAGCAATGAGCTCATTTCCCACATCCTAGTGTGAGAGCAGCAACAGATAAGGTCAGAAGACTTGAAAAGAAAGTAAGACAAAGGTCACACATAGTGTAATCACACAATATCCCTTTCTTGCACTCAACCACAGAATCAAAAAAAGTGTCTCCCTGTCCCAGGATAGTGGTTCTGGGACTCTAAATAGTGATAATGGCAAACTATAATTCTAGAATCTACTATATGAAAAATCTGATCATATGGCCTAAAATTATATGAGTCTGAAATTCCCTATTTTGTAAATTTGTATTTCCTTTCCAGAGAAAATTGTATTTTTAAGCAAGGTAGTTTTCTTCTTCAGTTGACTTAGCAAACATGGGGAACTAATTGCTGTAGCCTTCTTATAAAGTGGCTATAGGAACCAAATTGTTGAATATAAAATTTCTCACTCAAAGCATGCAAAACCTAAGAATTCACCATTGTGACAACAGCTTAGTACAAGCAGACACAGTCCTAGAGAGAAAGTCAGAAGACATGGGTCTATCTTTTATTTATGTGGTTCATTGGTTGGTTTGTTTTTCAAGTTTTTACTTAAGTTCCAGTTGGTTAACATACAGTAATCCTAGTTTCAGGTGTAGAATTTAGTGATTCATTACTTACATATAACAGCAAGTGGTCTGTCTCACTTCTACCACTGACTAGTTGTGTATCTTCTCCTTTTTGGAGAAGATACACAAATTAAAGTTTCTTGGACCAAGAATCTTTTTCTCAGCTCTAAGATTCAACAAAAGCTCTGACTTGTGGGCTCATTCAAAAACTTCTGAGTCTGGGATGCCTGGGAGTCTCAGTCAATTAGGTGGCTGCCTTTAGCTCAGGTCATGATCCCAGGGTCCTGGGATTGAGTCTCCCATTGGGGTACTTGCTCAACGGGGAGGCTGCATCTCTCTCTGCCTCTGCCTGCTTGTGCTCTTTCTGACAAATAAATAAAATCTTTTAAAAAAAATAAAAAATAAAAAACTTCTGAGTCAGGAAAGTTTTGCTGGTTATTCCTGGGAGCTCTATGTGTAATGAGGAAGCAGAGGTGTTAATGAAGAGGAGAAAGCATGGAGAATACAGAAGAGAAAAGGGTAATTGGAGCAGACTCTAAGAGGAAGAGATTTCATTGAGGTCTGCTTGAGTAGCTGCTAGGTAGGCTCCTGTACTTCTGACCCCCTTTCCTTTGCCTTCACACCTGTACCCATGAAATATTTTATTCTATCTTGATCAAGTTGATCACAAAGTTTCTAGGATCTTAACCTGGGATGGTGACTGGATGTTTTCTTGTACTTTCTCCCTCATCTCCTATCTCTCCCTCATCCATGCTATTTTGCTCTACTCCAAAACTTCTCCTCTGTGTTCCAAAGGCACCATAATCCACACATTTCTTTGTATTCATTAATCTCAAGGCCTTGGTTGAAGTTTATACCTCTAACCTCTGAGCTTAAAGGAGACTATGTAAATGTGTAACTCCTACTACCAATCTCCTTGCAGTCTTGCCTCTTTGAAGCTTAGCATGGCTAAGAATTCACCTGGGATGCAGACAGGGATTTTTCAACAGTGGGCATCATATAGGTGCCCAATGCATCTCTGAAGAAAGTAACAGGAATAATCAGTGCCCAGTTACCAGGTAAGCACGGTCACACATAGCTGAGCCACTTCATATAGACAAGCTCCCAGGAAAATATCTCTTCCCCCAACAAAAAGTGTATACACACCAGACTGGGTCTTATTTCCTACTACTAGTATTTAATGAGACCAAAAGTAAAATGTGAGCTTGTAGGAGCCACTCACCCCGCCCCCATTCTATCACTCATAAAATCAAAACCAAACTCTGCAATCTCTGCAGACTCCTTCATGAACTTCTTACATCTCCATCATTCACCTTCTTGAATCTGATGCTGTGGTGCTGTGGTTTTCAATGTGGGGTGGACTGGTTCTCCACATTAGAATCACCAGGGGAGCTTGCTGTAATGCTCAGGCCACACCCAAGATCCAATCAATGACACTCTCTGAAGGTGAGACTCAGGCATTAATATGTTGTAAAGCCCCCTGGTGATTATAGCATTCCGAAGTAGAGAATCACTGCATTAATTGGTTCAAGAATCATCTAGGAGGATTGTTAAGAAGAAAGATGGCTTAGCTCCCTCCCCTGAGATTCTAAATCGGTAAGAGGTAAAAGCCTTGAAATGTACATTTTCCACATATTCCCCAGAGAATGATGGTGCAGATGGCATGAGGACCACACTTGGAAAAAACACTGCTCTTTGTCCACCAGGTTACTCAGTCCAAGTTTCCTGAGCACAGAGAGCACTCTCACTCTCTTTGGCTTTGATTCGGATTTGCTCTCTCCTTGGAATGTCTTCCCCTCACCCTGACCTCTAAGAGAACTTTCAGTCACCTTCCAAATGTAAACTCTTCTCTGTGACTTTTCCTGACTCTTCCCAGGAGGAATTAATCACTTTCCCCACCTGAGTTTCCATAGCACTTTGTACATGCTGTTGCTGAAGCATTTATCTTATGGTATTATGGCTGTTTCTTTATATGTCTTTAAACTATGAATATTTTCCTTTTTTCATCTCATCAGCACCTAGCACAGTGCCTGGGACATAATTCAAGTCAGTAAATGTTTATTGAATTAAATGAAGTTGTTTGTGAAGTTGGTCATCGTATTTGATATCCATCCATCCATGTGTGGCAAGACTACAGACGCTGGGATATGGAACAGGAAAGATTCTAGTGCCAAAGAGGAGTGTTGGCCATAACAAGGTGAGGTCGGAGGACTGCCAGCCCCAGGACCAAGGCTAGGGCATGACTCCTTCAACACAGAGGATACAAAACAGACTCAGGTTTGTGTCCTAACACCAGCAGGGATAAGGAAAACACAGAAGATAGTAATTGGAAGTTAGAAGTATATATGAAGCAGAATTCCAGACTCAAGGATATGGTTAGTAATCATAAGAATAACTGACACACTTAGTATTTAAATTCAAATAATGCAGACTCAAGCCAAAGCCCAGACCTACAAACAAAATCTTCACGAGATATGCTGAGAATCTGAAAGTTTAACAAGAGTCTCAACTGATACTTATAATCCTTCAGGTTTATGAAACATCTGGCCAAGCAAATTTAGGAAGTGCTGAGAATAGGCAGAAAAGCTTTTTAATGCAAAGGAAAGTCAGCACCCCCAAGCACCTGATGACCTGTCCTTGTGGTACTAAGTCTCTATGCAGTGGGGAATGAGGAAAGTTTGAAGTCTGGGGAACACTGGGCATGGGTCATCCCTAGATCCCTGAACACCATGTCTAACTTTTAGAAAACCTATAGTGAATTACACCAGCTGAAAGGAAGCTCTTCCTATCCATTCGACCTCTGTGAAGTAAAGAACCGAGCAAGTTTGAGTATAAGGTAATGGACATTGTGGAAAATGAAAACAGAAGCTGAGAAAGGCTGTAGAAATAAAACCATCACAGACTGAGGGGGTGGAAAAATAAATCAAAACAAAAGCAAAGGTCAGCCCTGTCTCTCTCAAGCTAAAATAATACTTCTGGTCATGTTTCACACTCTGAGAAAGGAGGGAAATATGGGGGTGTCATTACCAGAGTTAGCCAAGCTGCAAAGTCTCAGGGCACAGTCTCTCAAAGTTCACCCATGTCTGACACTAAATATAAGTTTGGGGGATTCCCAACACCACCTCAGTTTTGATCATTCACTAGAAAGACTCATTGAAACCTATGCTATACAGAGTCATGACTCATTACAGGGATTAAAACAAAAGGAAAATTCATATAGGACAGAGTTTCAGAGAGCTCCAAATGCAAAGCTTGGGTCATTTTCAGGACACATTACTTTCTCAGCATCAATGTGTGACAGTACAAATACAGTAATTTCCAACTGGGGAAACTCAGCTTCAGTGTCCAGAGTTTTTACTGGCTTTTATTACATAGCTATAATTGATTGATTGATTGATTGATTGCCCACATTGTTGAACGCAGTCTCTAGTGGCACTTTCACTTCCCCGGAGGCTGGACTAAGAGGCCTGAGGGTAACCCGGTGCCCGGTCTTGGCCATACTTGAAATGGAAGGTAAGGTTTGCAGAACTAAAATTGGACTTTCCAAGGAGTTGTAGAACCCCCATCCATAATACATAATCATGGCAACCATGGCATCAATCCAAGAACAGCCTTCCTGAAAGTTTGGAATTGAGGTAAAAGTATTCAAATATATTATGTGTGTCATTGTATATTATATATATATATATATATATATATATATAGACATATATATATATATATAGACATATATATATATATGTCATTATATGTGTGTGTGTTATTTGTGTGTGTATACACACATATAATGGCTCACCTAAATTTCAGTATAACCCTCAGTTAGTAATCAATAAAAAAAAAATCTATCAATCAATTACTTTTTGTTGAAAAGAGCACTTGCTATGTGCCTAGCACTATCCCAGATGTTAAGTCACTGTTTGGAGGAATACTATAGAAAATTGAGACACAATCAAGGATTCCAGAAGTTACAAACTGGTTGAGAAAGATAACGGAGATAATTGAAATAGGCAGAAGTTTTCAAATAGAAAGCAGCGGGGCATAGCAAATTCTCCTCACTGATGATCACTGGTGGGAGAGGAGATCTTGGTAATGAGAATGTGGGATCTGATAACTGTCTGGAGGCAGAAAAGATTTTGAACCCCCACTGAAATAAAATGCCAAACAGTATGTAATTAAGGTCATAAATGTGAGGTAGAAACTGTATATGTGAAATGAGCTCAAAGGGAAAAAGCAGTGAGGCATGGAAGAGCAGCAGAAATTTCTGAACAAATCTTGAAGCTGCAGTATAGTGTGGACAGAGCAAGTGGAGAGAAGGCCACCTTGACCACCCGGATGGGAAAGTAAAGAGTTAACTCCATACTATATTTTATGACAGTCATCTGAGCAGCAATGTGGACATTCTGATAATGAAAATACCAAACAAACGCTCAAAATAACTTCAAAAGCTGATACACAGAAGCAAACAGGCACATTAATCAGGATGCTGGGTGATAACAAAGATATAAGGCCCCCTCCACCATCTTTATGAACCAGCTGCCAGATAATTAAGATATATCACTTGAGAAGAAAATGTTGGGGGAAAAAAACAGAAGTCAGTAGTTTCCTGGAAAAGGAAATGAGGATGCTCATTTGGGAGATTTGGAAGGAAGAATTGGGAGTAGTTTGGGAAGAATAGGTACATAATACATAAAAGCATTTCAGAGTAGAATAAGCCATCAGCACAATTCTGAATGGCTAAAGAACTTGGAAGATAGCAAAGGACCCAGAGCAATTTCAAAAACTCTCTCAAACTTCTTTTATGTAATGCTTAGTAAGTTGTCTGAACTTTGAGAGATACAATCTGATTTGCAAGGCTTTCCATTATCTGGTAATACATTTTATCTAATTTAGATAATAATTTATCTAATTAACTAATTAATTAGATCACTTATTCAATGTGTATCTGAACACCTCCACTATTCTAGGCCTTATAGATATAATAATAAACAAAAAGTTTTTGTTCTCATGGAGATCATATTCCATTGGAGAGGGACAAACAATAAATATATGTATGTGCCTACTAGCTATTATACATAGACATAGATAATGGACATAGATAATGTCTACTATCTAATATGCAATATAGTCATTAGAACTAAAGCATGGATGAGGAGGTGGACGGAAAGTTTAGCGTGGGCAAGGAAAGTTTCACAGATGAGGGGCGTTTGAGCAGAAATCCAAATAAAGTGAGAGATGAGATTATGTAGATATCTGGGGGGAAATCATTACAGGTTGGGAGAACAGCTAGTACAAATCCTGGAGACTAGAATGAACTTCGCTGGTAAGCTTTAACATGACAGGCAATGGTTAAAATGGAATGAAGTGAGAGAGTTAGGCAGTGGCAAATTCACACAGTAAATCAGAGTAAACTTTGGATTTTATTCTTGTTGCAAAAGTAAATACTCAGAGGGTTTCCTTTATGTTCCTAAAAATGAGTATTACTTCCTATTCTTTTTCATGTCTACTCTCAAACAATAACTCCTCTGGTAAGAAGACCATAGTAAATATGGTCGACCAAATTTGGTCGACCATATTTACTCATCCACTCCAGTACTCATCCACTACTCATCCCTTTACTTTCTCTTCAGATGGCTAGTGTTCAGATTGACCCAAAATTTTATTCCTGAAAGATACGAGCTTTCAGTGGTTCTCGCTTATAGGGAATGAAAATAGCTTCCCTTAACTTGTGATTGAAGAGGGAAGTCCTATGAGTTTCCTCTGGATTTCATTCATACTCCTCTCTGACCACACTGTATCAGACAGTTTTGGTAGACAAGATCAGTCACATTAGTCACCCCAGCCAACATTATGGTCTATATTTTCCTGGCTCAGGGTAAAAGGAGCCTGGGATGGCAGAGTGGCAGTCTCTGTTTTTTTCCTCTGGGAGAGGCATGTCTTCTCCAGGTACTAAAGCTGCTGTACAACTATTGCCCAGAAGTCATAGTATAATGACCATAATATTAAATGTAATTATGAGAAGTGGCACTCCCATTTCCTCACTTTGGTCCCTGGATCCATATTTTCTGTAAGGGTCTGCACCACATATCAAACACAAGTAAACATAAGTCTCACCTCTAAAATGGTACCCCAACATTTCAAGATGTTAACTTTATTTTGGCAGAGTAACTGGGTCTTATCTCAATCATTCTACTGTTAAAAAACAAAACAAAACAAAACAAAAAACAACAACAAAAAAAAAAAACAGGTGCTTCCAGGACAGAGCTTATGGTAAGACTACAAATTTCCATAGGCATCAGCCTATCAGCATCCTTTCCTAAAATGTGAGTTTCATGGTGAGAAACAACATTGGGTAAGATACTGTGACAGTGAACAAGGCATTCAGAGTCTCTACAGATGATGGCTTTGGCAGAAGCATGGAGGGAAGGGAAACAAATCCAAATCCAAATATTATCTATTTTAGTAAGGACACACTGCTTCTGCCTCCACAAAAGAAGTAAAAAATGATGAACCTGCCACCATGTGAATGAATGACTGAAATGGTATTAGTTGAGACAGTTAGGGTTGGTCTCTAGAGCTGACAAGTTGGTGATTCTTGGAAATCCTTAGTGAAGGGAATTCCACATAATTAAACTAGTAGGTTAGTTCCTGCTGCCATGCCCACTTAACTAATGAGTCCACTCAGCATATTGGCACAGCTGAGGTCAAAAACATACTGGCATTCAAAGGACAGATCATAATTAATCACCTAATTATCACAAACCCTTTTAGTGACTTTTTATATGGAACTCAGATATTGTGGACCCATTTTGAAAATACAACAGGTTAAAAAGTACACCTGGGCACACCAGAATGTAGGGGTTTTATGGATCAGAAAACATTGTGCATGGTTCCAATTTCTGTATCTTTTATTTAGCTATAAGTATCAGAAACAATTTTATGACTTACCAAAAAAATGATGTTAGGTAGCTCACAAAATCTCTAGGAAAGTCAGCAAACCAGGCTCGGATGCTACACATTCAGTGATCATGTTCAAAATCATGTTACAGAACCTGGTTGGTAAAGACACCATTGCCACTACCAATACCACTGTATATTGATGATAGCCCTGAGGTCATTGCTGTCCCTGGAAATCAAATGTACCTACTGATCACTGTAATGGATCTGTGCATCCCCAAGCCTCTGCATCCCTGACTTGTTTTTGCGTGTGTGTTTATTTGTTTCATATAAAGGCTTGTCTCTAGTAGCCAAGTCTAGAGAAATAACAGAGTATGTAACATAAACCAAGGAAAAGGGGAAAATGAATGATGAGCTAAGAGCAGTTTTTTTAAGTTTTTTAAGGACAAGGGCAATCTCAAGAAGCTTAACTAGTGTTTGTATAAAGTAGCTCACCAAGAAAGGACAAGCATCCTGTCCTCCTCAGAGGGTCATAAGCCCAAAGCATAAGTGAAACCCAGGGCATGTTCACAGGCACCTAATTGTTGCAAGGAACCATTGCTTGGTTTCCCAGTGTATGGCCTGGGAGACTACAAACCTTGCCCGAGAGCCTCAGTTCCAATACAAAGATAAAATAGCATTAACTGAAGGAGGTGTAGCAGTTGGTGTCCAGCAAGGTAAACGGACATGCCAAAAGAATTTCAGAGGGAAACAATGTCAAAGGAACTGGTTACACAGGTGACGAAAGAGCTAAGAAGTCAAGGAAGGATGGTAAGGTAACTCAGCTATTAGCAAGAACAGAAAGATGCCCCCAGCCTAGGGCTGAAGGGACCCAGGGAAGATGGGGCATTTCCAGAGCCAGGAACTGAAGCCAGTGGCTGAGATTTAGAACTGTGGTAGGGAACATGCCACAGAAGCTGGGAAAACAGAAGATGGGATTGCCTGATAGGAGCTGGAACTACATAAATAAACAAGCATACAAAAGCAGCTAGTGCTGGAGGCCTCATTTGAAGCAAAAAGGAGGAGAAATACTCTGGTCTGTCCTACTTCCACCAATACCTCACAGTGGCCAGACCCACCTGCAAACGAGGTGGCAAGGAAACCTGGTTAATGTAGCTCCCTGCATGCAGATGGTCTGAACTCTTCAAGGTCCACCAGAAGGTATAGGATTCCACATTACGCACACACTTGCTCACCCTCTGAATCACAGCAGCCGTCAGCACTAACCTTGCAGGTCCCAGCCAGGCTGGAGGTACTCAGCCTCTCCCAGGTGGAAGGCTAAAATAGAAGAAGGTCACATTTGTGTGACATCTAGTAAATTAGTTTATAACCTGTGGCGAACACAGGAATACAATGTTAGTGCAATCATGAGATCACCCCACTGGGTTCTAGGGTAATGTGGCTGGAAGTTGGGGAAACACCTAACTGGATCTCCTGTTAAGACTTGCAAGCTCCTAAAAGGTCAAATTTAGCAAATGACCCTATTTGATATCATCCTCAGGCTTGCTAAGACCTACTTCCTTTAAGTTGATCTCAGGGAAGTATAACTCACATAAAACATTCATGTACTTGTACCCATTTTCACCTATTCTCAAGCCCAGTCCTCTGTTGTACTGATGGAGGAGTGGCTGACCCAGTCCTAAGCTCTTGTCTCTAGTTGCAAAGTTCTTGTCTCTAGTCTCAAGAGCTCTACTGCTCAGGGTGGTGAAAGTGGCCATGAGATTGTCCCTTACTCATGCTTGTTCATCCATTTAGGAGAAAGTTTGTCTCTTCAGAGCAGCCTCTGACACCCTTACACCATGCTGTCTTGCTTTTTCGCTGGGGCAAAACCCCCAGTAAAACATACTAGATGTCTAGCCTTCTGAGAAAAGGGAAATATTTACTGGTTGCCTTCTGGATGCTATACACCTTGGCACATTTCAAATATATCACATAATCTATTCATAGAACTTCCCTGTGGTAGTGCTAGTACTTCACTTTATATATAAGGAAACAGAATTCAGAGAAGTAAGGTACTTTCCTAAAGATATAGCTAACAAGTGGAGAACCAGAGATCGAGGTACTAGCATCCAAGGCTATCTTCCCAGGAAATATTTGAGACCCCTCAGAAGAAAAGATGCAAATCAAAGCTCTAGTTACCCGAACTAGGGGAATCAAAGTCCCTTAAGGTTAAATCAGATCTGATTCAACTGGGAACCATTAAGACTGCAAAGGAAAAAGAGCTAAGGACTCAAGACACCAAATCAACAGAGGATTCTGGAAATTTGTCTAGCATTAGTTGTTTTCCAAATGCTTCCTGTATTTGCTTTGGATTTTCAGTGACCCCTTTATATAGCCTGGATGATGGAAATGTTACAGTAAATTATACAATGCCATTTAGGGTGATGGATTTATCAATTTGAGTTTCCCAGTACTCACCTAATCTGAGAACTGGGGAGGGAGAGCAGTAGAAAAGAGGGAATTGCCGCAATGCACTTGCTTTCCAGCACAGGGTACCTCTCCTCCTCCCTCTCTCCACCCCCACTCACATCTGACTCAGCTTCTGGGAAGGAGTCATCTCCCTCACAGAGTACCTGTTTGGCATCAACTCCAGACAAGGCACTTTCCCACCTGTGAGGAAACTGCAGGCTCTGAGCTTCTAGAGTTGGAACTGAATGCCCTGCTGCTGGTAAGCTCAACTCAAGCTCAATGCTTCCCACTCCACACACTCACTTATTCAATAAAATAATGCTTTCAAAGTATGAGACAAGCTCTTCCTGGCATGTCCTGTGACTGCCGGCTTCATTAGTATGCTGGCCTTCCTGCCAGCCCCTCCCTGGCAGTCCCCTGGCTGGGGGGCTCAGGTTCTCTCTCCTTTCAGGCAGTTTGTTCCATTTCTACCTTTCGGATTCAAGCTATTGTCTTGTTACAAGGGCAGGGATACAGAGGGGGTGGGAGGTGGAGGGGCAGGCTTTGCTCTTTGGGTCCCCAGAGAAGCTGGGTTCTTTCCTGTTATCTATCTTCTCCCTCCAGCCCTTAACCTAGGTCTTTTTAGAGGATGTCCTTTTTCCTGTCTCTGGACTAAACAAACTGGGATTCTCTCTGGCTTTTGGTCCTGAGGGCTTTGTCTGCAGCTTGCCTTGATTCTACATCCTCTCTGATCTCTTCCCTCTTCCTGCTGAGTTTTTCTCACCTCCCCCACACCCAGCGTCACTTTTCCTGCCCCCTTCTCTTTCCAGTTCCCCAAACTCTCAGGCTATTGTCCCAGGAACCCAACCATCCTCCTCTCTCATCATCTTTTCTACACATAAACTTGGCACTACCTGCACACATCTGACACAGGTCCTGCCCTTTTCCTCCATCCTAGACAATGCCGTTTTCCTTGTGCGGTGGTGGCCACAGCTTCACAGTCTACATCTGCATTTCAAAGCACAGTCATTGGTCCCAAACACACTACTGAAATACTTAAAGACTGCACGTTCTTATTTTAACAAAACATTTTTAGCCAATGATGACTACTTTTTCAGGGGACACTGCATTCTTTCCCAGAGTGAGTACTGGTAAATATACATAGCAAATCAGAAATATTCCTACAAATTTGTGCATATGAAATATTTTGGTTTCATATTAAAGTCAATATGTGTCTAACAATGTTTCTCCTCTCTCCTCCTCAGTATCTCTAGAAGATCTTAGTATGCTACACTTACTACCAAAAACCTCCATAATATCTTGGGGAAGTCTCCTCGACATATTCCTGGACTTATTTACTATATACATAAGCAAGTCTACTAAAAGAAAAGTTTATGTTGTCCAGGGTCAAAGGCCAAAAATAAAAATATATTTCAGAATGAGTAAGAAGCAAGCAACTAGAAAGCTAAATAGAATTCTGGAGCAACTTCAAAGAATGATGGAGTGGACTAACAGGAGAAAGTTGAAGCAGAATAAATTGATTTTTTGGTAGATAATTTCTTCCTAAGCCACAGAAATTCTGCTAGCATCTGTTCCTTCATGTACCACAAAATTCAAGCCACAGCTAAAGCTACTTTAAGTAAAGTTAGGGGACTAGAAAGCAAGGTATTTCATGTAAGCACAGAGTTTTAAAGCTGTCAGGAACTTTAAGGATCACTCACCCAAAAAAATTAGGCTATAAGAAGATCAAATCTATAAAGCCAGTCTCACTCATGGTATCAGAATGATAGTTAACACTGATTTTTTAATTATCATAGAAAGAACACTTAAAGTGAGATTCACTCTTAGCAATGTCTAATTGTACAATATATGCCTATTGACGGTATGCACTACGTTGTACAGCAGACCCTAGAGCTGATTTATCTTACTTGACAGAAACTTTATGCCTATTTTTAGTGACTCCCCACTTCCCTCCCTCCTAAGACCTTAAAAGGGTATCCTCCAAGCTGAGTGTTTATTATACAATATTTTATTTCACCTCACAATAGTCTTGTAAGGTAGGAATTTTAATTGTCTGATTTTCCAAATAAGGAAACTGAGATTCAGAGTTGGAGTAACTCCATCAAGTTACAGGTAGAAAATAGCAGGATCAGTACAGGAACAGAGGCAGCCTAATGGCACAGACCTCTTAACCTCTAAACTATCCCATTATTACAAGGGGCTAGCCAATTCAAAACTCTGGTTAAACCACTCAGATAAGGAAAGCAGATACATTTAGGAAGGACTTTGGGGTTTCTACATTCTGGATGGATGAAACCTACATTATTAGGTCGTGTTCCATTCACAATCCCCAAATCTCAATGTCTTAGAACAAGGTGACTTCTCATTTATGCTGTATTGGGTCAGTAGTGAATTTGGCTTAGTATTATCCTCACTCACAACTCAGTTGGCAGAGCCTCCCCCTTTGGAGTGCTGTTAGTCATAATGACTGAAGAACAGGAAGATGGTGATTTGTGCACTGGCTTTAAAGGCTTCTCCCTGAAGGTGATACTCATCAATTTGTTCATATTGCATTGGCCAAAGTAAGTTACATGGCCACACCTAATGTTAAGGATGTGGGAAAGTAGAGTCTAACTATGAGGATTGTTTACTAACATGTTATAGGACACAGGGCATTCCTCGGGGGGTTATCGGGGAATAATGAAGAATAGTCTCAATAACTACCAGAGTACCAAATTCTTGGAATTACTCACTTGACTCTGGTTGTATGGACTAGCCCTACTGTAATTTAAATTTGTTTGAATTGATATATTTCACAAACAGGTCTAATTCCAAATTATTTACTACCACCATTGTTCTTTTAGAACACCAAATTCACTTTCCCTCTAGTATAAAACTACATAGGTAACATTTCAGACCAAATTAATAAAAACAAGATTAAAAAAAAAAAAGAAGAAGAACTAAGTAAAACCAGGGGCACTGAGTAGCCCAGTTGGTTAAGTGTCTGCCTTCAGTTCAGATCATGATCCTGGAGTTCTGGTTTCAAGCCCCGCTTTGGGCTCCTGGCTCAGTGGAGAGCCTGCTTCTCCCTCTGCCTGCTGTTCCCCTGCTTGTGCCTTCTCTCTCTCTCTCTCTCTCTCACGCTCACTCTATCTCAAATAAATAAGTAAAATCTCCAAAAAAAAAAAAAACTAAGTAAAATCTATATTCCAACTAAGACACACACAAAACATTGAGGCTTTATGACATAATACCTGTAGAAATTCCTAGCACATAATGCCGGGCACAAAGTAAATACTCAATAATTGTTAGTTTCCTTAAATATATCAGGCTCCAATTAGTATTTCTTTAAGAGACATATCTATCTCAATATCTGTCAAAGAGTGTTGAAGGCTGGCAACACTTCTGGCTCTAGTGCTCACTACTAGATGCATAGCATACTAAAAAATTAAAAGGCAAAAATGAGTGACCTTGAAAGATGTTGTCCCAAAGCTCTTCCCCAGGGAGAAAATATACAAGTTAGTTCTCTGGGCCATAATTATTTTCACATGAACTAAACTTCTGAAACCGTAGCTCTAGAATTTCTAATTAACCAGAACATTTTTCTGACATGAACAGCACCTCTCCGACAAGCAATTACACATTAGTACAGAATACAGCAGGTAAAGGCAAGTGGAGGACAATAGAGGTTGTTTTCTCAAGAAAAAAAAGAACAAAACCACAAGTGGCACAATGGAATTTTTCTATTAACTGCTGGAATAAAGAGAGATATGGGTGTCCAAAGGCAAAATGCAGAAAACTCCACACAAAAGTGAACCAAAGTAATCGGAACTGTAGATCTTGAGGGAAACCCATGGTATGAGAACAATTCTCTTTGAGAATTTAGAAAACAAACAAGGGTAGTGCCAATCACATAATTCGGCTCATCCCTTTTCTGATTAAACCAGGGTCAGGAATGCCAGTCCATTAGAAAAAAAAAAAACAGATTTTTATTATTATTACTGCTTTGGTCTCACCCATGATGAAGACATTTTGATGATGGAAGATCTCCCCAACTTTACTCTACCTTACTTGACCCCAAATATGAATACCTCCAACTGAAACCTTGTTTCTTCATTTTGTAATATGAAGAAATGCTTGCTGGGGGAGCTTTCTAGCCGGATACCCTTGAATGCACTTCCTGATGAAGTGGGAGATTCGCCAGCTGCCACTACAGATGCTGAAAGAACTGGGAACAAGTGAAGCTGATTGTAATAATATGCTGCACAAGGCTGAAGGAGGAATGGTAGTGGAGAGCCCCAGTTCAGTGGGTAGGCACCTTCCAGCTAAACAAAGGCCAAGGCAAAATTTGGTCCATTGCTCTAGCAAAGCTATGAGGATGGCTTGCCAATTTATTATATGACACTGAAGGGCTACGAATATTTCTTAAAAAGAAAAAGAAATAGTAGCAACAAGGGGAAACTGAAAGTTTCTTGTTCCTAGAAATTATGATTGCCAATTTAAGTAAGCTGTATAGGCTGTGATTTCATAGACATGGAGAAAGCTCTCAGCTAAGAAATATATCATTTTACTACTTGCAAATGCTTTACTTATCATCAATACAGATGTATTTCTTTGGTCTGAATCTTGTTCTGTTGTTAAAATAAAAATTCAGGCCATAGTAAATCAGCATTAAGTCATTTACACCTTACTATGAATTAATTAATAAATTAGAATCCTACCTCAGAAATTTATGAACATCTCCTGGTAACAAAATGAGGGACAAAGAAAATAACAAGGTGTTCCATGTCTTAAGGGGATCTCTGGCATATGTGCACAGATTACTTTAAACTTAAAATCAGAGGTTAAGAGTTAGGCTTCTGGAAATATAATAGGAAGAGGAAAACAGATGGGGAAGGCAAAGGTAAAATTAAATGTTATTCCTTCATGTAAATTTTTTTGTTTCAATAAATTGATTAATGGATCCATTTGCAGAAGTGAGATTTTTGAAAGCTAATCTTTTGGGCCGAAGATGAAGTCCTGAAAATAAACATTTTCTTATTTTTTAATTGCTCATAACTGCCTTTTAACTGCCTAGAAAACCACTTGCCATGTGGCAGATTAAACATTTTTTTCATGAATGATTAAAGCTTCAGACCCCCAAAACAGCATTTCCTTCCAAGCTATCACAAATTTATCACATACCACAGAGTACACAGGGTGTACATAGCCCACTCATGCCCTCATTGCTCAAAACATATCCAAATGTTCAGAAAATCCCCAAAGCAAGAGAAAATTCATTTTAAAATCATCAATGAAGCATGCCCCGGTGGCCCAGTGGGTGAAGTCTCTGCCTTTGGCTCAGGTCATGATCTGAGAGTCCTGGGATCAAGCCCCACATCGGGCTCTCTGTTCGGAAGGGAGCCTGCTTCTCTCTCTCTCTCTCTCTGCCTACTTATGACCTGTCAAAAAAATAAATACAACCTTTAAAATAAATAAATAAATAAAATAAAATCATCATGATGTCAACTCATCTCCCTATGGTGAAGTATTTGGTTTTATTTTTTTTTAATGTTACAAGTATAATAGCAGGTCAATTTTAAGCCAGTTCTATTTTTTAAACCAAAAAAGTGAGATACAATTTTATGAAAATTTACGCTGACTTTCTCATGTGGCATAAGCCAAACTAGAATTGGCTCCCAATCTTTACAGGAAAGTTCTAAGAAATGACAGCATTGTTAGGACAATCGGCTAGCCCTCCCAAATGGCTTCTTTGAAGGATAAGATTTTTTTGAGTATCTAAATTTTTCTGTTTGTTATCAAACAGATAAATAAAAAATGTATTAAAGTCATACTCTGTTACTTCTTATTACTCATTACAAGCATCATAAAAAAGCATAAAATAATGTTTAAGCTTGTTGAATCTCTATGTTGTACACCTAAAGCTAATAAAACATTGTGTGTCAGCTATGCTCAAATTAAAAAAATATATTTTTTCCTAAAAATCTCTTTTAGGATAGAGCAATGATGTCTATTTTTCATTTGTATTACCTCATTTCTCCACTTGCCCTGCATCCAGCTTAGATAATAAATACTATATGTATATAGAAGGACTCCACATATATCTCTTCCACTTGGACCTATGGATGTATACTGCCTTTCTCAAATTCAAATATCTAACAATAATATCTTATATCCTTTATCTTTCCCATCTCAGTTCTTGCTCATAAATCTAATCTCTTCAGCCAGATTAGAAATCAAAAATCAAAAAAATGTAAATCAGGCAATGTAAACCCTCTAAGACCTACTATCAGCTTAAAATTCAAATTTGCAGCCCTTGGGCACAGCGCTCTGACCTGGTCTCTGCCTCTACCTCAGCCCCAACATCTCTCCCTTTTACTCACTCTGCTCCAACCCCTCTACTCTGTCTGCTGTTCCCAGAGCCACCAAGTTCAATATAGATTCAGCCCATTACACTTTCTCTTCCTTCTGCCTAAAATTCCTTCTCCTCTAATCTTCAAATGTTTAATTCCTTCTCATCATCAGGACTCTGTTCAACTGCTATCTTTTTTTAAAAGTTATTTCCTGATCTATCTAAAATTTCCCCACTCTAGACACTCTCTATTCCCTAACCCTGATTTATTGTACTCATAGGACTAATCATTTCTGAAGTCATTATTTTATTGCTTGTTTACTGTCAGTTCCCCTACGTCTGGAATGTCCCCTACATTAGTGCCATGAGGGTAGGAATTTTGCTTATCTTGTTTACTGTTAGGGTTTAGAATAGCACTTGGCACAGAGGAGGCATACTCTTGTGAACGAATGAATGTTCAATAAACCATACAAATTGTAGAGTGCTTCTAAGAAAGACCTGAGATCAGACTGCACTCTTCTGATAGTGAAGAACTGCTTATGAAGACAGCAGCCATCAGTTATGTAAATAAAGCACTGGATTTAGAACTAATGCATCCACACAGGCTTGTGTCGGTTACTAGGTATGTAATCTGTATTACGTATTACCTGCAAACAGGATATGTATCATTTCACAGTATCTTCAGAATCTTTGAGTACTGGATAAAATGTTGCCTTGGGAAGCTGGAAGATGACCTGAAATAAATGAATAATATTCTCCTGACCAGCTCTGGCAAGGTGTAGAAAATGACAAATACTAGCTTCAGTTGGCTATCCTCCTTTGTTCTCTTTCCTTTTCGAGTATGGAGCCCATTGGAAAAGAAGCATTTTATGAATTCAAAGAATTATCTTATCAAACCCCCATAATTATTTTAACTATGTGGCATAATCTGTGCATAGTCCGTGATTAAGTTGTGCCATAATTAAAACAGTATCATGAAACTAATTACAAAAAGCTAGACAGACTGTATTATCTTCCTGCTCAGTGTCCAAATGCTACATTACAGAAGAATATAATTCTACTCTGCAGACACCATTAAAATCTTCCAACATATTTTTAAATCCCTGGCTGTCTGAGGGGTGAGTTGGGTCAGGGAAGGACGGGGGATGACAAAGAGTGCAGAAGAATCCTGAATGAAGTTTGAGCTTTTAGATAAGCCTTTCATCATGAGATGGGAAAATAACTAAAAATGATTGTTGGGGAAAAAAATTTTTTTTTCTCTTTAGAAAAACTGTCTAATCAGAAAACCAGATAGTTTGGCTGGACTACAGGAACTATCTAGAAGACAGAAAGACCTGGCTGATATTTCCCCATTTAGACTGAAACTACAATTATTTTCCTAATTAGAGCAGATGAACGAAAGAAGAAAGAATCCAAGAGCTAATGTTAAATTCATCCTTTCAAGTAGCTATTTACACAAGGTCAGTGGCATAAGTAAAATACTTCACATGTATACATGTCTTTGCTAACAGTACATTTATGTGTTGCTTTCATTGATACTATCATTGTTTTTACCTCCAAATAATGGCAGGAGAGGCAGCTCATAAGTACATAGGATAAATGGCAAAAGGAAAATATCTGACATTTAAAAACTTGCCCTGGGTCACTAAGAAATAGCTACAGAATAATTCCAACTGATTTTCTTTCACCCCAGGCTACCCTGACAAAACCATAAAAATAGAATCACCCTATGGGGTTGCACAAGAGAATGGCAGAAAAAGACATCAGGTAAGTATCAGGGCTTACCTCGGATCAGCGGGTGTTGGCCCGTATCATCTGCACTGCTTGGGAACTTTTCAGAAATACAACTTCTGGAATCCTAACCCAGAACCCCTGACTTGGGAACTCTGGAGGTGGAGCCCAGCAATCTGTGTCTTAATAAAGCTTCCTGGTGATTCTGATGTTTGCCTAAGCTTGAGAGCCACTGTATTTTTGTCATTATCGCTGAATTCCTTTTATCTAGTTTTACTGAGCTATAATCGCCATATGTAAGTTAACATTATGTAAATGGAAGGTGTACAAATGATAAGCTCTCTATCACTTTTCCTGGAGAATTAAGGATCCAAACATCCCATGGGTGTTCCAGGCCTCCCTCCCTGCTCTAATCCTGACCCTCCCATATGCTAGATGAATGAATAGCAACACAAATAAACTGCCAATTAAACTTCTCTCTACAACTGAAGAGAGGAGTGCCAGTAGACCTACCTATAATACCAAATCAGAGGAAAAGAGCTGGAATTTCATGTCTTTTCTCTGGATAGAGTTTGCTATTGGAAAAAACAGTTTATGATAACATTGTACATTGGACTCTTAGAACTAAAGATTAAAAGATTATAAGCTCTTTGATTTCTGGTTACTCTGAATGATCTTCAGTAGCTGTCACACTTGCTTTAGCAATGTTGGCCATCTGTACATATTCACTTAAATTAACCAACTAATGTTTTTAATAGATTCCAATTACCCTATGTATGGGAGGCAGTTGTCCTCAGCTGTTTTTTTCTCTGTCATCCATAGCATTGCCTCACCTAGCCAAGTATATCATCCTGAAAATAGAAAGAAATGGCCATTTACCAGGCTCCCTTACTTAAAAGTCAGCCCTTACTGGAAAGGTATGATTATTCATACTTCTGTTCATTCAACAAATGTTAACTACACATCTGTCACATGGCAGGTACTGAGCTAGAAACTAGAAAGACATACTCAGAATTAATCCTACACCTGAGAGGACATAGTTTAGTCCAAGGCAGCATACGTGAATTAAGCACAAAAGGAGCTGCTAGTTGTTAAAATGGAAGTGAGCACAGGATATGACACAAAGTAAGAGGATACATTCAAGTCTACTTATAAGTGTGGCAAGGTGTCTGGTACCGTTATGCCTGAACCTGTTCTATGTACATTTTTTTCCCCACATTTAATCATTTAATTACACTTGTAAGTATTCAACTGCTGAAGTGGGTATTCTTCCCCCAAAAAACAACAATCAGTTTTAGGCATTCTTCTCAACAGAAGTACTTTAAAAAATGTTCAGCTATAGAAAATAAAGCAATAACTTTTCTATTAATCATTGGATCAATATGTTTTTCTGTTTTTTAAGAGTTTTTGTTTCCCCAAATAATTCCCCATTTTCTCTCCATTATTACCTTGAGTTGAGGTTCACCTAAATCTTAGTTACACCAAAAAAGAAGATATTGTGGTATACAGACAACAATTTTCCCCCACAACCAACTCTGAGACAGGTAAGGGAGAGCAGGGCCACTCAAGAGAACAATGCCCAATTTTCTCAGCTTCCTGCCCTTCCACAGTGGCCAAGGTCACACCTGCACACATAGGAGAGGTCGTCCTCTCTCCTTTGTACCCCATTGACTCATTCTCCAGCTTCCACTGCTCTCTCACTCCCATTTCCACCCTCCCTGTAGTTCCAAAACAGTGGGGGTTGGGAGAGCAGCATTCTCAATATATAAGTACCAACTTCTCTCAATATCTTTTTTTTTTTTAATTTCATTTCAGCGTAATAGAATTCTTTGTTTTTGCACCATACCCAGTGCTCTATGTACACTTCTAACCAAGCAACTCAAATTAAGTCAACTCTGGGGATAAAAACTTGTTTTGCAATCTAAGCCTGGTAAGGACTACTATTAGTTGGTTTAGAACTGGTCAAGAATATAAAGATTTGAACAAAATAAAACCTTTCCTTAGACAGAGTTGTGAGAATACTCACTGCAAACTACTTTTCCTGGGCTGTATACAGAATCTGTGTGTCAGTTCATTTGTGCCTCCTTGACGACAGAAGTCAGGGCCTAATGCTTGGCAAAAATAATTTGAGCAGCATGCCACCCTCTCCCCTCTCTGCTGCCACAGTGATTCTAGACTTTGTACAAATCTACCCTAAGCAACTAGGGACTATAACTAGGGAAATGGAGTTCCTTAAAAAGCAAAGGGAATGGAGTTGCCAAAAGAGTTTCTAGGAGGATATGCCTGGAATTTGGGATTTTTGATTTGTGTTTCTACAAAGCCTGGGCAAGCTGCCCTACTAAAATTACCATTAAGTTGAATTTATGACCAAGTAATGGTACATTTCTCTCATTAAAGACAGATCTTCTCTATCTGTCTGGGCTAGAGGGTGACCTGTGTGGGAAAACAGTAAATCACTAGCCCCGCATTGCTCTTTTGTGTGCCTTGGGAATGGAGGGGGATGCCAAAGCGGTTAAGGTCAGCTTTGTGATTTGTGTCCCAGGAGGGTAGAAAAATCAGTTTGAGGATTTGCTAAAGGATCAAAAAAATAATTGATAACCAGTGCACTGGCATGATTCTGCTGTTGGAATGCCTTTGAAACCATTCCCAAATGGCACCGGGGATTAGGGAAGATTCTTGAACAGAGAATGAGCTATGCGACCTGGGGCATACTTTAACTCTGTCTTCAACCTGGGTATAGTTGTGAAGAGAAGTTAACCTCAGAGACATCCTTGTCTGGAGTAGGTAGAATAATGGCAGCAACCAAGGTTGAGCCCACAAAGCATTTAGGGATACCCTCAAAAAGCGGTCAGTTATTTGGGAGGTTTCCTCAAGTTTTGTACTAAAATCAAAAAAACAAAAGCAGATGAAAACAAAACCTGATTTCAACACAGAAAAAAACAAACAAAAAAACAAAACAAAACACTCTGATTTCAGTCCTCAATCCCAAATTATGGGACCAACAGCTGATGCTCTTTGCTTGAATTTTCCAGTGTCTCTTTGCTTTCAAATTTCTGTCTAAGGAATCAAGAATGATAATTGTAATATTTCATATTTATTGAGTGTCTGCAACCTTGGACCAGGTACTGTACTAAGCCTTTTGCCTGCCTTCCATGTCTATCTCCACCATTATCCCGTGAGATAGAGATTTCTAGCTCCATTTTGCAGATGAGAACCCTAGGGTTTCCGGAAACCAACACAGAGATCATGCTATGACTCAGACCTCGATTAGGCTGTTTCTAAAGTTAAGCTCTTAAGCATTAAAAAGCTCCAAGAGAGGAAATAAACTTCTTTCCTTCAGATCCTACCTGTTCTTAATTCTCTAGGTCAAATATTCCAAATGTTTGATAAAATTTTGATATTATGAGGCTTAGTAATTAGTTACATGGAAATAACTCTTTTCAATTACTGCCACCACGCAGAAACCCATTCACTGAGTATTAGTTTCTCACTTCCAATTAACTGTATCTTTCTATTCCATACTTAGAATACTTAAAGGGGAAGCATTTTCAAGATAAACTCTCTACCTTAGCTCCATTTCTGACACCATTCTTTTGTAAGTCTTACAATTTTTATACAGCCTCAGGTCCTTTCATAACATAAATCCTTTTGTATTATCAATGATTTGATTATATGTTCTTCAAAACGTTATTCCTTTTAAGAAGTTATAATTTATTTCAACAATTTTGGAAATAAATTATTATAAGTCCTCTGGAGAATTCGTGCTTATAAGGCTTTCTGTAGCTATATAAAATAAGACTTCTGTGCATTGTGGTTGTTGGAGGTGTATTTTCTCTCTCTCTCTCCTCCCACAATTGTAAAGTATTATTCCACATACTGTCAGCGTGGCCTCACTGGTTATAATCTATCTTGCTCTATAAATAATTGTCTGAATAAGGGCCTAAGTAAAGATCTGTGTTCTTACTGTGGACTAAAAGTACACGAGTATCGTGATATATGTTATGTTATCACTTAGTTTACTTCTGAGTTCATAACTGTGTTCCCAATGGTTATGTCTGACCAAAGATATGAGTTGAATATGAATGCAAGTTGGATTTTTTTTTGCAAGTCATTCATACATATTTAGAAATAAAAATAGTTATAGATACAGATGACAATATAGGCAAAGAAATACGGATAGAGTGCATGGGTGTTTATTATGTTTTCATACCAGACATAATACAGTGAGAATCATGAGAATAAGGTCTTCTTTAAACTTTTTTTTTTTTTTTTTTAAGATTTATTTGAGTGAGAGAGTTGGGGAGGGGCAAAGGGAGAGAATCCCAAGCAGACTCCCCACTGAGTGTGGAGTCTGACTCAGGTACACCATCTCACGACCCTGAGATCATGACAAGAGCAGAAACCAAGAGAGAGACGCTTAGCTGAACGAGCCACCCAGGTGCCCCTAAACTGGAAAGTGTTTCTAAAAGTTTGTTTTGGGCCCAGAATTCAAGTTTAAACATTACTTATCATAATGCTTATTTATACTACAATGCTTTATAAAGAAAGGTTACTCAATACATGCCAAATAAATAAAATCATACAAAAGGCATTCAATGTCAAACCATTGAATTGTTTGCTATTACTTTTTTCTTCTCAGATCCACCTATCCTCCTCTTTAAGCATAAAACAGTTTGTAAAATAATTCACATGTGTTAAAACTCTTTAAAAAAATAGTAAACATTAACAGAATGAAAATATAAGCCATTGAGAGAAAATATTTATAAATTATATACCCAATAAAGAAATTCTATCATGAATATATTTTTTAAAACTTCTTGAAACTCAATAATAAAAAAATGGTTGAGAAATTTGGACAGACATTCACCAAAGAAGATATACAGATGGCAGATATGAGAAGATTTTCACACCATTAGTTTTAGAAAAATGCAAATTTAAACCACAATGAGGTACAACCACATGCTTATTAGAATGGCTAAAATTTTTTTAAATGGTCTTTCAAAATGTTGGTGAGGTTTTAGAGGAACTGTCACAGGGTGGTGGTGGGAACATAAAATGGTGCAACCACTTTGGAAATTCTTCTGTAGGTGTTAAACACAAACCTACCATATGACTCAGCCATTCCATTTTAGGTATTTACTTAAGAAAAATGAAATCATAGCATCATACAAGAATTTATGCATGAACATTCATAGCAGATTTATTTATAAGAGCCAAAAGATAAAACATACCAAATATCCATCAACAGGTGAATGCATAACCATACAACGGTATACTCTTTAGCAGCTTAAACAAATGAACAATTAATACATAGCTATATCTCAAAATAATTATGTTGAGTGGAAGAAGCCAGAAAAATATATATACTCTATAATTCTATTTATATAAAATTATGGAAAATATAATCTAATCTGTAGTAACAGAAAACAACTAGCTCCATAGTTGTCTGGGGCCTGGGGTAGATGAGGGTGAAAAGGAAGCCTTACTAAAGACAACAGGGAATTTGTAGGGATGATGGATATGTTTATTATTTTGATTATGGCAATGGTTTCATGGGTGTATAAGTGTATCAAAAATTCTTAAATTTTACATTTTAAATTTGTGCATTTATTGCTTGTCAATCTACACCTCAACATCCACTGGACTTTTCAACAGACTTACTCCAGTTTCTGTGTTAAACAATAGAATGGAGAGGAGGTAGGGTGTCAAAGGTAGGAGCTGAAAGCCAATAGGAAACTACTTCAACAGTCCAGGTGAGAGACAGTGGATGTGTGCACAAGGGTAGAGACAGTGATAATGGATCTATTTTGTCCACTCTGGATGTATTTTAAAAGTAGAATCAACAGGTTTTCCTTAGGGATCAGACAGGGCATGTGAGAGGAAGAAGAGTCATCTATGGTGATTTGGCCTGACCAACAATAAGAATGGAGTTTCCATTCCACCGAAATGAGAAAGGCTGTGAGTGAAACACACAGAAGGGAATCGTAATCAGGACTTGAGTTTAATCTTTTCAGATCGATGGGCTCTTATTGATGTCCTATTGACATCTCCTAACCCCAACACATGGTGCACAGACCATCAAGCCTTAGATCTAGTTCCCTCAGAGTTTTCTATTCGGAGCCCAGTCCTTTCCAAGTAGTCATGGCTGATAGAAAGAATGCTCACTGGTGCAAAAGACTATACATTGTTTGGTTATTGGGTAGTGTGTGGGGGTCACGTTTTTATATTCCTCTAGTACGTATCTCCTTATTAGAGTGAGCCTTTTCCCTCACTCTACAAAGGTTGTAAGCAATTTGTTAAAACCTGGTCCTGTATCTTACAGTGCCAGTTCCCAAACTCATATTTAAGAAACTGGCACAACAATATTTCTGTCATGTTGTAATGGTCAAGCAATCATAATCCATAATGACTCAAGGAGAAGGGATACAGACCTCCCACATCTAGACGGAAGGAGGGTCAGAAATTTGGAGGCCATATTTTAAACCCATTACACCAAGGTGCCACATAATGACTAGAGTTAAATATCACCTACACACTTGCATTACCTTTTATTTAAGCCCTTGTTATCTTATAAGAAAGTGAAGGGATCTGTATATTCACCTTGACTACAACCCCATATTATGAATAAACCATTCTTTGCTGGCATGTGTGATGTTGGCATCCAATTTGTTTTCACTCTTTACAAATACAAATGGTTACATTGCATTTTGAAATGATTCATGATACAGTCAACCTTAAAGCTCTCTGTAGATAGGACTTTATCATGCTACAATGCCCCAAACATAGTACCTATTCAGTGATAATGAAAATTGATATATGCCGAGCTGGCCCTACAGATTCTTTTGGTAAGTACTGATTGCCTCAATATTTGGCAATATAAAAGACAAGTAGAAGCTATGACTTCTTCCCCTACCTCACCACTAGGTGGTAAGTGTAGTGAAAGTAAATATTGGACCAAATTTTGCCACATAGAAATATTTAGTAGCAGACAAGTTTCAAAATAGCCATACAGACTATTCCAATGGACTAGAGGAAGTCTCTGCTCTCTGCCTTTTAGGCATACCAATAAGCTTTACAATAAGAGTTGAATACAAAAATTAGGAAAACTTCTAATTAGATCAGGTGACACAGATTTGATTAAATAGGGAAGCACAGAATCAAAATTCTCGACCTAGAACATATACTAAAGATGTTAGGCTTCTGGGTTTTGTTGTATCGTTCAATTTTGTTCCTTCAAGGACAGAGATGCCTATGTAATCTTCTTTTAGTCTGATATATGCTTGCACACCATCATTCACTTACACCCTAGAAATTATGTCCAACCTCCCTTGCACTCATCACTGAACCCTCTGGTGCAGATTTAAATAGCAGCAGTGTTTTGGATCTGGAGCCCTGAGTAGACAATTGTAGGGTCACAGGGGTGTGTTAGAGCTGGTTTATACTAGCTGTGAGTCATTTGCGTATATCTCTTCCAACACTGCATTCTGTGACCTCACACTGTTGCTTGAAACTGGCTATGGTAGGAATAATTGCACAACAGAAATCAGCAAACGATACAAATCAGAACTTTGTCCCTCCCTAGAGCTCTGTTGCCACTACATTTCTATAACTGATCATCCCTATGGTATGAATTAATTTATATCAAACCATTTGTTTTGGAGTACTTGAAAGTAACTTACTAATAATATAATAAGCAAATATTAGTTGCTTAAATTAATTATTGATACAGTTCTTATATTTAAATAAGTGCCTAGGGGCATTCATATGTGTGTTTTGAGTGGGTTGTTTGTCCAATCTCATTAGCTCATGAAATTCCATAAGTTTTCAGTAATATCATATTTGTAGAACATAAAAACTGAGAATAGAAATTGATCAGCAGGGGTAAATTAAATGATCTTTTATAAGATTATATAATCATATTTAAGACTGATATAAAATAGAATGACAGATATTAATCCAATTTTAATTTTATTTCATTGAAAATTCTGATCTAATCTGAGGCATGGACCATTTATGTGCAGTATGATGGGAAAGACCAGAGTTCATCTCTACTTTAACACATACCAAATACATGACTTCAGACAAGTAATTTCTGAAACTCTATTTCCTTATCTGTAAAATGGGAATGACAAAGATGAGATCACCCATGTAAAAATATTTGCAACTTACAATGCTACAAAGTGGGTTATTTTTTAAAAGATTGTTTATTTATTTATTTATTTATTTATTTATTTGAGAGAGAGGGAGAGGGGAGGAGAGAGAGCACAAGCAGGAGGTGGGGCAAAGGGGGAGGGAGAAACAGACTCCCCAATGAGCAGGCAGCCGGATGAAAGGCCGGATCCTAGGACCCTGGGATCATGATCTGAACCAAAGGCAGATGCTTAACTGACTGAGCCACCCAGGTGCTCCCAAAACTCATTACTATTACTAAAATGCCTCACAGAGAGCTAGCTGCTAACCAGTTAAGACTAGGTCAGGAATGTACTGTTCTTTCATTAGTGAGAAATAATAAATAAAGCAATAAAGTATTTTTTTTTTAATTTTCTCTCCAAAAGAAAGACTACTGAGATTAACTTTTACAGGTTCTCTGAGGCTGCGAACAGAGAGCGGTTTTAAAATTGTCATCAGGCACGTACACTTGGATGAATGTACTGAATGTCGGGATCTTCTTTGTGTGCACACAAGATTCTCTTGCTTGAGCTTCACTGCCTTCAGAGCTGGTTCAGGCTGTACAGTTTATTGCCTGTCACAGTTCACTGTAGTGTTCCCCTAGATCTTCACATCTTTCTTCCCCTTTGCTTCTTTAATATAAAACATCCTTCCTAATACATCTTCCCAACTCTCTCTCTCTCTCGAAAGAGTAAAAAAGAAGACCCTGAAGTATCTGCTTAAATCCGATCTCCAATTTTATTAAACATGCCTCTACTCTACCATACCTATTTGGTCCTGGGGATTTATATGTATTATCCCATTTAGTCCTCTTCAAAATATTCTTTTTTTAAAGACATTAAAAAAAAAAAAAAACTAACTGAGCTTCAGAAAGTTTAGGGACTTGCCCAAGATTCACAAAGCTAAGAGCTGGTATAGTCCGATTTCTAGTCCAGGTTTGTCTGGGTTTAAAGACCATTCTCACTTTTGTTCTTTAATAATCCTTCTAGAAAGCTTGAAGGGGACTTTTTAGACTCTCAGAAATTACTCAGTGTTTTTAAAGGTCTTCTAGACCATGTAATAGGTAGATAGTTGAACTCTCTATTTTCCCTTAGAATAATCAGCACTTGATTTAAAGCTGTATGTCTGACACCTAAAATGGACCCTTTTTAAGAGCATGACTTTCTTTTTTCTTTTAAGATGTACTTACTTACTTGAGAAAGAGAGCACACAGTGGGGAGGGGCAGAGGGAGAGGGAGAACATCTTAAGCATACTCCACACTGAGCAACACTGGATATCAAGACCCTGAGATCACAACCTGAGCAGAAACCAAGAGTTGGATGCTTAACCAACTGCACCACACAGGCACCCCGCGCAGTTCTACCTTTGAACTCCTAGTGAGTATCTCAGTGCCAGCAAAGGAAGTATTTAATAAATATTTATTCTTGAATGGAAGAATGGTTCCAAATGGCTATGCATCTACACCCAACTAAACCCTTCCTGTGACAGGGAAGTCACCATTGCCACAGGAAACCATTGCCTTCAAGATCTCATGTCAAACTATGTGCATGATGTAATTTAAAAAAAGAGAGAGAGAGAGAGAGAAGGAGGAGGAGGAGGAGAAGGAGGAAAAGGAGAAGGCCGGGGAGGGAAGGGGGAGGAGGACAGGAGGAGGAGGGGGAGGAGGAGGAGAAGAAGAAGAAGGGGAGGAGGAGGAGGAAGAGGAAGAATGAGAAGAAGAAGAAGAAGGAGGAGGAGGAGGAGGAGGAGGAGGAGAAAAAGAAGAAGGGAAAGAAAGGAAAAGAAAGAAAGAAAGGAAGGAAGGAAGAAAGAAAAGAAAAAACATAAAGGAAGAGTTGTTCCCCAGGAAAAGATTTAACTACTTGTAGGAGACTTATTTCCAAATGAAGTGTAATGGCCAGGAAACTGAATAAAGACAGATATCCTGACTTCTTCATGCCTACCCTGAGCAAACTGCATTGCACTCTATACCAAAGGGACATTTTATCAATTAGGGTATAAAGAGATTCAGAAGAATCCACTGTTATCAGTAAATGTAGTGCTTTGAGTCAATGGTCTGTTTGCAAAAATAAACTGTGAAAAATATGAGTCAGGCTTGAAAGAGAAGAAAATAATGCATATAGGTCAAAAAATAAGCAAAGTTGAAATAAGATGATTTAAAGTTTAGAATCCTTAACCACAAGGAGATATCTCTTCAAAAATATAGTTCAGAATTCTTTTTTGAATAGTATTTTATATTTTTTAAGTTTTCAGAGTTCAGGGCTATGTTCATGGGATGCTCTGATTCTTCAAACATGCATAAGTTGGGAATGCCTCTCTAGATGTGTTCTTATAAAGCATTGCATAGATAAAATCTTCACAATAAGGTATTTTAAATATATTTAATGACATAGGTTAATAATAGTATCTGGTTATAAATCACTTTAAAAACCAGTACCCCATCTACTTTATAAGTTCAGATTTTTCTCTTATGGTATTTTGCAAACTATGGAAAAAAGCATTTTTGTCTCCTCTAGCACAAGGCAATAATTTAGACATGAATTCCAGGCAATATATTATTATTTCATAAACTCACTTTGCATTGAGATAAATTTCTAAACACTTATATTTTCATTTTGTATTTGTACTTTTATTCTGCTTTGTATTCTGATGTTTGTTTAATTATGTGATTATAAGTAATCTGTTTAATTTCTAGCCTCCTTTAATAGATTTAAATGTATTATTGTACAAACAAGACAACAAAAGTCCAGAGAAGGCTAGTGGTTTTTACAGCATCTCGCAGCTGGACCACCATGGAGTTAAGGGTAGCCAGGACTTCTTGAGGTCATAACCAGTCTCTCCTGACTTACCAGACTGAAATCTGCTTTTCATCATTTAAATGTCACATATTTCAATTCTTAGTCCACAAATATAAATTAGAAAAGGGGCGCCCTTGTCTTTGATATATGTTAGAATGAAGACAAACTGAGGTGGAAAAGAAACCTAATTCTATTGAGTACTGACTACACTCTAGCCATTGTGCTGGACACAGGTGATAGAGCGCTAAATTAACCCTCATAAAGCTCACATTCTAGTAAGGGAGAAACTTAAAAACCAAATAAACAAACATCTATTTAAGGAATGCTATGAAGAAAACAAATAGGATGCCAAGAAAGAAAATACTAGAGCTTGGTGGCTCTTGGTGGCTCACTCAGTTAAGCCTCTACCTTTGGCTCAGGTCATGATCTCAGTGTCCTGAGACTGGCCCTGCACTGGGCTCCCTGCTCAGCAGGGAGTCTGTTCTCTCACTGTCCTGTTTGTGCTCTCTCCCTCAAATAAATAAATAAAATCTTTAAAAAAAAAAAAAAAAGAATATTCTACCTAACAACAGCAGAATACACACTCTTCAAATAAACATAGACATTCACCAAGACCATTTTCTGAGCCACAGAGTAACTAATTTAAAAGGATTAAATAAGATAAAGAATATTCTCTAAACATAATAATGAAACTAGAAATCCATAGAAGAAAGGGATCCTTGAACATTTCATCAAAAACTAACAATGTACTATACAGTGGCTAACTAAACATAATTAAAATAAATAAAATTAATTAACTAATTAAATTAAAATTTTTAAAAAGGGATCTAAAGATCCACAAACATGGAAAATAACAACACATGTCTAAATAACCTACAAGTCAAAAATGAAAGTAAAATAATGAATTAGAAATTATTTGAATCAAATTAAAATGAAAGTGCAGCATGTCAAAATTTGTTCAACAAATTAATTCTGAGATTAATTCTCAAAGCTGCAAAATAAGAAAAATAATGCCACCCCTACACAATTTGAAAATAGGTAAGGTAAACAAACAATTTGGACCAAGACTTCACTACAGAAAAAATATCAATGGCAAATAAGCACTTGAAAAAAAATTCAATATCATTATTTCTCAGGAAAATGCAAATTATATCTATAATGAGATAGCATTTTACACTTACATATGGCATATTTTTGATGAATAAATACATAAATAAAATAATTGATGTGATAAAAATATTCTGTCTTGATTATGGCAGTGGGTACATAACTATATTGTTTTTCAAAATTCATGTAGAACTTTACACTTATAAAAGGCAAACTTTAGTATATGTACCTCATGACTTAAAAAAATAAAAAGCATTGTGCTGAGTGAAAAAGCTAGATACAAAAGACTGAATATTATATGATTCCATTATATGATGTTCTAGAAAAGTCAAACTACAGGTACAGAAAACAGATCAGTGATTGTCAGAAGTTTGGTGTTAAAAAGATTAGCTGCAAAGAACAATGAAAGAAATTGTGGTGATGAATTTACCCTTATTTTGCTTGTATATTTTGATTCTGTATTTTGACAGGGGTTACATGATTTTATACATTTTTCAAAACACATCAAATGTATACTTAATAAAACCGAATTTTTATTATGTAAATTATTACTCAATAAATAAGTGAAAGAATCATTGAATCATTCAATGTTTGTTGAATCATTCCAATCATGTTTGATTTAATATCTTAGAATGTGCAAAACACTATAGTAGGGATACAAGAAAACACAAGGTAATAAGG
The DNA here is from genome assembly GCF_011764305.1 of Mustela putorius furo. NCBI lineage: Eukaryota > Metazoa > Chordata > Mammalia > Carnivora > Mustelidae > Mustela > Mustela putorius. Next base: position 3,680,725 of record NW_025421481.1, read on the forward strand.
AATTATTACCTGCAGAAGATTTACTGGGAAGTGCTCCTGAGAGTAACATTATGAAACACTGAAGGAAGCAAGATTGAATAGTGGGCTACACAGTCCCCCCCCCCCAAAAAAGGCCCTGACAATTCCATGGGGAATTCTGGAGATGGATGGGCCTACAGAGTGGTTCCAATTAAAGCAAGGGGGTTAAGCTTTTGTACCCCTACATTGTCCAGTCCTTGAATCCAAGCTGCCCACTAGGAGGAGGACAGTTCCCAATGAAGGACACAGCTATGAGCGGTCAACCCCCAATATTCCCTGCATCTAGGGAAATGAATGACTTGGTCCTAAAGAGGAACAGGGACTCTGGGAGGTATAGCACAAGCATTCTCTATAAAATTTAACAACCTAATGGGGACATTGACATGTATATGACCAGTTAGACCCTGAGGAAGAATGAGATTAGTGTTTTAATCGTAGCAACAGAAAGTTTGTTGTGGGAGAATTCAGAGAATTCAGTTTGGTTCTAGCCAGGGGCAATGTGATCCAATGAGGTGTCATTGGGACAACTTTAATTTATATATATAAATAAACACAGAAAGTGGTATTGGAGGCTGGGAAGCAATCTAAGGGCTAGTGTCTACAGAATTTGTCATCTCAGCTCTCTTGTCCCCTGGTTGCCACTGATTTGACCAATATCAGAGGGTAAAGGAAGCTGAGTTTGGGGTGTTCATTCCCTGCTCCCTTCTTGCCTCTTAGTAATTTTGACAGAAGCTGTGCTTCTTCACAGGCACTGCGCTTGAGCAGCTGTTTCTTCTCTCGCATGGCTTTAGCTCTCGCTGGGCTGCAATAGCACCATTTTCTCACCTTGTCCTTTCCGACCCCAAAGCAGTAATGGTTTCCTGCTGTCACTAGTTCCTAGGTGCTTCACTATCCTTTGTTGATTCCCTTAACTTGGACCTGAAATAGTCCTTTTATAAATCAGTTCATCTCTTCCAAGTATGCTGGGTTTCCTGCAAGGACCCCCTAAGTCATTTCACTCTTGTTTGCTTGTGTTCTAACTTGGAAGTTTATTTCTGCTTTCTCATTCCTCATTAACTTTTGGGACCTATCAGCCAATTAATTTGAAGATCTCTCTGATGATATTTCTGCCTCATTTTGAATTGGATTATTTACCCTACAGGAATTAAAAGAAGTGAGGGCTAATACAATTAATAACCTAACATATTATTCTCTAACCCATACCCATGGGCTCATGCCTTTCCATCTGTCTTTAGTACTTGCCTCCTCCTACCCATCCTACCAGACATACTATAGGATTAGCTCTTCTACAGAACCCTTTCTGACCTGTCCCTCCAAACATCAGCAGATTTAAATGCTTTCTCTTCTTTGCTACCATAACTCACTACCGATTTCTTTATCATAACACTTATCACACAACTCTATAGCTGTTTACACACAGATCTCCACTAGACTATAACTTTCCACAAGACTCTGTCCTGTTAATTTTTCTATTCCTATCATCTAACATACACCTGGTACACAGTAGTTGCTCAATAAGTTTGAGCAAATTAATAACTGATTCACAAATAAGTTAGAGAAAGAAGATACATTTTCTGTAATAGTTCTAAATATAATCCAGGTACACTATAGATTTAAGGCCACCATTAATCAGTAAATCTATGGTTGTTGGGGTTAGTTAGATGCCAGAAGGAGCATTCTCTAATCCCACTTGGAAACATATGCATTTCCAGTTTTCCAGTTTCATTGGCTTATTCACAATCTTTAATGTTAGCTTGTCCAATATAGGACTACAGAAACCCAGTTTACAGAGATGAAGACCAAGAATCTCCAATGCACCTATGGCCATGGTCAGATCCCCTAGTCTAGGAAGAATTACAACAAATCAAAGGAAAGCATTCTTTTTTCTAGATTCTCCAAACTGGAAACTTTAAAAATGGCAGTGAAACTACATACCCATGTATCATTTGTCCTCTCAACATTTTTGCATAAACTAACTTTGGAATCTTAAGGTTTCAAGATAAATCTTGAAAATTAGACACCTCTGTGAAGATGCTATTTAAAAAGAGTTTTCCAAGGTTATCCTTTGGGAAGCTTAAGTTATGTGCTTTCAGCTTCTACCTAAACCTCAGTCAATCTGCTCTTTTATACTCCATATGGTCTGGCAAGTAATTCCTCCCTTTTCCGCTGCAGGGAGTTAACCCCACAGCAGAAACAGTGAGTCACAAGGACAAGAACCAAATGATGCAGACAACCCCATCACAACCACTCAAGCTGGTATAAACATTCTAATATGGCATGGAGATTAGACATAATATGGTGCCACTTCTTCCCAGACCTGAGTCATCTTCCCCTATGGATCGAATGTAACAGCAATCAGTTTTAAATGAATTTCTCAGAGTAATGGCATATATTTTCCCTATTGTTTACAGGGAGATTTATATCACAGAAGATGTTGATATAACTACAAAAAGAAAAGAATGCTTTCTTATCTCCAACTATTCCCTATTAGCTGTTAGGCTCTAGTCATCCTGCACTAGTTATTTATTCATTGAAAGCTCTTAACTGTAACATTGGTATCCTTTCACATACAGATGACTTATGCCAAGAAAATTCTCCTAAACTAGAAAATGACTAGACATTGGTCTAGAGAAATGCAATAATAGTCCAATTTATATGATCTATAAAAGGGAGTAGCAGATTTATTTATGGTGTAGTGGCACTGGAATTAAGCTGAACTCAAGGAATTAAGTGAAGAGGGATGATATAGTGTGAGGAACCCTGCTTAGAACCTTCTTTTTAGTTTTGTATCTCATTTAATCCTTACAGCATCCATGACTGGTCGATAGGATTAACTTCATTAAAAAAAAAAAAAAATCTGATTCAGATTTAGAAGGGTAAGGAACCCTTCTAAGAGTAAGTAGACCTTACTCTACTTTAATTCCATGAATCCCTGTTCATTGCAGTGCTGCCCTGCCCCACTCAAACATGTATTGTACTTTATCATCTCAATGCCTTTGCTTTGTCCTTCCCTGAAAACTTCCTCCCCACTGTCCACTCCACTAATTCAGATTGCAAATCTCAAGTCTAATTCCATTTCTTCCAAGAAGTTTTCTCAGATCATGCTGTGCATCAGGACTATATACTTACTGAACTCCTGTAGTCACTTCTCTCTTCTTGGATCACATGGCACTTGTCATATTTTTCCAGGTATTGGTAGCTATTTTCCCAACTGCAAGTTTTCTTTCCATCTGGTTCATAAGCAATCCAAGATCAGATACTTAATCTTAACATTCTCTACCATTCCTAAAAATAATTCTGAATTCCGAATTGCTATACAGTTGAATAGCAATATATGACAAGCATTTAGTAATACAGAAATGAATAGTTTGTGGAAGAAATATTTAAAAATATGTTTTGTGTATGTCCTATCTCTACTTATTGCCTACCACTTACGTATTTACAATGTGACACAAGCACAACTCTTTTTTTTGTGGATCTAAAATTTTTGTAATTAACATATAATGTATAATTTCTTTCATGGGTACCAGTCTGTGAATCATCAGTCTTACACAATTCACAGCACTCACCATAGCACATACAGTTTCCAGAGTCCATAACCCAGCCACTCTCTCCCTCCCCACCTTGTTCAGCAACACTCAGTTTGTTTCCTGAGAATAAGAGTCTCTTATGTCTCCCTCCCTGGTCCCAACTTGTTTCATTTTCCCTTGCTTCCCTGAAAAACCCCCCACCCTGCCTCTCAAATTCCTCATATCAGAGAAATCATATGATAATTGTCTTTCTTTGATTGACTTATTTTGCACAAGCACAATTCTCATTTGCCATAGAAAAAAAACAATCTATTTACCAAAGTAGGAAAATAACTATGTTCTTCAATAAGAGTTTTCAACAGCAACAGTTGAAACAAGCAAGCAAACGAAAAAGCATAAATCACTATGACCTGAGTTAACTGGGTTAGCCTACATTGTACACAGGCTATCCTTACATAACTTCATTTTTCCTTGTAAGAGAATTTACCTTTCTAAAAAGGAGTTGAGAGGCAAAGGGCATTTGCTGGAGGTCCCACAAGCCCCTTGGATGGCCTTGTATTCTGAGCACAAGCCTGAGAAAAACTGATAGGGTTAAGGAAGGTAGTCAGAAACACTCAAGGTAGCAATTGCACTCCAAAGAGAGGAGAACAATAAACTCAGAGAAAACCCAGGCCAAACAAACAGCTTCACTGAAAAATCCACCCCTTCAACGGAATTGCCCACTCTTGGGAATTGTGAATCTTTTCTGTCTTTCTTTCTTTTGTCATGCTACATGATTAAGTCCTCCAGTTAATGAGAAAAACATTTCACTTACTTATGTTCAATAAATTCTCATGAAAAAGATGGAACTTGGAAATATTTTCAAGTTGAGAAACATTTTAAAAAATTCAAAACCATCCATTAAGCCACCCTGTACCAAATGGAGGTATTTAGCACCATCTTGGCAACCTAAGCCATATGCCCTGCCCTTCCACTCAGCAAGAAGCATCTAAAAAACCACAGGAAGCTCATCCCAGGCTCCTCAAGCAACATTCCTCCTTCTTGGATAGGGCCAAGCCCAGGCTGGGATGGAGCCTTAGAACCAGCAGATGTCCCAGACACAGAACTCGGAATGTAACCTACATATTTTCTTTGGTCATTAACTTATTTTTACTATTAAAACATCCTTTTAAAAAAATTAGAGGACCAAAAAATAGAGGATTAAAATGAAATAACCACCTATAATTATACCTTCTTAAGCTAACAAATATTAACAGAACTCTTGACCTACCCCCCAAAACCTCCCCCATCTCTCAACCATGTTCATATCATTGACTGACATTACCATCCACTAGATAGACTACATATCTAGCCATCAGACTTCATGTGTCTCTATATACAATTAATCAGCATTTTTCTTAAAACTTTCATATTTATCAATTTCAGCTTCTTTCAAATTTAGTGGGGTCAATATTTTGCAAATATTAAATTGATGTTCTTTTTTGTTGCTCTTTTCATTGTTCTTGTTTCCTGACAGTCATTTAACTCTTATAGCAACAGAAACAACCCTAAATTTCTAGGCTCAGAGAATGTGGATACCTTTAAAATCAATGTTTAATCCTCTGTCTTTCTCTCTCTCACACACACACTCACACATTCCTGGAACTCATATGAGGTATTATCCTTTAAAAAGGATATATCCTTTAAAAGGTATATCCTTTAAAAATCAGAATAATCAGTGCATAGGAAAAGAGTTTAATTTTCTCTCGTTTCCTTTCCAGCCTTCTGGCTGAGGTGTTAAAAGAGGCTCAGGTCATGATCTCAGAGTCCTGGGATTGAACCCCATATGGGGGAGGGGTGGTCTGTGCTCAGCAGAGAGCCTGCATCCCCTCCCCGCCTGCCTTTCTGCATACTTATGCTCTTTGTCTGTCAAATAAATAAATAAAATCTTTTTAAAATTTTTAAAAAATAAAAGCAGAATAAACACCAAAAGGCAAATAAACAAACAAAAAAAAAAATGGAGAGAGGAATAAAGATTTTGGTTAATACCTATGATTATTCATGCAATCTCTCATCACATATTGACTAGACATAATAGGGAGATGTCAATAAATAATAACCACTAGCCAGCAAAATCAAAGGAATCTCTCAAACATTTTCAAGTAAAAGAATCTCATCATTTAAACCTATACTTGGAGAATAAACTCTGATAAACATAGTTACCTCACTACTGGATTTGTTAAAAAGCAAGGTTAGTATATAGCAGGAGGCATGTTTAAAAAAAAAAAAAAAACACTATCCTGTCCTTTTAAGAATAACTTTCCTGCCATCTCTGTTCACTTTTTTTTAAAGGTTTATTTGTTTGTTTGTTTGTTTATTTGAGAGAGAGAGAGAAAGTACCCAAGAGGTAAGAGGGGAAGAGGAAGAGAGAGTGAGTATCTCAAGCAGACTCCCCATTAAGCATGGAGGTTGATGTGGGGCTAGATTTCAGGGCCCTAAGATCATGACCTGAGCTGAAATCAAGAGATAAATGCTTAACCGACTGACACACCCAGTCACCACTCTTCACATTTTCAATTACTAAAGATACATAACATATTCAACTTTGAATTCAAAGCCACCAGATCATCTGGATTTTTATTTTATCATCAATGCCTTGAAGGAAACTGACTTTTGGAATGTAGAAGGAAGACATTTTAGTCAGAAAAAGCAACTGCAATAATACACCACCCAAAAGTCTCATTGGCTTCTACAAACAAAACAAAACAAAAAACAAAAATTTTGTTACTCAATACTTGAAAGGGAGCTCCCATCACTTGGGTCAGTGGGGCCTTTTCTCCTTTACTCCAGGAGTCCACTGTGTAATGGAGACTCCTTTATATGGCTTTCTTGGTCAACATGGGAAAGAAATAAGAGCTGGAGATTTTTCATGTGGCCTCTTCTAAGCTTCATCTCAGAAGTGACACATGTCATTTCTACCCCATAACCCACTGGCCATAATTAGCCACATGACTCAACTGAACTGTAAGACTCCTGGGAATACTCTCATCTCTGCCATAAAAGAGTATACAAATCTAGATTTTATAATTAGCATGGTAGAAAACTACCAATTTCTAATTTTTTTTTTTAACCTCCTTTCCCTACTATGGAAACCTTAATGAAAATCCACAGAGAAATGCAAGTTTCAATAACCCTAAAAACATGCAGTATTCATCTATGATATGAATTCTATGAAAAATTCTACCAGCCAATGGCAGATAAAAATCTATAAACAATTGCAAAGTCATAGGACAAAATACATTAGAACAAATCCTTCAACTCAGACCAGGTTTTTAACCTCTGAAGTTTGACTTGGTTGATGCAGAGTTAATTTCAAAGGCAATCTGAGATGTTTTATTTCCTTCCCAATTAGTACTGCTACCATTTTCTGCAATGTTATTCAACTGGGAGTAGAGACAGATGAGAAGAGCTCTATGGGCTGACATTTCCGAACTCTACATCTCATAGTGAGACAAGATAGTGGGACAAAGAAATTCATTTTAAGACAATCAGAATCCATATGAAATAAAAGATAGCCACATATTGGAAAATACATAAGGGGCTAGTCTTCCAGCTTAAGATACAAGGATTCTAGTAGTAAGCAGGTAGGAAGTTAAGAAAATCAAGAGGATGCAACAATCTTTTACAACTGGTATTGTCCTAAGAAGTCTGGGGTGTGAACAATAATCTACTTGTGATTATGAAAAAAGAGGTACCTATTAGAGGAAGAGAGTAGAGTAGTCTTGATCATCCTAGAAACAGCTCCAATGTAACACTAAAACCTAGTTACCCAGATTAGCAGAAAGTTTAGTACCTGTCTCCTGGGGATCCCATTTCCTGAATCTAAGAACTCCTCAGAATGCTAATTCTTTTTATAGACCAGTCTTGCCAACTTTGCCTTGATTCTGATGCTAGAAATTAAATGCATCTCCTTGAAGATGGAAGATATATCACATTTTCCAAACTCGAGTTGATAGTTGGGGCTCTGTTCCTCTGCCCAGAACCCACTCCTGAAAGGGAGGTTTTACCTCAAGGCCACTGAGAATATTGGGACACCAGTTGCCCTTTCCATGGATTATGATGTGGAGGTCCCACATCATAGGGGGAAAGCCAAGGAGACCCGGGACAACTGCCCCCTCTCCATGAAGAGCTTAGCTCCAGGGGGCACCTGGGTGGCTCAGTGGGTTAAGCCTCTGCCTTCAGCCAAGGTCATGATCCCAGGGTCCTGGGATTGAGCCCCGCGTTGGGCTCTCTCTTCAGCAGGGAGCCTGCTTCCCTTCCTCTCTCTCTGTCTGCCTCTCTGCCTACTTGTGATCTCTGTCTGTCAAATAAATAAATAAATAATCTTTAAAAAAAAAAAAAAGAGCTTAGCTCCTAAAGTGGGAGAGTTACTCAGAAAAGTATACCCTCAACACCAAACCTGTGGCTCAGAGATTTTGTCCACAGGGAGAAGCTCAAAGATTTTGCACACAGGGTGAAGCAGTTCCCCAAAGGAACTGAATTCAGTTCCAACAGAACATGAGAAGTTCAAGTCTAAAGGTGCTCTCAAAAGCAATCTAGGTGCAGTGAAAGACAATTGGGATGAAATTGATACTCACTGGAGATATAGGTTAAACTATAAACTACATGGTTTGCTTAAGAGAAACAGGAAAAGAGATAGCTGGGAGGGGCCTTCCTGGTGTCAGAAGATATATCAAACACTGACTGAGAAACTACCCATTCAAAAAAGCCCAAATTTTATTGGATCAGATTTTTTTAAGTTTTTTCATTTTTTTATAAACATATAATGTATTATTAGCCCCAGGGGTACAGGTCTGTGAATCACCAGGTTTAGACACTTCACAGCACTTACCATAGCACATACCCTCCCCAATGTCCATAACCCAGCCATCCTCTCCTGACCCCCCACTCCCTCCAGCAACATTCAGTTTGCTTTGTGAAATTAAGAGTTTCTTATGGTTTGTCTCCCTCCCGATCCCATCTTGTTTCATTTATTCTTTTCCTACCCCCTAAACCCCCCAAGTTGCATCTCCACTTCCTCATATCGGGGAGATCATATGATAGTTGTCTTTCTCTGATGGACTTATTTCACTAAGCATAATACCCTCTAGTTCCATCCACGTTGTCGCAAATGGCAAGATTTCATTTCTTTTGATGGCTGCATAGTATTCCATTATATATATACACCACATCTTCTTTGTCCATTCATCTGTTGATGGACATCTAGGTTCTTTCCATAGTTTGGCTATTGTGGACATTGCTGCTATAAACATTCAGGCATGTGTGCCCCTTCGGATCACTACGTTTGTATCTTTAGGGTAAATACCCAGTAGAGCAATTGCTGGGTCATACGGTAGCTCTATTTTCAACATTTGGAAGAATCTCCATGCTGTTTTCCAGAGGGGTGGCACCAGCTTGCATTCCCATCAACAGTGTAGGAGGGTTCCCCTTTCTCCGCATCCTCGCCAGCATCTGTCATTTCCTGACTTGTTAAATTTAGCCATTCTGACTGCTGTGACATGGTATCTCATTGTGGTTTTGATCTGTATTACCATAATGCTGAGTGATGTGGAGCACTTTTTCATGAGTCTGTTGGCTATCTGGATGTCTTCTTTGCAGAAATGTCTGTTGATGTCCTCTGCCCATTTCTTGATTGAATTATTTGTTCTTTGGGTGTTGAGTTTGCTAAGCTCTTTATAGATTTTGGATACTAGCCTTTTATCTGATATATTGTTTGCAAATATCTTCTTCCATTATGTCAGTTGTCTTTTGGTTTTGTTAACTGTTTCCTTTGCTGTGCAAAAGCTTTTGATCTTGATGAAATCCCAATAGTTCATTTTTGCCCTTGCTCCCCTTGCCTTTGGCGATGTTCCTAGGAAGAAGTTACTGTGGCTGAGGTTGAAGAGGTTGCTGCCTGTGCTCTCCTCAAGGATTTTGATGGATTCATTTCTCACATTGAGATCCTTCATCCATTTTGAGTCTATTTTCATGTGTGACGTAAGGAAATGGTCCAGTTTCATTTTTCTGCATGTGGCTTTCCAATTTTCCCAACACCATTTGTTGAAGAGGCTGTCTTTTTTCCACTGGACATTCTTTCCTGCTTTGTCAAAGATTAGTTGATCATAGAGTTGAGGGTCTATTTCTGGGCTCTCTATTCTGTTCCATTGATCTATGTGTCTGTTGTGCTAGTACCATACTGTCTTAATGATGACAGCTTTGTAACAGAGCTTGAAGTCCAGAATTGTGATGCCACCAACTTTGGCTTTCTTTTTCAATATTCCTTTGGCTATTCAAGGTCTTTTCTGCTTCCATATAAATTTTAGGATTATTTGTTCTATTTCTTTGAAAAAAAATGGATGGGATTTTGATATGGATTGCATTAAATGTGTAAATTGCTTTAGGTAGCATAGACATTTTCACAATATTTGTTCTTCCAATCCAGGAGCATGGAACATTTTTCCATTTCTTTGTGTCTTCCTCAATTTCTTTCATGAGTACTTTATAGTTTTTTGAGTATAGATTCTTTGCTCTTTGGTTAGGTTTATTCCTAGGTATCTTATGGTTTTGAGTGAAATTGTAAATGGGATTGACTCTTTAATTTCTATTTCTTCTGTCTTGTTGTTGGTGTAAAGAAATGCAACTGATTTCTGTGCATGGATTTTATATCCTGACACTTTACTGAATTCCTGCACAAGTTCTAGCAGTTTTGGAGTGGAGCCTTTTGGGTTTTCCACATATAGTATCATATCATCTGCAAAGAGTGATAGTTTGACTTCTTCTTTGCCAGTTTGGGTGCCTTTAATTTCTTTTTGTTGTCTGATTGCTGAGGCTAGGACTTCTAGTACCATGTTGAATAGCAGTGGTGATAATGGACATCCCTGCTGTGTTCCTGACCTTAGTGGAAAAGCTTTCAGTTTTTCTCCATTGAGAATTATATTTGTGGTGGATTTTTCATAGAGGGCTTTGATGATATTGAGGTATGTACCTCTATCCCTACACTTTGAAGAGTTTTATTCAGAAAGGGATGCTGTACTTTGTCAAATGTTTTTTCAGCATCTATTGAGAGTATCATATGGTTCTTGTTCTTTCTTTTATTGATGTATTGTATCACATGGATTGATTTGTGGATGTTGAACCAACCTTGCAGCCCTGGAATAAATCCCACTTGGTCGTGGTGAATAATCCTTTTAATATACTGTTGAATCCTATTGGCTAGTATTTTGGTGAGAATTTTCACATCTGTGTTCATCTAGGATATTGGTCTGTAGTTCTCTTTTTTGATGGGATCCTTGTCTGGTTTTGGGATCAAGGTGATGCTGGCCTCATAAAATGAGTTTGGAAGTTTTCCTTCCATTTCTATTTTTTGGAACAGTTTCAGGAGAATAGGAATTAGTTCTTCTTTAAATGTTTGGTAGAATTCCCCCAGGAAGCCGTCTGGCCGTGGGCTTTTGTTTGTTTGGAGATTTTTGATGACTGTTTCAATCTCCTTACTGGTTTGGGTCTGTTCAGGCTTTCTATTTCTTCCTGGTTCAGTGGTGGTAGTTTATATGTCTCTAGGAATGCATCCATTTCTTCCAGATTGTCAAATTTGTTGGCGTAGAGTTGCTCATAGTATGTTCTTATAATTGTCTGTATTTCTTTGGTGTTAGTTGTGATCTCTCCTCTTTCATTCATGATTTTATTAATTTGGGTCTTTTCCCTTTTCTTTTTGATAAGTCTGGCCAGGGGTTTATCAATTTTATTAATTCTTTCAAAGAACCAGCTCCTACTTTCGTTGATTCGTTCTATTGTTTTTTTGGTTTCTATGTCATTGATTTCTGCTCCGATCTTTATGATTTCTCTTCTCCTGCTGGGTTTAGGGTTTCTTTCTTGTTCTTTCTCCAGCTCCTTTAGGTGTAGGGTTAGGTTGTATACCTGAGACCTTTCTTCTTTCTTGAGAAAGGCTTGTACTGCTATATATTTTCCTCTCAGGACTGCCTTTTTGTGTCCCACAGATTTTGAACCGTTGTGTTTTCATTTTCATTTGTTTCCATGAATTTTTTCAATTCTTCTTTAATTTCCTGGTTGACCCATTCATTCTTTAGGAGGATGCTGTTTAGTCTCCATGTATTTGGGTTCTTTCCAAATTTCCTCTTGTGATTGAGTTCTAGCTTCAGAGCATTGTGACCTGAAAATATGCAGGGCATGAACCCAATCTTTTGATATTGGTTGAGCCCTGATTTAGGACCAAGGATGTGATCTATTCTGGAGAATGTTCCATGTTTACTAGAGAAGAATATGTATTCTGTTGCTTTGGAATGAAATGTTCTGAATATATCTTTGATGTTCATCTGGTCCAGTGTGTCATTTAAGGCCTTTATTTCCTTGTTGATATTTTGCTTGGATGATCTGTCCATTTCAGTGAGGGGAGTGTTAAAGTCCCCTACTATTATTGTATTATTATTGATGTGTTTCTTTGATTTTGTTATTAATTGGTTTATATAGTTGGCTGCTCCCACATTGGGGGCATAGATATTTAAAATTGTTAGATCTTCTTGTTCGATAGATCCTTTGAGTATGATATAGTGTCCTTCCTCATCTCTTATTATAGTCTTTGGCTTAAAATCTAATTGATCTGATATACGGATTGCCACTCCTGCTTTCTTCTGATGTCCATTAGCATGGTAAATTCTTTTCCACCCCCTCACTTTAAACCTGGAGGTGTCTTCAGGTCTAAAATGAGTTTCTTGTAGGCAACATATAGATGGTTTTGGTTTTTTAATCCATCCTGATACCCTGTGTCTTTTGATTGGGGCATTTAGCCCATTAACATTCAGGGTAACTATTGAGAGATATGAATTTAGTGCCATTGTATTGCCTGTAAGGTGACTGTTACTGTATATTGTCTCTGTTCCTTTCTGATCTACTACTTTTAGGTTCTCTCCTTGCTTAGAGGACCCCTTTCAATATTTTCTGTAGAGCTGGTTTGGTGCTGGCAAATTCTTTCAGTTTTTGTTTGTCCTGGAAGCTTTTTAATCTCTCCTTCTATTTTCAATGATAGCCTAGTTGGATATAGTATTCTTGGCTACATGTTTTTCTCGTTTAGTGCTCTGAATATATCATTCCAGCTCTTTCTGGCCTGCCAGGTCTCTGTGGATAAGTCTGCTGCCAATCTAATATTTTTACCATTGTATGTTACAGACTTCTTTTCCCAGGCTGCTTTCAGGATTTTCTCTTTGTCACTAAGACTTGTAAATTTTACTATTAGGTGGCAGGGTGTGTACCTATTCTTATTGATTTTGAGGGGGGTTCTCTGCACCTCCTGGATTTTGATGTTTGTTCCCTTTGCCATATTGGGGAAGTTCTCTCCAATAATTCTCTCCAGTATACCTTCTGCTCCCCTCTCTCTTTCCTCTTCTTCTGGAATCCCAATTACTCTAATGTTGTTTCGTCTTATGGTGTCACTTATCTCTCAAATTCTCCCCTCGTTGTCCAGTAGCTGTTTGTCCCTTTTGCTCAGCTTCTTTATTCTCTGTCATTTGGTCTTCTGTATCACTAATTCTTTCTTCTGCCTCATTTATCCTAGCAGTGAGAGCCTCCATTTTTGAGTGTACCTCATTAATAGCTTTTTTTATTTCAACTTGGTTAGATCTTAGTTCTTTTATTTCTCCAAGGCTTTTATATCTCCCAAGAGGACTTCTCTAATATCATCTATGCCTTTTTCAAGCCTGGCTAGAACCTTGAGAATCATCATTCTGAACTCTAGATCTGACATATTACCAATGTTTGTATTGATTAGGTCCCTAGTCTTCGGTACTGCCTCTTGTTCTATTTTTTTGTGGTGAATTTTTCCGCCTTGTCATTTTGTCCAGATAAGAGTATATGAAGGAGCAAGTAAACTACTAAAAGGGTGGCAACAATCCCAGGAAAATATGCTTTAACCAAATCAGAAGAGATCCCAAATTGTGAGAGGGGAGAAAGGGGATAAAAAAAGGTTCAGAAAGGAAAAACGAAATTTAAAAAATTTTTTAAAAATGAATAAAGAAAAAGTATAAAAAAGAAAATATATATATATATATTAGATAAACTAGTTAAAAAAGAAAAGGGTAAAAGTTAAAAAAAAAATAGCAGAAGAAGGGGAAAAAATTGAAAAAGAAAAAAAATTAACTGCAAGACTAAATTGCTTTCTCCTCCTCTGGAATTCTGCTGCTCTCCTTGGTATTGAAACTGCACTCCTTGGTAGGTGAACTTGGTCCTGGCTGGATTTCTTGTTGATCTTCTTGGGGAGGGGTCTGTTGTAGTGATCCTCAAGTGTCTTTGCCCCAGGCATAATTGCACCGCCCTTACCAGGGGCTGGGCTGAAATCCACTTGGTTTTGCTTTCGGGAGCTTTTGTTCCCTGAGCACTTTCCTTAGAGTTCTGGAGAACGGGAATGAAAATGGCAGCCCCCTGGTCTCCGGCCCAGAGGAGGTAAGAGCCTGGGACCCCACTCCTCAGTGTGCCCTCAGAGAACAGCACCCAATTAATCCCGTCTCCCTGGCCTCCAGCCACACTCCGAGCTCACCAAGCCTCTGACGGGTTCAAGGTAACCCCAAGCTGGGAGCTCACTCCTCGGCTCTGTTTCTATAGCTGGCCTCCCTGTTCTAATACCTGCAAGCTCTGCGACACTCAGACACCCCTGATCCTTCTGTGACCCTGCGGGACCTGAGGCCGTGCCGATCCCGGTTTAGCATCTGGAGCGATGTCCCTCAGCAGAACAGAGTTTTAAAAGTCCTGATTTTGTCCTCCGTTGCTCTGCTGCTTGCCGGGAGCCGACCCCTCCCCCCGGCATCTATCTTCCCATCGCTTTGGATTCACTTCTCTGCCAGTCCTACCTTTCAGAAAGTGGTTGATTTTCTGTTTCTAGAATTGCTGTTCTTCTTCTCTTCAATCTACCATTGGTTTTGTAGGAGTTTGCAATCTTTAGATAAGCTATCTAGCTGACCTCCTGCTAGCTTAAGTAGTCTCAGCCTGCTACTTCTCTGCCATCTTGACTCCTCCTTGCACTGAAACATTTATAGCGGCAATGTCCACAATAGCGAAACTATGGAAAAAACCTTGATGTACATCAACAGATGAATGGATGAAGAAGTGGTATATATATACAATGGAATACTATGCAGCCATCAAAAGAAATGAAATCTTGCCATTTGCATTGACATGGATGGAACTAGAGGGTATTAGGCTAAGTGAAATAAGTCAATCAGAGAAAGACAATTATCATATGATCCCTTTGATATGAGGAGTTTGAGAGACTGGGCAGGAGGTTGTGGGGTTGGGAGGAAAAAAATGAAACAAGATGAAATTGGGAGGAAGACAAACCATAAGAGACTCTCAATCTCAGGAAACAAACTGGGGGTCACTGGGGAGTGGGTGATAGGAATATGGTGTCTGTGTTATGGACATTGGGGAGGATATGTGCTATGGTGAGTGCTGTGAAATGCTTAAGCCTGATTATTCACAGACCTGTAGCCCTGGGGGCAAAAGATACATTATATTTTAATTTAAAAAAAAAGAAGTATTAAGAGATATTCAAGCTGCAAGTTGTTCCCACCAGTTACCTGAATCTATATGAAAAAACAAAAAACACTCTGTGAAGGTAACAGTGTAATTATAAAAGACAGCATATTTCTTCTTTAAAAACAACATGTATACAAAGTATTGTTGAGACTATAACATAAGGAAATGTAATAGGTTTTCCAATAACAAAACAAAGGCAATGAGTGGGAGTACATTTGTATTGGGCTAAGGAATCAATGTCAGATGGTAATTTCACATCCACAGAAATAAATGAAGAGAACCAGAAATGATAAATAAAGAGGCTAATATAACAAAAGGTATATACACCTCTACATAGATATATATAGGTATAGATGGATATATATAAGTAAACTTGCTCTCTCTATATATGTACTATAAAAATGTAGTTGTTCTTTCTCATATGAGAATACACACACACACACACACACATAATTGCTCTCAGCTTCTTTAAAAAAACATAAAAGTATATAGAGTAATAATTTAACAACCATATTTTTGGGTTTGCAACATCTATGGATATAATATGTATAATAATAATGCCACAAAAAAGGGAAACAAGAAGTAGAGGTATAGAGAAATAACACTTCTATATTTCACTGGAATTAAGTTAGTATAAATCTCAAGCTGATTATGATAAATTTCAGTGTATATAATAATCCCTAAAATAATCACTAAGGAAATAACTCAGAAAATATAGCGGAAAAAAATCATTAAGGAAATTAAAGTGCTATATTGGAACATATTCACTTAATACCAAAGAAAGAATTAAAAGAGGAATAGAGGAACAAAAAGACATGACACATATAGAAAACAAAAAGTAAAATGACAGACATAATTCCAACTATATCAATAACTTTACTTGTGAATAGCTTATTTTTTTTAAAAGATCTTTATTTATTTATTTGACAGACAGAGATCGCAACCATGCAGAGAGGCAGGCAGAGAGAGAAGGAGGTGAAGCGGGCTCTCTGCTGGGCAGAGAGCCTGATGTGGGGCTCAGTCTCAGGACCCTGGGATCATGACCCGAGCTGAAGGCAGAGGCTTTAACCCACTGAGCCACCCAGGCACCCCACTTGTGAATAGTTTAAACAATCTGATCAGAAGCCCCAAGACTGTCAGAATAGATAACAAATATGATCTGATGTTATCTGAAAGACTTACACTTCAAACTCAAAATATAAATAAACTGAAAATAAATATATGGATAAAGAAATCATGCAGACAATAATTACAAGAAAGCTAAAGTAGCAAAACAAATATAAGACAAAATAGATCTTAAAACAAAAAAATCTGACCAGAAATAAAGGAGAACATTTTATAATGGTAAGAGGTCAATCAGTAAGGAATATACATCAATTATAAATGTATATGTACCTAATAATAGAGCACCAAAATACACAAAGAAAAATCTGACCAAAATGAAGGCAAAAGCAGGTAATTCAATAGTTGGAAACTTCAATACTTGACTTTCAATAATGGATAGAGCAACTAGACAGAAAAGTCACAAGGATATAGGAGACTTGAACAACACTCTAAGCCAGCTAGACACACTAATAGATATATAGACTGTGACCCACCAGCAGCAAAATATACAATCTTCTCAAATGCACATAGAACATTCTCTAGGACAGGCCATACACTGAGCTATAAAACAAACCTCAACACACTTAAAATGATAGAAAAAATGCAAAATATTTCTCTGTTCACAATGGAATAAAATTAGAAATCAATAACGGGAGAAAATTTGGAAACACAAACTTCACAAATAACGTGAAAATTCAACAACACTTTCCCAACTAACCTGTTGATCAAAGATGAAATCAAAGGGAAAATTATAAAATAAATTGAGAAAATGAAGACACAACATACAAAAACTTTAAAGAGACATCTAAAGTGGTATTCAGAGGCAAATTTATAATTTTAAAAGTCTAAATTAAAAAGAAAGAAAAACCGGGCACCTGGGAGGCTCAGTTGGTTGAGCGACTGTCTTTGGCTCAGGTCATGATCCTGGAGTCCCAGGATTGAGTCCCATATCGGGCTCCCTGCTCGGCAGGGAGTCTGCTTCTCCCTCTGACCCTCCTCCTTCTCAAGCTCTCTCTCTCATTCTCTCTCTCTCAAATAAATAAAATCTAAAAAAAATAATAAATAAAAATAAAAAGAAAGAAAAACCAAAAATCAATAACCCTACCTTACACCATAAAACACTAGAAAAAGAAGAGCAACCTAACCTAAAGAAAGAAGAAGGAAGGAAATAATAAACATTAGTGAAATAGAGAATGGTAAAATAATAGAGAAAATCAATGTTTGAAAAGATTGACAAATTGATAAACTCTAGTTAGGTTGGCCAAGAAAAAAAAAGAAAAGACTCAAACTACCAAAATCAGAATTGAAAAAGATGTTGTTACTGACTTAACAAAAATTTAAAAAAAGATTAGTAAGGAATGCTATGAATACACACACACACACACACACACACACACAGCCACACACATACTGGTTCAAGAAAAAGTATACATAATCTGCATATATCCATATCAAAGTAAAGAGAAGTAATTATTAATCAAAAAAGCCCACATATAAAAAAAAGGTCCAGGCATCACTGGCATTATTGGTGTATTCTATCAAATACTTAAAGAATCAATACCAATTCTCACAAACTCTTTAAAAGGGAAACACTTCCCAACTCATTTAGTAAATCCAGTATTACTTTGATGTCAAAAGCAGACAAAGACATAACAAGAAAACTACAGAGCAACGTTCTTAGGAATATGGATGCAAAATTCCTCAACAAAGTACAAGTAAACAAAGTCTAGCAACATATAAAAAAAAATCATACACCAGGATCTAGTGAGATTCATCCCATAAATGTAAGGTTGGCTTAACATCCAAAAACCAATCAATGTAATACACTATATCCTTTGACTAAAAACCAAGAGCCACATCAATAGACACATTATGCATTTGACAGTAACCATGATTAAACAACACTTAACAAACTAGGAATACAAGGGAAATTCCTCACCTTGATAAAGGGCATCTACCAAAAAATTAGAGCTGACATCACACTTAATGATGAAAGACTGTTTTTCCCTTCAGATGAGGAATAAGATGAGGATGTCCACTCATGCCTCTTTGTTTAACATTGTACTAGAGTTCATAGCCAGGACAATCCTCTAGATGTTATGAACTGGCCACCCTGCATCCACTTTTAACTCACTCCACTACCTGACCTATACTGGAATTATACAGATCTTTAAAAAACTAAACTCAGAACATGAGACTCTCCTTTTATGCCTCTTCAATGACACCTTGTTCTCAGAATAAAGTGGTCTTGTGTACTACATCTGCCCTGAACCATATAGTACATTTAACTAAGCCTCTTTAAGGCTTTAGATATGCCATGTTCTCTCTCCCTGTGTAAGTTTCTCATAATGGGCCCTCTGGATATCCTGTCCACTTACAACTCTATTCCTTCACCCCATTCACTATCACATGGCAAGCTCCTACCCATCCTTCAGATACCTGCTTAGAGTTGGTCCAAAAAAACTATCCTGATTTTTTTAGTCTAGGTACAGTGTCTTCCACTAAGCAACTGCAGCACCCTACACTACATAGTGGTTATTGTACAGTATTATAATGACCTGCGTACTTGTCTGAATCTTACACTAAACTGTAAATTCTATGAGGACTAAATATGCCTGTCTTCTTCATTGTGGCATTTCTAGCATTTGTATAGCACAGTATCAGTATAACAGGTGTTTGATAAATACTTATTAAATACTTAATAAATGTTATTAAAAATAACAGCTACCAGGGTACCTGGGCGACTCTGTTGGTTAAGTATCCAACTATTGATTTTGGCTTGGGTCATGATCTCAGGGTCGTGAGACTGAGCTCTGCCATGGCAGAGGCTGCTTGAGATTCTCTCTTCCTTTCCCTCTGCCCCTTCCCCATCCCCACTGCTCCTGTGTTCACTCACTCTCTCTCTCTAAAAACAAACAAACAAACAAACAAACAAAAACCTAACATTTATTAAGAGCTTCTATGTGCCAGCCACTATTTTAAGTGCTTTACAAATGTTACCTTAATCCACAAACATTTAATGCAACTCCTGGTATACCGACAAGAAAACTGAGGCACAGGAGTTTTGAAAGAATTGCAAAAGTAATATACTTAAAGGTTGCAGAACAAGATTTGAACTCAGGCGGTCTGGCTACAGAATCCAAGTTTTTAACCACTATGCTATATTCTTAAGTATATGCAAGCATGAAAAAATGCTGTCCTAGATATTTTGAGAAACACAAATATGAGAGGGGGAATGGAATAAGAAAGTACACAGATACATAAAATACCCGATGGAGTTCTGTGTAATACAAGGCTTTCTCGCTTTTAAAATACACAAACAGTAACAAAATCTTTCTGTTTGGTGAGATGGGATTTGTTCACAGAGAAATATTTCAGTATAAAAATTCCTGAATTCAAATGTGTTTGTAACTCAGTTACACAGCGGCAGTTGATATTTATGTTAAAAAAAAAAAAAAAACCAACAAGTTATTTTGGGCACTAAACCATGTTTGAAACTGCTGCATTTATGTTTTTGAAATATTTTTCTATAACTACTAACCTTTCCAACAGGACCAGCTCTTTGACATTCCTTAAGAATTTCCATGCAAGGCCTATGTTTTTCTGCTTTAAAGAAACTAAAAGATATTATGACTGTTGGGTGTTTGGATCTATAAATAATTAAAGTAAAAAGACCTTACTCACCATCCCCCAAAATTAATTTAAAGTTTAGGGGTAAAAAAACCTTGTATGAGTATTTAACAACAACAGTAGTTATTACTTAAACATTACTGTCTGCTTCATAAAGAAGTCACTTCCCCATTACAAGAATATTTAATAATATCTTAACTAGTTCCATTATAAGACTTCTTAATGTACCTAATCAAACATAACAAGAATAAAAACTCACTTTGCATATTCAACTAGAAGAAATATTGCTCTTGATAAAATTTGTGAGTCACTAAAACCAGTTTAATGACTTGCGATTAAAGCAATACACTTTTTAAGGACAAGGAACAGCTTCCAAAAGGAAGAGTGGCCATTTGCTGATGATAATCCAGAATGCTCAAGGTTCTTTCAAGTCTATAGAGTTTTTCTAACAAGTGTAAAATAATATTGTTATATATTTATTTTAATGGAAAATGTTAAAATAATAGCCTGTTTGCTTATTCATGATAAATGAAATGTGAGTGAGCTTGAATTTTTCTCTGAAAATTGGAGAGGTAAATAGATTTAATGATGCCTAAATAATATTCATAGGAAAGTACATGTTAGAACAGTCTGCAGAGGAAATATACATAATCTCATTCTCTAAAAAGTATTTAAAATAGATCCAACACCTTACACCAGTTAGAATGGCCAAAATTAGCAAGACAGGAAACAACATGTGTTGGAGAGGATGTGGAGAAAGGGAACCCTCTTACACTGTTGGTGGGAATGCAAGTTGGTGCAGCCACTTTGAGGACAGTGTGGAGATTCCTTAAGAAATTAAAAATAGAGCTTCCCTATGACCCTGCAATTGCACTACTGGGTAGTTCAAAAAGGCAGCGGCTTACCCCACTGAGCCACCCAGGTGCCCCTGGGACACCTTTAAATGGAAGTACCACTAATAGCCTTTTTGAACTACCTAGATGATATGATTTTAGCTTGCAAATGCTTCTGAACTGATTTGTTAAAATTATCGGGGAAACCTCCTTTCCCATAAACTCACTGCCAAGTTGTAAGACAAGTAAGTTTTCTTGTTGTCTTCTTCCAGTTATTCCTTTAGTTGGAGATTTAGCCCACTGAAAGTCTATGCTGGGATAATCATCAATTAAACCTCGCACCTTGAGGAGCACCTAGGTGGCTCAGTTAGTTAAGGGTCTCCCTGCCTTCAGCTCAGGTCATGATCTCAGGGTCTTGGGATAGAGGCCCACATTGGGCTCCTCTCAGCAGGGAGCCTTCTTTGCCCTCTGCCTGCTGCTCCCTCTGTTTATATTCTCTCTTTGACAAATAAAAAGTAAACCTCTGACCTTGAGTGGTTTTGCCTCCTGCCAGTATGTCTTCAACACCAACACTCTGTGAAAATTGAATTTCAAGTTCACTTGAATTTGGCAAATATTTTTAATAAATAACTATCTGAATAACATATAATGCCTATGTCTGAGGATAACATTAAAATTCTTGTATTTCTTCAACATTTTGATTTAAAAAAAAAAGTTGGGTATTCATCCTTTCTGATGGAGGCATAATACTCCATAGTGTATATGGACCACATCTTCCTTAGCCATTCGTCTGTTGAAGGGCATCTTGGTTCTTTCCACAGTTTGGCAACTGTGGTCATTGCTGCTATAAACATTGGGGTACAGATGGCCCTTCTTTTCACTACATCTGTATCTTTTGGGTAAATACCCAGTAGTGCAATTGCAGGGTCATAGGGAAGCTCTATTTTTAATTTCTTAAGGAATCTCCACACTGTCCTCAAAGTGGCTGCATCAACTTGCATTCCCACCAAGAGTGTAAGAGGGTTCCCCTTTCTCCACATCCTCTCCAACACATGTTGTTTCCTGTCTTGCTAATTTTGGCCATTCTAACTGGTGTAAAGTGATATCTCAGTGTGGTTTTAATTTGAATCTCCCAGATGGCTAGTGATGATGAACATTTTTTCATGTGTCTGATAGCCATTTGCATGTCTTCATTGGAGAACTGTTCATATCTTCTGCCCATTTTTTTTATATGATTATCTGTTTTGTGTGTGTTGAGTTTGAGGAGTTCTTTATAGATCCTGGATATCAACCTTTTGTCTGTACTGTCATTTGCAAATATCTTCTCTCATTCTGTGGGTTGCCTCTTTGTTTTCTTGACTGTTTTCTTTGCTGTGCAGAAGCTTTTGATCTTGATGAAGTCCCAAAAGTTCATTTTCGTTTTTGTTTCCTTTGTCTTTGGAGACATATCTTGAAGAAGTTGCTGTGGCTGATATCGAAGAGGTTACTGCCTATGTTCTCCTCTAGGATTCTGATGGATTCCTGTCTCACATTGAGGTCTTTCATCCATTTTGAGTTTATCTTTGTGTATGGTGTAAGAGAATGGTCGAGTTTCATTCTTCTACATATAGCTGTCCAGTTTTCCCAACACCATTTATTGAAGATACTGTCTTTTTTCCACTGTATATTTTTTCCTGTTTTGAATACCCAGCTTTTGTAGCAAGATGGGCAGGACTGGAAGAGATTATGCTGAGTGAAATAAGTCAAGCAGAGAGAGTCAAGTATCATATGGTTTCATTTATTTGTGGAGCATAACAAATAACATGAAGGACATATGGAGATGGAGAGGAGAAGGGAGTTGAGGGAAATTGGAAGGGGAGGTGAACCATGAGAGACTATGACTCTGAAAAACAACCTAAGGGTTTTGAAGGGGCAGGGGGTGGGAGGTTGGGGGAACCAGGTGGTGGTTATTAAGGAGGGCATGTATTCCATGGAGCACTGGGTGTGGTGCAAAAACAATGAATACTGTTATGCTGAAAAGAAATTTAAAAAAAAAAATGATCCAACAACTAAAAGTAGGCTTACCTTTGGAACTGAATTGGAGGTCCATTTTTGTAGCTAGAACAAATATAGAAAATCATTAAAAATAAGTTTACTAGAGTAAACTTCTAATTTGGACCTATTTAGGAAAAGGTCAGTTTTAAACAGTTAAAAGGATGGACTTGAGAATAATTCAGAATAAAGTGCTATTATTTTTAAGAAATTTAGTAATTCGATTGAAAACATTTAGCAAAATTTTGGTGAGTAAAATTTTTCAGAATCAAGATTTAATAAGGAATAATAACAAAGACCCATAATTACTTTTCCATTTTGGAAAAGAGTTTATTCTCAAATTTAAAATGCCCCATGTATTTTTAATAACTATTCCTTAGGAAACACTTTGTTTATATGTAGCCCAAAGTTAAACTTTTTTCTATCTTATACAAAGGGTTACAAATTCTTAATAATATTTCTATGTATCATAAAACTATCATGGGACCTTTTCAACATCTATGAATGTAATATTTGCAAAATAACAAATTATTTTGTGACTATGTGACTGGTTCCAGATAGTTCAAGAATATTACTCTCTAAACCACAACTGCAAATTTTCAGTAAAAATTAAAACTTTTTTCCTAGGGAAAGAAGTAATGGCTAAAAGAGAAAACCAAATGATCAGGAATAAAAACAAAAATTTTAAATGCTCCTGTCTGTGAGTGTTAAAGATGGATAAATTATTCATTAACTTTGTTAGCTGAAGAGAAAGTAATTTTGAGTAGTTACTGTAAAAGGTCATATGGAAAACAAATTTCCTCTATGTCAATAGGTTAACAAAATGTTATGCTTGCTGACTCTGTATAAAGAGGCAACTCAGAGAGCACTTGACCTGATTAGCTCATCAGCAGCCCATTAGGAGGTTTTTCTTGGAAAAGAAATGGGGAACCCATTTGCACCATTTTTATCACCTTCCCAACTTTTGTATGCTGTTGTGTATCAGATGCTTAGCTACTAGTGGGCCCTTGATATGCAATTATTGGTATATCTGAGTTTGGGTTTAAAATTTCAGGGACCCAATGGTTTCTGGGTTCTAGAGAAAACTAAAAAGGCAAAATATTTCACCCAAATATTATCTTTGTTACCAACTTCATTTTCCCTCTTTATGCCAAGATAAATAATATATAGAGATAAATTATATATACAGGCATATAATTATATATACCATTTGTATAAATCATTTTCCCATATACTGGATAGGGAGAGGAAGAGAGAAAGAGAAGATACCACATTATAAGTACTTATTGAATGTTTATAGCTATCAGCCCCCAACTAGACTCTGAATATCTCCAGATTAGAAAATTTGCACCTCAAGTTCTAACATGGTTTTCTGAATGCATTTTTCTATTGACTGTTTACAAGGACTTTCAGAATAAATTTATTTTTCCTACAGTGGTGGCAACAGGTATATCCACATTTTGTTTCAGTGCTCATTTATAATCATTTCTCCACTTCTAATAAATAAGAAGGAATTAGAAAAACAAAAAACATCTAAACATCCACATTCTTAAGGTTTGCCTTAGAAATGTCCACTTCTAACTTCTTTTTAAACCGAAATGATTTCTCACACTTGTATACTACTAAAAATGCCTGTGTATAAATAAGACCTTAGTATCTTCTTCCTTATCTTATCTTTAGGTTAAAAAAAAAAGAATTTTTTGCATATTTAAATGTTGCAGTTCAACTGCTTTACTTTTTATTGTGTGGCAGATGCTTACCCTTCATTTCCTAAGTCAATTCTTTTCAGTGGAATTCACCATTTAAATGTTTGTTATTGTTTCTCAGTTTTTTTTAATGATTGTTAAAAATTTGAAAATGGACAAATACAAAGGTTCTGTAACAAAGAAAGATATAAATATTGTAATTAATAATAAAGATAAAACCATTTTCATGGAAGATTTATATGAAGATATAATACACAGTAAAGCTACAAAAATAATTATTTCTATATGTATGTAGAGAAATGTGATTTGAAAATAATTAAATCCTAAGACATAAGTAGAAAAAAATTTAAAAGCTCTACTGAAGTAAATAATGTAATAAATATCTTATATATGAGTAGAAGTAGAAATTAAAATAGTAACAACACTGCAGAGGGGCAAAATCACTTATGTGGTAGACAAGCTTGAGAGACTCTCCTACAACATAATGTAAAGGAACCAAAAGATGAAAGGGATAGACAGGAGGGATTCAGTTCCTAAAGCAATGATTGGAAGAAATGGAACACTGGTGATAAAGATGCAATAAAATGAATATTTTATTTAGCCTGGGGGTGAGGCAGAATCCTGAAATTGGCAAAATAAAATGATTTACTTTGTACCAGGAAAAAATAATTTTTAGAAGTTGTCACCTCAAAACATCCTGGTGATATTTTTAAATTTCAAGGAAAAGGAAAGAATTCTGTAAGCAATCAGGTAAATTCAAAAGATTCCCTACAACCTCAAATTTCAGAAATGGAAGGTTAGTTTATTCATACCAACTCTGTTAAAATCATTTTCTTAGAAACATCAAAGAATTCAAAGGATAGTGAGAAGGAAATGCCAAGACAAACTAGAAGAAAGTGGATATCTAGAAAAGTGAATAGCCACAAAGCTGCTTTCTCCCTGAGGACATCTGCTGATCCAGATAAGACGGAATTGCAATTAAATGACATGAAGAGGCATGAGTCGATAAGTCAAAGTCTAGACCCCACCAGACCTGAGGAACTTTATATGAGATAAGCACCTCAAACTAAAATTATGAAGTAAAGTAAATCCACCTTCATAACTACAACCCACATGCAGGGAACCTAAG
This sequence comes from Mustela putorius furo, assembly GCF_011764305.1. Lineage (NCBI taxonomy): Eukaryota > Metazoa > Chordata > Mammalia > Carnivora > Mustelidae > Mustela > Mustela putorius. Next base: position 3,706,262 of record NW_025421481.1, read on the forward strand.
GAAGGTGGGATTTCATGCAGAGCAAAACAGAGGGGAGAAAATAGAATATGAAAAAACTGTCTCTTAAAAATGGTAACCACAAATGGTCTCTTGCATAGATTTTCAGCCCTAACTCACATCAGTGGGGTGGTCCAGGAAACCTCAAGCACTAAATTTAATTTAAAATGGTTCTGTACTGTTTATGCTTCTGGGGACCTGACAGGCACAAATACAAATCTTAACTAGATGCAAAAACTTTACCCTATGCCCCAGGGCATCCTCACAAATAATTTTTCAAAGACAATTGGTAGTACATAATCAAAAATAAGTAAGCCCACGAGGAAACATGATACCATTAGAGAGAACAGAAACACAAACAGCCAGCAAAAAGAGATCCACAAAAATGTCACATATTGAAATAATCAGAGGATTATATAACAAATGGGCTTGCAAAGTTTAAAGAAATAAAATCAAGATTGAAAATATCTGAAAGGAAGTAGAAATTACATAAAGTGATCTAGAGAATATGAAAAAAAGACAATGAAAATAGAATACTTAATTTTAAAAACTCAACTGGATGTGTTTAATAACAGACTGAACAAAGCAAAAGAGAGAATTACTAAACTGGAAAACAGAACATAATAATTCACCCAAAATGTAACACAGAGAGAAGGAGAAATACAGAAAATAATAAGGGAGTGGAGACACAAAAGAAGATATATATGGGCAATGATTAATTTGAGAAGGAGAGAAGAGCTGTATATTAAAGACAGTATTTGAAGAAATGAAAGTGATAATTTTCCAGGGATGATGAAAGATACCAATCCACATATTCAAATGAAACTGCAGTAATCATAGGCATGGATAAAATAGTTCCCAATCCAAGTAATGTGAAAGGTATTAATACCTGGAAAAAATATAAGGAATTCTAACAATCCTTTAAGAATTTGAAAATTGAGATTGAAAAGAAGTCCAAAAGAAAAATGAGAAAAGGAGATGAACAGGCAATTCACAGAAGAAACCTGAATGGACAATATACATATGAAAAGATAACCAACTCAGCAGTAATCAGGAAAATGCAAATTAAAATAATGAGATACAGTTCACATTCACCAAATAGCAACAATTTTAAAAGTATGACAAAATCAAGTGTTGAAAAGATTTTGGAGAAGTCAGTATTCTTATATACTACTGATGGAAGCAGGAATTAGTACAGCCACTTTGGAGGACAATTTGATGGTATATTAACTCGAAACACTCATACCTTATGGTCTCAAAATTCCTATTGTAGAATTTTTTTCTTAAAAAAATAATTGGTGCATAATGAGACATTTACAACCATATTAATTACAATGTTATTCATAATAATGAAAAACTGAAAGAAAATTACATGCTCATCAACAGAGGAAGTGACTATGCAGCATCCCATTTGATGGAAGATTGTGCAATAGTTCAAAGAATCTAACAAGATCTATACTTTTGATTGTGAATAGATCAGAGAAGTATGTTATTGAATAAAAAAGCAACTCAACTAGAAGCATAACAGTCTGAGGTTGGGGTTTTGGAAGAGATGAAAACAGGTAAAGGAGTAGAGACAAAGAGGATTTTAGCTTTATCTGTTGTATTTATAGTTTTCCAAACAGAATGCCTTCATATTTTGCTGTGTAATTAAAAATTAATATTTTTAAAGTTTAATAATAAAAATTAGTAAGCCTGATAACAGGATATTCTTACAACAGAGTTTTCATCAGTTGTTAAATTTAAATTCAAAGTGCAATCTTTTGCAACATCATATAGCTATTCTCCACTTTTTGTATCAAAGTATGTTATTTGGTGCCTGAGTTCTTTCATTCAGCCTTGGTTAAAATAATAGCTGTAATGATAGTGATGTATTTCAACATTATTTAATGAGAAACTATGAATTGTTAACATCAGTGCTTTTAAAAATGCAAAGCTTTGGGCTAGCTATTACTCCTTGTTCTAGCTAGGTAATGAAGGAGTTTAGATAATATGTATATACCAGTTACTATAAAATTTAAACTAAAACTATACTTATTCTGTATCATGTTATCTTAAAGTTAAATTTCTATCTAAGTTTACAAAATAAGACAGTTTTCCTGTAATACTCAAAGGTTTGTTTTAATAATTTCAAGGACTGTTGACTTTTAAAATGCTGAGAATATAAATTCTTGTTATAGGAAACTACATTTTTTAGAATGTTGGCCTTAGAGAATTGTCTTTGTTCACATGAAACTGTAAACCATGTTTGTCATAGTTTGCATGTTCTGTAAGTTTACAATAGTCTGACACTCCCCCTGACCTTCTCCCCACTCCAACCTTAATTTCAATTAACTCACACAGAGTAGATGGCTTTTCTTTCCTTTTTCTTTCTTTCTTTCTTTTTCTTTCAGTATGAAAAAATATAGAAGACTTTTTTTCTTGTAGAACTTATTTTTGCAATTAAATTAAGTTATTCAAACAGATTACTTTGAAGGTACAAAGTAGAATCTTATTCCATTACACATGATTCATCAGGAACTTAATTTAAAGTAAAAGTTATAAATAGAACATCATAAACATAGCAATTAACATTCTGCTTTTCCCTTTACAACAATAAGTTCCTGCCTGAGAAAGATTTAAATAGAAAAGTAAAAACAGAAAAAAAAATACTAAAAGAAAGCATGAGGTTTAAAAAGAAAACCTCTTGAGTAGAGAAAGTATGACTAAAACCATAAAAGATTGATGAATTAAACTATATATGGATAAAAATCCTAAATTTCCTAAAGAAATAAACAAAATCAAAGCACAAAAAATAAACTGGAAGAAAATTCACAATACATATTACAAAGGGCAAAGTTCATAAAATGTATAATTTTGTGAACACATAAAACCAAAACCAACAAGAAAAGTGAGCAAAGGTCATGAGCAGATAAGAATATACAAATTAATTTTTAAAGTAAAATGAAAAACTATGAGATATTAATTTTCACGTATCAAATGAGAAAAAAACTTATAAGTTTCATAAAAAAAGAAACAGGCACTCATATATTAGTGGGAATTTCACCTGGCATAATCCCTATGAGAGCCACTGACATTGTCTGTTAACATTTTAAATGAACAAAATTGTCATTCCCACATCCTACTTCTAGTATTGTCAGTCAAATACATTCAAATAATGTGCAAAGAAGTTGTACAAACAATTCACTGTAGCACTCCTCCTAATAACAAAAATCTGGAAACAACCTAAATTCCCATCAATTGCTACAATAAATCATGGTGCATCTCTAGGATGGAATGTGAAATACAATCATGGAATAATATCCAAGACATCTTGTTATATGGAAAAGGCAAAGTACAGAGCAGTATGCAAAAATACTATGTGTGGGTCTGTTTTTAGACTGTATTTATGTATGAGAACAGGTATACATGACATCATAGGAAATATAAAAAACCAACAGCAGTGACAGACAGGACTGAAGGGCAAGGGTAGGAAGGGAACCTCTAGTTGTACACTAGTTGATGCCTTTTGAGTTGTTTTTTGTTTTTTTGTTTGTTTTGCCAAGAACACATATTACCTGTTTAAAAATGAATTATTAAAATTTGGTGGGAGGGGAGAATATATAAGTACATGTAAGTGCTTGATAAATTGGGCAATCTGGGTATAATATAATTTTCTAGAAGGATTAATTTAAGAATTGCCACAAAAACAAAACAAACAAAACTTCAGAGACTAAGCAGTATAGTAACTAGGGATTGTAATCTGCAAACCCGGTTAGATAAGAGAACATAAATGTGGTCAGTTGAATTTTATAACCCTGGAACTGCAGCTACCTTTCTCTTCTGTGGAGTTGTGTCTAAGTTCTGGGAATCTGACATTGACTGCAGGGGAGGAAATAGAGCAGTTCTAGCGCTGGAATCATCTCTCTACACAGATGTCCACAGAGACTTCTCTATCCCAGTTGTTCTTCAGTCATCAGTCCACATAGCATAATGAGAAATGGTCCTCTTTCCAATCTAAATAGCTGCTTCAGGATCTGCAGTTCTCTTTGCTTCCTCCATACCATCTGAGAATAGAAGAGGATTCTTTCTCCACCTCTGATCATGCTATGTTAAGGAATGTGACTCTCTGTAAGGCTGGCATGACTTTATCTTCTTGGGTATGAAAGGCATGATGTCCAAGTCAACTCCCAACCCATCCCCAAGCTTCTCTAAGGTCTGGCACCTCCCCAGCTGTCAGCCTGGAAAGTAGAAAGCAGGAACTCTTTCTCTGGGCCCCCCAGATTCCCTGCTTTCATAGGTATCTCTCCATAGAACCTCTCTCCTCTCATCCTTCAGGAATCTTTTTTTGTCTGGTAAAACAAGAAGCAACCCAATCTTTCTCATTTTTCTCAGAAACATTTTGTCTATACCCTGAGTCTTCCAACTTCACCTAAGTCCTAGGCTTTAAGAAACATGCCCCCCCCCTTTTTTTACCATGTTACCTCACTTACCTGACGAAAAGATCTCGGAGGCAACTCTCCTCCTGACAGTAGAGATTCTAAGAAGAGAAAAAAAGCATAGGTTATTAGTTTAAGATTAAATATTAACCCACACTCAAAATAATGGGAGACATTTAAAGTGGTAGGACAGGGACTGGAACCAAGCACTCTGGCTGCAAGAGTGTCATTATATATAATCATTATTACTATAGTCTTCACGTCTACTCACAAAACACCTCTTGCTGTCCATTGCACAATATAGTGCATTAGGACAAATTTTCATCTCCAAATGAACTTCAAGAATACTATTTGATAGAGAAAGATGACTGGGTGTTCAATATAAAAGCTAATGTCCTGGGTGGTTTTAGAAAATATATAAAGACAGAATGCAGAAGACACTCTCATACTTTCACCTTCTGGTTAGTGAAATCTCCCTGTTTCCAAGGTAGATGACAACATGGGAAGGGGTAGATAGATCCTACCTTTTACCAGCTCTACCCCATATTCCTCCTCTGGGACCTTGCCACAATTTGATTATTGGAAATTCCTCCCAATATAGGCCAAATTATTGACCAGTAAGCCAGGGTTCAGTACTACTATAACTTCATATTTCTTCTAGTGTCTTCATTAATATTTTATTCACATATAATGTATTATTTGTTTCAACGGTACATGTCTGTGATTCCTCAGTTTTACACAATTCACAGCACTCACCACAATATATACCTTCCCCAGTGTCCATCAACCAGTGATCCCATCCCTCCCACCCTTCTCCCCTCCAGCAACACTAAGTTTGCTTCCTGAGATTAAGAGCCTCTTATGGTTTGTCTGCTTCTCTGGTTTTATTTTGTTTTATTTTCCCATCCCTTCATCTATGATCCTCTCTCTTGGTTCTCAAATTCCTCATATGAGTGAGATCATATGATAATGTTTTTCTCTGACTATTTCACTTAGCATAATACCCTCTAGTTCCATCCATGTCAATGCAAATGGCAAGATTTCATTTCTTATGATGGCTGGCTACATAGTATTCCATCGTGTGTGTGTGTGTGTGTGTGTGTGTGTGTGTGTGTGTATAATTTGGCTATGGCTATTTTTATTGCTGCTATAAATGTTTCAGTGCACGTGCCCCTTCGGATCACTACATTTGTATCTTTACGATAAATACCCAGTAGTATGATTGCTGGGTCATAGGGTAGCTCTATTTTCAACTTTTTGAGGAACCTCCATACTCTTTTCCAGAGGGGCTGCAACAGCCTGCATTCCCAACAGCAGTGTAGGCGGGGTCCTCTTTCTCCAGAACCTCGCCAACATCTGTCATTTCCTGACTTGTTAATTTTAGCCATTCTGACTGGTGTGAGGTGGTATCTCTCTGTGGTTTTGATTTCTATTTCCCTGATGCTGAAGTGATGTTGAGCACTTTTTCATGTGTCTGTTGGCCGTTTGGATGTCTTCATTGCCAAAAGCCTGTTCATGTCTTCTGCCCATTTCTTGATTGGATTATTTGTTCTTTGGGTGTCGAGTTTGATAAGTTCTTTCTAGATTTTAGACACTACCCCTTTATCTGATCTGTCATTTGCCAATATCCTCTCCCATTCTGTAAATTGTCTTTTGGTTTTGTTGACTGTGTCCTTTGCTGTGTGTGCAAAAGCTTTTGATCTTGATGAAGTCCCAGTAGTTCATTTTTGCCCTTGCTTCTCTTGCCTTTGGCAATGTTTCTAGGAAGAAGGATTTTTGTTTGTTTGTTTTGTTTCCGATTGAAAATTTTGTTTATTTGACAGAAAGAGATCACAAGTAGGCAGAGAGGCAGGCAGAGAGAGAGAGAGGCAGAGAGCCCTGCTGAGCAGAGAGCCTGATGCAGGGCTCTATTCCAGGACTCTGTGATCGTGACCTGAACTGAAGGCAGAGGCTTTAACCCACTGAGCTACCCAGGTGCTCCTAGGAAGAAGTTGCTGCAGCTGAGGTCCAAGAGGTTGCTCCCTGTGCTTTCAAGGATTTTGGTGGATTTCTGCTCACGTTGAGGTCTTCCATCCATTCAGGGTCTATTTTTGTGTGTGGTGTAAGGAAATGGTCCAGGTTCATTTCTCTGCATGTGGCTGTCCAATTTTCCCATCACCATTTGTTGAAGAGACTCTCTTTTTCCCATTGGAGATTCTTTCTTGCTTTGTTGAAGATTAGTTGACCATAGAGGTGAGGGTCCATTTCTGGGCTCTCTATTCTGTTCTGTTGATCTGTGTGTCTGCTTTTGTGCCAGCACCATTATGTCTTGATGATCACAGCTTTGTAATAGAGCTTGAAGTCCAGAATTGTGATGCCACCAACTTTGTCTTTCTTTTTCAACATTCCTCTGGCTATTTGTGGTCTTTTCTGGTTCATACAAATTTGAGGATGATTTGTTTCATTTCTTTGAATAAAGTTGATGATATTTTGTTAGGGATTGCATTAAGTGTGTAGATTTTCACAGTATCCGTTCTTCCAATCCATGAGCATGGACCATTTTCCCATTTCTTTGTGTCTTCTTCAATTTCTTCAATGACTATTCTATAGTTTTCTGAGTACAGATTGTTTGCCTCTTGGGTTAGGCTTTTTCCTGGATATCTTATGGTTTTGGGTGCAGTTGTAAATGGGATCAACTCCTTATTTCTTTCTTCTGTCTTGTTTTTGGTGTAAAGAAATGCAACTGATTTCTGTGCATGGATTTTATATCCTGACACTTTACTGAATTCCTGTAGTAGTTCTAGCTGTTTTGGAGTGGAGTCTTTTGGGTTTTCTACATAAAGTATCAGATGAACTGCAAAGAGTGAGAGTTAGTTGACTTCTTTGCTGACTGGGATGCCTTTTATTTCTTTTTATGGTCTGATTGCTGAGACTAGGACTTCTAGTATTGTGTTGAATAGCAGTGGTGATAGTGGACAGCCCTGCCATGTTCCTGACCTTAGGGGCAGAGCTCTCAGTTTTTCCCCATTGAGAATGATATTTGCTGTGGGTTTTTCATAGATGGCTTTGATGATATTGAGGTATGTACCCTCTATGCCTACACTGTGAAGGGTTTTGAACCAGAAAGGATGCTGTACTTTGTTGAATGCTTTTTCAGCATCTAGTGAGAGTATCACATGCTTCTTGTTCTTGCTATTATCAATGTATTAATATCTGTACCTGTATCCGTATCTGTGTATCTGTATCACGGATTGATTTGTGGATGTTGAACCAAATGTGAAGCCCAGGAATCTGTCCCGCTTGGTCATGGTGAATAATCCTTTAAATGTCTATTGGATCCCATTGGCTAGGTGAGAATTTTTTCATCCATATTCATCAGGGATGTTGGTCTGTAGTTCTTCTTTTTGATGGGTCTTGGTCTGGTTTTGATATCAAGGTAATGCTGACCTCATGAAATGAGTTTAGAATTTTTCCTTCCATTTCTATATTTTAGAACAGTTTCAGGAGAATAAGTATTAATTCTTCTTTACATGTTTGGTAGAATTTCCCTGGGAAGCCGTCTGGCCCTGGGCTCTTGTTTGTTGGGACATTTTTGATGACTGCTTCAATCTCCTTACTGGTTGTGGTTCAGGTTTTCTGTTTCTTCCTGGTTAAGTTTTGGGAGTTTATATGTCTCTAGGGATGCACCCATTTCTTCCAGATTGTCAGATTTGCTGGCATATAATTGCTCATAATATGTTCTTATAATTTTTTATTTTTTTTTTTTGGTGTTGGTTGTGATCTCTCCTTTTTTATTCATGATTTTATTAATTTGGGTCCTTTCTCTTTTCTTTTGGATAAGTCTGGCCAGGGGCTTATCGATCTTATTAATTCTTTCAAAGAACCAGCTCCTTTGGGTGTTGATTTGTTCTAGTGTCCTTTTGGTTTCTAGTTCATTGTTTTCTCTTCTCCTGCTGGGTTCAGGTTTTCTTTGCTGTTCTATCTCTAGCTCCTTTAGGTGTAGGGCTAGGTTGTGTACTTGAGACCTTTCTTGTTTCTTGAGAAAGGCTTGTAGTGCTATATACTTTCCTCTCAGGTCTGCCTTTGCTATGTCCCAAAGATTTTGAACAGTTGTGATTTCATTTTCATTTGCTTCCAGGAATTTTTAAAATTCTTCTTTAATTTCCTGGTTGACCCATTCATTCTTTAGTAGGATGGTCTTTAGCCTCCATGTATTTGAGTTATTTCCAACTTTCCTCTTGTGGTCGAGTTCTAGTTTCAAAGCATTGTGGTCTGAACATATGTAGGGAATGATCCCAATCTTTTAGTACTGGTTGAGACCTGATTTGTGAACCAGGATGAGATCTATGATTCATGTGCACTAAAATGTGGAGAATGATTCATGTGCCCTAGAGAAGAATGTATATTCTATGGCTTTGGGATGGAATGTTTTGAATTCATCTGTGATGTCTATCTGGTCCAGTGTGTCATTTAAAGACTTTATTTCCTTGTTGATCTTTTGCTTAGATGATCTGTCCATTTCATTGATGAGGGTGTTAAAAATCCCCTACTACTATTGTATTATTGTTGGTGTGTTTGATTTTGTTATTCATTGGTTTATATAGTTAGCTGCTCCCATGTTAGGGGCATAGATATTTAAAATTATTTCAATCTCCTTGTTAGATAGACCTTTTAAGGATAATATAGTGACCTTCCTCATCTCTCATTATAGTCTTTGGCTTAAAATCTAACTTATCTGATATTAAGGATTGCCACTCCAGCTTTCTTTTGATGTCCAGTAGCATGGTAAATTGTTTTCTACTGTCTCACTTTAAATCTGGAGAATTCTTTGGGTCTAAAATGAGTCTCTTGTGGACAGCATATAAATGGGTCTTGTTTTTTTATCCATTCTAATACCCTGTGTCTTTTAATTGGGGCATTTATATTCAGGGTAATTACTGAAAGATATGAGGTTAATGCCATTGTATTGCCTGTAAAGTGGCTGTTACTGTATATTGTCTCTGTTCTTGCTGGTCTTTTACTTTTAGGCTCTTTCATTGCTTAGAGGACCCTTTTCAATATTTCCTGTAGGGCTGGTTTGGTGTTTGCAAATTCTTTTAGTTTTGTTTGTCCTGGAAGCCTTTTATCTGTCCTTCTATTTTCAATGACGGCCTAGCAGGATATAGTTCTTGGCTGCATATTTTTCTCATTTAGTGCTTTGAATATATCATGCCAGTCCTTTTTGGCCTGCCAGTTCTCTGTGGATAAGTCTGCGGCCAATCTAATATTTCTACCATTGTATGCCACAGACCTCTTGTCCCAAGCTACTTTCAGGATTTTCTCTTTTTCACTAAGACTTGTATGTTTTACTATTAGATGATGGGGTGTGGACTTATTTTTACTGATTTTGAGGGGGATTCTCTGTGTCTCCTGAATTTTGATGCTTGTTCCCTTCACCAAGTTAGAGAACTTCTCTGCTATAATTTGCCCCAGTATACCTTCTGCCCTCCTCTCTCTTTCTTCTTCTTCTGGGATCCCAATTATTCTAATATTGTTTCATCTGATGATATTACTTATCTCTCGAATTATTCCCTCATGTTCCAGTAGTTGTCTATCTCTCTTTTGCTTGGCCTCCTTACTCTCCATCACTTGTTCTTATATATCACTAATTCTCTCTTCTGCCTCATTTATCCTAACAGTAAAAGCCTCCATTTTTTTTTATTGCACCTCATTAATAGCTTTTTATATTTCAACCTGGTTAGATTTTAGTTCTCTTGTTTTTCCAGAAATGGATTCTTTGGTATCTCAATAATTCTTTCAGCTAGTATCTTTATAATCATTATTCTGAACTCCAGTTCTAATATCTTACTAACATCCATATTGATTCAGTTCCTAGTAGTTAGTACTGGCTATTCTTCTTCTTTTTTATTTATTTATTTTTTGAGGTGCATTTTTCCACTTTGTTATTTTGTCCAGAAATGAATAGATGAAAGAATAAAATGCTAAAATAGTAACAATGACCCCAGAAAAATACACCCTAAACAAAACAGAAGAAACCCGAAAGAGGCAGGGAAAGAGGGGGGGAAAAATATGATCAGGATGGTGAATAAAACAGAGTCACACCCTTGATTTTGGGTATATGATGGTCTGTTAGAAGAAACTGCCTCCCAAAATTTTAAAGAAAGAAAAACGTGTGTGTGTGTGTGTGCAAATATGATGAAGGGATGGAATATGATTGTAGAGATGAAAATTTTAAAAGATTCTAAAAAAGGAATTAATAAGATAAGAAGTTTTAAAAAGGAAAGAAAAAAAATTTAAAAAGAAGAAAAGGAGAGAATGTGATTTGGCAGGAGACTAGAACAAAGCCATACACTAGTTTTAAGATATATTTTGGTCTGTTAGAAGAAACTGTATCCCAAAATTTTAAAGAAAGAAAAACTCACATATACACCAAAAATTATGTTAAATACAAAGAAGGGATAGAATATGACTAATAATAAAAATTTAAAAAGATTTTTTAAAAGGTGTTGATAAGATGTTGGTTAAAATAGTAAAGAGGAAAAATTCAAAAAAATTAAAAATAAAGAAAATCTTATAAACTTTGAAAGACTAAAGAATCATGGGGGGAAAGCCATGAATTCTATATGCTGCATTCCCCTAGCACTGGAGTTTTGCAGTTCTCATTGATCTGTAAACTTGGTCTTGGCTGAATGTTCTTGCTGATGTTCTGGGAGAGAGACCTGTTACAGTGATGCTCAAGTGTCTTTGCCTAAGTTAGAATTGCACCATCCTTGCCAGGGGCCAGGCTAAGTAATCTGCTTAGATTTGCTCTTGGTAGCTTTTTTTCCCTGAAAGCTTACTGCACAGTTTGGGAAGATCAGAATGAAATTGGCAGCGTCCTAATCTCTGGCCCTGGAGAAGCTGAGATCTCAGAAATCCCCTTTTTAGTGAGCCTTCAGAGAAAAGCAATCAATCACTCCTGTCTCCCTGGTCTCCAGCCACCCTCTGAGCTCACCCAACCTATAACTGAGATTTTCTATCTCTGGAACACAGCCCCATTTGGAGTCTCTAAACCTAGCATATTCCTGCAGTGCACTCTGTACCACTCCTTCCAGTGCAGGAGGCAGGGAGTATCCCCAGATCTGCCACTTGTGGGGTCCCTGCTTTAAAGAGTAGTGGCTCCACTGTGCCACAGATCACAGGTTATGGCAACCCCAAGCTGAGATCCCACTCCTTAGCTCCATCTTTGCAGCTGGCTTCCCCACTCCAATATCTGGGAGCTCCTCGCAATCCAACACCACTGGTCTTTCTGTGACCCCAAGGGCCCTGAGACCACACTGTCCCAGCAAGGGTTCCACCCCCCTGCTTCACTTCTGGAGCACCATCCCTCACACAACCAGACTTCTAAAAGCCCTGATTTTGTGCTCTGCTGCTCTCTCACTTGCCAGGAACTGTCCCCTCCCTCTGTGGTCTATCACCTTGGGTTCACTTTTCCACATGTCCTACATTCCAGAAAGTGGTCACTTTTCTGTTCATAGAATTGCTGCTATTCTTCTCTTCAATCTCCTATTGAGTTTGTAGGTGTTCAGAATGGTTTGATAACTATCTAGCTGAATTACTGGGACCAGAAGAAATTCAGGGCTCCTACTTCTCCACCATCTTGTTCCTCTGCCCTTCATTAATATTTTAAAGAGGAATTGGGAGATGAGTCCTCCCTACCAAGTTAGAAGGATGTATAGGACAATAATAGTTATAACTTGAAATTTTTTATGAAAGAAATAGAAACTAGTTACCATTCAACATCCCTTCTTATGTAATACACTAACACCTAACCTCATGGAAATTCAGACTCCTTAACATTTGACAACACAGAGCAAATAGATTGAAAAAGGAAATTTAGATCTTAAAAAATGAAAAAACAAAGTAGGCACCTAAAAGAGGATAATTTGAATATAAAATCTGAAACAAATCTGTTGGGAAAAGTAGTGAAGCCCTTGAAAAATGAAACAAGATGGGATTGGGAGGGAGACAAACCATAAAAGACTCTTAATTTCACAGAACAAACTGAGGTTTGCTTGGGGGGTGGGAGGTTATGGATAGGGTGGTTGGGTTATGAACATTGGGGAGGGTATGTCCTATGGTGAGTGCTGTGAAATGCTTAAGACTGATGATTCACAGACCTGTACCCCTGGGATAAATAATACATTATATGTTAATAAAAATAAATTTTTAAAAAGTAAAGGATTCTAGATGATCACGTTAAAAAAATTAAAAAAACATGAAGATAAAAATGTTATGTCCCACTATTATACCATTTGTCAGAAAATATCTGCCAAAATTCAACACATGATTCATTTCTTTTTTTTTTAATTAATGTGTCGTCAAAAGCTAAATGTGAAATAAAATAAACTTACTTTAGGGATTGTATTTCTTTTTCAAAGTAATGATCCAATTTAAACTTGTTTTACTATTTGTCTTAAAATTTTGTCACCATTTAAAATGATTCCTTTTTATATCAGTCTTTTCTCTGGTAACCATTTTGCACTTATTATTAGGACTTATCTATGTAACATAAGTGGAACCAGAGGACTTCCAAACTGAAACCTAAAATCCCTATTCCTTGTTCTCAGTTGAGAATCCCACACAAGGTAAGAGTCTTTGTTATTTTTTCAAACCCCAGGAAATAGTGCACATAGAGAATTAGGTACAATGTGTTCACTTGTGAACAATGTGCTTAACTTTATAATTTTAAATTTTCTGAATGGCCTCAAAGCCATAAAATTTGAAAGAAAACTAGATCTAACATTGTAACACTATTTTCCATTAAAATGGTTGATACTCTACTTAGCTCAAATATACATATCTTAAATTTATCCATTTGAAAACGCAACATAGATTACAGGATTAGGGTTCCCTATAGCTTTCTGATTAGATCCAAGTCTACAGCTGAAATAAAGATTCTCCCCCATCACACACGCACACACACACACACACACACACTATCTCCATTAATACTAAAAAAGAAACTAAACAAACCCAGACTAGTGTTTTGATTAAAACCATAAATTGAGACTATGCTTTGCAGGATAACTCTGTTGGGGCTAACTATACCTCTGGGGGCCAAAAATCACACCATGTGTCTCTGATTCAGATTTTTTCTTGTGGTTGACAAAGAAAAAGGTTCAACATGAAAACAAAAATGGGCTCAATCTTTCTCAAGTACTAAAGAAAAGCAGGGCAAGTTTATTCTTAGAGCAAGTCACTTTTTAGATCTGAAAACAAACAGACTCCATACTTTCTGGCCTACTTCATTTTTCTCAGATTTCACCAACTAAAATCAAACACTTTTGCCAAAACACCTTCTTTAAGATTCAATACCAATTAAACTAAAGCACAACAGCAGAGAAGGAATTAAGATCGGCTCCAATGTTATTGTCTAAATATCCATGACTAATATAGGGTAATACACGAGACTATAATAAAGAATATAAGGCAAACATGCCTAACCTTGGATCCAAGGGTAGAATTTGAGGGGTTTATGAGCATGTGTGGGGGAAAAAAATTTTTCTTTTCCTCCTCCCTAGACTAACTTGACATTTTCTTTGAGTATAATTAGAGGCAAAAAATCACAGCAATATGAGCAGCATCTATAACTTTGTCACCAATAGAAATCACAAACATTCATTGGAGAAGGTATGTGCTATAGTGAGTGCTATGAATTGTGTAAACATGGTGATTCATAAACCTGTACCTCTAGGGCTAATAATATATTATATATTAATTAAAAAATAAAAGTTAAAAAAAAGAAATCACAAATATTTTCATATCACATTATAATAACTACAGATATCTAAAAATATCATTTACACATATCACTACTTCAAAATTATGGTGATAAATAACTGGTTGCTATCTATCTGCCTAAAATACTCAGTATGCAATGTGGATACCAACTATTAAACAATTATTGTGCATTTCATAGTCATTTGTCCACCATACTCTCACACGTTCTCACTTTAAAATCTCATGTTCTCACAAAGGGAACCCAGACCTATGTTGCTTTGCCTACCTGCATGTATTGGCTGATGAGTCAGAGGCTACCCCAGAGTTTAATGTTCTCATTTAAGTTAAGCAGCAAAGCCTTTATACGATCTTTAATAGATAAAATTAACTCAGCTGTATTTTAAATGTATTATTTTTTAATTTAATGTGTTAATAAAGAGGTATATATATGACTATGCTATGAATTTAATATTTTGATAAGTATATATAATGTTTTCTTTGTAATTCAATATATCTTATTGTATTCATTTAATCTTCACCAGATGGCCAAAAGGGCCCAAGGCACTAAAAAGGTCAAAAGATGCTAACAGGTCAAGGCAAAAACTGCAAAGTCAAAGCAAAATGCACTTTTCGCAGCAAATTTGATCCACCAATATAATCAATTCATGACTTAGGACAAAAAATATTTTTTCACTGAAATTGGATACATAATTATCCTCTCCTATACTTCAAATATAAGCACTCTAAAGGAATTTTATAATCAAACAAAGAACACAGGACAAAACTTTTAAATCTGGTAATGGTTAATAAGCTTTTTCTTTTTTTTAATATACTACATATAGAATTTTGTATTTTGCTCCTTACACTTAATTAACACTTTATCACATAATTTTTTGTGTGTGAATTTTTCTAAATCTTCTTTTTTTAGTAACAAGGATAATCATCAAATAAATATACTATGATGTTCTTAACTAACCCCTCACTGATGTTTAGCATTTCTTATAATGATAAGCAAGGCTGTATCTCTGGATCTTGGTTTATATTATAGTTTAGCCTAATAATTCTGTATCTGGGAACCAATTTTCATTTCTTATCTGTGCCTCTTCACCTTATCAGAAACCTCTCTAGGTCGCACTGTTTCAGTTACTCATTCCCCTAACATAGACTGACTACATAAAATATGCTTCAAGGAATTTACAATCAGAGGAGAAATAAAAACAAAACCCACTTGGCAAAACACTGAGATGAATGCTATAACATAAGATTACTTAAAGTGCTATAGAAATACAGAGAATGGAGAAATTGGCTCTGCTGGGGGAGGTAAGATTTGTTCACATAGCAGATAATCACAGAGTTAGATCTTAAAGAAAGTACTTTTTAAAAAAAAGAAAAAAATGCACTATATCAATGGTATAATAAGAAAAACATTTTCTGTGCTACAAGACATGCCTAAGGTTGGAAGAGCTCTGAATTCATAGAAAGAGAGAGACTGAGGCAGAAAGTGATGGAGGGAGGGAGGAAGAGACAGAGATAGAGAAGGTAGTTCTACATAAGAATAAAACTAAAATTAGTGAATTTATAATTAAAGAGAGAAGATAGAAGTTAATGTTAATATTGATCCACCTCTTCTGAAACCTCACTAAAATAACTTAAAAGCTTAAGATAGGAAATCACAGGCATAAAGAAAGAGCAGAGGAGATGAAAGCCACACAAATTTGAAAACAAGAGAGCAAATGCACAAGTAGAACCAAGTAATGGCCCAGAGAAAGCTGAAAGCAAACTGACCATAAAGGAAACCCAGAACCAAATTGATTTGGGCTGCAGAATCCAAGACAGCCTCAATAATTGAAATACTCAGGAGATGAACCATGAGAGACTATGGACTCTGAAAAACAATCTGAGGGTTTTGAAGGGGCAGGGGGTGGGAGGTTGGGGGAGCAAGGTGGTGGGTATTATGGAGGGCACGTATTGCATGGAGCACTGGGTGTAGTGCATAAACAATGAATTCTTTTATGCTGAAAAGAAATAAAAAAAAAAAAAAAAAACTCAGGTATCCCAGAGAGTGTATAGCTGGAGCCAAATATGGCTGAGCTGAATGAAAAGTCCAAAGAAGCAGCAGTAGGATTCCTGAACCTGAACATCTCATACTACCAGCTGATGACCACTCTTCCTGTATTTTGGCAGAAGATTGAGGGTTTCTTCTCTTACATACTAAACCAAGTGGATCCTAGAGTTAGGAACACATGGTTTATTGAGAATTGGAGTAAGGTGCATACTAACAGAAAAAAATGGGGAAATATTAGAAAGAATATACCAAGTGGTGATATTTAGGAGTGCCCACGTGTGTGTGTGTGTGTGTGTGTGTGTGTGTGTGTGTGTGTGTTAGACACCATACAGTACATCATTAGTTTTTGATGTAGTGTTTCATGATTCAGTGTTTGTGGATAACACCCCGTGCTGCATGCAATACATGCCCTCCTTAACACCCATCACCAGGCTCACCTATCTCCCCACCCCCTCCCTTCTAAAACCTTCAGTTTGTTTCCCAGAGTCCATAGTCCCTCATGGTTTATCTCCCACTCCAATTTCTCCCCCTTCATTTTTCCCTTCTCCTAATGTCCAGGAGTGCCCACCTTTAACTTGCTTCCTAGAATACTGGTAGCCAGGTTTGCAATTCCCAGGCAATGGATTAAGGAATTTACTCTGGAGAAATTGACTCACTGAAAAAATATATAAATATGTATTTTATAAATGTGTGTGTGTGTGCGTGTGTGTGTGTATGGCTTTCTCCCAAAGAAATGGCCCATTTCTATCACCCAACCATGTATCACATCATTTAAAATCTACACATACACAGATACAGAGCTCTTAAATTGCTCTTAAATATGATGTAACCACCAATATCAACAAACATTTGAGGAATGATTATAACCCTAAAAATAAAAAAGCAAACCAAAAGGCATTAGGAGAAATGTGGAGGAAAAGAGCTAATACTACAAGCAAAAGAAAACCTCAAAAATGTAATTAGTGTCATCCATATGATAATATACTGTATCCATGAACAAACACAAGATGATGAAAAAAAACTCTTAGAAATTAAAAATATGGTAGGATAAATGAAAATGGTAGGAGGGTTAGAAGAGAGACTTGAAGAAATCTCCTAGGAAGTAGAGAAAAAAATAAGGTTTGTTTGCAATGTTTTAATTTTAGTCTTTTTTTCTACTCAAGCAGATTTTTTAATGTAAAATGTCCTATTACATCTTGTTTGTACATCTTGTATATATATTAAGAGTTTGATATCTATACTTTTTATATATCATGAAGTTTGTTTCTGACAGAGTGATGAAAGTGGATATCATATTTCTGTTCTCAGCAAAGATTGCTTTTTTACTGTATTGTAATTATTTTCACACAAATGAAGGGTGTAAACAAAGTTTTGTATATTTTTGATTCCTAAATAATTCACAACCTTCGTTATGTTTTTTCCATTTTCAGTAGCAGCCTAAGATGACTTATACTAAATGAATAATTTTTCAGGAAGATATAAATTGATAAAACTTATTTAAGAATAAGTAAAATGAAAATCTTAACAGACCAATAGTCATAAAATAAATTGTAAAAATGAATATATGTCCAGTGATATGCTGAGCTCTTAAGAGCGGACCATAAGTATCTCTTCTATGTTCAGTGACATCACATTGGTAGCTTGAAATCTCCCATAACAGGAGTATATGTTTACATCACAGAAATTGGAAAATGCTACAAATCAGGGTTTTTTCTTTCCAGAGATCCAGTTGTTGAACATTTAACAGAATATGCTTGGAATACCCCTCCATCTAAAGTAGTTCAGGTCCAAGTTAAGTTCTATCAAACACTCAAGGACATTACTCTATATTCTTTACTATATATATTTACATTCCTTTCCACATAATCTTTATGTTTCTATTTTTACAAAGTCCCCATACTTTGTGTCCAATTCTACTCCACCCTCCATTCTGATTTGAATTCACACCCATCACTTTCATCCCCACTACTCCAATAGAACTTCTGTTGTGAAGGTTATTATGACTTTAGCATTTGATAAATCCAATGATCTGTTCATATTCTTCCCTTACTTGGCTAACCAGCACTGGTTGACACAGTTGAAGATTACCTCTTCTTTGAAACATATTCTTCACTTGGTTTCTAGTTCACAATACTCTATTATTTTTGCTCCTACCCATTTGATGTTTTTGAATTTGTTGTTTCTTCCTAATATCCCTGATACCTTAAAGTTGTCCAAAGGCTCAGTACTTATATCTCCTCTCAATCTAAACTAACTCTTTAGGAGGACACATCCACTTCAAAACTTTATATACATTATATAAACTGATGAATACCCAACTTATGTCTCCAGCATAGACCTTATCCATGAATTTCAAATTCATGTATTCAACAGTTTACCATACTTTTTTATCTAGTTACCTAATAGACATCTCAAATTTGACATGTCTAGATATATAGTTTTTGCTATAATGAAATAATTGGTATTGTATTCATCCTCCCACAAGAAGTAACCCGAAAATTGAACAAAAATAATTACACAATATATATAAATATTAACTAATATAATGTTCTATGTCAATTATACCTCAGTAAAAAAATTTAACAAAAATAAATGAAGAAATTGCTCTAAGTATTGGACAAAAACAATGCAGGTGTTATTATCGAGAGGAAAAATAATGCATGAGATGAACTTCATATTCTTCCTGGCTTTCTGCCTGGAAGAATTTTAGAAATAGCAGCACAGACAGTGGATCACAAATAGAGAGCAGAAACCTTGCTGAGTAGAGAAAGCAAAGTGAAATTTGTGAGGAAATTTACCACAGCTGTATGGAATAATAGCCCCATATATCTATATAAAGATCCCCTTTAGTCTCTGGATAAATACTAAGTTATGCATGCACAGAGCAAGATTCCAAGAGGCTTATAGGGAACAACTATTCAAGAGCCATGAGATTAATGCAGATTCTGAAGCTCTTACAATATAGAGAGATGTTTATGTTTTGACAAGTCCAATGAAGAGATTTGGCTGAATACCCAAGCATTCAGTTAGTACTCTAAAAAGGACACTTCTAAAGACTTTCTCATTTCATTGTATGAGATTAACATAAACCTAATGCCAAAACTAGACAAGAATCTTGCAAAAACAAGATTATGGATCCTTATCCTTCATGAATAGTCTCAAAATTCTTTAACAAATTATTAATATATCAAATGTAAATATACATAACAAATTATTGAGAGTTAGCTAAACTAGTTCATGGTATTGCTGCCTCAGCATCAATTTTGTTTAGCAAACCAGGGTCTTAAACAGATACTAGTCCCCTCAATGCAAGCACATGTCCCAGATAATAGCTCACAGAGTCAGAAACAAATACAAGTTCCTCACATGAGTTCCCCAACAACCCTTGTGAGCAATGGTCTCCTCAGCCTCTCAGGGTCTTCCTTTCATTACCCTTTAGATAAGACCTCATGGAGTTTATCAAAACCCCATTCTTTTTTCATTTGAAATGAGCAATCCAGCTTTAGTCTGGGAACCTGAATGCACTCCCCCTATGGACCCTAATAAATGCATGTGCCCCAGGTCGCTCTGCTTACACCCTACCTTGATCTCCTTATGTGGTCCCTTGAGGCATACTGTATACTTGCTTCAGGACTTATGAGTCATAAGCTATTTCAGTTTCTCTTGTGGTCTCTTATGGAACCATGGCTCACCATCCAGCACCCTGTAATCTACTTACTAAATCTTAAATTAACAAAGTCATAACAAGGAAAATACCTCATGATCAAGTAGAGTTTATTCCAGAATGCAAAGTTGATTAAGCATTGAAAAATAAATCAATACAATTCTCTGCATTAACAGAATAAAATGATGAGTTTAATTTTTAAAAATCCTTCAATAAAAAGGCAGAAAAAGCATTTGACAAAATTAATACTTTTTCTTAATAAAAACCCTCAATAAAATAGTAATAGAAGGAAACCCCTTGTATTTTTTCTGTATATTTGCAATAGTCTTCCTACTTTAATATTTGTATCCCTAGAGTCTATTCTCAACAGAACAAGAAAGTTATCTTGTTAATTAGATTAATTTCACTCTTTTATCCAAAACACACTATGGCTTCAAATTTTGCTTTTGCAGTTTGCTTGAGTTGGAAAGATATCAATTTAGTTATGTATATCATCATCTCTAAAGCAAGCATTAAAGAAATATGAAGAGTTATAGAAAACAAGCCAATAAGTTTAAATGAATTACCTAAAAAAGAAGAGAAGATAGGAAAAGGAAATAAAGGGACAAAACCAGAGGAGACAAGCAAAAAAAAAAAAAAAGAAAGAAAGAAAGAAAGAAAACAAAAGTAAATTTTGTTACAAAATTTATATTACAAATTTATATTACAAAAGTAAAAGGTAGACTTAAAAGAAAAGTAAAAGATAGACTTAAATGCAACCATCAATAGTTACATTAAAGGGCGCCTGGGTGGCTCAGTGGGTTAAAACCTCTGCCTTCGGCTCAGGTCATGATCCCAGGGTTCTGGGATTGAGCCCCACATCAGGCTCTCTGCTTGGCAGGGAGCCTGCTTCCCCCCCCAACCCCCGCCTGCCTCTCTGCCTACTTGTGATCTCTCTCTCTGTCAAATAAATAAATAAAATCTTTTTAAAAAGATAGTTACATTAATAGTAAATGATCCATATACCAATTTAAAGACAGTAATCATTAGATGAGAAAACAAAAATATTTTTCACAGATCCAACTACACATGGTCTACCAAAAAAATCCACTTTAACAGTAAAACAATAGATATGTTCCTATTATAATCAAAAACAAGTAAAGTATGCCTCCCAGTTCTATTACTAAAAAGAAGGAGAAAAACTAATATTGTTTATAGATGGCATCGTTGCCTATGCATAAAACTAAAAAAAAATACTCTACAAAGCAACTAGGATTTATAAAAAGGATTAGTAGAGTAGTATCACAAAATAAATAAATCTCGATATTTTTCTACTTTACAATAATGAATTAGAAAATAAATTACATTCTTAATAGCAAAACAATTATATCACCTAAGAGTTAAACTCAAGAGAAATGTGCAGAATCTCTGTGAAGAAAAACCACAATATTGTTATTGAAGGACATAAAGAAAATATGTTTAAATAGAGAACTATATCATGTTACCAGTAAAGAAGACTTAATACTATCAAGATGTCATTTTCTTCCCAAATAAATAAATAAACTCAGTGTAATCCCAATGGGTTTGATGATATATTTTTGGAAACTCAACAAAAGATTCCAAAGTTCATCTGGAAGAATAATACACAAAACTAGTAAGATTTTGAAAATTTTACTAATGATAGAATTTTTGACCTGCTAGAAAATAGAATATATTAGTATGTAAAAAGATAATTAAAATACAGTAGTATTTAGTTACGTAATTATGCCATAAAAACAAGCAAACAACAGAAAAAATTTGAGTTTAGAACTATTTCTCTATGATCAGAATATATAATTCTGTATGATTAATGTGTAAAGTGTAGTATTTCACATCAGGGAAAATAATCTGTAAATAGTGAAGGAGTGCATGACTAACCATTCATTGTGAGGAAATAAGCCAGATTAATAATTTTTACTATATTTAAAACAAATTCCAGACTTATTAGAGATCTAAGATTTTTTTAAAAAGCTCTATAGCAGTAAAGGAGTATATTTATGAATATGTAATCTTAGTGTGGTCAGGAAAATGGCACCTACAGTATACAGGAAAATATGAAACTTTCTATAAAAATACATTTTATTTGGTAAAAAAAAATTACATTAAAATATGAAACTTTCTACAAAAATACATTTTATTTGGTAAAAAAATTACATAATACTAAAATAGGCAAATGACTAAGAAAAATATATGCAACACACTCTTAAGGGAAAGCTCAATAATCCATAGAAAGTTGACAAAGTCATCAGAAGAAAACAAAAATCACTAACAGACAGTAATGGAAAATTCTCAAAAAAAGATTAAAAAGCTCCTTCCACTCTTGCAAGATGGCAGGCAAAAAAACTTAGAAGCCGCATACTAAGAAGAAACCTGAAGCCCATAAGGCTAATGCTGGTGGCAAGGCTGAGAAGAGTAACCCTAAGGCTAAAACACCATAGAAGGGGAAGCTGCACTGCCGCCGAAACCCTGTCCTAGTCGAAGGAATTGGCAGATACTCCTGATGGCCTACGTATTCCAGAAAGTCCATGTACAAGAGGAAGTATCAGCGGCTAAATCCAGAGTTGAAAAGAAAAAGGAGAAGGTTCTTGCTACTGTCACAAAACCAGTTGCTGGTGACAAGAACGGTGGTACCCAAGTGGTTAAACTTCACAAAATGCCTAGGTATTATCCTACTGAAGATGCGCCTCGAAAGATGTTGAGCCATAGCTAAAAAAAAAAACCTTTCAGTCAACATGTGAGAAAGCAAGCTAGCATCACCCCTGGGACCATTTTGATCATCCTCACTGGGCACCCCAGAGGCAAGAGGGTAGTTTTCCTGAAACAAATGAGTAGTGGCTTGCTACTTGTGACTGGACCTCTGTCCCTCAATCGAGTTCCTCTGCGTAGAACACACCAGAAATTTGTCATTGCCCCTTGTACCAAAATTGATACCAGCAGTGTGAAAATACCCAAACATTTCACTGTTACTTATTTCAAGAAGAAGAAGCTGAGTAAGCCCAGACACCAGGAGGATGAGATCTTCCACACCAAGAAAGAGAAACAAGAGATTACAGAGCAGTGCAAGGTTGATCAGAAAGCTGTGGACCCGCAAATTCTGCCAAAAATCAAGGCTGTTCCTCAGCTTCAGGACTACCTCTGCTCTATGTTTTCTCTAGCAAATGGAGTTTACCCTCACAATTGGATTTCTTACAAAGAACCTAATTAAATAACTGATCCATTTTTTAAAAAGGTTAAAAAGTATTTGACACCTAGTAATTAAAAGTACAACTTAAGAGGTTTATCAGAGTATCAAATAGACAAAGCTCTATCTATGTAAGTAAGAATAGGAGAATAGAAACTCTCATATGTTATTGGAGGAATACAGTTTGTATAAATATTTTTTTTAAAGATTTTATTTATTTGAGAGACAGAAATCACAAGTAGGCAGAGAGGCAGGCAGAGAGAGGAGGAAGCAGGTCCCCCACTGAGCAGGGAGCCCGATGCGGGACTGGATCCCAACACCCTGAGATCATGACCTGAGCTGAAGGCAGAGGTTTTAACCTACTGAGCCACCCACGCACCCCTAAGATTTTTTTTTAAGTAATCTCTACACCCAACGTGGGGTTCAAACTTACAACCCAGAGATCAAAAGTTGCATGCTCTACTGACTGGCACCGCTGTGTAACTTTTGAAAAGCTTATTGGAGTTCTTGAATTTTCGTTAATATACCACTTAAAATAATCCTAAAAAAAATAGTGGATTTCACTATATTTATTATTCACAGTACTTGCTTATAAAATTCCAGACAAAATATGCCTACCCAGTTTTCTCAAAGAAATAAAATCACAGTAGCAATGAAAAGAGAGAAAAGTGATCTCTAATAAAGTAAGGAGACACCAGTAACCCTGAACTATAATACTTGAGGAAGGGCTGAGAGATGCAGGGAAATACTCAAAAAGACATCTGTGACTAAAGATCTCAAACAAATCAGGCAGAGCACAGTAGTTATCCAAGTAGATGGCAAAACCACAATTCTTGACTGAAACAATGGGAACAGGATGCCTGGGCCTTTAAAGGGAACTTCACTGAACCCCACAGAATCCTACAGGAGAACATAGGCAGTAACCACTTCAATATCAGCCACAGCAACTTCTTTCAAGACATATCTCCAAAGACAAAGGAAGGAAACAAAAACTAAAATGAACTTTTAGGACTTCATCAAGATCAAAAGCTTCTGCACAGCAAAGGAAACAGTCAAGAAAACAAAGAGGCAGGCACCTGGGTGGCTCAGTGGGTTAAGCCGCTGCCTTTGGCTCAGGTCATGATCTCAGGGTCCCATGTCGGGCTCTCTGCTCAGCAGGAGGCCTGCTTCCCTCTCTCTCTCTGCCTGCCTATCCATCTACTTGTGATTTCTCTCTGTCTAATAAATACATAAAATAAAAAATAAAAAAATGAAAACAAAGAGGCAACCCACGGAATGGAAGAAGATATTTGCAAATGACAGTACAGACAAAAGGTTGATATCCAGGATCTATAAAGAACTTCTCAAACTCAACACACACAAAACAGAAAAAAAAAAAAAAAGGCAGAAAATATGAACAGACAGTTCTCCAATGAAGCACATACAAATGGCTATCAGACACATGAAAAAAATGTTCATCATCACTAGCCATCTGGGAGATTCAAATTAAAACCACATTGAGATACCACCTTACACCAGTTAGAACGGCCAAAATCAGCAAGACAGGAAACAACATGCGTTGGAGAGGATGTGGAGAAAGGGGAACCCTCTTGCACTGTTGGTGGGAATGCAAGTTGGTGCAGCCACTTTGAGAACAGTGTGGAGATTCCTTAAGAAATTAAAAAAAGAGCTTCCCTATGACTCTGCAATTGCACTACTGGGTATTTACCCCAAAGATATAGATGTAGTGAAAAGAAGGGCCATCTGTACCCCAATGTTTATAGCAGCAATGACCACGGTCGCCAAACTGTGGAAAGAACCAAGATGCCCTTCAACAGACAAATGGATAAGGAAGATGTGGTCCATATACACTATGGAGTATTATGCCTCCATCAGAAAGGATGAATACCCAACTTTTGTAGCAACATGGACGGGACTGGAAGAGATTATGCTGAGTGAAATAAGTCAAGCAGAGAGAATCAAGTATCATATGGTTTCATTTATTTGTGGAGCATAACAAATAACATGGAGGACATAGGGAGATGGAGAGGAGAAGGGAGTTGAGGGAAATTGGAAGGGGAGGTGAATCATGAGAGACTATGGACTCTGAAAAGCAATCTGAGGGTTTTGAAGGGGCGGGGAGTGGGAGGTTGGGGAACCAGGTGGTGGGTATTAAGGAGAGAACGTATTGCATGGAGCACTAGGTGTGGTGCAAAAACAATGAATTCTGTTAGGCTGAAAAGAAAAAAAAAAGAATAGTCAGAGGAGGAAGGCAACACACATTTCTTTAGAGAAGCCGTGTGTCATTGTAGAAGATAAAGGAGATGGATCTTTAATTATAAGCAGTCCAGAAACTGCTGATATCTTTAAACTAGGGAGAAATGAAGGTTGAAAGATTTCACACACACACACACACACACACACACACACCACTTAGTCATAATGAGCTTTGCTGTGAACCAAAGAAAGTTACTCCTTGCCTGGAACACTACTCTAGTCTCTCCCCTGAAGGAACCTCTCACAAGTAACTGGAAGAATTCACCTCATTCACAAAAGTAATAAGCAAAAAAGACCCAGCCAAGTATCTATGCAAAGTTACTTTCAGGAAAAAGAAGAAAAATGTGGGAAAAACAAGTGGCAGGTGATGAATACCCACCAGAAAAATATGGCCACTGCTCAGATAAAAATCATGACCAAATATATGGTCATGAATAAAGTCACCTAATGAATCAAAGACCTCAAAGCAGAGAACTGGAGGAGATGAAACATGAGCTGGCAGACTTAAGAAATAAATAGAAGAAAAAAAATAAATCCATCCAAGAAATCAAGTCCATATTGAGCAGCACAAACAGCCATCACTGAAATTACACCAAGGAATAGAAGAACAGGATTGAGAAAAGCAAGCAAAATATTAGATACAAACTATAGACTAAATCAATAACAAAAAACAACACAAAACAAAGAAAAAATAATTTAAAGATATAATTTTTTTTAAAACTGGGACTTAAACCTGTAAGTTAAAATAGCAGTTCATACACAAATCACAGAAAAAACAACAAAACTAAATTAATGCAAAGAGATCAGAAAACTAAAACATACCCAAGCAATAGCACTGAACTATAAAGATGAAAAACAACAATAACAACAACAAAGAATTTTGGGCATCAGGCAAAATGAGTAAGTTATCTACCAGTTTGAAGTAGACTTCCTGTTTCTTCTAAACTTCCTCTTATTTTTGGCTACCCAGGTAGACAATACACTTCCCAGTTGTCTTTGCAATTACTTAGGGTGGACACATAACTGTGTTCTGGACAACTGGATATGTGCTATAGTGAAGTATGCGATTTAAAGACAGCTGCTTTCCCTGAATTCTGCCTCTTTTTCTCTACTTCAAGCCAGAATGTAGATGTACCAGGGTCCCACCTCCAATCTTGGGGGTGAGAACAATGCCTTAGGGGATGGTGGAACAATAAGACAGAAATTGCTCCCTGGAAGATTTTATGCAGCATTTGTTCTGATAACCTAGACCAGCCAAACTGACGTGTGAAAAAAGATATAAAGTTCAATATATTTTAAATCATTGTATCGGTATCACATTCTTTCCTATACCAAATATGAAGGGAAAGAAATTAGACTGGCCTCATATTTCACAAAAATATTCAGTGCTTTAAGACAGATATGGTACTTACTGTCTTGGTTGGTTTCAGGCTGCTATAGCAGAATTGCATACACTGGATGGATAACAAACAACAGGAATTTATTTCTCATAGTTGTAGTTCTGGAGACTGGGAGGTCTAAGATCAAGGTGCCAGCAGAGAGCCTGTTTCCAGGTTCACAGACAACCATTTTCTCACTGTGTCTTAATATGGCAGAAGAGGGGAAGGAGTTCCCTGGGATCTCTTTAACTCGGGCAGTAACCCTATTTATGAAATCTCCACCCTCATGATATAACCACTCCCCAGATCCCCACTTTCAAATACAATCACATTGGGGATTAGGTTTCAACATATTAATTTTGGAGGGATACAAACAAGAGCTAATCAAAAAGCTATTACAAACAATAATTTAATTTAATAAAATACCTAGGTTCAAAATTAATATAAAAATAATTCCACCTACAACTTTGATATACATGCTTCTATCAAACCAAACCTCACACACACACACAAACACACATGAAAGTTTGGATAAAATAAAATAATGGGTTTGAAAGCATTAGAAACTCTCCAGGCAGCAGAACTTGAGAGGTAAAGCTCTCCAAGAGTCAAGAAGTACTGAGATAAGTTTAACATTGTATTCTGCTCTTCTGAATGCATTTGCTGATTTGCAAGTGTCTAGCATCTGAGAATTCAGATTGGTTAGAGGATTGGTTTCCTCTAAGGCCCCTCTGTTTGGCTTGTAGATGTCCCTCTTCTCCCCATGTCTTTTTTTTTTTTTTAATATTTTATTTATTTTTTGACAGAGAGAGAGAGAGACAGCAAGAGAGGGAACACAAACAGAGGGAGTGGAAAAGCAGGCTTCCCATGAGCAGGAAGTCTGATGCGGGACTTGATCCCAGGACCCCAGGATCATGACCTGAGCTGAAGGCAGTTGCTTAATGACTGAGCCACCCAGGAACCCCTCCCTGTGTCTTCACATGGTCTGCACTCTATGCATGTCTGTGCCCTAGTCTCCTCTTTTTAAAGTACACCAGTCACATTGGATTAGGGCCTACCACAATGACCTCGTTTTAATTTAATTACCTCTTTCAAGATCTCATCTACAAACACAGTCACATTCTGAGGTACTGCCAATTAGAACATATGAATTTGGGAAAGACACAATTTAGCGAATAAAAGATACTAAGAAATAGAACAAAACTTGGGTAGCTTGCTGATGCTATCTATACCTCAAGGAAGGCCTATCAAGGAGGTGAAATTTTAGTAAACATGACAAGCATTTAGTTAGGGCTCCCAAAAGATTTCTTCCTACAGTCAAACTGGAAGTGGATTAGCCTTCATGTATACTGGAATCCATCTTCAAACCAGCTCCATCCCAGACTATACCGAGGTGAACTGCCTGTCAGAAGCAGCTGCAAATCTTCTCTGAAGAAAAGGACAGCATTTAGACTCTCAAATTATCTTGAAAAATTTTAATATTTGCCATTTGATCAAAAATTACAAAGTATAAGAGGAATAGAAACAAACAGCTGAAAACCAAGAAGAAAAGATTCAGTTGCTGTTCAAATACTGGAGATCCAGAGTTCTGTTCTAGATGTACTATGCCAGTTTTCAAAAGGGCCTCAAAAATAACCAATAGTTTTGGAAGTAAACTAACCACTTCTTTTTTTTTTTTTTTTAAGATTTTACTTATTTGACAGAGATCACAAGTAGGCAGAGAGGCAGGCAGGGGGTGGGGTGGGGGGGAGCAGGATTCCTGCCGAGCAGAGAGCCTGATGCAGGGCTCAATCCCAGGACCCTGGGATCATGACCTGAGCCAAAGGCAGAAGCTTAACACACTGAGCCACCCAGGCACCCCAAACTAACCACTTCTTGAAACAAAACCTAACCATTATTAAAGGAAGACATTAAAATAAATACACTCAACAATGTAAAACACATGATGAATGGTATATAATATAAAATTACTCAACATGCCATAAAGCAGAAAACTGTGTCCCATAAAAGAAAAAGTACTGAAAAACACACAATCAAAAATGACAGTGATGATGAAACCAGAAAACAAGAGTGTTAAGACAGCCACTACAACTATGTTTAAGTATTTAAAGCAAAATACACATACAATAAGAAAGAAATTCTATGAGGTTATGAGGTCTAGAGATAATGCCAAAGATAGGAACAAAGTTATCATAAATAAATTGCTAAAAATTAGTGATCAAGAAAATATTTCAAAAGCAACCAGAAAAAAATGATGAACAGAAGAACAAAAATGAAATTAACTAAAGACTTCTTATTAAAAACTATGGAAACTAGAAGAAGAGGGTGAAACAACATCTTTAAACTACTAAAAAAAAACAAAGCAAAACAAAACAACTTGTCAAGTTAGAATTCTGCATTTAATAAAGAATCCTCCAAAATAAAGATGAAATAAACATATATTTTTAAAGACATCTTCAAGGGGTGCCTGGGTGGCTCAGTGGGTTGAGCCTCTACCTTTGGCTCAGGTCATGGTCTCAGGGTCCTGGGATTGAGCCCCGCATCGGGCTTTCTGCTCAGCAAGGAGCCTGCCTCTCTGCCTGCTTGTGATCTCTGTCTGTCAAATAAATTTAAAAAGTATTTTTTTTAAAAACAGACATCTTCAAAATTGAGAGAATTTATCACTAGGCTGTTTACATTGAGGAGAAAAATAATACCAGATGGCAAGTTGGATCTACACAAAAGAACAAAAATTACAAAAATGGTAAAGATGTGGATAAATGTAAAACTTCACCTCATTTTTAAAATTCTTTAAAAGATACCTGTCCATTTAAGTCAAAACTATAATAATGTATTGTGGAATGTATATCCTATATGTAAAACCATATAAGGGTATCTGGGTGGCTCAGTCAGTTAAGCATCTGAGTTTGGCTTAGATCATGATCTCAGGGTCCTGGGATTGAGCCCCTCATGGTTGGGCCCTGCACTCAGCAGGGAGTCTGCTTGAGATTCTCTCTATCCTTCTTCCCTTTGCCCTGCCTCTCTCCTCCTACCCCTGCTCTCTCACGTACATGCTCGCTCTCTCTCTCTCTAAGTAAATAAATAAATAAATAAATATTTTAAAATCAAAGATAAAGAAGAGGTATTTAAGGAAGTAAGACCTCTGAAAAGGTGAAAAGTGTCGGATAGAACACACGGACAAAGGACGGAATCGAACAAGAGGTGGGATACTGAAACAAAAACGAAACTAGAACAAATGGGTGCAAATGAAAAGAATGTTGTAGGTTGTCTGGGTGCCTGAGCTTTCATCTCAGTCATGATCTCAGGGTCCTGGGATCAAGTCCCGCATCAGACTCTGGTCAGTGGGGAGCCTGCTTCCCCCTCTCTCTCTGTCTGCCTTTCTGCCTACTTGTGATTTCTGCCTGTCAAATAAATAAATAAATAAATAAAAATTCAAAAAATAAATAATAAATAAAATATAAAATAAATTAAAAAAAATTTTTTTAAAAAAATTTTTTTTAATTTAAAAAAGGAAAAATGAATGTTGTAGAAGCTAAAGGTAAAAGTTATGGAATTACTGGATCATTTTTTTTTTTTTTTTGCATAGCAGAATTTTTGAAAAACCAAAGTTATACTTTTCAAAGAGTCTTAAGCTATTATGGCCTATCTGTGAATGGAAGAGAGAGAACTCCTGGAGGATTCCCTAGTAGTGTTGAGAACACAGTTAAACGAAACACCATAAAGCTGAAGGGACTCTGTGGTTTCCTCCACAAGTACTTAATGTACTACAGGTGACAGGAGGACAGGAATGACTGGCTATAGTTTGGTACTAGTTTGGTGCTGGCCTTCTTTCGGATCAGCACAACAAAAAACAGGAAGTAATACTATTGAGGATAAGAGAGAGAGAGACAAAATGAAGGAGAGGATTGCAGGGTACAGGATAAATACAGAAAAAAAGTGGGGGAAGCCAAAAGTGAACTAATATATTGGGAGAAATTGGAAAGGGACTGAGAGAACTGATATAGTCAAAAAAGCATTGAGAGTTGGAGACACAGAGAATACAACCTCCCCTAATATCTGCAGGGAATTGGCAAGCATACAAATGGACCTACTTATAAATTTAAGGGTAATATGAATTGCCCAATGTTACAAGTGTTCTTTGGCCTCCATGGGCAACCATCATGAACACTGTGCTAATTCGGGAGTATCTCCAGAATCATGAATTGGAATGTGAAGAAAAGGTGGGATTGGCTTAGGACCCTCTCTTTGCATGGTGATGAAGTGTGTAAGAGGCTAAAACTAGTTGCTAACATTTGGTAGAACTGTTGCTTGTGATAATCTGGAAGACAGATCATACATTAAATGAACTTACAGCCCTAGGAAAAAAAGACTGGAAAATGGAAAGAGAGTAGCAAGACTTAGTTGCTTTAGGTATGTTTGCCAAGTGTTATAGGTTAGATTGTGTAACCCCCTTCCATAACCAAAAAAGATTCTTTTGATTTCTCACCCAAATACTTCAGAATGTGACTTTATATTGAAGATACAGATAATCAAGTTAAAATGAGGCCATTAGGGTGAACTCTGTCCAATGTAATTGCACCAAAATTAAAAAGGGAAATTTGGCACAGAGGCACACACACAGGGAAACACCCATATTGAAGGTGAAGATGGGGATTGGGTGATGCATCCACAAGCCAAGGACACCAAAGATTGACAACTATCCACCAGAAGCTAGGAAAAAGGCTTGGAATATTGTCCCTCACAGCCCTCAGAAGGGACCAATGCTGCTGACACTTTGAACTTGGACTTCTGGCCTCTGGATCTGGGAGACAATACACTTTTGTTTATTTAAGTCACTCAACTTGTAATACTTTGTTATTACAAGGATCAAATCAAGAGTATGGCCATCACATTCATAATTAAATTTTCTGAATAGGTTAAGAAGTCCCAAAGCAAAGTTTTAATACCAATATATCTTTCTGTTTTATGAAATGGCTTACAAAAAATTAATTTAGAGCTTGGTTCTCCATCACCTGAAAAATGTAGAGACAGCTCAAAGAATGCTCAGCTTTCCTCATACCCACAACTTAGATTTGAAGGACAGGCATCCAATTCATCACAAATGGGTAATTCAGTGAATGATAGCAAAAAGAAAGGTTGGTATTTTTATATACAGTATAAGTTTCAAATGAGGTATTTATCTAAGGAATCAAAATGATTACAAAATAATTTCTGTGAGACAGTCTCTCTGTTTTGTTCTCAATTGTATTCTCAGCACCTAACCCAGAGGACCTAGACTAGAAGCTGCTCAACAAATATTTGCTGATAACAAAAATAAATGATGAATGGGCGCCTGGGTGGCTCAGTGGATTAAAGCCGCTGCCTTCGGCTCAGGTCATGGTCTCAGGGTCCTGGGATCAAGTCCCACATCGGGCTCTCTGCTCAGCAGAGAGCCTGCTTCCTCCTCTCTCTCTCTCTCTCTCTCTGCCTGCCTCTCCATCTACTTGTGATCTCTCTCTGTCAAATAAATAAATAAAATCTTTAAAAAAAAAAAAAAAAAGAATAAATGATGAAAGAGGAACCAGAAGAAGTTGGGCTTTTCTCTGCTTGTTCATCCTGGTCCCACGATGCTGAAAGAAGTGGAAAATGAGGAAACCCCCTTAAGCAGTATTCTCAAAGGGAACTGAATTTCACTGAGGGTAAGAAGATAAAGGGAGACTTTGAGAAATTTGTATAAGACTGTATAGGGGTTCTTTGGCCCAGTCACCCACAGGCAGACTTGCCATTGATTTATCACTATCTCCCTAGCTTACTTCTCCCAGAACTAGTACTGTAATCCCAACTTTTATTTTTCAGTAGATGATGGTATTTCTCTTTTTTTACCAAGAGTATTGAAACCACTCAACATAAGCATTATCATCAAATCCAGTCATTTTAGTCTCTAAGTTGTGAAGAATATTGAGACTTTCTAGTATCCATATCACAGATGAAGACATAGCCTCACCTTTAAGGCTACATATCTGGGCTTCTACCTGTTTGCCAAGAGGACATTTTTGCATATGTATATGTATATGTATTATCATGTATAATACATTTATATTTAGTATATGTTCTAGCTGAATTGGAAGTCAGTGTCTTGACCCTTCACCTTGCTCCCCCATCCCCATCATCTGCTTCTTCAGACCAAGAACTCTTTCTGAAAACCTTGACATAAATACTTCCAAGTGTAGAAAACCCCCCAATTTTTGGACTCTGGCTACTAGATTAAAAACATCAATTCTGGTGATGTGTCTTAAGGAGGGCAGAGATTGCATGGAACACTGGGTGTTATATACAAACAATGAATCATGAACACTACATCAAAAACTAATGACATAAAAAAAAAAAAAACTAATGATGTACTGTATGGTAACTAATATTACACAATAAAAATAAAGAGATAAAGTTTAAAAAAAATTAAAAAGCTTCAAGTGTCCATGGGCACTACCATTATGTAATGCATAGGAAAGGTAACAAAGGCATTAGAACTTAGTTAAAATCATTCCACAATCCAGGCCCATTATAGAACTATACCTCTAAGTTCCTACTCTTTCGCCTGTTATTAGCAAACATCCTTGTTCACATTCACTTTTTTGATGTGCACCTTTCTTATGAGGTCTCTAATAACATTCTAGTTCTTCTAAGGCCATGAGAATATTTCAGAAATAGTATTTTCTATAATGTGTTCCTGCTCATACATTCACCCAGATGACCCCTGTTCACATCTATCCCATGATAGTTAGGTGAAATGGGTTTGTGCTTCTACTTCTAGTTCAAAGAAATCCAAAGTCATCTCCAAGATTTCTACAAATTCCCAAGACTTATGTTTTTATGATTTCTTCTGCTCAGTTCTACATTATATTAATCCAGAATTAAATCCAGCTTCATTCAATAGAAAGGCCTCTATTCACATAAAACATAGATTTTTCTGAATATGTAGGAAACACAAGGAAGGACCACAGCCTACACCACAGAGCAAATACCTTAGAACTCCTTATTATCAACCAACCCTCTTCTCCAGAGTCTTTTCTGGCCATCTCACCACCAGGGATTGTTCTGTTCCCCCTCAACATACTCAGCACCTAACTCCATGCATTTCCATAAACTCCCCAGAAACCCAGACCCCAGAGGTTTCACTGTCTACCTCCAATGTGTTTTTCCAGACAACTACTGTTTCTTCCTTAAGAGGAATTCTGATGCAAATCATTATGGTTAGGATCCATGTTGGTTTCTGGAAATTGTTTATTAATTGTAGTCTGTTTTCCTTTGTTTTTTGAATGAGGAAACCAAGGCTCAGGGATCTTAAGTGCCTTGCTTATTTTAGCTCTAAGAATAGTGTTTACACAGACTATCTGATGCAGAATCACTGGGTGGTTGGATTTCTTTTTTTTTTTTTTTTTTTTTTTTTTTGAATGCTGAATTTGGGACTCCACCTTTGATCTACTGAACAAGACTCCCAAATAATTTTTAGGCACACAAAATCACTATAACTTAAGGACTGGAGGGGCAGGAGATACTTAATGTTGTTATAAATTTAATATAAATCTAAGCTTAAGAATGACAGTGTGGATTCATTTAGCACCCAAAAAGATTTTAGACAACTTTGACACAGGACAAAGTAAATACTAGTGTCATTTTGGTGGAAAGAACACCAGACTAGCAGTCAAGGCTAATTGTGTGACCTTGAGCAAGTTACTTAACATCTCTGGATCTCAGGTTCCTGGGGGAAAATACTGCTTTCCCTACTTAACTCCAAGGACTAGGAGAAGGATAAAATGAGATCACGTTTGTGAAAACACTTGTGGGAGGAGGGGAAAATAAATAGCTCTCTACAACTGCTAGGTATTATTTCAAAGTCCTACTTGGGCCTGGAAAATATCAATCTTCTGCATGTTACCAGTATGCTAGTAAGGAAGCCTGTGGAGTTTTTCAAGAAGCTAGTAGGATCCAAGTTAGGCAGCTCATTGCTCAGGCTGAGTAGCCAGAGAGGGGAATTCTTGATTCAGAGCAGCATCTGTTAGTGATTACGGTTTCAGAGGCATGTGTCTGAACTGAAGGCATGCTACAGAATTGGTCATAGCAGCAGTCCCAACGGTAAAACAGATTCCATCTTTAAAGTGGATATGAAAGGTAAACATGAAAGCATTATGCTACAATCACCTGGAGTAAAACAGTGCTTGTTTAACATTCCCCACAACCTGCTCACAAACACACACAAAGGAAAACAACGATAGACAAAGGGTTATGTGAAAGAAAGAGAGCCTGAGGAAACAATTACAACCATCAAACTCAGAAGAGCTCACTTGCACTCTGCTAATTGCTCAATATATTTGTGGAGTGGGCCTCTTTGGCATCCATTCCCTGACATGTTCTTCCTTCAAAACTCAAGTTTGTTCAATTTGGATCCTTGGCAGAAAAAAAATCCCTCATCCAAAAATCACTATGAATTCTGTCAGAGATCTGACTATAGTTAAAGAAAGTAAATTTATTATAACTCAGAAGATATGATGGACTCGGAACAAAGACCAAAGTCCTGGGCCCAGAGGGGAAAACAGTAATCCTAGGATTTCCAGGTGGGCCAGGTGAGTGAGAAGTTCTGAACATGACCGGGGTGGAAGAAGGGTAGAGGCAGAATGAGACCCCAGGGATTTTGTTAGAGTGTTTTTGTGAAAGTGTGCA
This sequence comes from Mustela putorius furo, assembly GCF_011764305.1. NCBI lineage: Eukaryota > Metazoa > Chordata > Mammalia > Carnivora > Mustelidae > Mustela > Mustela putorius. The sequence goes on from NW_025421481.1 coordinate 3,741,678, forward strand.
TTTTCTATCTATAAAAGGGAATGTATGTGTATGCTCAAGTTGAACTTAGCCTAGAGAAGAGTACCTTTCAAAATTTAAAGAAAAAATCAAGACTAGAAGTATAAGGTAGGTCAGAATTTACTGGTAAATTTACTGGTTGAGTGTACATAAGTCAAAAACACGATGTCCTGCACCAGGGGAGAATCCTGGTTTTAATGAAGAATACCTAGAAGATACTTGGAAAATCAGCAACTCGAATAGGTTGGCTGGTTTAAGTTCCATCTTTCTAGAAGCACTTGAAGAGAAAGCAGGGAGAGCTATGCCTATGCCCAAAGCAAGGGACCAGTAGGAGAAAAGAGAGGCAAAAGCTGACTCCATGTGCATGACTCCATGTACACGTATCCAAGGATAATCTTAGCACAAGAAAGTTCCTCTAGTAAAGCAGAGCACTGGGCGTGTGGGCCACATTCACTGAGGCCAGAGGAGGAACAAAGGAGATGAACTATATTCATCTCTATTTGGTTAGAAGTTTGCTCGCTGTTTGTTTGTTATCCATATGGAAATGAATGGTCACCTCATAAACTAAGTCTAGCCACAAATCCCTTAAATCCATCTTATAGAAACTACTTTTCAGGGCATGAAACAGACTAAGAAGAAAATAAAATCTTTCAGTAGAAAGGTCATTAAACTAAGAGTGAAGAGGCTTGGGTTCTAGTCTGTTTTTTTCAGTTACTGGCTGAGGTGGCATTTCAAGACCTCTCTATGTAATCTACTGGAAGCCTGCAGTGAGGGACAGCGCAGGGTGGGGAGATGTGGAAAGATGATCTTCAAGGTCCCTTCCAGTGAAAACAGTCTATGATTCCAGTTAGCATATAATATAATTGAGGAAGCCTGAAAGGTTATATATCAAAACATGACTAGAGGATACCTCAGGGGAATGGGATTAGCACAGGAGTAGAGAGACAAAAGAAAATAATTGAAGAACACTTTCAGTGAGGAAAAAATGCAAAGGCAGGAGGCATTTGTAAGCGAAATATTAAACAAGAAAAGTTTCAGTTAGCATATAAAATAATAGAGAAAGTCTGGAAAGCCATATATCAAAACATTACTAGTAGTCAGAGTCTGAGCATGAAGCAGAAAGAGACTTGGGAGAGCCAACAGTGTGAATATTTTATTTGCCCTCTCTCTCTCTCTCTCTCCTGCCCTTGTTGGAAAATCCATCGTAGAGCCACTAGATCCACTCAGTTCCTTCTAATTGCTCTTTAACCTTTGGACCCAAGCCTCCATGCCCAGTGACAGGAGGAAGGACATATAGTTGGTGTTACCTGGGAAAGTGCTCTGCAGCCTCCTGTACAATATACCATCTGATTTTCTGGCACAGTTTGAAGAAAGCTGAGCTTGTCTTTCATCCTGTACTGATACTGCTATTTTCCCCAAAGGTTTTAACTTCATTACTGTAGCTTCTTATGTCATCCTAGTTCCTCTCTTTGTCCCCATAAGCTTCAGGGTCTACAAGTCTATCACATAAGCTATATAGAAGCCAAAAGAAGGGCATGCAATCAAACTGTTTTCAGAAGTTTTCCATGGTTATAAGTGACCCTGTCAACAGGGTCCCAAACTCATCATGTGTCTGTTTCTGGTAGAGGATCTGGTTGTCTTCATGTAGCTGATGATTTTTATTGGTGCAGTTCATTGGAACTGCCCTGCTGATCTTCACCAAATTATAAATTTGCAGGGTTCCAATGAAATGTATGAACCCCAGATTGATTACTCTGTTGAGTCATCAAGATCAAACCAAGTCAGCTGTTGAAGGACCCAAGCAAAACTCTCTGTTATTCCAAAGAGAGAAGCAGAATAAGTCCTTGGAAATAAAAAAAAAAAAAAATTAAAGTGTTGCTAAATCACCACCAAGGACTTTTAACATTATCCTTATACTATGAAAGATATGGCCAGTGTCTAATTCCAAACTTACAATATGACGTTTTCTTACCTCAGTACCAAGCTTCAGAATGTGTTAGATTGAAAAGCAATGGATAGCATCAAAGCTAAAAGATAAGAAAAGAATCAAGTGAGTAAGATAGCCAAAACCTCTAAAGGTGGTGGACCTTCTCCTGTGGCTTGAAAAGGCAAAGGATAAAGGTGTGTGAAAAAACACACCTCCCAGTTCTTCTAATACCCAACTTTTGGTTTTCAACCAGTTTCCCACCTTAGTTTTTCCCTTATTCAAGGAATTATGATTACAAAAAAAATTATTGGGGGGTAGGGTAAAATAATGGCTATACAGTTGACTTTTCTATAATCCTTGTTGTTTTGTTTTGTTTATTTATTTTTTGGGTTTTTTTTAACTTGTTTATTTATTAGGAGGAGTGTGTGGTAGTGAGGGCCAGAGGGTGAGAGAGAGAGAGTCACAAGCAGACTCCATGCTGAGCATGGAGCCCGATTCAGGGCTCAATCCCATGACCATGAGATCATGATCTGTGCTGAAACCAAGAGTCCGTGCTCAACCCACTGAGCCACCCAGGCACCCCTGTAATCCTTGTTTTTATTTTCCTTTGATCTCATATTCCTATTCCATGAAACGAGCAGTTTACTTCTATTATCATCTCGCTTGTCAAAGTAACTTTCAATTCTATTAACTTATAGGTGATCCTGAAATCTATAAATCATAAAATACCATCTGATAAATAAGACTAAATACAGAAAGTTGGCTCGCTGAGGTGATTACTACTCCTTTTGCCATTTCCCCTTAAGAAATGAAAAGCTCCACCTTGGGAAGGTGGTTCTGTCTTATTTTCTCTGGATATGAGTTCTGAACTTGAGTATGAGAAAGGTGTTTCTCACCTTTTTCCCTACCTACCTCAAACTTAACAGACAAGGCTGTGATTTTCTTATGAAATTAAATGTTTGTAACTTCTATTAAAATAGTGTTAGTAATTGCCCTTGGGTAAATGGACATGCAGACAGGTCACTGAAATTTACTTGTGTAGATATATATTAGTAAGTAATTATAGTAGGATGATTCCTAATTTGGAAAAAGGCTTAAATATGATTAATAGATAAGAATTTCTGGATGTTATTTCCCTAATAAAGGAAACGTACCTGGAAAGTGAGATTCATGTTCTACATTCTACTACATTTTAAAACTACTTAGAAGTTGGTTTAAATGCTGTCCCTGTGAACTGCAAGGGAAATATTTGGCCCAATTATTACCTCATAGTTACCTCACATGACAGAGTCAATTGACAGAGTCAATGCCTCAGTTAGTCCACACTGGAAATGAGCAATTTTCCCAATAAACAAGTCTCTGATGTTTTTCTGAAATGAAAAAAAAGTTTTAAATGAGGCATAAGAGGATCATCATATCTAAGAGGCTATGAATAAGATACCATGAAAAGATGTAGGAAAAATGGTGGAGTAGGTAGTGTAAGTAATAAAATAAGCAAATATCTTATTCATAGCCTCTTAGATATGATGATCCTCTTATGCCTCATTTAAAACTTCATTACCTTGGAAGCCCAAAGTGTGAGAATAAATAAAAAAGACAAGGTGAGCTTTCTAGGCCACACCAAAGCTAATTCTGTGTCTAATGTATCATATGTGGTTGATTAAAAGGAGAAATAATTTTAAAATATTAATCCCTAAGCTTATCAAGTCCAGAATAATAATTAAATAAACCTTCTGATAACACTAAAAGGAGGAATATGATGAAGCCCGTGTAGCTGAGCGCTGTCCTTATCTAACTCTGTTTTCCTTTTCACAGGGTCACAGAACGCACAGAGGCAGAAACTAATAGCCTCCTTCTGGAGCCTAATTATTTGTTCTCAGAAACTCAAACCACTTCACTATACCCAAGAAGGCCAGAAAGTTTGCAGGTAGAGCTGAGCCAGAGAGTCTGGTTTAGTTACATGAGCCAAAACATGAGTCGACCCATTTGAGCTGACTAGACACAAGCAAAGGAAAATACAAAACTTCATATACGTGTGTGTGTACGTGTTGGTCTGTGCCGTGTTTGAGCAAATGGTCACTGGGGCTGACAGGGAGTAATAACAGAGTATTTTCACTGGCTTGTCTTTTCTTTGGCTCATCTTTATTACTGGAGGCAGGGCAGCAGTGCTAAATCTTGGCTTACTTTAATTTGCCTACTTCATTTCTTGACAAGCAAGAATAGAAAGTGCAGTGGTGTTTGTTATTTCTGCAACTGATAAAACTCTTCAAGAGTTTCCCCACCCCCATTAAAGCATCCTTCTTCTAAATGCAAATATGCTTCCAAGATTTTGTGTAGTGTTGAGGTAAGAGAGAAAGTTGTTCATTTATTCAAAAAATGTTTGACCTTCCATTTACATGAAACTGTGCTAGGCACTGTAAAAAATAAAATACACAAATAAAGCAAGTATAATACACAAAGTTTTAGAACTAACTGTAGGGTAAGAAAATGTTAGTCACACAGAGCTCCTTTTCAAAAAGCATGATACAAATCTCTTTCAATATAGATTGACCTAGATACAAGGATATCTAAGTATAGGCATAGATACAGATAAACAGATACAAAGACAGCTATAAAGAACTAACTCTCCCTGCTGTGTAAGGATCTTCTTTCTCCATCCCAATTTAGAACCTTCTACCCATGCAGGTCTGGCCCTAGACAAAATAGTGAAGTGGGTGGCCTTCACCTTCAGGCTTCCCAACAATCTCATAGGTTTTCTGTTCTTTCAGGGTCCATTTTGCTCATGATTACTCTAACTACTCTACTCTAGGACTTGCCCTCACTCAATGGCCCACAGAGGTCCTCAAAAATTCTTTCTCTCTAGTTCCACTTCCCAAGTCTGGAGCTCTCTGAGGATGACCATTCAGAAGCACCAGTTTTGCTAGATTACCAGCAGGCAGCATAGTATACAAATTGTACAGAATGGTCCTGAGTTGAGTTCAACAAATTTGTGGAATCCTGGTTCAAATACTTACCAGTTCTGTGATCTTGAAAAGCTTACTTAACTCATGTCTCAGTTTCCTTTTAAGTAAGACTGGATAAAGGAGGATGGTGGCTAATAGCATATGTCATCTAATCTATGATGCCTTCTCTCTTCTCAGCTTCACCATGATTTTACACATCACTAGGACAGAAAAGAATGTTCTAAATTATGCATGTAAGATGCTTTTGATTGAAATATACAACCAAATTCTTGGGACCCTGGTGGCTCAGTTGGTAAAGCGACTGCTTTGGCTCAAGTCATGATCGTGGAGTCCCAGGATTGAGTCCTGCATTAGGCTCCCTGCTCAGCAAATAAATAAATAAAATCTTTTTTAAAAAAGATACAACCAGATTCCAGAGTGTTAAAATTTGAAAAAAATGTATATCCTAAAAGTGATTAAATACAATAATATCTACCTCATAAGTTTATTCTCAGTATTAACTAAGGTAACCAATACAGTGTGCTTACCACAATTCCAGACACAAATTAAGCACTTGAATGTTAGCTAATACTACTGAGTTTCTCCAGCCAGACATACATTATCTTAACAAGGGCTCTTTAAATATGACACGTTGAAGAGGAGAAGCAAGATGCTGGAGGAGTATAAGACCTAATATCATCAGGTCCCAGGAGTTCAACTAGATAGTTATCAAACTATTCTGAACACATACATGCTCAAGAGGAGATCAAAGAGAAGAATAGCAGCAATTCTAGGAAAAGAAAAGCAACCACTTTCTGGAAGGTAGGACGTGAGCAGAAGTGAATCCAAGGTGACACACAGGAAGATAGACTGCGGGGGGTGGGGGCAGCCCCCAGCAAGTGGTAGAGCAGTGAAGCACAAAATCAGAACTTTTAGAAGTCTGCTCCACTGAGGGACATCACTCCAGAGGTTAAGTGGGGGTGAACAATGTTGTCTCAGTGACCAGAAGGGTCACAGAAAGACCAGGGGTGTCTGAGTGTGGCAGAGTTGCCAGGTATCTGAGTGGGGAAGCTGGCTGCAGAGACGGAGCCAAGGTAGGGACTCTGAGCTCAGGGCTACTTGAAACCATGATCGAAGGCACAGTCAGGCCACTGGTCTTTGAGCAGGGACCCCACAAGTGGCAGATCCAAGGAGACCCCCTCCTTCCTCCTCCAAGAAGATCAGCATGGGAGCTTGTGGCAGGAGTCTGCTGGGCTTAGAAGCTCCAGACAGGATCATGTGCCATAGATAGAAACACTTAGTCACAGACTGGGTGAGCATGGAGTGAATCCAGAGACCAGGAGACAGGTATGATTGACTGCTTTTCTCTGAGGGTACCCTGAGGAGTGACACCCCGAGCTCTTGGCTCCTCTGGTGCCAGAGATTGGGATACTGCCATTTTCATTCCCATCCTCCAAAGCTGTACGGAAAGCATTCAGGGAACAAAAGCTATGAAGAGCAATTGGCAAGAGTGGTGCAATTCCACCTTGGGCAAAGATATTTGAGAATCAATGCAACAGTCTCAGCCACCAGATCAATAAGAACATCCAGCCAAGAACAAGTTCACCAATCAATGAGAACTGCAAAACCTCAGAAATAGGGGAATACAGCATATGGAATTCACGACTTTTTCCCCATGATTCTTTAGCATTTCAAAGTTAAATTTTTTATTCAATTTTTTCTTACTGTTTTTATTCTTTCTTTTCTATTTTAGTGTTTTTTAACTATTTTATCTTATTAATGTTTTTTAAAAAATATTTTTTAATTTTCATTGTTATAGTCATATTCTATCCCTTCAATGTATTTAGCTTTATTTTTTATATACATTTAGGTTTTTCTTTCTTTAAAATTTTGGGATAGAGTTTCTTATAACAGATCAAAATATACCCTAAATCTAGCACACAGCTTTGTTCTAGTCTCCAGCCTGATGACATTCTTTCCTTTTTTTTTTTTTCTTTTTTCAACCTACTTCTTATCAATCCTTTTTTAGTATCTTCAATTTTCACATTTACAGTCAAATTCCATCCCTTCATCATGTTGACCCTTATTTATGTATATATATAACTTTTCCTTTCATTAAGATTTTGGGAGGCTATTTCTTCTAACAGACCAAAATACACCCAAAATCAAGCATTTGGCTCTGGTTTTTTCCTTTTTTCCTCCTTTCTTTTCCTAGTTTCAGGTCTCTTCTAATTTGTTTAGCATATATTTTTCTGGGGTGGTTGCTACCTTTATAGTATTTTGTTCTCTCATTCATCTATTCTTCTTACCTGGATAAAGTAAAAAGGCTGAAAAACTCACCACCAAAAAAAAAAAAAAAAAAAAAAAAAAAAAAGAACAAGAGGGGAAACCTATCCTAATCAATACGGTCATTAATAAGATGTCAGATCTAGAGTTCAGAATGACAATTATCAACGTGCTGGCTGGGCTCAAAAAAAGCATTGATGATACTAGAGAATTCCTTTCTGAAGAAATAAAATCTCTTTCTGAAGAAATAAAAGAGCTAAAATACAACCAGTTGCAATCAGAAAAGCTATTAATGAGGTGTGGTAAAAAATGGAGGCTCTTACTCCTAGGATAAATGAGTCAGAAGAGAAAATTAGTGATATAGAAAAACAAATGATGGAGAATAAAGAATCTGAGCAAAAGAGAGATAAACAACTACTGGACCATGAGGGGAGACTTGAGAGATAAGAGATACCATAAGATAAAACAATATTAAAATAATTGGAGTCACAGAAGAAGAAGAAAGAGAGAGGGGGGCAGAAGGTATATTGGAGCAAATTATAGCAAAGAATTTCCCTAACTTGACAAAGAGAACAAGCATCAAAATCCAGGAGGCACAGAGAACCACCACCCAAAATCAATAAAAATAGGTCCAAACCCCATCATCTAATATTAAAACTTACAAGTCACAGTGACAAAGAAAAAATCCTGAAAGTAGCTTGGGACAAGAGGTCTGTGGCATACAATGGTAGAAATATTAGATTGGCCACAGACCTATCCACAGAGACCTAGCAAGCCAGAAAGAACTGGCATGATATATTCAGAACACATAATGAGAAAAATATGTAGCCAAGAGTACTATATCCAGCTGGCTGTCATTGAAAACAGGAGAGATAAAGAGCTTCCAGGACAAGCAAAAACGAAAAGAATTTGTAAACACAAAACCAGCCCTACAGGAAATATTGAAAGGGGTCCTCTCAGCAAAGAAAGAGCCTAAAAGTAACAGACCAGAGAGGAACAGAGACAATATACAGGAACAGTCACCTTACAGGCAATACAATGGCACTAAATTCATATCTTTCAGTAGTTACCCTGAATGTAAATGGGCTAAATTCCCCAATCAAATGACAAAGGATATCAGGGTGGGTAAAAAAAAAAATAAGACCCATTGATATGCTGTCCATAAGAGACT